>NC_136067.1:1036742299-1037383175 GCF_964261635.1 Lissotriton helveticus | reverse complement strand
ACATGCAAACATAACATCATTTCACAATCCCGCTATTAAATACCTCCCCCCTTCTATCCTTACAAAAAATGTAAGTACATATATACATCTAAAAAGTAATGAAAGTTTGTCTTACCTTCCATCCGATCTGTGCGGCGACTTTCCACGATTGTCAAAAGAGACGCACAACAGCGTGTGTAGTAGATGACAGTAAAAAGGTAAATCATGAAAATAATAATTTTTTAACTATTCCTTCTACTGTTATAATTTCTGTATTATAGTTTTAGAAAAACAAATGTAATTATTAAATAAAATGTTACTATATTTATTTTATATTGAAAAAATGTTTTATTACATTTTTTAAATTAAAATCTGGTGTGATTTTTTAACTGTTATGTTGCTAATGTTTTTAATAAAATGTGTCTACTATTATGTTTGTGTTTCAAAAATGTTTATTATCTTTTGAAGAATTTTTATAAAATACTGTAACGTTCTAAATATTTTTTTTCATGTTTTTGAAGTGTTTTTTCAAATGCAAATTAATGCTCAGGTATTAAAATGAATACCTGAGTATTAATGCATTTCCCGTCCTATACCCCTGAATATCCCTAATATCATTTGCCTTAGAGTTTTAATGACTTAAAATCTATTTTACACATTTAAAATATGTTTTACAAATTAATGCTCAGGTATTAAAATTAATACGAGTATTAATACGCTTCCCCAGCCTGTAATCATAAATCCCTGGCATCTCAATCCTAAAATCATCTGTCCTATACATTCACTACATAAAAGTTATTTTTATAATTTAAAAATTTACTTTTTTAAGTAATGCTCATGTATTACAATTAATACCTAAGTATTAATACACTTCTCCACCCTACACCCTTATACCCCTGGCATCCCTTTCCTAAAAACAATTTTCTTAGATTATTTTCTACATTAAAATATTTTGCATACATTTAAAATGTAGTTTTTATATTAATACTAAGGGGTCTATTATGATGTTGGGCGGATCGCCACCACCTGCGGTGCCTGCCACGTTGTGCTTACAAATGCACACATGCCTTTTTTTTAAGGCGGCGGGTGCTGCTGACAGCACTGCCTGCCGCAATGCAAAAAATACGGGAAGCGCCCGCCAGTGTGGCGGGCGCATCCTAATTGCCCATGCGGGTCCACCGCACCCTTAGCGGGCAGTCCCATTTCCCGGGGCGATGTCCGCCTGCCATCATAATAGACCCCAAAGCTATTAAAATGAACACATAAGTAGCAATACATGACCCCATCCTATAGCCTCATCTATCCCTTACATCCTGTCCCTGGAATCATTTGTCTTACATTTTTAAACACATAATGCTTAGTTTGTCTGCATTTTAAATACTTTAAATGAATACTCAGGTATAAATAATAATACTTGATTATTAATCAACTTCTCCACTTAATACCCCTACAACCCTTACATCCTGCCCCTTAAATCATGTATCTGTTAGCTGTTCTGTACATATAGTATACAGCATATACTATATATATATAATAGAACATATACTATATATCAATGTAAGATGTTTTAATAAATATTATTATTACATTAATACCCAAGTGGGTTAATGCTAGGTAATGATACCAGTATTCCGCATTTTGCACATACAGTCTGTGGGGACTTTATGAACGATATTATGTTTTCCTGTGATATGGGGTACGCTAACAGTTTGTGTCAGCCCGAGGTGCCCTTCTGTCCTACATTCAATGGTAGAGGTGTTTTCTCAATTATAGATTACATTTTGATATCCTGTAGTCACTACGCACGTGTCAAGAACTTTACCACACTTGACATTGCCTTAAGTGACCACTTCCCATTAAGTGTCGATATTTTGGTATTTAAGCAGGAGCCAAACAGGTCCAATAGATTCTAGCTTCAGTGCCTGTTTGGACGAAAACTCTACTGATATGGTGATCGTAGAGAATTTTACAGCTATTTCAGCCCAAATTAAGAAAAGTCTTTGGATAGATGCCAAAAGACGAGGTGCTACTAACGAGGGGTGGTTTGATACTGCGTGCACAAAGGCTTATTCAAGGCTTAAGCATGCTTTAAACGCTTCAAGCCTTCAAGCAAGGACCGGGACTTAATAAGGGAAGCTAGAAGGAATTATAAGAAGGCGCTAAAAATAAGGAAGGATGAAATGAAGAGAGAAGCATGGAATACTCTGCATGAGGCGTCCATGAATCGAGATACTGTTGCTTTCTGGAAGGAGGTTAATGCCCCCTTCTGTAATGATATCCCCAAGGCAACTATAGAGATTGCTATTACGGAGGAAGAGTGGATATTACATTATGCCAAACTCTATAGTGACCAACCTCTGTCTGACCAGGAAAAGGAAAGGCCAGAAATTCGATCAAGAGCTCTACCCCCTCTCCCAGCAACTGGAGATGGGCTTCACTTTGAAAGAAGTTAACCTAGCTATTAAAGCGAATATATGACGTTACAACGAATTCTGTTGCATGGTAAAGGCATGCGTTACAACGGAATTCGTTTACCACGCATTACATTTACCACAATTACTAGCGTGGTGACGTCATACGTCGTTAAGAGAAAGCGGAAGTTTATTTTCCGTTTTCTCTTAAACGACGCTGATACTCGACGTGACTTCAGGTGAGTTTCTTTTTTGGGGGGGAGACCCCCCCAAGCCCCCCTTTTTTTCTTTTTACCTTTACCACATATACCTTTACTACAAACCTCGTAGTAAAGGTATGCGTGGTAAAGGCTTTCGTGTTAACCACGCATGCGTTGTACTGCATGCGTGGTTAACGATTTTGTTGTAAAGGCTTCGTTGTAATGGACGTTTCCCATTAAAGCTAGTATGGGTGGTAAGGCCGCGGGCCCGGACGGAGTTCCGGTTGACTTGTTTAAAAACAATGTAGCTCTATGGGGACCATTACTCACCCAATTATTTAATGCATGTTGGTCTATAGGCCTATTAAAGACGTGGTATGAATCCATTATAGTTCCCATATTGAAAAAGGGTGATAGAGTAAGCCCAGTTTGCTACTGCCCAAATTCACTCCTAGATTCTACTGTTAAGATAATTAGGCGTGTGGTCTTAGACAGACTACAACTTTGGGCAGACGAGCTATCAATCATCAGCGATCTCCAATATGGCTTTCGAAAAGGCCTTGGCACTGTTGACCAGAGCCTAAATCTTCGTATTCTTTTAGACAAATACATGACCTAACGTCAGCGTTTGATTGCGTCATACATGTAAAATTATGGACAATACTGGAAAGACTGGGGGTAGACCGTCAGATAGCCACCTTTTTGAGGCAATTATACTCAGGAGCAAGGGCAAAGGTCCAATTTGGACAGGACGGGGACTTAACTAGGGGGTTCCAGATTTCGAGAGGGGTGTGGCAAGGCTGCGTCCTTGCCCCATTCCTGTTCACCCTATATATTAATGATCTTGGGAATACTCTGCTTAGGAAGTGCAGGGATCTGAACTATGGCAGCGGAGGTGAACCGCCTGCAGCGAGTCCAAAACGCTGCCGCACGTGTCCTGCTCAGGCTCCCTAGATCTTGCCCCACGTCGGGCGCTGTTAGGCGACTCCACTGGCTACCCATGCCTAAAAGGATTGAACTCAAAGCGCTCTGCCTTGCCTTTAAAATCCTTAAATTCTCGTCCCCAGAGATTCTATCTAACCTTCTGATTCCATATGTCCCCAACCGCCTGTTACGCTCTGCGGAGCAGCTGCTGGCTGTGGTCCCCCGGGTGAAACGTGCTAGAGTCGGGGGCAGGTCCTTTTGCTATCTGGCCGCCAAGTTGTGGAATTCTCTTCCCACTCAGACCCGTCGCCTGGATGACCTACTTCCCTTTTGCAAGGCCATTAAACTCTTTTGTTCCCTGCGTACTAGTCCTGCTGCCTTCTGACTCCGCTTTCAGCGCCGGGACGCCCCTTTGCTGGGGCAGCTGAGCGCTTTACAAAATTACCTAACATAACATAACATAACAATCTGTCCCTGCACTCCTAAATGCAGATGACGCGGTCCTGATGGCCCGGACACCCATTGCTATGCAAAGGGTGGTAACGTCCTTTTCACAATTCATAACAAATCTGGGCCTTACAATTAATTGCTCTAAAACTTTTTCAATGAACTGCGGTCTTGGGGCAAATAAAAAGAAAAAGTCAATTTGTATTGATTCGAAAGTTTTAGATTTTACTCCCACATTCTCCTATTTAGGGATATTGTTTGATCAGTCCGGCTCCTGGAGCAATACAATAAAAACTAGAAGGCTCCTTTTTTGTAAGTCTTTAATGGCCCTTACAAACTTTAGCAGAAAGATGGGTAGGCGCTCACCAGGAGAATTACTGTGTATTTACAGAGCTACATGCGTAGCAATCGCTACCTATGGGGCAGGCATTTGGGGCTACGCCAATGTTTCTACTTTGCAGGTGGCAGAAAATATCTTTCTTCGGTACCTGTTGGCAGTCCCGGACAGTGTTTCCACCCTAATTTGCCACACAGAACTTTGTGTTCCGTACTTGGAAGATATAGTTAAGATTCAACCATTCTTATTATGGCACAGAGTTTGGACCACTGAAGAGACTGTTTTTAATCGTTTTATTTTAAAAGATGTAATGAGTATCGACAATGCCCAAAAAATTAGATGGCTACACTATGTCAAAATGTTTTTGTCACAAATAGGCCACTTGGAATATTTTAATGATCCCCTATTAATGTTACAGGTTTCTAGAAAGGCACTTAAAAACCTTTGCATGACACACATGAGTGACCTAAGAATAATTAACAAAATGACCAAACCCACAGTGGTAGCACATCACCTCACCCTGGTTACTGGTAACATTCAACCTTACATCTTGCTACCTATAAAGGATTTTGAGAGGTTTCTACTAACAAGCCTCAGACTTAATATCCTGCATAGATCCTTAAGTTTTCCTGAGGTGAATGACTGGTCACGATCACTCTCTAAGTGTCCTTGTGATGATCTGTTGGCACAATCGTCCATGCATGTTTTGTTTTTCTGTACATTTTACATGGTATCGAGGAAAAAATGGATTGCCCCTCTACTGACAAATATGGAAATAAGATGATGCCGCCCTGCATTCTTGGCGATTCAGAAACTAGATAATATACTAACTGTTGCCTCTGTCACCGCTTTTCTAAAGACTGTTTTTAGAATTCGGAAATCAATTATAATATGAATTTTATTATACATGTTTTTATTATGTGTAACTTTACGGTTATTTCTTAAATATAAATTTTTATTGTGATAAGACAACTGTACTTTTATGGTTATTTTATATGTACAATAACCAAATAAAGTTATTTGAATTGAATTGAATACCCAAGTATTAAGTATCATAATTGACTATCAAAGGACTCCCTCCCCAATAAAAAATTCTTACCACCATACTTACCCTTATACTTACACATAAATGCGTGGTAAATGCATGTGTGGTAAAGACATATTTGTTGTAATGGCATGCATGGTAATGTAGCAAGCGTGGTAAAGACTTTGTTGTAAATCCATGCTATGGTAATGACTGTGTGGTAAAGGCTGTTTCCCATTTTCAATGAAATTATGCTATTTAAAGTGCATCTTGCAGATGCAATACTTTATAATATTAATTCTGGAGGTTAGCACATCCCCTATGTGCATCGCAACTAGAAAACACAGAGCTGCAGCTAACATTCCAAAGCACTGATTAACTAATTGTTGACCCAGGCTCTATGTGTTTCGAATTGGCACAAATGGCAGAGATGATCAATGTTTGTACGCAAACTGGTTTCATACTTTCAATTATCCATCCCCCTTTTATTCATGCATCCATCCATCATTTCATCCATCTATCCACCCATCAATCTTTTCAATCATGCATCTACCCTTTCACTCATCCATCCACACTTTCACTCATCCATCCATACTTTCACTCCATACATCCATTCATTCTCCCTTTCACTCATTCATCCATGCTTTCACTCATCCATTCACCAATCAACCCATCCATCCACATTTCCATCCACTTACCCTTTCACTGCTCCATACATCCTTTCAGTCTTTGTAGTGCACAAGACCCTCCCCTTCCGGACCATGGCTCCAGACACACTACAGGGGGCTGGAGGCTGCTTTCTATGGAGACAGGCACAGCCCTATTCATTTGCAGGGCCAACTCCTCACACCACTCTATCTCAGGAAGACCTACATCAGCATGGTGATGGGTCATCAGGTTATGCAGGGCACACCTCAGCTCCCTTTATGTGACTGTCTAGAGTGAATGCAGAAGTGCCCAACTGTCACCCAAACATGTATTCAGAGACAGGCAGAGGCATAGAATGGTTAAAGACAGAAAATTCCAACTTTTTAAAAGTGGCATTTTTAAACCTGCAATTTAAAAACCAACTTCACTAAATGAAGTATTTTTAAATTGTGAGTCCAGCGACACCAAACTCCAATTTTCTATCAGTTCCCAATTGGAAGATACACTTGGGAGATGTTACAAGGCAGCTTCAATTTATATCTATGGGAGAGACAGGCCTTGCTGTAGTGAAAAATGAAATTAGCAGTATTTCACTACCAGGACTTGTAAAACACAACAGTTCTTGTCCAAGCTTTTACGTACACTGTTCTCTATCCATGGGGCTCCCTAGGGTCTACCGTAGGGGTACCTTACATGTAATAAAAGGGAAGGTTGGGACCGGCAAGTGGGTGCACTTGCCAGGTCGAACTGGGAGTTTCAAACTGCACACACAGACCTAAGACATATTTGCAGGGCTGCTCATGTGGGTGGCACAATCAGTGCCGCAGGCCCACTAGTAGCATTTGATTTACAGGCCCTAGGCACTCACCATGCGCTGTACTAGGGACTGACTAGTTAATCAAATATGCCAACCATGGAAAAACCAATTGCCATTACATTTTAAACTGGGAACACTTGTAAGTTAGCACTGGTCAGCAGTTGTAAAGTGCCCAGAGTTCTACAGTCAGCAAAAAACAAATCAGTCAGACAGTCAATAAACAGAAGGTCAGAGGCAAAAAGGCAAGGTAAACCACACCAAAAGATGCCAGGCTTAACACCTGTCCCCCCAGCTGAAAATGGGGAGAGCTACACAACCTCTTGGGAGTTTTCATCACTAAGCCGTAAGAATCGAAACAGATCATCAGCATTGGTGTGTTCTGCTCCAGTGCGGTGTTCCACCCTAAAGTCCATTCCCTGTAGGGAGATGGACCAGTTCAAAAGTTTAGGATTCTCGCCTCTCATCTGTATCAACCATCTGAGGGGCCTGAGGTCTGTCTGAACCCTAAAATGAGTTCCAAACATGTAGGGTCTTAGCTTTTTCAGCACCAAGACCACAGCAAAAGCTTTACTTTCTATTGCACTCCATCTCTGTTCCATGTGAAATAGCCTCCTACTATTGAAAGCACAGGCTGATCTAGGCCCTCTTCAATGTATCTGTAAATGCATGGCTCCCACAGCATGGCATCAGTCAGCACCATGAATTCCATAGAGAAGTCAGGAGCACGGGCGCTGTGCACATGGCCTCCTTCAGGGTGTCAAAAGCAGTCTGTCCTGGTCGCCTAACAGGGCTGCTTCTTGGATGTCAGTTCAGTCAAGGAGGCAATAATGGTGGTCTACCCCAGGATGAATCTCCTGTACTACCCAGTGACCCCAAAAAAGGCTCTTATCTCCATCTTAGTCTTTGGAGGTGCCCATGCCAGAATGGTGTCAGTCTTTGGTTGTAGGGGGCTGCACCTTGCCGTTCCCAACCTGGTGTTCCAAGTACACCACAGACCCCCTGCCCTATCTGGCACCTACTAGCCTTAATAGTGAGCCCTGCACATTGCAGGGCCTTCAACACCTCCTGAAGGTGGTACAAATGATCTTCCCAGCTGTAGCTGAAGACTGCAATGTTGTCAAGGGAGGCGACGCTGAAGTTCTCCACCTCAGCCAAAACCGGGTTGACCAACCTCTGGAATATGGCAGGGACGCTCTTCAAACCAAAAGGCATGACACAGGACTGGTAGTGCCGTTCTGGTGTTAAGAACGTAGACCTCTCTTGTGCATCCTCGGTAAAGGCAATTTGCCAGCACCCAAATGGAAGGTCAAACATGCTGAGAAACTTAGCAGCTCCAAGCTGATCAATGAGCTCATCAGCTCAGGGGATGGGGTACGCTTCAGTCTTGGTGACGGCATAGAGCCCATGGTAATCAACGGAGTATCACAGTTCAGGTTTGACACTGAGTGGGGCAGCCTTGGGGACCAACACCACTGGGCCAGACCAAGAACGGTTGGAGGGCTCAATCACCCCTAACTCCAGCATCTTGGAGACCCCCTCCTTGATGCTGTTCCTTACTCTATCAGACAACCTGTAAAACTTGTGCTTAACAGGCAGGCTGTCCACAGTGTCAATATCATGGATGCACCATTGGGTGACTCCAGGGATGAGTCAAAACAGAGAGGCAAAGCGCCCCAGCAACTGGTAACAGTCTCTATGCTGTTCCAGCAACGGGGGTAGAGAGGATTACAACTTCTATGAATGCATCCTTCTCTTTGGAAGATTGGAGGTCGGAGAGAGGTCCACTTCTCTTCCATCCCATTGTCTGTGACCAAGAGTATAGTCAACTCAGACCTCTCAAATTACGGTTTGAGTCAGTTCAACAAAGGATCCTCAAAGGGTTCCTAGGAATCTGCAAGTCCACCAGGTAGGTGACATAACTCCTGTGCTTCCTCACCTCAAATGGCCCAGACCAACGGTCTCGGAGAGTACAAGGATCTACGGGTGCCATCACTCACACTTTCTGTCCAGGCTAAAACTCAACCAGAGTGGTAATCTGTTCAAACCAGTGTTTCATGTCCTTCTCCTGGGTCAATTTCCGTAAACTGGATGTCTGGTTCTGGAAGGACAGCATGTAACTAAATACATCTTGCTGTGGCTTCCCAGAAGCTTTCTCCAAGCCCTTATTTACCAAACTGAGAGGTCCTCTCACAGGGTACCCATACAGAAGTTTAGAAGGGGTGAAGGCGACCTCCTTCTGCAATACTTCACTGTAGGTGTACAGAAGGCATAGTAAGGGGACATCCCGCTTCTGCCTCATGGGTTCTGAGAGACATATAGCCTTTCAGTGTACGGTTCAACCTTTCAACCAACCAACTGCTTTGAGGTTGGTAAGGGATGGTGAACTTGTAGGTAACACCACATGACTTCTGCATGTCCTTCCTGTATAAAGACATTAAAGTGCTACCCCGGTAAGACACCACTTCCTTGGCGAAACTAATGCCCCTGCCACGATGGACTCAGTCACCATCCTCAGAGGGATAGCTTACGGATACCAGTTGGCATGATCCGCCAAGACCAGGATGAACCTGTTGCCCATGGCTGTCTTGGGATTCGGAGGCCCCACAATGTCAATGCCCACCCGCTCAAAAGGGGTGCTCATGACTGGAAACAGTTGGAGGGGAGCCTTGCAATTCCCCCCAGATTTGTCTCTCACCTAGCAGGTAGGATAGGAGCTACAGAACACTTCTGAGGTTTCCCTCCTTTGGGGTCAATAAAAGTAGGTGACAAGCCTGTCAAACGGCCTACCCTGCCCCAAATGACCTTCCACAGGCACATAATGAGCCAAATCTATTAGGAAGGCTTTGAAGCACTGGGGTACTACCAGCATATGGGCTGCCCCAGGCTCAGCAACCTGAAGCTCGCTATACAGGTGATCATTCTTCCAATAGATCAGATGAGATTCTGAGGCAACACCAGCTGCCTGGTCGTCGGTCTGTTTCCGAAGACCCACTTTTCTGGGGCACTCTTTCTGCGCTGCACAGAATTCCTCCCTGGTAGGGCCTCCTTCCTGCTGCCCATGAGTCACTCTAGGCAGGCCCCCAGTTCAGCAACATATTCCCCTGTAGGTTCCAGGGTGTTTCCCTCAGGTTCAGCCTCCTCCTGAACCGTGGGATTTTTAGATGTGGGTTTCCCACGTCCTTTACCTCTTTTCTTCCTTGCAGGCACTTGGCCCACTCTTTCAGGCTCCATGTCCTTCTAATCACCCTCCCCGGCTGCCATGGACCGTGTGGTCAGGCATGCCCACTCTGGCAATCCCAACATCTCCAAGTGTGACCTGATCTCCTCGTACTTCCAGGCAGTATGCTCCAGGACATTGCCCAGCAGACAGACACCAAACATGGATTGACTCACAGCTAAGCTCAAGGAAACTGAGACCCCCCACACTCAAACCTGAGCCACCAAACATTGGCACTCTCTGTGGTCTAGAGCAACAACTAGGTTGACCACATTAGGAACTACCTGCTCTTCAGACACCAGATGGCACCAGACAATTGTCATACTAGCTCCTGTGTCTCTCAGAGCCTCCACCCTCCTCTCATTGATGGCCACCCACTGCTTGTACTTCTTCGTATTATCAAGCATGAGGGTTCTCTGGTCCATCTCACTTTAATTCAGGGAGACCAGGGTCATCTGAGCTGGCCCTTCACCACTCCCTGCGACCAACTACTTCACAAGTGCTACACTCACCATCCCCAGTGACTGCCCACCGGTGGGGGGCTATGCCCTCTTGTTACACTTGGAATCCCCTTTGAAGTGTCCTTCCTGATTACATGAAAAACACTTCAGGGGTTGCTGCCCTGCAAGTTCCTTGCAGAGAACTAACTCTTCTTCTTACTAGGGAGTTGAGAATCCTTACCTTGGGAGCTAGTTTGGGCCCCTTTAGAAATCCTTAGTCTTATTATTTTTGTATCCCACTCCTTCTTCTGTTGTGGATCCTGCCCATCCGTGGCTGAGTCTAGCACATACAACCTCTTGTGGACCCTGGTGCTGAGTCAGGTATCCGTCTCCTGAGCAAGCTTTGTGGGGTCAGTAAACTTACTGTCAATCAAGTTCTGGTGCTGCTCTGGAAAACAAAGACTAGACAAGTGTATAATCACATTGCTCAGCCCCTGCAAATCTGTTGCCTCACCGCCCTTCACCCAACCATCCAGTGCTCTGCTGAAGAAATCAACAAATTCAAGCCATGTCTGTGACTCAAGTTTGGTACTCTTCCTAACCTTGTCCCTGAACCTCTCTGCAGTAAGCCCATACCTTTTGATCAGGGCTGTCTTTATGCTGGAGTAGGTACCTAGGGCCAACAGGGTGTCCCTCCTCTCCACTTCAAAATGCTTCCACCGACCTGCCCCAATCTCAATCAAGGATCCTGTATAAAGCCGATTCATAGCCATGAAACCATCTATCTATGTCATCCTCCTTGGTATAATCCTTCACTAAACCATTGAGTATGTGCACTTACCCCTCAGACTGCACTGAAGGTACGCTGCCATCATCTGATCAGATCCAGCTCTTTTAGACTGAGCTCCTGAGCCAAAGGAATATTCTTCTATTCAGTGGATAGTCTCATTCTCCATCTTGAGCTTTTGAAGCTTCAACTTGAGCTTCCTGGCTTCCCAAGCTCTTTTAGTGACAGACTTGAAGAAACGCTGCTTATCCTGGAGGATGTCTTACGCATAGGCAGATCCTGTTTTACCACAAAATCATCATGCAGTCTCTGTTCCTCCATATCCACAATATCATTCTCATCCTCTGGGTGCAGCTCCTCCTTTTTAGTGAGGCCTTTAAAAGGATATTTGAACTCCCTGCAAAATGTTTTGAGCTGAAACAGCATATAGGTTTCATACTTTTCCTGCCCAAAAATCTATTTTGCAGGTACAGCTGAAGGCTCTACAGACTGAGACATGATTGTGACAAAAGCTCAAAAGTTGCAAAAACAGAAGAAATTGTTTGTTGGGGTGTAATGGTCTGCACTATGGAAGTGGTTTACACCAATCACTGTATGTAATATATAAATTCAAGTCCTGCCCTCACCGCTTAACACAAGTGTTAGAAATTGGGTCTCTAGTTTGCAGCCTGTTCAAGTAGGGACCCTCACTTTAGTCAGGGTAAGCAGGTTACACCCTCATAATAACCTGCGCTCACTCTCTTGGTAGCTTGGCAAGAGCAGTCAGTCTTATCTCAGAAGCAATATGTAAAGTATTTGTACACACATACAGTAACACAGTGAAAACACCAGAAAAGGACTTCACACTAGATTAGAACAGTAGCCAATATTTACCTTATTAAAACCAGACCAAAACTACAAAAACCCAACATACAGAACTCAAGATATGAATTTTCAAAGTTAAATAAACGTATAGTTCTTTAGAAATCAATGGTTGCACTTGGTCAGTACAAAGTACCTCAGATGTGTTAAAAATCAAAGAGGAGGCATGACACAGGGGAGTGAGGTGTCAAAGAGGCAAGTGATGCATGGGTTCCTTACTGCTATGCAGGTCTTTGGCACGTTGGCGCTTGGGACAGTGCATTGTGCAAAGAAGGTGATGCGTTTCTATGGGCAGTAATGCATTTGTTGCTTAAGGCGGTGCAGAGTTGTGCACAAGGCCCTGCCCTTTCTGGCCCTGGCTCCACACACACTACAGCGTAGTGTAGACTGCTTTGTGAGGGGACAGGCATAGTCCTATTCAGGTGTGAGTATCAACTTTTTCCCACTACTCTAGCTGAGGAATACCAATCAGCTTGGTTATGGGCCATCAGGATATGCAGGGCACATGTCAGCTCCCTTTGTATGACTGTGGAGAGTGAATGCAGAAGAGACTCCCTGTCACCCTGACCCAGATGTGTATTTAGAGACAGAGGCACAGAATGGTTAAAGTAAAAAAATGCCAACTTCCTAAAAGTAATGAACTATAGAGCAGTTAGGCCCAATGGGACTAGGAACAGGTAAGGCCGTAATTTCTGCAAACAAAATGATTACCCAAACCTATACGTTACTTCCAGCATATTTTTTAGTGCTGAAGTGATAAACAAACGTTACTATTGTTTATTCTGGTTTTTATTAACCTGTATCCTTTTCTACAAAGTCAGTGTTTTTTTTGCAAATTTATGAAGAGAAAGGCATGTGGTTGTGTCAAAAAAGAATAACATCCGATCAAAAGACCAACATTCAAAAATTCGCTTCACATAATAAACAATAATGAATAATGCACATTTAAACATTACATAAAATAAGACAATACATCACAAAATACAACAACACTTGATACTTATTAGAACTTAAAACAAGATTTCACTGATACTCAGAATGTATAAATCATGGGTCTTTCATAAACATCTTTGTACAAAAAAGGGAACAAAATAACACAGAAAGTGGGGAAGAGTGCAAGTCCCTCAACAACTGTGAATATTTAATTTAAGTTTCTCAGTCAAACGAAATGCCAACACGTTTCGAGTCCTAGCCCTCACGATGCAAGGACTCTCATCAGGGCTTCTTGAATGTCTAAATTCGCACTGGACTACAATCCTTTGTGCAATGATGATTTATCTGGCCAGGAGTTGTTTTAACATCTCCAGCTGGCTCCTGTCATGTAACCCTGCAGTGTTACCGAATGGCCCCTGTTCTAATGTACCACAGCTTCACAGCAATTAGCTTCGGAGTTTCTTGTACTGCCGCTGCTATTCTCTTAACCTTTTTGTGGCGCACTCAATGTAAATAACATCAAATGGTGCTCTTAGGTAGCATTACTCGCCGAAAACTCTCCCATCAATTAGAGGCTCACATCGTGTAGCCAAAATTCAGCTAGTTTGAAAAGAAGAACGTTGTCATTATTTTACCAGAACACTCGAGCTCACAGGCAAGCAGCTCAGGTGCTTAGGCGTCCTCACTGCAGGCCGCATGGTTGGATGTAATTCTTTATTGATACGACCACAAGCCTTTCTCTTGATAAATTTGTGAAAAAAACACTGAATTTGTACAAAAGGATACAGGTTAATAAAAACCAGAATAAACAATAGTAATGTTTGTTTAGCACTTCAGCACTTAAAAATATGCTGGAAGTAACATATAGGTTCGGGTAATCATTTTGTTTGTTGAACTTTCTAAAAGTGGCATTTTCATACGTGAAATTTAAAAACCAGCTTCACTGCAAGATGTATTTTTAAATTGTGAGTCCAGAGACACCAAACTCGCACTTGGAAGATACACTTTTAAGATGTTATAAGGCAGCTCCAATGTTGACCTGATGGAGAGATGCACCTTGCTGCAGTGAAAAACAAAATTAGCAGTATTTCACTACCAGGACACGTAAAACACAACAATGCCGGCCGCGAATATCCCTGGCACACTGAAGCATCCCTCCTTATGATGGGGGAACGGGGGTAACCAATCTCCACCTCTATTACTTGGCCAAAAGGCTCATCATGATCCATGACTGGTTTGCAGTCCGCTGGTCCGACCCAGCATATCAGTTAGAACTCCGGTCCTTGGACTTCCCACAGCTCCAAGCTTATCTATATGGAGCTCCCATACCACAGGCCCTCCCCCGTCACCAGAATGGTGCTCACGACCTGGCGTGCGGCCCTACGACACACACGTTGGGACAAGACGCTCACCAGATAAACCCCCTTGTGGAGTGGGGTTTGGGGGATGGAGACCTCGTCTCTCCGAGGCTTCAGTTGTTGGGACCACATCGGGATCTCGTTACTAGGAGACGTCTTAGTGGGGGACCACATCAGATCTACAGCAACGTTACTCACTCCATTCCTTAAAATTTTATAAATATTTACAACTAAGGCATGCCCTCCAAGTACACATTCCGTCCCCCGCCTCATTCCTGGAATTCAGTCCCCTTGTGATGATGGGGAACCTGGGCAGCAGGGGGGTATCGCGGATTTACTGCTCCCTAGTGAACAACTGCCCCACATCCTTAGACTTGCTACGTGCCCGCTGGGAGGGGTGGTTGGGCCCCCTGGAGGAGGCGGATTGAAGAGACGCCCTCATGGCTCCCAAAACCATGCCGACCTCCTCCAACCTGCGTCTGGTCAAGCTCTATTACCTCCACACGGCCTACCTCACTCCAGCGTGCCTTTACAGGGCCCGTCTACGGCCTTCCCTGTCCTGCACGCAATGCAGTCACGCCCCTGCGGACTTCTACCACATGATTTGGCAATGCCCCTTCCTTACACCATTTTGGGCGGGGGTGGACCTAGAACTTAGACAAACCCTTGGGTGGGAGGTTCCTCATGACCCACTGCACTTGGTCCTGGGTGTGTTCGATGGCCTCGAGGGCTCCCGGGCCGATAAGCGCTTTCTCGGCACAGCGTTGCCGGTGGCGAAGCGGGATATAGCAGCACTCTGGTCCCAGGCCAAGCCACCCATTAGGTGAAAATGGAGAAGGGGAGTGGATTGGTGCGGAACCCAGGAGGAGGCCCTCTTTGAGGCCCGGGGCTGTCCCAAGCTCTTTGTCAGGATATGGGGCAAGTGGTTCAACCTACGGCCCTAGGGGGCACATGTGCTTTTTGTATGAGAATGGTCTTAGGCAAGTGTGTTTCAGTCATTCTAACGGTGCCTTACAAGTCTCAGGAGTCTATATTCATATACGTCTATTCAATCACTGTGCTTGATTTTACTGCCAATGTTTTTGTGATTGTTCTTTCAAACTCAATAAACTTGATTTTTTTTTTTAAAACACAACAATGCATCTCATACCCTTTAAGTACACAGCACACTGCCAAAATGGTTGCCTAGGGCCTACCTGAGGGATGCCTGACATGTAATAAAAGGGAAGGTTAGAGCCTAGTAAGTGGATGCAGTTCTACTACAAGTAAAATTGATTACTTGTTAACTGGCCCCCCAGCACTTGAATCTATCAATAAAGTTATAAACAAAGTATCATACAATCTCTTAAACAATTTGTCAAAACAAAGTCAATGGAAATTAATTTTAGTTTCACATTTCGATCTGTTAGTTATATCAATGTTAGACAATGTCTTTCACGTCACTATACCGTGAGTTTGATTATTAGTTAGTAGCATTGGTAACAAAGCAACAATTTCAACCACACCTTTCAACAAAAATGGAAGTTTTAGACCCATCGTATCCTCTCAAGGCAGGTCGTCTCCACGATATTGCTACAGATGCGGCAGCAATTTTCATATTGGGGGGCTCAAAATCCAATTTTGCATTGGAAAAAAATTGCCGCTCCTGCGGGAGAAAGGGATATTTTGCTTGGATGTGCAAGGCAAACACAGGAAGAGTGGCATTGATAGTGCACCCTATTGGGCTATGGAGCACAGGGTTCTTATGGTGGACTCTGAGCAAGTCGGAGAAGACAGTCACGTCCTAGAGCAGACTTTGTGGTGGACTCCGGCCCCTTATATGCCATAATTCCCAAGATACCCATATGCACATGTCTGATGCAGATGCTGTGTAGGCAAAAATCAGTTTGGATTTTATTGGTCCTTTAATGTTTTTGCCTGAGCAAGAACCATTTGCAGTTGTGGTGATTGACGTTAAGTCAAGGTGGTTTGAGGTCGTAGTCTTGAGAAATGTGATTGCTAAATCTACTATTGCAATGTTGGAGGCCAATTTTAGGAGGGAAGGGGTGCCGGCAAAACTGGTTACTGACAATGGCAAGCAGCTCACTTCGGGTGAGATGAGAACTTTTCTAGCACGAGTAGGAGTGGAACATGTGTGAATGTCTTTGTATAACCCACAGGGCAAATAGTCAAGTGGCAAAAATAAACAGACTGGTGAAGGAAACCATGGAATTGGCTGGTAAAACGCAGAGTGTGATAAGAGACATGATGTGGGCATACCGCATAACACCCAATGTGGCGACAGGGAAGTCTCCCTTTGAAATGATATAGGGTAGGAAACCGGGCACAAAATAGTTTCCCACTGGCTATAAGGGGAGTAACAAGCCTACAATAGGTTCAAGTTTAACCCGGGCCAGGGATGGTGTGATTGGTGTGGGTGATTGGGTCAAAGTTAAGCCAGGTGGTGTGAGCTCTGGCTTGTCAAAGTTTCGGGGGCCCTACAAGGTGATGGATGTGGGCCAAATTGGGAAAGGCTAGACAAAGTGGCAAACATGGAATATCAGGTGGGTTGTGTTGTTTCAACAGGTTGGAGAAGTGGAATCATTATGGTATGCAAGTGGAAAGTCAGGTTCAAGTTTGTTAGATTGGGATGGTGAAGAGCACCAGGGGACTTTGGCAAATCACAGTCAGGATGTTGAGGAGGTGGTGTTCCAGCAACTTCAGCTAGGATGACAGAGAATGCTGAACAATAAAGAGGAATATAGACTCAAGGGGGTTTGTCCTACTGGACCAGGCAGGACACAGAAATTTAAATAATACACAAGCGCCTGGTCTCGAGTTAAATGCTGCTTTTAATTTTCAGCAAGCTTAGAGCTTCAAGATAATTGTAAAGCTCGTGTGTCATTTCACTTATTTTTGTAATTTCACAACTTTCTTCGTTTCATATAAGAGGTTCTAACACATCCCAAAATAAATTATAAGAACTAATTGTGCATAACAAATCATAATTACATTCAATTGAGAAAATCATTACATTACTGTTTTTGAATACAAAACTTTACACATAGGTACATCAGAAACAGTTGCATTTCAGTCCTGTCTACCCAATTCTTTTTTTATATGTTTCAGGACAAATTTTCACTATGGCTTTTTTTAACATGATGTGTCCACCAACCCGGGACACCCTGTTTGTTTTCTGCCCTTAGTGAGTTAGAGAGGTGAATCTCGTTGGAAATGCCGATGCGTTTCCAAACCCGGTCCAATTGTTCGGGTTTTTCCTCAGGGCAAACCTGGGTACCTGAAAATTCGAAAATAATAATAATTTTTAGTGCCTTCTCCTTTTTTCTTATTATTTTGGTTTTATTCGCACATTCTAGAACATGGAATACCTTAATGTTCCAGAGACGTGTTGTCGTCTGTGTTCTTGATGGGGTAACTTTTTACCTACGTGAACAAAACGAGACATGGGGTTGTCTCCTTGTGTCATTAAGACATGGGCATTTCTTTATTCATAACATTTTAACTACTTGAACTTACTGTGTTGCTTGCTGCAGTAACTCGCGCTGCGGACTGATCTCACGTTTAAACGCGGTCCGGGAGTACCACCTCATTTTCTGTTTGTGAGTAATAAGGGAGTTTTCATTTCATGTCATGATGGGTTTTTGCATGCAAACATATTAAGAAGACTTATGCTCAAGCGAGCCCTTACATGTGTGCACTACGCTTCTCTTGTGCCCTGTTAGATCTTTCTCTCTTCTCTGTATGGGAGCGTCTCCGTTAGTGAGTTTGCATCCGCGTTCAATATATAACGCTGAAAGAATTAGACACTATGGTTAACTTCACTCGTTCCGCAACGAACCTTTAGTTAAAACGTTGAGGACGTGAATTCAGCTCACCTTCTTAATTTCGGCTGGATTCGACAATGATCACTATTGCTGTGTGTGGTGTTCCACCGTGTTTCTGCTGCGAGTGCACCCGGAAGTGGCCTTCTAAATCACCTGACTCAACTCCTCTCTATGAATTATGGGAGTTGTAGTGAGTTTTTCAAGGTAGAAACGTTTATTCAGAATCCCAATCAAATTTGTGGGTGGTAAATGATTACATTCTGTATTCATCCTGCACATGCAATTTTGTGTTTATTTAAAAGCAGGTAGGATTTCTCAGAAGTGCCGTTGGTGTAGACAAGGGGCTCAGTGAATATTTCTTTGGAGTTCTGAAAGTTCATTCATTCCATCAGTCATGTAGTTGGAGCGAAACGAACCAGCAAATAAATCAAAGAATAGCACAGCACCGATCTAGAATTAAACAAAAGATATTGACAGCTCCAATGGTACAACACTTTCAGCAAAGTGGACACACTGAAAAAGAATTCAAGTGGACTGTGCTGTCCGGAATAAGGACTCCTCCACGTGGAGGGGATGTGGAGACATTACTGTTGCAAAGAGAAGCATATTTAATCCTGAAGTTCAACTGCGTGACTGATGGAATGAAGGCCACTCGGTCATAAAACGTCTTCATTGCACATCACGGTTTGCTTGTGACAGAGTCGTATGGAGCGGTTCTGACCCTGAAACTATTCGGATGGAGATTTCGCACTTCTTCGCATCGTACTTTGACGTCCGGACCCGTGTACGACTCGGACAGAAATTCAGCCTCCGAATCGGATCCGCTAATTCCGAACCCGATTCGGTGCCCTACCGACCTAGATCGGAATTGGCCCCTTTGTTGGGTGATACTACAGAATAATTTCTTGGTTTTGTCATTCATCTTGTCAGCACTAACAATGTTCCCTAAGTCCATTTCTCTGCCCTTGAGAAACTATACAGCAGTACCACTATGTGGTCCCAGTCTCTCCAATCTCTTTTCATGCACCTTATGCTTCCGCTATGCAGAGCAATTCTATCAAGCGTCTCCATCTTATTATTTTCACTGAGATTTACGCATATTTCCATGCTTGATTTGGTTGACTATGATGTTCCCGGTTGGGAGTAGCAAACTCTAGACAGCCTTAATCCGGTCACAATCATTCCAAAGGCAGGGCCTTGGAGCTTTCACTCTGCTTCTCATCGAGCGCTATCTGCACTTTCCACCCAATGTTTCACCCATCTTTTCAACTTTTTATCAGACATTTCAGATAGTTGTTGGCATGTTCTGGGCAGAGTGATTCAAATGCTCACTGACGTTACCTCCAGGCACATAGCATCATAAAAGTAACATCAAGTGAAACATATACATAGCCTTTCCGAGAAACACTTTTTCAACTAAGCTCAACTTATTGAAAGTTAGCCTCAGCTTTAACTGTGAAACAAAAACATGCCGCCCACTTCAATATTTCTAAGCAGAATAAAAATGGCCGAGATTGACATACAATCACATATTTATGATTTAAACATTCATGCTTTTTCGACAATCTGATCAAGGGTTCGCCTCTTTAGGTCTGACTTGGTTGCCCACTGCCTGAAACACCTATTTGTTACACATTTTTAAAAATATATATGGGGCAGATTTATGTTACCTGACGCATCTCTGCAAATCAGCAGAGATGCGCCAGGAAAGATACGGCAGGCAAGTTTATCCTTGTGCCACCCATGATGCGCCGCATTTACAATGCGGCGCACCATGGCGCAGGAATAAACAGATGCGTGTCGCATCTAGGGAGTGAAGTTGGCGCAGTGCTGAAGTTGTGTTGCATGCGGCACGCAACTCCAGCACTTTTCCAACTTGCACTATCTGTTAACGTGGTGCGTCAAGCCTTACGCCTGCTTCAAGCAGGCGCAGGGTTTTGACGCATCAGCGTTAGTAAAGTGACTCAGTGAAATCTTGTAGATTTCACTGAGTCACTTTCCAGGGGCGTTCTTGCGACGGAATGCTCCCCCCTTCGTAGAAACGCCCACATGAAACCTGACACAGGTTTCATGTGGCGCAGGGCTTCACAACGTGACGCATCTCTCAGATGCGTCACGTTGTAAATACCCCGCATCATGGCGCATCTTTTGCGCCGCCGCTGCATCACAAAAGTGCCGCAACGGCGGCGTAAAAGAGGCGCAAGGGGCTTGTAAATCTGCCCCATATGAATTTTGGAACGCTCTGAGTTTTTTTTCTCTCTCGCGTCATTCTATTAGTTGTTTGTAGTGTTATTCTGCCTCTCCTATCTTGTGCCTGCATAGCAATATACGAGGAACTATTTTGCATCTCAAAAGAATACCGAAACACCCCTCTCTCTCTCTCTCTCTCTCTCTCTCTCTCTCACACACACACACACACTAAGGGCCAGATGTAGGTAAATCTATTTTACCGACACTTAAATACCGAATTTTACCGATTCGGTATTTAAGAGTCGGTAAAATAGATGTACCGAGATGTAGGTAAATCCAGATGTGGATTTACCGATTCTTTAAAAGTCGGTATTTACCGATTCGGTAAATACCGACCTGTAATGCTCCATTCATTCCTATGGGCTTTGAAGCCCATAGGAATGAATGGGGCATTACAGGTCGGTATTTACCGATCGGTAAATACAGATTTTTGGCAAGGGTGCAGGGGGTGTCACTTTGACACCCTCTAGCACCCCCAAAAAAGGTTCGGGGGCCATATGGCAGGCATACCTGCCCTAAGGGCAGGTCTGCCTGTCATATGGCACAGGTGTGCATGCACACATTTGCATGCACACCTGAATCGGTATTTCACCATCAAATTGAATTTGATGGTAAAATACCGATTTCTTAGGCCTTGTGGGACTCATAAGAGTCCCACCTACATATCGATTTTACAGATTCTGTAAATATACCGGTCGGTAAATTTACCGACCGGTATATTTACAGATTCTGTCAAATTACAGGTCGGTAAATTTACAGAACGGTAAATTTACCGATTCTGCCCCCTACATCTCAAATTCCTTTTACCGGTCGGTAACGGCCGAATTCGGCCGTTACCGACCGGTAAAACCCTACCTACATCTGGCCCTTAATCATTTAGCGTGAGAGACCGAAAATAGCCAATAGGCCTGGCGTTTATGTGCTAAAGTATGCAAGAATCATTTGTGCATCAGTGTTTACACGTGTTAGCACATTAAAGAAAGGCCCATTGACATTTCAAATGCTTGTTTCCATTGTTTGACTTGTGTTATCCTTCAACGACCACCCGGGCTTTCAAACCTACACAGGAGAGAAACGAATTCTCACGCTGCTCGTGTAACATTGTGCGTTTTCGGCTTGTGTGTGTCCCTGGGTGGGGGCACGAGGGGAGGGGTTAGTAGTGAGGCATACGAACTTCCCACATTTGGGTGTCCACAACTGTAAGCAAACCTGGTACTTCATGTATAAACCATCTGCAGTTATAGAGATGGTGCTTACATTACAACCTTCCCTCCACAGTTTAAAGGTCAGCACTATGTATACATGTCACTTCAATTAAATATAAAATAGATACATTATGAAGAGAACACTTCGAGATTTCTTTTATCTGTGTCTAAAAGCCATGACTGGCCCTGCAACTCCTCAAGTCGGACATTTTTAGAACCGTATTTATGTTACAACCATAACAACTCAGAAACTGAAAAAACTATTATGAGCTCATAAAAGTGTGATTGTTGAAAAATAATTCTTAATGGTAACTCGGGACGGGTCCTGATAAAACTGGGTTCAGGCTGCGTTTGCCTGGCAGCTTGCCATCCCTGTACTCGCACTGACTTGGCAGCGGGTACTGCCCCGCGCATCCCCTTCGCATTCTGTGTGACCCTCTCCCCCTCAACCGAAAAGAGTGGGGCCTGGCAGGGGTTTCCATCATCCTGTTGTAGTGTCGCAGGCCAGGGATGCACAGACCAATTAGCCCTCGCCAATCCTCCTTATTAAACTTGACGACCTCAAGGGAAGGAAGTAACCAATGGCACTGTCATGACATGTACTTAGAGGCAAGGAGGGTGCAGTAGTTTAGCAAAGTATTGGGAGCCAGAATCACCAAATTTGTGATGGGGCATGGGTCACATGGCTGAAATATGAATTTAAAGTGGGAAGAATTCTAGGTAGTGCTGGAGTAGGTCGGGCTTTTCCACTTGTGAAGTGTGTGCAATTGGATCCATTTTATAAGTTAAAAAAAATATTTATTCACCTTAAAATGGCATATAGTAAAATAATGTGCAATTTGATCCACTTTAAGATTAAACAACTCCTCTTAACACTCACTGCCCCTTTTGCTTCCTGCTTGCTAATACACTGCCCTCTGTGCTACCTGGCTCTTCTGCTCAGAACGCGAACCTCTGCTACCTGCACCTCTGCTAACACACTGCCCATTGACTATCTACTCTGACCTCTACCACACATTCTACCAGGGCACAATTCCTAAAAAAAGAAGTGGGGGGACTGGTAAAGTCAGGCAGTATGCTAGTGACATCATGATGCGTGCTATCAAAGCATATGACGTCACGACGCGTGACATTTCACATGACATCATAGGAAGTGACCTCACTGGAAGTGATGCTCTAATGTGTATGATATAACATGCTAACTGGAAAAAAAATTGTCGCCTGCGAAGCATATCATGTAACATGCAGATCACCGATTCTTATTATATGTAGATCGGTAAGTGGATTACTGCTATGAACACAGAGATCCTTTTGTTACTTGCAGTTAATAAATTGTGATCCTTCAAGTAGACAACAGTGAGCTATGAAGTGTATTTGACTCCTACATCTTATAACCCTGGCTGTCTCATGTAACACATCTTGTACATTATTTACAAACTTACATGATTTATTTGGAATGGATAATGTGTATGTTATGTAAAGTGCTCTAACACTCTGCTATTTAAGTTGTTATTTGTGTAAATACCGAGACAGACCAACCCATTTGACATTCTTTCAGTGCATGCACTTATATACAAAAAAGTAAAAAGCATGCATCTCTTAAGTACGTGTGAAGAGATAACAAGATGTGTGCTTTTGTTTTCTCGCCGTTGCATTTGCATTTGTGAGGTTCCAGGACATCTCCAGCCCCATAAAAGCCCTGTCGCTGCCTGCACATTGCTGCTGGGACTCGAAAGCAGGCAACGTGCAGGAGCGGAGGAACGTATCCCGGTGTCTCAAAAATAACACTGGGACAAGTTCAACATATTTCTGTGGGGCCAGCTTCTTAGCAGGGTGGATTGCATCTGTAAACAAGCATTTACAATGCAACGGTCTCGCCTTTGCAAAAGTTAGAGCTATTGGCATTGTAAATGACACATTTTTAGGGCTCGGGGCGCAGCTCCGAGATCCTAATGTAACAGAAAAAAATAAAAAAGTCTCTTTAGGGCCTTGGGAAAGACACATTCCTTAGTTTTTTCTTATCTGAATATTGATTGGTCGTCGCGGTGCTGTTTTTGTAGTAGTCTTGATGCCATAGGGCATTAGGCGGCCATGTTGGCATATTCTCGGCGGTTTCGCGCATGGCCGGCCATAAATATCAATTAGGAGCTGGCAGGGTGGCCGTGTAATGCATTCCAGATGGTGTGCGCGCGTTCACCATCTAGCAGTGTGTTTGTAGATTAGCTGAGTCAGACCGTCTTCACATAGTTTCTAAAAACGTTAGACAAATGTGGGCTTATATACCAGCGACGTGCATCATTCCTTTGGGACGTAAATACACTCTAAAAGCGCCTGTGGTCCAGCGGACACCCACAGCAAATATACGGCTGACTACAGATGAAGACAAGACGTCTAAAGCCAGCTTGTTTTATCCACAGATAAATCAGTCTAATTAAAAGTTATAAGAGAGCCGCAAAGGGGCTCCAGGCTTGCACACGCCAGTTTTCACAGTTTGAAATACAGGCCCTGTCTGGCCGAGCTCTCTGTGAACATCTACCCTGCTTCCTGCACATTTATTAGTTTACCAGATAAAAGAGGCGCAGAAAGAGGACTGTCATGCAAGACAGTGGAGCTCATGTTTCCCAATCGACAGCGTTCGCAGTGTGCTTCAATGCACCAGCGGGCGTCTCACATTGCAGGGCAGAAATCGAGCAACTAATAAAACGCCATTATGTTCTGTAAACCACAAATCTCCCAGATGAACGGCTCAGGGCCATTGTGGCACACAACAAAAGGCCCTCCTCCGGATTCCGCTCATAAAACTCATGAAACTGAGCAGATTGCATAAACAGAGCACAATTCCTTATGCAATAGAAATGCCAAGATTGTAAAGATGTTCTGAATCTTTCCGTAGCACTAATCCCAGTCTCCATTGTATACTTTACACTTTCCTCATAGACCATTTAGGAGGGTGCTATTCCATGGTTTTGTAGGGGAGCCGGCTAAAATCAATTGAGAATATTTTTGGAAAGTAAGGGAGACTCTGGAGGCGTGTGTCCACTGAAAGCTTCGTGACCAACTCACTAATGCATGTATGAGTTCATTCTTAACCTGCTCTCCCCTTCCCCCATGAGAAGAAGCATTCCACCTGTTTGAAAGGTGAAGATGAATTTAAGAAGTGACTCTCTCCAAAGAAGGGTGTGTTCAGAGGTGTGTCTTAACAATACTTTTGTGTATTTTGGATGTGAAAGGTCCATGTATTGTGGACTCTTCTGCACGCATGTGTGAAATTACAAGCATTAAAAGTGACAGTCGAAACTTAAGCAATAAAATCTGTTTTGACACATCTTTGTCTAGTTGCTACACTTTAGACACTTAGATCTCCTAATCCCTTGTGCCCTTGGCGTTTATGGCTTGGCTGCATCTGGCGGATACAATAAAACATTTCTAATAAAAAAAACATGGCTGTAACATTTTTAGCTTTATTGACAGCTGCTATGCTGCAGGGCTTTAAGAGACGTGTCAAATATTTATTTCCGCTTCGGAATTAAATAGAAAGATTTAAACACAAATTAGAGGTCAATGTTTTAAATAAATGTAATAGCTGGGGGGCTGGTTTATATATTGGCGGTACAGAGTGTGTTTACTGCCAATATAATGGTCCATAGTTTGGCAATGGCAAAATTGCCTCAAATTGTAAAGCGCTCGGATATCCTTCGGGATCAATTCCCGCTTTATAAAACTTTATAAGTAAATAAATAAATAATTAAATAAAGACCCCTCCGTCTCTGCCATGGCCAAACTTCTCCGGCGGTCCTTACCCCATCGGGCTTAGGAGAAATTTGGCATGGCTGAGATTGCTATTTGTTCAACCTAGTTTAGATGAGCGGACAAGTAGCTGCTTTTTTTTACTGCCTGGCAGTAAGGGGAAGTAAAAAAAAAAATGTAGTGAGTAGTGAGTAGAGTAGTCAGTAAAGTAGTGAGTAGAGTAGTGAGTAGAGTAGTGAGTAGTGAGTGCAGAGTAGTGAGGAGTGAGTGCAGAGTGAGTGTGCAGAGTAGTGAGTAGTGAGTAGTGAGTAGTGAGTAGTGAGTAGAGTAGTGAGTAGAGTAGTGAGTAGTGAGTAGAGTAGTGAGTAGTGAGTGCAGAGTAGTGAGTGCAGAGTAGTGAGTGCAGAGTAGTGAGTAGAGTAGTGAGTAGAGTAGTGAGTAGAGTAGTGAGTAGAGTAGTGAGTAGAGTAGTGAGTGCAGAGTAGTGAGTAGTGAGTAGAGTAGTGAGTAGAGTAGTGAGTAGAGTAGTGAGTGCAGAGTAGTGAGTGCAGAGTAGTGAGTAGAGTAGTGAGTGCAGAGTAGTGAGTAGTGAGTAGAGTAGTGAGTAGTGAGTGCAGAGTAGTGAGTAGAGTAGTGAGTGCAGAGTAGTGAGTAGTGAGTGCAGAGTAGTGAGTAGTGAGTGCAGAGTAGTGAGTAGAGTAGATTAGTGAGTAGTGAGTGCAGAGTAGTGAGTAGAGTCATGAGTAGTGAGTGCAGAGTAGTGAGTGCAGAGTAGTGAGTAGTGAGTGCAGAGTAGTGAGTAGAGTAGTGAGTAGTGAGTAGAGTAGTGAGTAGTGAGTAGTGAGTAGAGTAGTGAGTAGTGAGTAGAGTAGTGAGGTGAGTAGAGTAGTGAGGTGACTAAAGTAGTGAGTGCAGAGTAGTGAGTAGAGTAGTGAGTAGTGAGTTGAGTAGTGAGTTGAGTAGTGAGTAGAGTAGTGAGTAGAGTAGTGAGTAGAGTAGTGAGTAGTGAGTGCAGAGTATAGTAGTGAGTAGAGTAGTGAGTGCAGAGTAGTGAGTAGAGTAGTGAGTAGTGAGTAGAGTAGTGAGTAGTGAGTAGTGAGTGCAGAGTAGTGAGTAGAGTAGTGAGTAGAGAGTGCAGAGTAGTGAGTAGAGTAGTGAGTAGAGTAGTGAGTAGAGTAGTGAGTAGAGTAGTGAGTGCAGAGTAGTGAGTGCAGAGTAGTGAGTAGAGTAGTGATTGCAGAGTAGTGAGTAGTGAGTAGAGTAGTGAGTAGTGAGTGCAGAGTAGTGAGTAGAGTAGTGAGTGCAGAGTAGTGAGTAGTGAGTGCAGAGTAGTGAGTAGTGAGTGCAGAGTAGTGAGTAGAGTAGATTAGTGAGTAGAGTAGTGAGTAGAGTAGATTAGTGAGTAGTGAGTAGAGTAGTGAGTAGTGAGTGCAGAGTAGTGAGTGCAGAGTAGTGAGTAGTGAGTGCAGAGTAGTGAGTAGAGTAGTGAGTAGTGAGTAGAGTAGTGAGTAGAGTAGTGAGTAGAGTAGTGAGTAGTGAGTACAGTAGTGAGGTGAGTAGAGTAGTGAGGTGACTAAAGTAGTGAGTGCAGAGTAGTGAGTAGAGAAGTGAGTAGTGAGTAGTGAGTTGAGTAGTGAGTAGAGTAGTGAGTAGAAAGTAGTGAGTAGAGTAGTGAGTAGAGTAGTGAGTAGAGTAGTGAGTAGAGTAGTGAGTAGAGTAGTGAGTAGAGTAGAGTAGTAAGTAGAGTAGTGAGTAGTGAGTGCAGAGTATAGTAGTGAGTAGAGTAGTGAGTGCAGAGTAGTGAGTAGAGTAGTGAGTAGTGAGTAGAGTAGTGAGTAGGGAGTAGTGAGTGCAGAGTAGTGAGTAGAGTAGTGAGTAGTGAGTAGAGTAGTGAGTAGTGAGTAGAGTAGTGAGTAGTGAGTAGAGTAGTGAGTAGAGTAGTGAGTAGAGTAGAGTAGTGAGTAGGACATCACAGGCAGCAGCTGTGCAAGCTTCTTACACTCACAAGGAGACCACAGGCAGCAGAGGTGCAAGCTTCTTACACTCACAAGGAGACCACAGGCAGCAGAGGTGCAAGCTTCTCACACTCACAAGAAGGACATCACAGGCAGTAACGGTGCAATATTCGCACACTCACAAGGAGATCACTGGCAGTACACACCACATGAACACACTCCATAACACATAGCAACAATACATTGGCATTTACAATGCCATTAGCTCAAACTCAAATAAATCCGAGCCCGATTGCATTTCTAATGCTTGTTTATGTATGTTTTGGTTTTGAAAACACATAAATAAATGGGATAGTCATTTACAATGCCAATAGCTTAATCTCTCGCATTTGAGAGTCCTATTGCATTTGCACCCACACACAACAGAGCCACACACACAAAGCCACACACACTACTGGAATTATCAGATTCTATAGCCATGGAATTCTAGTGATTTTACTGTCTGGCTCCCCGGGCAGCAGCTTAAACAACCGTCCCCCTTCCTGTGCCCCACCCCTTTTCTAGCACTTAACACTTCGCGGCTGAAGGCACAAAGGACAAACCTCTCGTGCCTGGGAAGGCACCTACAAGGCCCTCTCTCACCTACATCTTCCATCTTGGGAGAGTCCCTATGAGGGTGGAGGCAATGCCACTGCCCCGTGGCTAGAGGCCTGAGACTGACTGAAGCGGTCCCAGGTGCCGAGGGTCAGAGGGTGCGTCACACATGCTAGTGCTTTGTGTTGACCCGAGATAGGAAGAGCCCTGGAGATGCAGACAGGACTTCACACCCACGAGGGGGTTCCGAAATAGAGCCGGCTTCCATGGTGCTCGAGATGAAGGAACCCAAGGTGTGGCTGGCGCGGGGGGCCACCGCCACGGGCAGAGAGCAGGCGCAGTTTATGAATTAACACACTTATTGGCTGCGGGACCAGTGGAAGGCCCACACTGAGGTCAAAATGGGAGAAGGAAGGAGAAACGGTAGGGTCACATTACTGCGGAACAGTGGGGAACGGGGCACTACTAAAGAGGCAGCGACAAACATCAAATGGGCCCTGGTACTTGAATAATGTTCTGAATTCTAAGACAATCATATTCATGTTATCGACCTTGGAAGGACCCTCACACTGACCTCTACTTTTCACAGTTCCTCACATTGCCTTCTACCTTTCGCAGTCCCTCTCACTGTCCTTTACCTTTCGCAGTCCCTAAGCCCTTGTCAAATAATTCCTATGGTCCTACTAAAAAAGGAAACATACTGGCTGTGCAGCACACACCGTCTTGTGCCTGATTGCATGAACCATGATACAATAATAATTAAAAGCCCGGTCCTACAGACTTTAATTCCTCGTGCATGCCCCCGTCTAAGCAGGATCGGTGGGGATGCAGGGCTGCATGGGGGCATTGTACCCTCATGTCACAGGAGTGCCCTTCCCCCTCCCCGACCCTCTGCTGTTGCAGCCTTTCCATCCCTGCAAAGATGGTTAACTGAAGAACTGCCTTCGTTATAGCCATCAGCACTGCAGAATGGCGGCCTCGCAGGCACAGGCCGGCACTTTACAAGCCAATCAAGAAAGGAGGCTGTCTTGTACCTACTGGACAGGCCCTTGGTGGGGGGTCCCGTGTGGCTTTCAAGGCCGCGCTCTTAAGTGCCCAGCGCAGTTGCGGAGGGATATATTTCACCATATATGAACCATTAGTGCACGACTCGGAAGGCGGCCCTCTTAGTGCCCCCAATTGCGAAGGGATACATTTCACCATATATTTAACCATTAGTGCAAGGGTCCGAAGGCCGCAGTCGAAGTGCAAGAGACCTCCAAATCAGCATGACAATTTTGGTGACCAGACCTTGGCTTGACAACTACTCTTCCAATGTCAGGTTTAGATATGTGGTGCCCGAGCCATGTCAGTGTCACGACAAGAAGTTTTTATTGTCGTGTTGGTGTAGCGGTTGTGTGATGGGGCGCTAGAATTCATTAGTGGGTGGAAGAAGCATTTAGAGGGTAGGGTTCCCCTGCAGAAGGATGGAGGCGGATAGGAGACTGTCCCGAGACCTGAAGGCGGAATGGTTGAAACGATGTGTCCTCCAAATTGAGGCTTACATCTGAGGCCGTGACTAAACGTGGATCAGGAATCCCGTTTCGAGGATTGTATTTGAGGGGCACATTTTGGAAGCTCCATCAAAGGTAGTGAAGTGTGGTACTGCTGCAGAGTTAAGATTTGTGTTTTTTCTCACCCCGGGGCCTAGGGCAAACATGGAGAGCCCCATAGGGACCCGTCTCAGCGCCTGCTTGTTAGAAGTACCGGTGTTAGCACCGGCAGGACCCGGTTAACTTAAAGACCTGAGTCTAAATAGGAACATACGTTTCACACCTGCCTATGTACATCTAAAGCTTGGGCCTGGGAATCCTCGTGCAGTTTAAGAGAGTGGGGTTTGAATAAATATGCATTTGTAGTTGAAACATATTTTTTAACCTCCATAGGAAATAAATGGAAGTCATATATAAATATGCCCAAAGTGAACGGTTTCGAGATACAGGTTTACACCATAAAATTCTATGACATGTGGGGGGGGGGATGAATGCTGTTTTTTCTTTTAATTACATTTTCAAGCTTACGTTTGTGTGGCTTGCTTCGCGCAGCGTTCCAAACGCAGTTCATTAAACTGAAATGAATAATTTAGACAGATTACTTGTAAATATGTCTTAACTAATATGTTATTTGACCTGAAATAGCATTCAACAAATATTTGCTGAGATGCCCGATATTGACGTTTTTTCAGAACGGTGTTTGGGATGCAGACTTGGGACTATTACCATTGATAAGAGGCTATCTAGGTAGCTATATGTTAAGATGTCACTAAAAACTTGTCCAAACAAGAAGGAAATATTGACTGGTCCTTCATCACCCCGTTTGTGATCGTCTCTGGTCACTCAGCCATGTCCTCGTGTCATTCATGTCCCTCGTGTCAGCCATGTCCCCGTGTCTGCCATCCCCTTGTGTCTGCCATCCCCTCGTGTCAGCCATGCCCTCGTGTCTGCCATACCCTCGTGTCTGCCATGCCCTCGTGTCTGCCATGCCCTCGTGTCAGTCATGTCCCGTGTCAGCCGTGTTGTTGTGTCAGCCATGTCCCATGTCAGCCATGTCCTGTGTCAGCCATATCCTTGTGTCAGCCATGCAATACCCTGGTGTCAGCCATGCACTGCCCAGGTGTCAGCTATGCCCTGGTGTCAGCCATGCCCTGGTGTCAGCCATGTCCTCGTGTCCATGCCTTTCCCTCGTGTCAGCCATGCCCTCGTGTCAGCCCCGTGTCAGCCATGCCCTGCCTTCGTGTCAGCCATGCCCTGCCCTCGTGTCAGCCATGCCATTCCCTATCCTCGTGTCAGCCATGCCCTGCCCTCGTGTCAGCCATGCCCTGTCCTCGTGTCAGCCATGCCCCCACGTTGTTCTATGTAGATACTTCTTGTTAGCCACTCACTCGCAGCTCCTCTACCTCTCAGTTATCCACCACACTTGAAGGCGGGGTGCGGTTGGGATGGTGACCACCGGCCTGAACACGTAATGTTTCCATCTGAAGGCAGCACTGCCTCCGCATTACCACGGTGAGACAGCTCCTCGGACTGAGCGCCGTGGTAGAGCGAGAGGGGCGGGAAACCTGGGGTGACCCGGGGGACGATGACGGGCGCTCTCCCACTTTCATCCTTCCCAGCTTGGCACATTGAGTGTAGTTACACTGTGCACCTCGCGCTCATTGTAACAACCCTTCATGATTTACGTGCGAGAAAAACAACGGGTTTGCGCACACGATGCAGAAGACGGATAAAACAAGAGAGTAGGCGCCGTCTGTTGGAGTAGAGCGGGTTATGCAAACCTTGTAGTCCGAGTGCCCGAGAATCCAGCATGGCCAACCTCTGTGCATAAACGTAAAAGCTACTCCCAGGCAGGGGGCAAAGATAGGAGGAGCCCCGCTACGGTGTCCAGGAGCCGGGGAGAGGCTGCAGCAGCGCTCCGTCCATCTCCAGTTACAGAGCAGGGCTCGGGCCGGTGCGGGCTGCGCCACTCGCCCGGCGGTGTCACCAATCGGGAGGCGAGGGGAGGGGAGCGGCCGTGCAGGGCCTGCCCACAGCGGGATTAAGAAGCTTTCAGGAGTTTAAAGGGCCGAAAGCAGCTGGGCGCAGCCACAGAGCGGGAAGTCACTCGGTGCGGTGCGTTTGTACAGTGACCGGAATTACGACCCACCCACCCCAGCTCCATGAAAAAAATGGCGGCCGCAAACATCATGAACCAAAAAAAAAAGGAAACACCCATCTCTTCATGACGAGGCAAAGGGGGCGGAGCTTAAAAAACACAGGAACGCCCACGAATCTGCTCCGAGAATGATTGCCACATCTCTCTTCCAATGGCTAGTCTCCATTTATGGAGCTAGCCAATGGAAGAGAGAGGCGGGTTAAAGCCCCATACTGGAGATCAACATTTCTCGCCTGCACGACACTGCTTGCGCAGTGAACGCCAGGCTTCGACCTAAAAAGAGTGGGTGGATGCTGTGTACCCGTGTGTACCCCTGACTCGTGCCCTGCCTGCAATCCTATGTGCTCCCTCTTCCTCTGGTCCCTGCCCCCTCTAAACACTCCCTGCCCTCTCTGTTTATTGTACTTATATTGCCTCCTGGCTCCATCGGCTCATACACTTCTCCATCTCACTGACCTCCCTGTTTCCTGTCTCTTCTGCTCACACCCATCCATCTGCTCCATGCCCCCTGACCTCACACACTGCCCCATCTGCACTTTCACTGCCACTGCGTCCTACATTAATCCCCCCAGTTTGTCCCTTCCGAGCACTTGCTACTGTCTCTGCTATGCATACCTTCTGTTCCAACATAGCTATCCTGCTCTCTACCCCTTCTCACACGCTGCCCCGTCTATTCCCTGCCCATCTGCTTCATGCCCATCTTAGCCTACAGAGAGATCTCTTCTCCCTGCCCCTTCTATTCTCAGCCCCACACACTTTCCTCCCTTTTTTCCAGTTTCTTTACACAATGCCCCTCTGCTTTCTTTGCTCTAAGCTCGAACTTGAAAAAGATATGTGTGTATCTAAATTCCCACAAACATGATGATTTGTAGTTATCCATATATCTTTTGTAGGTAGGTTTCCACCCAGAAAATGCTCAGATTTGACTCCCGGAATAGACAAAGTCAGGAGATACCTCCATATTTAATGGTTAAATTGGTGAAGCGGTTTCTTCTCAGGAAAAATTCTTTCCCCTAGTAAGAAATAAATTGTAATTATTACACTGATATTTCTACATGACTTTCTTGTGGATTCAGTGGTGGCTCACAGAGGGAGTGCTGCGGGCGGTGGGGCGGGTTGGGGTAGGGGGTTGGCATTGGGGCAGGGTACTCACACATACGACAGCAAGGAGTAATGTAACAAATAAATAAAATAATTTAGTTTGCGCATGCTGCATTGCAGAGATCGTGATGCAGTGAGCGCAAGGTAAATAGTTTTATTTAGTTGTTTACTTACTTTACTCCTTGCGGTCGTATGTCCGACTAGACTACCCCCCCACCCTGCCCCTCCCCCGCCCCACCGCACCGCCCGCAGCACTCCCTCTGTGAGCCGCCACCACGTGGATTGTCCAGCAACCAAAAAGTCTGCATGAGTGAATTGTGCAAACTAGTGTACTGATAGAAATTTACTGTAGATTTAAAGATGACAACTGGGGATCATTTTTGAGGTGCAAAACAATGCGCCAAGTTGTGAAATGGGAGTTAGCCACCATTTTTCCCAATCCGCTTATAAAACTTTCAGCATCCGCTCAGTGCTTGATTTGTATAATGAAATAAGTGCCAGGGCTCTCCTCAAGAGGCTACTGCAGCTTGCACCACACATTGTCCCTGCCATGCTGACAATGATAGTAACAAGGCAACTACTAACCATCACACACCTACAAGTGTGACAATTCAGTCTATTTCATGGCCCCTAAGCTATAAGAATGGTTTGGGCAGCAGGCAATAGTACTTTTTAATGTATATTGAATTAATTATTAACTGTAGTTGTGGTCATCTCTAAGTCAGCCAGACAGCGCCACCTTGTGGCAGAATGTCACAAGTGTCGATGTTGACAATTAAGTGCTTGTGCCAAGCACCGGAAAACACCGGCTTAAATTAAGCACTGAATCCACCCCACTGACTAGCCAGAGCAACAGACAAAATTCAGGTGATTTGTGTAATTTGTACGGTTTCTACTCGTAGTAAAACATGGTTTAGGGAGAACCACACAAGCAGCATGTACTATGAAACAATATGTTGGCTGTTTGCATATAGTTTGTTGACTTTGTTTCATTTCATTTTATATCCATTCTATTGGTAGCAAATAAGCTACATTTGACAGATTTGCACAATGATCTGCATCATCTTACCCCAGGATTTAAAAAAACGGCCAGCCATAGCCACCTGCAGTTATTTTATGTTGTGTTAGATGAGTTTGCACTGCTTCTGCCCCTGTTGTGCCTGTTTTGCTTCGTAGTGAAGCTTTCCAAAAACACTTTCACTATACTAAAGTCAAATCAATTGACTTTGTCAAATATGTTTGCATGCATAATGCAAGTAAAATGATGCGCTCCCATATGGGTACGGGTTTATTTATGGGTTTTACTTGCAGTACAAATGGTAATAGCACTGGAAATTAAAGATTAAAGCGCCTTGTAAAATGTAAAAATATAGGGCCCGATTCACAAAAGTAATCTGAGACTAAATCATAACTTTACGATTTTCGGTATTCACAAAAGGCATTTAAGGGTAGTAAAGTTACGATTTTGTCTTAAGTTTTGGTCTTAAGACAAAATCCTAACTTAAATTAAACTTACAAAATCCTAACTTTACGACTTTGGGTATTCACAAAAGGCATTCAGGAGAAGTAAAGATAGGATTTTGTTTTAAGTTTGTCTTAAGTTTTGGTCTTAAGACAAAATCCTAACTTAAGTTAGAATTTTGATATTAACCTCTAAAATTCACTGAAAATATCATAGGTTTTAGGGACATTTTAGTTAGAAATTTCCATTTAAAAACCCTTTGAATTTCACAAAAAAAAACATAGGTTTCCGGGATGTTATAGTTAGGCTTACATTTCACTCGTACAAAAGCAGAGAAATTCGGCCGTTATAGTTAGCTGAGCTAACTATAATTCACAATCTTGCAATGCACTGCTGATGACATCACATATTACATCACTCATGACATGGCCAGTGACATCACTGATGACATCTCAAATGACATAATAATTCAACTTTTGGATGGTACACTTATGCTCTAAATCCAAACAAAAAGTGAAATGTGCAGAATAACAGTTATATGTCCATTCTACCCCCATCTTCCAGTGAATGGAAATAATAAGTTATCTATATATATAAAAACGAATGTATGTCTGTCTGTCTGTCTGTTTGTCCTTTATGCATTAAAACACCATTCATCCGATCGCCATGAAACTTGGGAAGTTGTTGAGTACACTCCCCCGAAGGTTTCTGCCACAAATGTTTTTTTTAATATCGGTCCCCCCCAAGGCCCTCATAATCTTTTTAATAATGATGTACGCACCAGACGGAAAAACAACAAATCATGTATCCACAAGCACTCGAATAAATAAATAGAATTAAAACACCAGTCATCCGATCGCCAGGAAACTTTGGGAAGTAGTTGAGTACACTCCCGCAAAGGTTTCTGGCATAATTTGTTTTTTAAATATCGGCCCCCTAGGGCCCTCATAATCTTTCGAATACTGATGTACGCACCAGACGGAATAACAAAAAATTGTGTATCCACAAGCACTCGAATAAATAAATAGAATTAAAACAACACTTTGAAATGTTTTCCATATTAAAATGAATACATTTCAATAAAAATGACACAATGTAAATTGAATGTTATCATGACGAGTTTCCTTGAATTTTCTTTCTTCAGACATAGCAGGAACGCGCGACGGGTAAGCTTTTATTGTATATAATTTAAAATCAGATAAAACATAGGCTAAATGCTGATATAAACTATCTAGGGCCATATGTAGGTGGCCAAATACCGGTCGGTAACGGCCGATTTGGGCCGTTACCTACCGGTATTTGTAGTTTCAGATGTAGGGGGCCAGATAATTACCGATACTGTAAATTTACAGATTCTGTAAATTTACCGAATCTGTAAATTACCAAATCGGTAAATGTACAGAATCGGTAATATGGGATGTACGTGGCACTGGAAACAGTCCCACAGGCCCTTAGGAATTCGTTATTTACCATGAAATACTATTGCATGGTAAATAACGAATTCCTGTGTACGTGCACATCTGTGCATGTACACCTGTGCCATGTGACACACATACATGCCCTAAGGGCATGTATGTGTGTCACATGGCACACAAGCCAGAATCAGGGGTGCAACAGGGTGTCAAAGTGACACCCTGTGCCCCTTGACAAATCGGTAATTTTACTGAATCGGTATTTACCGATTCGGTAATTGCCATTGATTCCTATGGGCCTCAAGGCCCATTAGAATCAATGGCAATTACGGAATCGGTAAACACCGATTCGGTAATTACCGAATCTTAACGATTCGGTAATTGTTACCGAATAATTACCTACATGCCATTTACAGATTTGTAAATACCGAATCGGTAAAATTCGTTATTTACGATTCGGTAACTGCCATTTATCTACATATGGCCCCAGTGTCTTAATGCTATACAACTGCTATAAAACAAGCATACTATTTGAGAGACGTTTTCCTGCAAGGTGGTTGTAGAAGATTATGAAAGGCTGGACACAAAAAGTCAATATATATTGTGAATTGATGAAACTGCATCATTTCCCAGCACATGTTTTCTGAAAAACTGTACAGGTCATTATTTTCTTAATCAATGAATCAGAAAGGTTAATGGATAAGCTTGATATAGGCCAGCGTGTTTTACCTAGCAGCCTGCTCAACCAGGCCCAATATTTTTGGCCTTTTTCTATCTTCATCAGCTCTACTGTAAATAAGTATTTACTTAGGGTGGCCACTTTGTAAGTAGATGTATCACCCTTTAGTACCCTAAACCTTAATGCCTCAATATGCCTATTAATTGGTAGATGGTTGAGGAGTGAATGAATCCATTTATTTCTCGGCTGTTGTACGCAGGGCAGAAAAACAAGAAATGACTTTCTTTTGCTGTCAAGAATCACATTGTATGGAGGTCATTAGGGTCAGTTCTCCTGCCAGCATTCCACATGTCTCAATTGTGCCATAACAGAACTTCAAATATAAAATTGTTGCAAGGAGCTGTTTAGGAATATCTAAGGAAACCTAGTATGAGGGAATGTCTTTAAGAAGGAGAAATGTATTTGTCATTCTCCCTTGAGTGGAGGAATGGAAGAGATTAGCTTTGATATAGGCCCAAAATTAGGCTTTTAGCTATTTCTTTGAGGCATGAGTCATCGATGTAGGGTCTGACCAAAAAAGATCCAAGGTCCAGTTTGTCATACAAGGATTGGACATGCCTTAACCATGGGAAAGTAAGACATGTGTCAATGGACAACAGTTCCTTTACGGCATTACAGTATGGTTTAAGCTCGTCTGTGGTCCAAATTATTACCCAGTTCATAATGGGCCTTAGCTGAGTCATATCTCCCATCAGTTTGAGTGCCACATTAAGAAACATAGGTATTAAGGGGGTACTCTTTGGGAGATGAAAGAGCAATCGCACAAATGTATTTTCACTAAGAGTGAGTGAGTCTGTATTCATCTAGCCCCAAAGTTCAGTGCCATCTAAGGCAGCTAATTTAACCTTTAGTTTATATACCTCCATGGCCAGAAGTCCAGAAGTAGGGCTCTTGAGATTGTCCCTTAATGTTTTTTTATAGATAATTGCTGCATACCTGATGTTAGAGCACTGTCCTTCCCTTCTGGATAAGAGGGGACCACGAAGCCCTACTATCTAGCATAATGCCCAAATATTCAAATATAAAAACTCGCTCCAATTTCTCATTACCTAAGGCTAAGGTGTTTTTAAATAATCTTTGAAGTTTGACTACCATAAAATAATTTTGGGAAATATTATTCCCCGGAACACTTGCCCCAAAGAAAGAATTAAAATTGACCAAAAGTTGCTGAAATCCATATTGGCCTGTGAGATTAGGAGAGTGTTGTCGGCGAATAGTAAAGCAGGGACACTACCCCCTTCTAATTTAGAGACATCTATATTTCCTTTTCAGAGGGTCTCAATAACATTATTGATGAATAAGGATAAAAAGATGGGGCCAGCACACACCCTTGTCTGACCCCTCGGTGTATTGGAATCTAGTCTGTTAGTTGTCCCTGAGGAACCCATCGCACTTGGGCATAAATATCTTGATAGAGTTTTACTAGTTGACCAAGCAGGGTATCAGATACCTATGGGGTTTTTAGTGATGCCCATAGAAGCTCCCGGGAGACCAAGTGAAAGGCTGCTTTGAGGACAACAAAGGCTTTCTACAAAAGGCCTTCCTTGAACCTTGTATACTTCAACATTATAAGGAGCAGCCTCAGTACGTGGTCTATAGTTCTAACTTTAGATCTGAATCCAGCTTGTTCGGGGTTAGGATCTCTGCACCCTCAATCCAGTCATTTTTTTTGTTACCACCTGCTTGCATAAACCTTTTTGGAGAATGCCCAAAAGGCTTATTGGCCTGTAAGTACAAGGACTACTGTGAGCCCACTATTTGTATATGGAGAGAATCTCCGCACCCTTCCATGTATCAGGGATTGGAAGCCCTGCAGCTATTGTGTTCCTCAGGCAGTTAACTTATGGGGCCCAGACTAGCATATCATTGTGCAGTAAGTCGGCAGTGATTTTGTCTGGTCCTAGTGCCTTGCCCAACTTAATTGAGGTGATAGATATCATAGTTTCCTCAAGTGTCAAGTGAAGATCTAAAAGAGTGAAGTTTAAGGGGGGGACAAGCTGGTGCAATAAGGTCAAAGTTGTCATGATCGTATAACTTAGGGAAGTGGTCTAGACAAGTCCCAGGATCAGGGTGACAGGTATTTGTAAGTTGGAACTTCTGCTCTCATGGGCAGCTATTTTCCATGACTGATTGACATTACATGGCAGCCATTATCAGATCCCTTCCTTTTCATTCTCTAACTGCCATTATCCAATTATATACTGGCTTGTCTTCTCCAAGTACCACTCTATACTGCAAAGCTATCACGACATACCATGACCCAAACTATCAATAAGGCCTGGTTGTATTATTGGATTGCGATAGCCTTGCGTCATTTTGCTCTAATCGATTCAACCCCACTCAAATGTATACCACTTCACTGTATGCTATTAGACTCTACCCCACACCACTGTATGCCAATCTAGTCTACACTACTCCATTATACGCAACTCCACCATACGCTACTCCACTATACATTATTGCACTCTATGCCACTTCACTGTACAATACTCTGCTCTATGCCACTCCATTCTATGCAAATACACTACATACAGCTCCACTCTACACCAGTCCACTCTACACTATTACACTGTATACAACGCCACTCAAAGCCTCTTCAGTGTATGACACTCCAATGTATAGGCTATACGCTACTCAAGTATATACTATTCCACTATATGCTATTCCATTGTATGCCCCTCCACCGAGTGGTCGCTCCCAGTGCCTCTGCTGAGACCTGGTATCGTAGCGCTGCATTGCATTGCTCACAAGCTGCCTCTCGCTGCATTGCCTCATAAGCTGCTTCTCACCTGCCTGCCTGTGCCCAGCTAGCGCTAAAAAGCATTGTCGCTGTATATCATTTTGACTGCACTGTATTTTAACGTGTTTAGCGCATCAGCCTTCAGCGCTCCGCTTATTGCCTGCAAAGTTGATTTTTTATATTGCCTGCTTGTGCCCAGTTGCTTTTGGACTCATTGGCGCTGTGTTCTTAGTTTCTGCTGTTGTTTACGTGGTTTGCGCGTTGTGCTCCGCTCTGTTCCCCCCCTCCGCCTCCATTTTGTTTATTTGTTGTGCTCGCCGTCCTCGTGTGCCCGCCCCGCCTCCCAGCTGAGACGCCCTCCCACTGTCCAGAAGTAGCGCTCCTCACCCTTCGCTCACCGTGACTCGCTCCTCTCTAACGAGCCGAGTGGTCGCTCCCAGTGCCTCTGCTGAGACCTGGTATCGTAGCGCTGCATTGCATTGCTCACAAGCTGCCTCTCGCTGCATTGCCTCATAAGCTGCTTCTCACCTGCCTGCCTGTGCCCAGCTAGCGCTAAAAAGCATTGTCGCTGTATATCATTTTGACTGCACTGTATTTTAACGTGTTTAGCGCATCAGCCTTCAGCGCTCCGCTTATTGCCTGCAAAGTTGATTTTTTTTATATTGCCTGCTTGTGCCCAGTTGCTTTTGGACTCATTGGCGCTGTGTTCTTAGTTTCTGCTGTTGTTTACGTGGTTTGCGCGTTGTGCTCCGCTCTGTTCCCCCCCTCCGCCTCCATTTTGTTTATTTGTTGTGCTCGCCGTCCTCGTGTGCCCGCCCCGCCTCCCAGCTGAGACGCCCTCCCACTGTCCAGAAGTAGCGCTCCTCACCCTTCGCTCACCGTGACTCGCTCCTCTCTAACGAGCCGAGTGGTCGCTCCCAGTGCCTCTGCTGAGACCTGGTATCGTAGCGCTGCATTGCATTGCTCACAAGCTGCCTCTCGTTGCATTGCCTCATAAGCTGCTTCTCACCTGCCTGCCTGTGCCCAGCTAGCGCTAAAAAGCATTGTCGCTGTATATCATTTTGACTGCACTGTATTTTAACGTGTTTAGCGCATCAGCCTTCAGCGCTCCGCTTATTGCCTGCAAAGTTGATTTTTTATATTGCCTGCTTGTGCCCAGTTGCTTTTGGACTCATTGGCGCTGTGTTCTTAGTTTCTGCTGTTGTTTACGTGGTTTGCGCGTTGTGCTCCGCTCTGTTCCCCCCCTCCGCCTCCATTTTGTTTATTTGTTGTGCTCGCCGTCCTCGTGTGCCCGCCCCGCCTCCCAGCTGAGACGCCCTCGCCCCTCCCCCTCCACCATCCATATATGACAGTTCTTCCCGCGCGCAGCGTCCACGCGCAGCGACCGCGCCCAACCCGCGCCGAAGGTGCGCCAAAGGTAAGCCCGTCTACGCCCGTCCGCGCCGAGCCCGCGCCCAGCGCCAGTCCCCCTGCCCCTCGCGCTGCCCAGCCCCCCCGCGTTACCTACGATGCCGCCACCCTCCTAGCCCTTAACCCCGGTCGCGCCCCCTATTGCGTCCATGCCGCTCCTGGACGCACCCATGGACCGTTCTCCTGCCTCTCCTGCAAATTTAGCGGCACCGACAACATCTCCGCTACGACCACAACACAGATTCCCGACCCCAACCACCTAGAATGCATCCTTCTCAACACCCGCTCGGTCCACAGGCACGCCATTGACCTTTGGAACCTACTAGACACCATCTCTCCTGACGTCGCCTTCCTAACAGAAACATGGATGAACGCTTCCTCCGCCCCTGACATCGCCATCGCTATCCCTGATGATTATAAGATCACACGCAAGGACCGCACCGACCATACAGGAGGAGGAATCGCTATCGTCCATAAGAAATCAATCCGCATCTCAAGCAGCTCTGACGCCAACCTCGCTAACTCCGAACACCTTCACTTCCAGATCCACATCGACCCCAAAACCACACTCCGAGGCACCCTCCTCTACAGACCACCAGGACCCCGCGCAAAATTCAGTGAAGACATCACGGACTTCATCACCCCACACGTGCTCCCCTCCAAAGACTACATCCTTCTGGGAGACCTCAACTTCCACCTTGAAAAGATCAACGACCGCAACACCGCCACCCTCTTGGACAACCTCGCCAACCTCGGACTTAAACAACTGGTCACTTCCCCCACCCACATCGCAGGTCACACACTCGACCCCATCTTCACCTCCAGCAACCATGTCTCCTTCAGCCACACTACGGATCTCCTCTGGACTGACCACAGCTGCGTTCACTTCACCTACAACAAGCCGAAACCCATCATCCACCTCCAACCAACTCTACAAAGAAACTGGAACAAAATCACCACGGAGCAGATCTCCACATCGCTCCTTCAAACCTCCCCAGCCCTCTCTTCTAACGCCAACGAAGCCGCCTCCAACCTCACCCTTTGGTTATCCAACACCGCCGACACCTTAGCACCACTGAAAAAACGTCAACACAAACTTGGCATCAAGAAAGCCTCATGGTTCAACGATGACCTCAAGAAGTCCAAGAAACTGTGCCGCTCCCTTGAAAAGGCCTGGAAAAAAGACCCATCCACCAGCACCAAGGACGCCTTCAAAAGCGCCATCCGTACTCACCACCAACTGATCCGAAAAGCCAAGAAAACAGCATTCAAGGATCGACTTGACAACAACGCCCACAACAGCAAGGAACTTTTCAACATCGTCAAGGAATTTTCCAACCCCTCGGCCAACTCCAACGACATCACCCCCTCTCAAACCCTCTGCGATTCCCTAGCCTCTTTTTTCCACAACAAGATTGCTGACATCCACAACAGCTTTGACAACCAACCCGGAAGCCAACCCACCCTACCATCAGCTGACCATCTTCCCCCTGTTAACACCCTTAACGCCTGGAACCCAATCTCCACTGAGGACACCATCCGCCTGATGAATTCCATCCACTCTGGATCCCCCACAGACCCATGCCCTCACCACATCTTCAACAAAGCAGACTCCATCATAGCTCCGCACCTCCGAGACGTCATCAACTGCTCCTTCAACTCCGCTACCTTCCCAGAAGACTGGAAACACGCTGAACTCACCGCCCTTCTGAAAAAACCAACAGCAGACCCCACCGAACTCAAAAACTACCGCCCCATCTCGCTTCTTCCATTCCCGGCCAAAGTCATCGAGAAAGCTGTCAACAACCAGCTCGCCGCCTTCCTCGAAGCCAACAAATCCCTCGACACCTCACAATCTGGCTTCCGAGCCAAACATAGCACTGAGACCGCCCTCATCGCAGCAACAGACGACATTCGAACTCTACTGGACAATGGAGACACAGTCGCCCTCATCCTCCTCGACCTCTCTGCAGCCTTCGACACAGTCTGCCACAGCACCCTTTTACAACGCCTCAGAAACATCGGAATCCAAGGAAAGGCACTGGAATGGATCACCTCGTTCCTCACCGGAAGAACCCAGAGAGTCCGCCTCCCACCATTCAAGTCCGAGGCCTCTGAAATCATCTGCGGCGTACCACAAGGATCCTCACTCAGTCCCACCCTCTTCAACGTATACATGAGCCCCCTCGCGGCCATCGCCCGCCAACACAACCGCAACATCATCTCTTACGCAGATGACACTCAACTGATCCTATCTCTCACCAAGGACCCCAGCACCGCCAAAACTAACCTACACGAAGGAATGAAAGAAGTTGCCGAATGGATGAAACAAAGTCGTCTGAAATTGAACTCAGACAAAACAGAAGTCCTCATCTTAGGTACATCCCCCTCTGCATGGGACGACTCTTGGTGGCCGGAAGCCCTCGGAAATGCACCCATCCCAACAGACCACGCACGGAACCTTGGCGTCATCCTGGATTCTTCACTCTCAATGAACAGACAAATCAGCGCCGTATCCTCTTCCTGCTTTAACATTCTTCGCATGCTCAGAAAAACATTTCGCTGGATCCCCTCCGAAACAAGGAAAACAGTCACCCACGCTCTAGTCACGAGCCGACTGGACTACGGAAACACCCTCTACGCAGGTACCACCGCTAAACTCCAGAAGAAACTACAACGAATCCAAAACGCCTCAGCCAGGCTCATATTAGACATCCCACGCAACGAACACATCTCTGGTCACCTTAAAGACCTCCACTGGCTACCCGTCAATAAGAGGATTACTTTCCGTCTGCTTACCCACGCACACAAATCACTCTACGACATCGGACCAGATTGCCTCAACTCTCGACTGTCCTTCTACACCCCCTCCCGCCAACTTCGCTCTTCCAGCCAAGCCTTCGCCACTGTACCTCGCATCAACAAGACCACCATGGGAGGCAGATCCTTCTCATACCTGGCTGCCAAAACATGGAACTCACTCCCCGCTTACCTTCGCCTCACCCAGAATCACCTAGCGTTCAGAAAGCAGCTTAAAACGTGGATATTTGACAAATAATCCTCCTCCCCTTCCTAAGCGCCTTGAAACCCTCTGGGTATGTAGTGCGCTATATAAATCTTATGACTTGACTTGACTTGACTCCACTGTACGCTACCCCACTTTACGCCACTCCTGTGTATAGCATTCCACTATACGCCACTTAATTCTTCGCTATTCAACTGGACCCTACTCCAATGTATGCCACTCCACTGCATGTATTACACTCTACCCCATGCCACTGTACACCACTCCAGTCTGCACCACTCCATTATATGCCACTCTACTGTATGCTACTACACTGTACACTACTACACTCTACACCACTCCACTGTACAACACTTCGCTCTATGCCACTCCACTCTGCTATTCCACTGAATGACACTCCACTCGATGTTATTCTACTCTACCCCACTACAGTGTATGTCACTCCACTCTACCTCACTCCATTTCATACTAATCCATTGAACACCACTCCACTGTACACCATTCTACTGTGTGCTATTACACTCTTTACACTATACCCCATTTCAGTATGCTCCACTCCAGTCTATGACACTTTACTGTACTCCACTGCACTGTATGCTACTCCACTATACGCTATTCCAGTCTACGCCACTCTACTGTAAACCACTCCACTCTACACTATTTCACTGTATGCCACTCCACTATACACCCAACCACTCTATGCTACTCCAGTGTACACCACTCCACTCCACACCCCTAATGCTAGTCCATTGTACGCCAATCCACTCTACAGTGAAATATGCTATTTCACTCTACCCCACTCTACCAGACACAACTCCACTCTACGCTATTCTACTATACGCTATTACACTCTATGCTATTTACTCAAAGCCACTCCACTGTGCTCCACTCTAGGCTATTCCAGTATACACCATTGCATTCTACACTCTTACACTGCATGCAACTTCAGTCTTTGCACCTCTACTGTGTGGTTTTCGACTCTAACCTTCTCCACTGCATTTTACTCCATTGTATTTAATTACACTCTGCCCCACCCCACAACACATTACTCCAGTCTAAATCATTTCACTGTATGCCACTCCACTGTACACTACTCCACTCTACGCTATTCCACTTTATGCCACTCAACTGTACGCTACTCCACTCTACACTACTCCAGTGTACTTTCCTCCACTCTACAAAACTCTACTTCACTCTATGCCATTTTACTAGACTACTCCACTCCCGATACACTCAAATTTGCACTCAACTCTATACCCGTACACTCATATAGCATACTACTACACTCTACGACAGTTTCCAACACTATATTACACAACTCTCCATTCTACAGTATGAGATACCACTCTAATTAAAGCAATTTACTCAGCTCTAAGCTATGCCACATCAATGTATGCCACCTGACTCTACACTAATCCACTGTACTTTAATCCACTCTATGCCACTGAACTGTACACCATTCCAACCTACTCTATGCCACTCCACTCTTCTACACTCTATTATACAGTATTCCTCAGTACCGTAATCCACTGTATGCTACTCCGCTTTATGGTAATCCATTACACGCGACTACAGTGTATCCCACTAAACTCTATGCCGCTCCATTGTATGGCACTCTACTACACTATATAACTTCACTCTATAAAAATCTAACACACTTCATGGCACTGTATGATATTCTACTTCACTTCATTCCTGTACACTCCACTGTCCAACTCTATACCCTATGGCCGTATACTCCAATGTACTCTATTCTACTATTCAACACTTTTCAATACGACACAGCACGCTAAACTGCTGTACAGGACCCCACTCCAATTTATAGTTTACTACCTACACTCCACTCCATGCCACTCTACTCTACTAGATTGGAGTAATAACAGTGGTCCTTAAAAAGACTTTTTGGAACATTAGAATAAAATATAGTCTGCAATGAGTCCTATATTCATTAGTGTCCAGCCGGACAGAACATTTTAATCGATTGAGTGTATAACAGAATATTCAAAAGCAACAAACAATACAGTGGGATACAATAACAATACAATAAACATAAGGTTTTTCAGGCAACAAGAAGAAGGAAGTCCTGATGATGATCCCATTACACGTTCAAAGGGATCGAAACTCCGTCGACCACTCGTATAGTTTCACACAGTCAACCAATGTGTTCTTTCAGTGTGTTAACTATCTTGGATAGCTTGTTTATGTATTATCATTGACCAGAAGCTTCCTTCTTCTTGTTGCCTGAAAAACCTTATGTTTATTTGCTTTTGTTTGTCACGTTCTTGTGTACCGGATGCAGCATTGTATCCCACTGGATAAATGGTAAATTAAAGTTATAACTATGACTTCAGAATGTTTAAAGTTTGTTTAGGTTAAACTTAGTTTATATAGGGAAAATAATTTTCTTAACTATAAATAAGCTTTAACTTTTGTGTTTTTTTACTGAAAAAATATATATGTGTGTGTGTGAGTGTATATATATGTATTTATTCACTGAAAAAAAACATAGGTTTCTGGGACGTTATAGTTAGAAATTAGCATTTAAAAAACCTTAGAAATTCACTGAAAAAAACAGGTTTCAGGGACGTTATAGTTAGTTGGACATTTCACTCATACAAAACCAGAGAAATGTGTCCGTTCTAGTTAGTTGAGCTAACTATAACTTGCGCCCCACAATGCACTGCTGATGACGTCACATATTACATCATTCATGACATCACTGATGACATCACTGATGACATCATCCACGTGGTATTCTGATGCACCTCCTCATACCCTAATATAACCTTTGATACACCCACTCTAAAACTACCTCTAAGTCAGAGGTGCAGAAAGGTTGCGGTCCCCAGGGCTGTGGGTGGGCTGTGTGCCCCCAACAAATAAATTATAAAGCCCGGGGAAGTGCATGGCCGGACTGGGAACCAAAACCGGCCCTGGCAAAGTGGTTGACCGGCCCCCCATGCCCGGGGGGGGTTGGGGGTGCCGCCGAGCTCTTTGCTGGGGCCGGTTTTGTTGCAACGCTGCAAAAACATCCCTGTAACAAAAACGGCCCCCAGGGGCCCAAAACAGGCCCCCACCCTTGCGGCGCACCGGGGGATTGCCCAGTGCCCGCAACGGCCAGTCCGGGCCTGGGGAGTTGGCAGTCCCCAAGGTTGCGGCGCCCCAGCGGGCCCCTGTGAATTAATTTGGCATTGCCCCCGGGACCTGGCCCAGTCAGGGGTTCTCAAAAACAAAGCACGGAAGCCTGCGCTTTTTAAAAAAACATGGGTCCGATTCACGCACCTAGCGCGAATTTGGACGTTTAAAAAAAATTATCATTTGGGGGACTGGGGGCCCCTGTTGGACCCCCTGAGCAGGCTTATGTGGTCATGGTGTTTCTACCCTGCCCCCTTTTGTTTTTCATCTTTGTTTTACTGTTTTCTTGTTACTCAGTTACCGAGTCACAAGATGGCTGCCAACACTTTCTGATTTGGAGTGTTGGCAGCCAATCAGAGTGAAGCTCGAGCTCGGGAGGAGTCGCGACTCCTCCTCGGAGCTTAGATATCGAAAGTTTCTTTTTTTAATTTAACAGGAACTAGCCAACGAAGATACACCCTTTAAAACAAGGTTGCTTCTAGAACCAAGAGCTACCTTTTTGCTAAATTTGGTGTAATTCCGTTCAACAGTTCGAGCTATAGCCTGTTCCCATTTTTCCTATAGAAATTAACATGGGAAAAAAAGCATTTTGGAACCCCCCCTTTTTTCTCTGCCCCTGCTTGATGAATCGTCCCGAAACTTTCAAGACAGGAGCTGACCGGAGCACCCCATTAGTTTTTTAAATTTCGCGAAGATTCGTCAAACGGTGCGAAAGTTATTGGCAAATCAAAAAAATGCTTTTCCTATCGAAAGTAGGGGGCCTAATAGGATCTTGGGCGGATCGCCACCCCCAGGACGGCGGTGGCCTCTGCCGTCCCGGCATTAGCGATCCGCCTGCCAAATGATCCTGTTTCAACCCAGCCATATTAGTATGGCGAGGGGTACAGCAGCGGACGGAAAGACCGTCCGTGGCTTTTCCGCCAGTCAGATTGCCAGCCGGGAGGAAAAGGCACACAATATGGTGTCAGTGCTGTGAGGCACCACCATCCATAAAATGATGCATGCGGTAGAATGCCTTTCGACGGCGGAGACTCCGCCATGGAAAGGCATGCGGGAAATCACTGTGGGGGACCATTGCGGGACCCCGGGGGGGGCTGCACTATGGGTACCTGTGGTACCCCCGATCATTGCCATGCACAAGATGGCAGGCACTGAGCTGTGCCTGTCACCTGCATGGCAATGCACAACATGGGCTTTAATATTGCGGCGGGTGCTGCTTACAGCACCCCCGCTGCAATGTTAAAGTCAAGGATGCACCTGCCAGTGTGGTAGGCACATCCTAATTGGCCTGGCGGGATCGCCGCAGCTCTGGTGGTCGGTCCTGAGTTCTGTTACGGTGGCGGGCAGATAAAGTGCACCCGCCCATTGTGATAGGCCCCTTAGTTCTAACTATAACTACCTACTGGCGACCACCAGTAGGTAATATGTAAGTAAATTCACTGAAAAAACCATAGGTTTCTCACATGTTATAGTTAGCTGGACATTTCCCTCATACAAAACCATTGAAATTCCCCCGTTCCATTAGTGATGAAATCAGTGATGTCATTTGAGATGTCATCAGTGATGTCATGAGTGATGTCACTGACCATGTCATGAGTGACATAATATGTGATGTCATCAGCAATGCATTGCGGGCGCGCGAGTTATAGTTAGCTGAACTAACTATAACGGGGGAATTTCAATGGTTTTGTATCAGTGAAATGTCCAGCTAACTATAACATGTGTGAAACCTATGGTTTTTTCAGTGAATTTCGAAGGATTTTTAAATGCTAATTCTGAACTATAACGTGGCTGAAACCTATGGTTTTTTCAGTGAATTTCTAAGGTTTTTTAAATGCTAATTCCTAACTATAACGTGGCTGAAACCTATGGTTGTTTCAGTGAATTTCAAAGGTTTTGTAAATGATAATTTTAAAATATATTAATTGTTATATTTTTTTATACTAATTTACTACATTGTTTTAAAGCATTTATTTTTAGATATTTTATTTTTTAAATTACATTACATATTTTTAATATAAATTGAAAAACTTTCTTTTTTAAAAATATTGAAATTGTAATATTTTTTATTTTATTTTATATTTTTTTCATTTATATATATTTTATATAGCAGGCAATGATATCCTATGGAAAGAACAGGTGAGTAAATCGGAATTCGTAGTTCGGCTGATTTTTTAGGAATTTTTTAAAGTTCCAAAACTCCACACTTAGAAAATTTCCAAATAAAACAAGTCAATGTTAACCTATGGAAGGAAATTCAAGTTACTGTAAGTATGGTTAGAATTAATTTTCAGGATCAGTAGTGGGCTGAAAGATGCAGCACTGAGGTCTCTCCTGATAACAGGTGAGTAAATCGGAATTCGTAGTTCGGCTGATTTTAGAGGAATTTTTTTAAGTTCCAAACCTCTACACTTAGAAAAATTTCCAAGTGAAACCAGTCAATGTTAGCTTATGGAAGGAAATTCAAGTTACTGTAAGTATGGTTAGAATTACTTTTCAGGATCAGTAGTGGGCTGAAAGATGCAGCACTGAGGTCCCTCCTGATAACAGGTGAGTAAATCGGAATTCATAGTTTGGCTGTTTTTTTATGAATTTTTTAAAGTTCCAAAACTGCACACTTAGAAAAATTTCCAAGTTAAACCAGTCAATGTTAGCTTATGGAAGGAAATTCAAGTTACTGTAAGTATGGTTCGAATTACTTTTCAGGATCAGTAGTGGGCTGCAAGATGCAGCACTGAGGTCTCTCCTGATAACAGGTGAGTAAATCGGAATTCGTAGTTTGGCTGATTTTAGAGGAATATTTCATTCAAGTGTGAAGGAAGGGGGCGGGGCCTGAGGTGACATGTGTGCAAACACGCCCTGTGGCACGTTTTAGTTTGGGGAACTAATTCCTCTTCAATCCTGATGTCCCCTGTGAGCAGGACCGGACTGGCTACCGGGCATTTTGGTGTGCTGCCGAGCTGGGGGCTAATTTCGTTGATGGGGACCTGCGTGTGCTGAACAAAGTTCGTTTTGCTTTTTTTATTTCAAAGGGCACGCAGATCCCCATCAACGAAATCCGCCACCACAGCAGAGAAATTTGCCCCCTAGCTTTGCAGCACACAAAAACGCCCGGTAGCCAGTCAGGCCCTGCCTGTGAGCCAACTAGCCCACCAGGTACCTCCAGTATGCACCAGGGAGCTGCGTTGCAGAGAGGTGTTCAAAGGGCACGTCCCCTTTTAACAACACTCTGCAACGCAGCAGCGTGGCACTTACTGGAGGTACCTGTTGGACTAGTCGGCCTCTAGGGGACCTCTGGATTGAAGAGGAATTAATTCCCCAACTTAAAACACGCAACAGGGCATGTTTGCACACATATCACCTCAAACCCCGCCCCCTACCTTCACCACTGTGCAAACACGCCCCGTAGCACGTTCTAAAATGGGGGATTAAGTCCCCTTACATGCTGTGGGTCCATGGGGCCAACTAGCCCACCAGGAACCTCCAGTATGCGCCAGGGGGCTGCGATGCAGAGAGGTGTTTGCAGAGGGGGAACTAATTCCCCTTGCATACTAGGGGTTCCTGGGGGCTACTAGCCCACCAGGAACCTCCAGTATGCGCCAGTGGGCTGCGTTGCAGAGAGGTGTAATGAGGCCACGCCCCTTTTTACATTTCTCTGCAACGCAGCCACTGGCACATTTGCAGAGGCGGTCCCAAAATGTGTTTTCCCCATGCAATTTTCCATAGGGAACTTTAGCCAGGGTTACAGCCCAAACGGCTGAACGGAATTACACCAAATTTGGCATAGAGGTAGAGTTTGGTTCGAAGATTGTGCTTCTTGTTAAATGGTGTAAATCCGTTCAGTAGTTCCTGAGAAAATAAAAAAAATCATAGTGATATCTATAGACGAAGTACTGCGCGCGTACGGAAATTTGTTCAATTACGAACACAAGCTGCATGCTGATTGGATGTCAACTGTCGGTCAACATTCCGAGTCACAAGAAAACTGTAAAACAAAGTTGAAAATAAGGAAAGGGGGTAGGGTAGAAACATCCTGACCCTCTAGGCCTGCTCAGGGGGTCCCACAGGGATCGTTAGGCACGTAAACATTTTTTTTTTTAAAATAAGAAATCGTGGGGTATTTGTATTGTATGCGTATGCTGTGAAAAAGGAAAAAAAAACTAGAAGTCCGTTTTATTCTTAATTAGCCCCCGGGGGGGCCAAATACCAGGGGCAATTTTTTTCCATAATGGGGGGCTTGTAAGGCATCCGAGACCCGGGGAAAGCCACCCCCGGGGTTTTATTTTGAAGTATGTGGGGGGGCTCACGGCCTCCCCTCCCTCCCCACAGCCTCGGGGACCGGCACCCCCTCGGTGTTTTTTAAAAATATTTTTTAAAATAAAGAATGTTTTTAGCTCCCCCCCTGTCTCCCCCCCGTACACGTGGAGAAGCGTGGCTCAATGGTTAGAGCGGCAGACCCTGATGCAGAGGTATGGCCCAGGACCAGGGTTCAATTCCCGCCCCGGCGGCTCTTGGACTCAATTACCCCGGACCTGATAATTCTCGCCTCAGTGCCTAGTCTAATCATGGGTCCCACGCTGTGACTCTGGGCAATGGCTTGCTTAATCTCCACAACGGCCCCAGCAGCGCTTGGATGCCTGGTTTCACCTTGGGGTTGCCCAGGAGTGGACATTTCACAGGAAAGTCAGGATGGGTTCCACAGCGGTATGAATACAGCGAACAAGACCTCTGGGTAGAAGTGCGCTATATAAATACAAACACATTTACATTTACATTTACATTTACGTCCCGGGCACCGCCACCTTCCTGGGGCAGTAATATGCAAAATGACCTTCCAGCCCCAGGGACCTGCACTCCCCGGGGCTTTTTGAAGTTGGGAGGGGGTCGCGCGGCCCCCCTCCTGGAGCCCTTGATGGCCCTGGGGACTACCCACCTCCCAGGGCCGGCTCCTGCAGTGTCTCGGGGTGCCTATATTTCTATGATAGTATGTAAAACTTTCCTTTTTTTTTGTGCACCAGTTGTACTCTCTAAGCATGTGCAGGCTCGTTACCAAGCCCACGTTTCTTTCTTTTTCTTAAAGTTTGCCAAGCAAACCTCTCCTCGTTTCAGGTATTAAATTTGCCGCTTTCTTTTCCCGGGCCGCGTGTGTCATCCGCTGCTATACTTTTGTAAAATATTAATAATTACATTCTATCTATATTTATTTGAAACGTATTGACGAGGCGTCAAACATTGATTACATGATCCGTCCACCGTCATTTTAGTAGTTTTCCTCCATTATTTTTATTATACCTGTTACTTTCATTTTACCCTCCACCTATCTTCTCTGTGATCGATGAGATTTCCTGCCACAGACACCACAGTGTTTGTCTTTGGCCTCTGATGTTATCAGACTTGGTCACACACATACCTAAAATTTGAAGCACGTAAGCCACAGCCATTTCAATGCGTGTCCGTCACCACAAAGCCATTATCATGCTTATGCCTTTATCATGCGTGGTAAATGTATACTAGTTGTAAAAGCATGCATGGTAAAGGCATGCGTGGTAAAGCCATATGCGTGCTAATGAATTCGTGGTGACGATGACGCGTGGTTATGACCGCGTTGTAATGGCTGTTTTTCCCCAGGACACTGCAGCAACCGGGTCTGGATGTGGCGGACTCCAGGGCATCAGGCGGTGGGCCACCCAGCCTCCCTCACACTATATAGAAATCTCCCGGGGGTGGTTGTTTTCATGGTTTGAGGGGCGTCGTTGAGGCCCATATAGTTAATTTTGTAGGGGGGTGTAGGTTTGCACGCGAAAATGTAGCAAGAGGTTTGTAAATGTGGTACACGTTGTTCTACTTTGATTTCCTTTCTATGTTGTAGTCCATCCAGAGAAAATATAAGTTATTGTACAGCCAGTACTTTTCAACCCTACTGTCAAACATCTTACTATAGTATTTCAAATTATAAATATTTTTGTTGTGGACCGTCCCCCCCCCAAAAAAAAAACCAACAAGTATATAGTTTTTTTATTAACTTTTATTAAAACAACAATAACTGTAAACGTAACTTAAAGATAATGTAATAAACAACTAGAAAAATAACTTTAATAAAACAGTATTATAAACAAATTGTTATGAAGGTAACACTACGATTTTACATGTGCAGTGTGCCTAATACATTTCACTTCTGTTATAGTCCCGCGTTTAAGTGGTGACTATATGGAAGTGCCTACTGCGTTACTGACACAAAAGTGGCACAACGGGATTCTAAATACGCCAACTTATTTCTAATGCATTGCAATGGAGGCATTGTATATCCAGGCCGCTGTGCGTACCTTGTATAAACACTGCAGCCAAACACTGCGGCCACCAGAGTTCACAACTTGAATACAACTCTGCTTCTACACGTCAAAGTAGACAGCAGTGTCTATAACTTTAAAAGAGAAAGAGAAATGATGTCACAGAGAGCGAGAGAGAGAAAGAGAGAGAAAACAACATTAAAACTGTCTCGCAGAGTCTGGAGTTGAGATTTTTTCTTGAAAAGTCAGACGCAGATTTACAAGCTGCTTGCGCCACTTTTCCCATGTTAAAAGTAACACAAAAGTGGCATAAGCTTGTAGATCTGTTTCTCAGACTGTTGTAACCTATCTGTTGTCACTGCTTGGAGGTAGTTACACATTTCTACACAGTGAAGCTGCTGCACAGTACCCAGTCTCTCTTTTCACAAATAATTTGTTGTTGTTTCGGAAACAAAATTCTTTGCTCACCTAGTGCTATTGGCGTGATTGAAAGAGGGTGCTCTACGTGTCGAAGAAGCCTTAGGTGTAATCAAGAGAGTTCACCACTTCAACAAAGATAAGGTTGTATATAGCAGACTGGAGATAGCAGCGTCCAAAACTTTAAAAAAGAAAGAGAAACGATGTGAGAGAGTAAGAAAGAGAAAGAGAGAACAAAGACCATTATTATTGTGGGAGAGACACACACGACGGGGGGGGGGCCTGAAGCCAGAGGCGCAACCACAGTCAAAAATATCGGGGGAGGCTAGAAAAAAAAATTGGAGGGGCTTAACTTCAAGTAAAAAGAAGAGTGGAGCTGCAGGTGCTGTAAGGGGGGGCATCAAAGCCTAATTAACAAGCAAAATGTCTTTAAAAGACCTGTGAAGTACTCAAGTGCGACTGTGTGTGGGCCCAGGAAGCTATCTCATCCTAGCGGAAGCCCCGTTAGCCCAATGTGTGTTTTGCGCACCTACTGCATACTACACATTCTCTCCTTTCACAGATAACTTGTCGTTGTTTCGGAAACAAGCTTCTTTGCTCACCTTGTGCCATTGCCGTCGTCCTTGTAACATAATCCATCGTGAAGCTCTACATTTAAAAGATATTAAAAGAAAGATGTTATGATTGGTAATTGTTACCATATTAATTTGGAGTTAGATAACATTGCGCTTTTATACACGTTCCTTTTCACATTTCTACAAACTGTTTGTATTGGTAATATTCCAGACATTTCAGCGATTATAAAAACGTTCCTGTTATTGGGGAAAAAAATGTATACTTGTAAATTAATACACTATATAGGAGTGCGTTCCTCTAAAATACTAAGTCGCGTTTTTGTATCTAGTCTGCTACAACTCTGACTCCCTCCGATGCGTACTCAAGCCTCATTACTCACCTTTTTGTGGATAAGACACCTTCTGCATGATGTAGTCCCGATGTACAACAAAGAAGTCTCATCCGTGGTGCCGAGTCTTGATATCTGTATGGCTAACAACATACTTCTGCTCCCATCATCATCATCGCAGGTTCTTCATCCGCTCAGTGCTTCGGGCACCACTAACTCAGTGACCAAAGAGGCCACGCATGTAGTAGTGGGCCCCATTGTTCGGTACTTTGGAAACAACTCTAAAATGGCGTACAACATGTGCGCTCCGTCTTTTTTATACATAGGGTCACGTGTGTAGTGACGGATGCGCTGAATGGGTGTGCTGTGGGTGTATACCAGCCATGAGGGAGTGTGTGTGTCAATCTGTCAACTAGACCTGCAACTAAGAAATCACTACAATGGAAATCTGGGCCTTATACTGTTGTTGTGTTTTCCTGGTAGCGTAAGAGTGGCCTGTACTAACGTATTCAGTATTAAATTACCACCTCACCCCGGGGCTTTTAAATGTTGGGAGAGGGGCCGTGAGGCTCCGGGACACTGCAGGAGCTGGCCGTGGGGAGTGGCAGTCTCTAGAACCTTCGAGGGCTCTGGACATAGGGTCACACACTCTACTTCATACAATACACAAAAAAAGAAGACAAAGTGATGAGAGATGATTTGTGACAGGTTTAAGTTGAGAGCCTGGATAATCATTAAATGGGGTCTGGCAGTAAAGAGCGTACTTTATTTGGAACAAGCCTTTTGGGGTCTTGCGAAAGCAAGTCATCTATAATAATTTCCTCTCGGTTCGTGTACATGCCAAAATATCTGATTAACTCGTATGTTAAAAACAAAAACTTTTTACACCTGTTTTTGATTGGTTGTAAATGTATTAGCGACCAATCACTTTCCTTCCGCAGATTTTGAAAAAAAATTGATTAGCTGTTGTTTACTTACGTCTATGTTCTTCATGCTAACTTTGATTGCCTTTCTTTTTTTTCTATGTGACGTTACGATACAGTCACCATGTATGTAGCCTATTTTGTGACGCATTTGCCTACCACACGCTGCCCTAGTCATTGGCAGTAACCAGCTCCTCCCACGGTCCCCAAGGTTATATTTGAGCATTTAATCTCTGCCCTTGACCGTGGTCCTCCAACAGTACATGGCCCAGATTTCCATTGTAGTGATTTCTTAGTTCCAGGTTTAGTTGGCAGATCCGCACACACATTCCCTCCTGGCTGGTATACACCCACACCACAGCCATCCAATACATACGTCACTACACACGTGACTCTATCTACAAAAAAGATGGAGCGTACAATGCCCTCTCGGCTCCGCCGACTCCTCGTGACTGTTATGTTCCAATAGAGCATGCGCAAATGAAATGAAAAACATTAGGGGTACACGGACTGATGGTGGGCATGGTGAGGCGTATTGTGCGCATGCGCACCATTAATACACATGCGCTGAGTGAAAAGGGTACACAGGTCAATGGGGTACACTCCTCTATAGAACACCGGCATTGCTTTTACACATGGGGAGATGCTAAGTTGCATGTTTGGATTTTGAAAGTGAGAACAGATTTCACTGTTGTGTCTTTCGAAGTTCAAACTAAGTTTGCTATGGGAGGGCGGGAGCCGCAGGACTTTTCATAGCAAACAGGAGTATCCCGGGGGTAGGCACCCCGGGACACTGCCAGAACCGGCTCTGGGCATGGTAGTCTCCAGGGCTCTCGAGGGCACCAGGGCGGAGGGCCACCGAGCCCGTGTCACACAATACAGAAATCGGGGGTGGTTGTTCCTGGGGTTTGAGGTGCACACACTTTTAATTTTGGGGGGGGGCGTGGACGCGCAAATGGCACAAGGGGGTTGTAAATGTGATACAGTGTTTTATTTTACTTTGCTTTCCTGATCCAGGGTAAATATAATGGTTTTTGTACAGCCAGTACCTTTTTGCCTGTTACCATAGTAACAGTTCATGGAGCACTCGCGTGAGCACAGAGGTTAGAAGTTAACCACAATATGTTGCTAATTGAAATAGTTACTGTGCTGGAGATTTATATTTTTTTCATAGGAACCCTTAGTCGTACAAGAAGTCAGTGGAAATTTTTTGTTAGGGATTCCTTCCTGTTCGGGGAGTATTAGGGTAGCGTGCTCCAAGCGGGACTTTACGAAGCTTATTGTTCATTGGCTGTGAAGTATTAAAAGTAGAAGGTTTGGAAGTCATTCCTTGCTCGTCTGTGGAACAACATGGACATTTTATTGGCTAAAGTGTTCCGAGCACAAGTTTGCTCCTTATTGGGTGGGAACGGTACACTGTTGTCAGTGATATTGTGATGCATTTTCCAAAAGAGTATGGGGAAAGAAAGTAGTAGAGGGCAGGTTAGGAACACTATTAACTCTGTACAGTGACCATAAGGTGGTGGAGAGGGATTATGAGGAAAACAATTTTTTTATATGTTTCAAGGGCCATTTATGTAATTGTTGTGTGGTGTATAAATTACGGCAGAAAAATGACAGTGTCTTGCGCTGTTTTTTTAAATCAAGTTTGTAGGTGACATACTTCTTAGGAGTACTATTTACTTATAATGTGGTGTTTACTTTCCTGATGGGGAGGTGTGGTTGCGCAGCAAAAAATTCAGTCTAGGTTTGAAACAGTTTTTACTAAGCAAATACAAATAAACTTTCTTCAGAAACTGTTGCTGTATATATGAAAGGGGTGACAATTAAAAATGGAATTTCATAAAATAACAGTTAAGCGTGGCTATATACATCTTTTTTGTGCTACAGTTTGTAAAAGTGTTGCCCCACATTCTTGATGATGTAAGAGGGCATCAGTTACTTTTAGATATAGTAGAATAGAAGTGCTACAACAAACACTACCGCAATACATTACCACAGATCAAGAGAACAAGTAAAAAACAGTTAAATACAATTATTTCATATTACATAGAAATGCATGCATTATTATTTTTCAAATTTGTATTCTGTACAATTCAAGAACGTGCTGTCGTAGTGCTTAGAGGATGCAGACTGTTCCGCTAATAAATCACATACTCACTAAAGAATATATAGGATGGTACTCTTATAATATAAATGTACAGGTCCTATATGTTCTTTAGGGAGAAGGTGAATAGGAACCGCAAATAAGAATAGAAATTAGAAAATAACATTCAGAAATGTAGGGTTTATTAAATATTTAAAGTAACAAAGTATGCATAATAGCTATATTTTTGTGTTCTACACTATCATAAAATATCTGATCAAGTACTTTTTATTATTTGAAAGTTATATTATAGATGGCGCTGTAAAAATCTCCCATTCCTCTTCTGTAGCAATAGGACAATCTATTATAATATTACGATTGATACCATTGTTACAGTAAAAAGAAAAGGAAAATAAAGTTATGCATTTAACAGAACATCCAGAATGAAATACTTTTGAGTGGTAATTATTACTGAACTTCTTTTCTGCGGGAGGTGAAAAAGTTTGATCTTCGTGGTGATGGGTCATAAACTCCTCTGAGATCATGACGGTGAGAATAATAATATGTATATATTCTCACTGCACATGATCACAAGGGGAAAATAGATTGAAAACCGCAAACCAGTAACGTTGCTTACTTATCGTTACTCTTTGTGACGACGGATCGTGAACTCCACTAAGATCACCAAGACTGTTAGTGTTATAATATACATATTAGCAGTATATGATCTCTAGGGGAAAACACATAAACAAGTAGAAGATAGTGACGTTGATTGTAAATGTTTAGGGTTTGCGTTGACGGGTCACCAACACCTCTCACGTGAAGTACAGTGTCAATATTATAATATAAAAAGTCACTATATATAAGGTGAAAGGAGCCAGAAAAGAAGCAATGTTTGTTATAATCTATCTGTTTCTGAAAACAAGCTGCTGACGTTACAGAGAAAGAGCGAGAAATATACAATAACATTTTTTTCTAGATATAAATGTTTGAATATTGACAAATATCCGCAAATTATAACTAAGTACTATGACTATGCCATATTGAAACAACTTACTACTCCGGATTATGTTTGTTGACGCAAAAAGAGAATCCGATGCTAGAAAACGGAACCTGCAACATAGATTGGCGACTCAGAAATAACTCGCGAAAATGAAACGAATTGCACAGTAATGTGTGGTTTATATAGTTTTTGGTTGTTTAGTAGTCTACGGAAGGAAGCTCTGGGTCCGCCTATTTAGATGTCACGTTTTGCAGTTTACACATGCTCAAGTTTGAACTGTATTTGTTATTACTATGCTTCTTAATTTAAAAAATGCTAGCATTTGTAAATCGTAAACCTATCCTCGGAAAGGTGTGCTGGCTCTTGGGGCGTTGGGAAGATTAATAAATAATAAATGCCCTTTTCTATGCACCTGTAAAGTTGGCTTTTAAACTTTCAATTGCCCAGTCAGTATCTTTACACTTCCACCAAACACTCTGTCACTGCTGTGTTAGTTTTGTAGTGACTCATTCATCGGTATGTAGTAATCCATTCACTACATTAAAACACTAATGGGCACATATACAATAACTAGCATATCCCCAGGAATATGCCAGTTATTGTGCACTGTGACACCACCACCATGGATGGGCCATATTTACAATGCGGTGCACCTGGGACAAAAACGGCACATGGCTTTGCGTACGCTTACGGTGTGCTTACGGTGCTCTTATGATGTGAGTACGTATGATGTCCCGCCGCGATTTGCATAATTGCTTTTTAAAGTAATATACGCTTACTAAAAGTAAAAAAAACTATTTTCATAATTATCTAGATAATGTCTTCTCTTAGTATGTACATTAAATACTTAAACAATTAAAAACTTTCGCGCCTTTCGCGTACGGGGCGCCATACATGACGTCACACGGAAGCATTGATGCGACGCGTAACGTCAAAGCGGATTTGTAACGTATGCGCCGGTACACACAGAGTACGATTTGCCATACAAAGTATGGTGTGATCGCCATACGCGTACGGCACGATTATCCCCCAAAAAAATGAAAAAGGAATTAAATAGAATTTAATTTTAAAATATTGATTTAAAAAAATTATTAATAAAAAAATATTTTTCAACTTACTTTTGTTATTATTTTACATTAAGAAAATGAAATACAACTTAAAAAATAAAATAAATATAAATATTTATAAGAAAAATTTAGGAAATTAGTATAAAAAGAAAGAAATACAAAAATTAATCCATTTAAAAATTATCATTTACAAAACCTTTGAAATTCACTGAAAAAACCCCATAGGTTTTACACACGTTATAGTTAGGAATTAGCATTTAAAAAACCTTTCAAATTCACTGAAAAAACATAGGTTTCACACATGTTATAGTTAGCTGGACATTTCACTCATACAAAACCATTGAAATTCCCCCGTTATAGTTAGTTTAGCTAACTATAACTCGCGCGTCCGCAATGCACTGCTGATGATGTCACATATTACATTACTCATGACATGGCCAGTGACGTCACTCATGACATCACTGATGACATCTCAAATGACATCACTGATAACATCATCCTTGTGAAAGAGTGGCAGACCTTCTCTCACCCTAATATTACCTTTGATACACACATTCAAAAATAGAAACTAACATTTTCAAAAAAATGGAGATACCAATACCAGTTACAACAACATATTCAGTAATTCCAACATCTACATACACATCCACTCGTTCACCAATAGTTCTATATAGTCACTCATACATGTACTCACTCATTATATGTACTCATACGCCTATACATCCTGTTACACACCGATACCCATCCATAGAGTCAGTCACACACATACTCACAGATGCAAATAAACTATCAAACATCCATTTACTTGCATATACAGCTATACACACACACACCACTACACTCTTATACACTAACTTCTACAGAAACGTACACATACTTACTCTCTTAAACAATCACTTATAGAAACACATAGTTATTTATACAGGAACTATTTTAAACTCTCACATGTGCTCACTTATATACATCAATACTCACATATACTAGTTTAAAACATATGTAGTTACTCATAAACATACTATTGAGACAGTCATTCGCTCACTAACACACCCATATACACACTCATCCACCCATGCAGTCCTGCACATATTCTGTCTTCAAAACACATACAGTCACTCATTCATGCATCTATGCGCTAAGTAATATACCCCACCGAACCATACACTCATACTGAGACTCAAAAAACAAACTAATAACCCATATACACACTTATGTTGCTACTCACCAACCCTTGCAGCCACTTATACACAAAGCGAGACACTGATACAGATATTTAAATATTTAAACATTAATCGTTAATACATGTATTCACTAAGATACACTTAATAAGTCAGTTATACTAACAATTTTAGAAAAACAAACATCAATTTAGACACTTATTTACCTAATTATTCTTCCATCGACCTTTAGATATACGTATAAAAAAATATTTATTTTTCAGAAAGACACATATTCACTGGATGATGTCATCAGTGATGTCATTTGAGATGTCATCACTGATGCCATCAGTGATGTCACTGGCCATGTCATGAGTGATGTAATATGTGACATCATCAGCAGTGCATTGCGGGCGCGTGAGTTATATTTAGCTAAACTAACTATAACGGGGGAATTTCAAAGGTTTTGTATGAGTGAAATGTCCAGCTAACTATAACATGTGTGAAACCTATGTTTTTTTCAGTGAATATATATATATATATATATATATATATATATGTATATATATTACCTACTGGCGGTCGCCAGTAGGTATATATAGTTAGGATTTTTTCTCTATGGGATTTTTGAAAATTCTATGTCTAATAACTTTGGCGTTTGTGGACGGAATTGGCTGAAATTTTCGGGAAAATGGAACATTTTGTTTCTGAGCAGCCCCTGAAAATTTGGGGGGGGGTTCGTCAAGGGGGGGCCGAGACAAAAAGGGGGGTCCCAAAACGCGTTTTTCCCATGTTAATTTCCATAGGGCGGTTGGCCTCACTTTTAGCCCGAACGGCTGAATGGATTTGCACGAAAATTGGCAAAATTGTAGGGACTGGTAGCCCGATGTGCCTTTGCTAGGTCTCAATATATGTGCTCCAGTGGATTTTGAGAAATTAACGTTAAAAAAAATATATATATCTGTAAGCGCGCTCCGGGCAGCGCTCCGGTTCGCATACCTGACGCGTAACGGAACTTCGCGAAGCGAAGCTGATTGGCTCTCCGGTGTCTGTCAACATTCTAAACAGTCCGGAGCGGCCGCCATCTTGTCTCTCGGTAGGATCGAGAGACAAGAGGAGGCCAAAACAAAGGGGGAAATGACCATAAGGGGGCATAGTAGATCCTTCCTGACCCCCTAGGTTTGATGTGGAGGCTTTTTTTGCGTGGGTAGCGCCCGGTACGCGCACCGGGAAGCGGTCCGGGGAGCGTACTATAAGGAAAAAAGAATGATAGACTATGATATTTTGAAATATTGTATGTTTATTGATTGTTCTTTTTGTTATTTTTTTTTGTTTTTTTGTTATTTAAGTAGCAGTATTTATGATTATTAAATATAAATTTATTTTTGGAATTGTGCACAGTATACTATAAGTCTGACTTTACATTATAATCAATTTGGTACTAGTTTATGAATTACATATAAAAATGATTAAAGACTCAAACAATTTTTTATTATTAAATATAATTTTATTTTTCTGATTCTTTTTCAAAATTTAATAGAACGTCTAACATTTGACTGTCCGATATGTCCTCTTGTTGAGTGAACATAACTTCCCACATTTGACCGTCATCATAATGAAGTAAATGATCCACAGATTCTACACATTGTAGAAGTTCATGGTCTCGTGATTCATCCATGAATTCCAAGTCAATGGGTTCAATTATTTCCTCATTATTCATGTCTAGGACAATTTCACAGGAAACGTTCTGTTCTCCTTGCATTTTTGTGCTGAAATTTGAATAAAAAATAAATATATCAGTAGAGATAGGGCACTGTTGGGTTTAAGTTCAGACAGGTACTTTTGAGGCATGAAGTAGTACTATTAAAAAGTGCCTGTGAGAAAGCCTATGTAAATTCATAATAATACCACAGAAACCTAAATCAATCCATAATTATAATAAACAAGCCTTTCTCAATGTCTAACTCTTACAGAGGGATAGTATATAACTATCTGAAAATGTTTTCAAATTTATAAAATAATATCTTACCTTTTAAAAACAAGTTTAAGTTGTGAGTGAAAATGATCTTGCAATATAGTTCAGGAAGTAGTAGTCAAAATGGCTGTGTTTCTCTCTCTTTTTTTTATATATATTCAGGTACATAACCAATCAAATGTCAGGTAAAAAAGTAGAAAATGAAAGTAACATTTTAATTGGTTGTCAATTCCAACACTTCAGCTGTGTTTTGTGAAGTAATTTACCTCAGGGTATTTAGAGAGGTCTACAGGCTAAATGGCTAAATGGAATTCCAACCAAATGTGTGAAAATGGTAGGGATTGGTATGTAGTATGAGCTAATCTATATTTGGTGAAAGTGTCTCCAGAGTTTCTTCTGTAAATTACTTTCCCACCTTTTTTAATGGAGCGCTTCCCGGTGAGCGCCCCGGTACGCGAACCGGCAGCGTTACGGGAGTCCACCATTTTGTGTTTCGGGCGAATTAAGATACAAGATGGAGGGCAAATAATGTTCAGAATGGGTAGAAGGGGGCACGGTAGACGTATTTTGACCCCCTAGGTTTTCTGAGGGTGGCTGAGGAGGCCCATATGTGTGAAAAAAAATAATTTTTTTAAAAAATTTCACGCGGTTAGCTTCCGGTTCGCGTACCGGGTAGCGCTCCGGGGAGCGTACTTTGTTGAAAATTAGTGAAAAAAGTTAGAGTAAAATAATAATTGTGAGTGATCAGATGTAGGGTAGCTCTGAGAAGAGCTTTTGGGTTTATGGTACATTTAGGTACTTATAAGTAGGTACCAATGCACAGTTTTAAATTCAGAATGAAAATTCTGTTCCCTTCATCTGAGAAGTGAACTCCATCTCCTCTGTAGATATCTTGCATGTAGTAACGTAAGTTATTGTCGTAGATGGAGCCCATTCCATGGTCTCTCATGTAAGCTGAAACAGATTTGTTTACATGCTTCCTCGATTTCTCAATTTGTGGACAAAATTGGTTCGACCATCTCCATTTCTGTCTTTGGCATATATTTGAATATACCAAGGCAGTTTGAGGAAAAAGTGCCATCAGTTGCTCAAAGGTGTCCTTTAAAAGCATTTCCAGACCTACCCCAGTCAAAGTGCCCAAGTCATTTCCTCCACAGTGCACAATTAACAGGTCAGGTTTAGGCAAATGCATAAAGGTTTTCACCAATGGTATCAATTGGTGACAATTTAATCCTCTGTGGCCAAACCACTTAATTTCCACATCTTGTAAATTGAGGTTAGGTAAATTTCTGTTATCAGCATACCTCTGAGCCCAGTAGATGTAACTATGTCCAACAATCCAGACAGAAAACATGGTGAGAGGAGGTTCTGCTGCAGTCAGATGAAGTGTGGCAATGAAATGGGAGTTGAAAAAATAAGAGTTTAAAATGAAACAAACTGTGGAGTTTCTGTGTTAATGAAGCAGTAGCAGTGATTGGTGGATTTTGATTGCTGAAAACAGAAAGTTAGGGTGCATGGATGAGTTCTTTGAAAGATGTAATTTGAATGGTCAAAAAAAATCATTTTATGAAAGATTGCACTGGATATGCAGGTGTACTGAGAGTTCAGAGTTCAATTGAAACATTGTTGTGTGAACTTGCAAACATGAGAGGTCTTTCAGGAGGTGGTTGCTATGCAAAAAAGGCAGAAAGGGTAGAGGGGGGAAGGGTGTTGATTTGAAAAAAGTGAGGGAAGAGTTTTGATTGGGTGACATGAGAGATATGTGTGATGAATTACAGCTTTTCTGTGCTTTTTATAGCTGCAGACTCTGGAGTGCATACCTTTTGCTCTGCTAAAGACAATTTGGTGTGTTTCTGAGACTGTTTTGAAACTCATAAAGTATTTGCTAAGGTGAGAAAAGATTCATTTAATTTAGATAGAGAATAGTATGGTTTAGGGAGAACATTATGAAGAAAGTTGTGTATTTAAAATTTTGATTTGTGTCAAGTGTTTTACAAATAGATTTTGTTTCTTTGTGTTACATAGCCATGTTAAAAGTGACGCTAAAATAGTGCAAGGGTCTTACAAAAATGCTTTCATGTGTCTTAGGGTATTTTAACTCACTTCCTCATAAATGTAGGTATATAATTGATTTAGATGTTGTGTTTAAAAATGATTTAAGAAAACAATTAGGTTTCTGGATATGTACTGCTAGAGATTCATAGGTTGCTTGGGGCATATTTATAAGGCCTTTGAGTCTCTCTGATGTTATTTTTCACATTTTTATTTAAGACCTTTCTCTGTGGTGCAAGGTCCTTGTAAATATGCCCCCATCTGTGCTTGGCAAATTTTGATTTTAATTCTTTGACTAACATAGCCATGTTAAAAGTGACCCAAAAATGTTGCAAGGGCCTTAAAAAAACGCTTTCATGTGTCTTAGGCCATTTTAAGTCATTTACCCTTGAATGTAGGTATATAATTGATTTAGATGATGTGTTTAAAAACGATTTATGAAAACAATTAGGTTTCTTGATATGTACTGCTAGAGATTCATAGGTTGCTTGGGGCATATTTATAAGGCCTTTGTGTCTCTCTGATGTTATTTTTCCCATTTTAATTTAAGACCTTTCCCTGTGGTGCAAGGTCCTTGTAAATACGCCCCCATCTGTGCTTGGCAAATTTAGATCTTGATTATTTGACTTACATAGCCATGTTAAAAGTGATCTAAAAATGGAGCAAGGGCTTAAAAAAAACGCTTTCATGTGTCTTAGGGCATTTTAAGTCACTTCCCGATGAATGTAGGTATATCATTGATTTAGATGATGTGTTTAAAAACGATTTTTGAAATCAATTAGGTTTCTTGATATGTAATGCTAGAGCTTCATAGGTTGCTTGGGGTATATTTATAAGGCCTTTGTGTCTCTCTGATGTTATTTTTTCCCATTTTAATTTAAGACCTTTCCCTGTGGTGCAAGGTCCTTGTAAATACGCCCCCATCTGTGTTTGGCAAATTTAGATCTTGATTATTTGACTTACATAGCCATGTTAAAAGTGATCTAAAAATGGAGCAAGGGCTTAAAAAAAACGCTTTCATGTGTCTTAGGGCATTTTAAGTCACTTCCCGATGAATGTAGGTATATAATTGATTTAGATGATGTGTTTAAAAACGATTTTTGAAATCAATTAGGTTTCTTGATATGTAATGCTAGAGCTTCATAGGTTGCTTGGGGCATATTTATAAGGCCTTTGAGTCTCTCTGATGTTATTTTCCCATTTTAATTTAAGACCTTTCCCTGTGGTGCAAGGTCCTTGTAAATACGCCCCATGTGTGCTTGGCAAATTTAGATTTTGATTATTTGACTTACATAGCCATGTTCCATACAGTTCCCACCTTCTGCGTAGTCTTTGATATGCTAGACTCCATCTGCACTATGAGATACCTAAGCAAAGGAAACACAGGTGATGTGATTGTGAAATGAGGAAAAGAAACTCCACATTTTTCAATTACATCACCTGTGTTTTCTAAGTTTACGAATGACATTGTGCAGATGAGGTTTAGGTCTGTCCACGGACACAGAAGAGGTCTGGCCTTTGTTCAAGAGTGAAGTGGACATGACTTACTTCATTGGTAGGCTTTCACATGTATTATCTCCTCTGTACTCTCCAACAAGCGTAAATTTCATCTGCAACCCTGAGTAGGCCTCACCTTAAACAAACCTCTGGATAGGCCACACCTTATCGTCATCCTGAATCAATCATTTAAAATGTTAGGGACAGATTTATGATAGGTGTATGACTCTTTTGCGTCACTGTGCGTCACTTTTGTGACGCAGCAGCGCTGCAAAAGATTTGCTATGTGGCGACATATTTACAACTTGATGCATCTAGGCAGATGTGTCATGCTTTAAAGTCCAATGCCACATGAAACCGATGCAGCAGTGATGCAAAAGATGCACCATGTTGCAAGACAGGCCTCATTTCATCTCCAACAAGATAAGAAGCTGAATCTTCTGTAAATGTCAAAATTGTTGTATACACTGCTCAACTTATGTGTACTCTTTGATATGCTAGAGTCCATCTGCACTATGAGATACCTAAGCAAAGGAAACACAGGTGATGTGATTGTGAAATGAGGAAAAGAAACTCCACATTTTTCAATTACATCACCTGTGTTTCCTAAGTTTACGAATGACATTGTGCAGATGAGGTTTAGGCCTGTCCACGGACACAGAAGAGGTCTGGCCTTTGTTCAAGAGTGAAGTGGACATGACTTACTTCATTGGTAGGCTTTCACATGTATTATCTCCTCTGTACTCTTCAACAAGCGTAAATTTCATCTGCAACCCTGAGTAGGCCTCACTTTAAACAAACCTCTGGATAGGCCACACCTTATCGTCATCCTGAATCAATCATTTAAAATGTTAGGGACAGATTTATGATAGGTGTATGCCTCTTTTGCGTCACTGTGCGTCACTTTTGTGACGCAGCGGCAGTGCAAAAGATTTGCTATGTGGTGACATATTTACAACTTGATGCATCTAGGCAGATGTGTCATGCTGTAAAGTCCCGTGCCACATGAAACCGATGCAGCAGTGATGCAAAAGATGCACCATGTTGCAAGACAGGCCTCATTTCATCTCCAACAAGATAAGAAGCTGAATTTTCTGTAAATGTCAAGATTGTTGTATACACTGCTCAACTTCTGTGTACTCTTTGATATGCTAGAGTCCATCTGCACTGTGAGATACCTAAGCAAAGGAAACATAGGTGATGTGATTGTGAAATGAGGAAAAGAAACTCCACATTTTTCAATTACATCACCTGTGTTTCCTAAGTTTACGAATGACATTGTGCAGGTGAGGTTTAGGTCTGTCCACGGACACAGAAGAGGTCTGGCCTTTGTTCAAGAGTGAAGTGGACATGACTTACTTCATTGGTAGGCTTTCACATGTATTATCTCCTCTGTACTCTCCAACAAGCGTAAATTTCATCTGCAACCCTGAGTAGGCCTCACCTTAAACAAACCTCTGGATAGGCCACACCTTATCGTCATCCTGAATCAATCATTTAAAATGTTAGGGACAGATTTATGATAGGTGTATGACTCTTTTGCGTCACTTTGCGTCACTTTTGTGACGCAGCGGCGGTGCAAAAGATTTGCTATGTGGCGACATATTTACAACTTGATGCATCTAGGCAGATGTGTCATGCTTTACAGTCCCATGCCACATGAAACCGATGCAGCAGTGATGCAAAAGATGCACCATGTTGCAAGACAGGCCTCATTTCATCTCCAACAAGATAAGAAACTGAATCTTCTGTAAATGTCAAAATTGTTGTATACACTGCTCAACTTATATGTACTCTTTGATATGCTAGAGTCCATCTGCACTATGAGATACCTAAGCAAAGGAAACACAGGTGATGTGATTGTGAAATGAGGAAAAGAAACTCCACATTTTTCAATTACATCACCTGTGTTTCCTAAGTTTACGAATGACATTGTGCAGATGAGGTTTAGGCCTGTCCACGGACACAGAAGAGGTCTGGCCTTTGTTCAAGAGTGAAGTGGACATGACTTACTTCATTGGTAGGCTTTCACATGTATTATCTCCTCTGTACTCTTCAACAAGCGTAAATCTCATCTGCAACCCTGAGTAGGCCTCACCTTAAACAAACCTCTGGATAGGCCACACCTTATCGTCATCCTGAATCAATCATTTAAAATGTTAGGGACAGATTTATGATAGGTGTATGCCTCTTTTGCGTCACTGTGCGTCACTTTTGTGACGCAGCGGCGGTGCAAAAGATTTGCTATGTGGCGACATATTTACAACTTGATGCATCTAGGCAGATGTGTCATGCTGTAAAGTCCCGTGCCACATGAAACCGATGCAGCAGTGTTGCAAAACATGCACCATGTTGCAAGACAGGCCTCATTTTATCTCCAACAAGATAAGAAGCTGAATCTTCTGTAAATGTCAAAATTGTTGTATACACTGCTCAACTTCTGTGTACTCTTTGATATGCTAGAGTCCATCTGCACTGTGAGATACCTAAGCAAAGGAAACATAGGTGATGTGATTGTGAAATGAGGAAAAGAAACTCCACATTTTTCAATTACATCACCTGTGTTTCCTAAGTTTACGAATGACATTGTGCAGATGAGGTTTAGGTCTGTCCACGGACACAGAAGAGGTCTGGCCTTTGTTCAAGAGTGAAGTGGACATGACTTACTTCATTGGTAGGCTTTCACATGTATTATCTCCTCTGTACTCTTCAACAAGCGTAAATTTCATCTGCAACCCTGAGTAGGCCTCACCTTAAACAAACCTCTGGATAGGCCCCACCTTATCGTCATCCTGAATCAATCATTTAAAATGTTAGGGACAGATTTATGATAGGTGTATGCCTCTTTTGCGTCACTGTGCGTCACTTTTGTGACGCAGCGGCGGTGCAAAAGATTTGCTATGTGGTGACATATTTACAACTTGATGCATCTAGGCAGATGTGTCATGCTGTAAAGTCCCGTGCCACATGAAACCGATGCAGCAGTGATGCAAAAGATGCACCATGTTGCAAGACAGGCCTCATTTCATCTCCAACAAGATAAGAAGCTGAATCTTCTGTAAATGTCAAAATTGTTGTATACACTGCTCAACTTATGTGTACTCTTTGATATGCTAGAGTCCATCTGCACTATGAGATAACTAAGCAAAGGAAACACAGGTGATGTGATTGTGAAATGAGGAAAAGAAACTCCAAATTTTTCAATTATATCACCTGTGTTTCCTAAGTTTACGAATGACATTGTGCAGATGAGGTTTAGGTCTGTCCACGGACACAGAAAAGGTCTGGCCTTTGTTCAAGAGTGAAGTGGATATGACTTACTTCATTGGTAGGCCTTCACATGTATTATCTCCTCTGTACTCTTCAACAAGCGTAAATTTCATCTGCAACCCTGAGTAGGCCTCACCTCAAACAAACCTCTGGATAGGCCACACTTTATCGTAATCTTGAATCAATCATTTAAAATGTTAGGGACAGATTTATGATAGGTGTATGTCTCTTTTGCGTCACTGTGCGTCACTTTTGTGACGCAGCGGCGGTGCAAAAGATTTGCTATGTGGCGACATATTTACAACTTGATGCATCTAGGCAGATGTGTCATGCTGTAAAGTCCTGTGCCACATGAAACCTGCGTCAGTTTTCATATAGGTGTTTTGTTGCAAGGTATGCATTAATTTGCATGAAAGCCCTGTAAAACTAACACAGTGAAATTTTGAAGATTTCACTGAGTCAGCTTTATAGCATTGCTGAATCAAATCCTTACACCTGTTTGAAACAGGCATAAGAAGTGATGCACCATGCAATGTGAGGCTTCCTCCTGTGCATTGCAGTAGACATGTCGCGCTTATGACGTGATTCCTGCAATGTGCTGCTTTTGCGGCACAGATACGTGACGCATCTGTGCTGTTTTTGCTCAATGGTGCTCCACATTGTAAATGCGGCACACTATGGGTGGCAGAGCAGCGGTGCACATTAACTGGTGCATCCGTGGGGATGCGCCACTTAGCATAAATCTGCCCCTGTACATTTAAGTATGAGCAGGGGACACAGAGTCGGTGAGGCTTATCCAAGGTTAAGAAGAGATGAGTCCTGTTCACTGAAAACTTGGACATAGGCCTCACCTCCTCAGCATCGCTGGACATGGCTAAATAATAGCTGCAAAATGTTACTCTTGTTAAACAATTTTACTATCATAATCTCTGAGATTTGTCTCTTACTCTGCAACATCTTATTGTTGTTCTCTTTCTTTAAAGATAACGACAACATCAACCATGAGTGACAATCAGCAATCAGTTGATCTCGACCTTATCATTGAACTTGTAATTGAAACGTCAGTGGAAGTAGATCCCTTGGATGATTTAAATCCTGAGGATGATGAAGAACATTATGAGGATGCCGATTTGTCAGAATTGTATGACATAGGGTAGGAAGCTGACCTGCTTGAGCCTATGGAACTATAAACATTTATTTTTAAAATTTACAATAAATGAAAAGTAAAAATGTAAACCGTTTCATTTAAAATTAAACACACCTTCAAAAACAGGTTATGTGTAGTGTCTTCAATAAAATATTAAAATATGCTCATAAAATGAGATCAGATTCACATATAAAACAGCACAGGTAAAATGAAGAAGAATTCCATTTCTTTTCTGCTATTTGTGTATTCTAAATTTTCCAAAGCACTAAAAAATATTCTATGTAAAAATGTCAAGTAGTGTGTTAAGTTTTTGATGACTGTTATTGATTTACTGTTTGGTAATAGTGGTTAATAACATTTTTTATTATATTTTACCACAGATTCAACTGCAGATCATTTCAAATTTTGAGAATGCCGTCTAAGGATAGAATCAGAAAGGCTACAAAACGTCAAAGACAGCAGGTTCATCAATTAATGCAGCAGTCCTCTACAATAAAAAATCGTCAAGTCACCAAGAAAGCACTGGGTAAGACCACGAAATCATTCATAAGAAACATTTGTAAAAAAAAAAGTAGTACTACAGAAAATGTTTTGTCCAGAAAAAGAGAAGCAATTTAAACGGAAAGGAAAGGCCAATCAAAAATGTTACTTCTAGAGCAAGAGATAACTCTGTGCATGATAGTAGAAGGAAACAACAGTTTAGGGACATTCGTAAACGAATGTTCCGCAACAGGATAATTGGCAATTTGTTAAAAAATATTAAGAAAGGTCAACAGAAAGTGGTTTTTTATAAGAGAAAAAAAAAAGTTGAGAAAGTTATTGATCAGGCATTTGAAATTAAACGAAAGTTATTTATTTTGATAATCAATAGAATTAGGAAGCTAAACAAGGCAATTTATGATTTCAAAAGAAATAGTAGATGGAAGAGAATAGTTAATCGTAGTAATTTTTGTGAAGTTTTTTCCGGAGAATGGATGCATAGTTCAAGTTGTGAGGCATTTTTTAATGAGGAGAGTTATTTCCAGGATAATGATTTGGTGCATGCAGTTGACACCAATGGTCGAGCTTATGAGGTGAAAGATGGTTGTCCAGTTGAAAAAGAAAAACTTGTGACAACAGAGACAGAAGAGGTGTTAGGTAATGAGGTTTTAGGAAGACGTCCTAAGGGTCCTGTGTACACCTGGAAGTGTAGTAGTATTTGCAGTGTACGACAGGATTCCATCAATTTGCTTTGTGATTTTGTACGGACATTTAATAAGAAAAGTTTGAAGCAGAAAATGATGTTGTTGCAAGAATTAGATCCTTGCAGAGTGAGAGAAGTGACAGGTTTGCATGGTCATTCACTGGCTTGTCTTTCCAGGAGAGTATGCCAGAGTGTTTTTCATCATTTCAGGATGCTAGCAGTGCATCATAATAAAGTGAGGAAATTAATTAGAATGTTGTATTATGCTAAGAGTCCAGCAATTATGCTTAAACAATTATGCGCTGCTCTTTTGCATGGTTCTGAAATAGATGTGAAAAATATTTGTGAAGAAATTGAGTTTTGTTACTTTGGAAGTTAAGAGGAGAATGTTGAAATTGACCCAGAAGAAGAGGGTAATGTGGAAGATAGTGTACAGGTTTCCAGTACAGATAATTTTCAGAAGGAAATTGCCACGTTTCAGGTGAAATCAAGTGAGAGGCCTAATTTCACTTGTGTGTGTTGTCGACGCACTTATTATAAGAATCAGACTAAGTTAGTGGATTTATATGCAAAAAGTGAAAGGGAAAATAATAGTGAATGGAAGGATTTCGCAACATACTTGATGGTAGAAAATTGTTTTGATTTGGGATTGGATCAACGTGTGTGTACTTATTGTTGTAATAAATTAAATCAAAACCAGATGCCTGCTAGAGCGGTTCATAATAATCTGGAATTGGTTGAGATTCCTTCTGAATTGAAGGATTTAAATACTTATGAATCTATTTTGATTCAAAGTATCCATCCCTTTCAGGCTATTGTAAGAATGGAGCCAAAGACAGGGAAATTGCCTCCATCAGATTTACAGAGAGGATTAAAGGGAAGAGTTGTTTATTTGCCTCTAGATTTGAAGAAAAACATTAACACAATTGGAGTAGAGAAAGTGGAAGAGGAACCTCTGGTTATCTTAGTTAATGGGGTTCCGACAAAGAATAAGAAAATATGGCAAGATTTAGTGGATGTTAGGAAAGTCAAAAAGGCAACATTGTATTTGAAAAAAAATAATAAGTACTATAAGAATGTATATGTTGCAGAAGAGGAAGTAAGTGAGGAAGAGGATAGCGATTTGTGTGCTGGTCAAATTGAGAAAGTAGAACCCTCTAAAAGTGAAGAAATATATGAACATTATAGTGTTCATCCTTTGCATTCCAAGGAAGTCATGGGGAATGCTATTAAGTTGTTTCAAATGAAACAAGCCAAAGGGAGTCCCATTAGTGTTTGGGAGGAAAGTTTGGAAGCTTGGTGTTTCCCACAGCTATTTCCAACAGGTCAAGGAGGAAGATATGATGAGCGACCTCATCAAATTCCTGCTTCTGAATACCGGACTTTACGATTGTATGCAGAAGATGCTAGGTTTCGACAATGCATTCCCTATTTGTTTCATCTCCTGTTTGAAAGCGATCTGTCTGGACTGTCATATGCAGTGAACCACATCTTGAAAAGTGGTATACAGATGCAAAACATCTCTGCAAGTGACTTTATGGATAAAGTCAATGTGCAAGACAGTATTTTGGATTGTCACCTGATTAATCTCATGGCGTGTCAGCGTGGTACTAATGAGTACTGGTACCGTCGTCATGGTGATTTAAAATGTATGCTGAGGAACTTAGGAACTCCCACATGGTTCCTCACTCTGAGCTGTGCCGAGTATGGCTGGGAAGACTTACTTGAATTTCTACGAGAGGCAAATGGAAACATTGAAAATATCGAATTCAAGACACCCGGAGAACTGTGCTCTTTGTATCCAGTGAATGTATGCAGGTACTTCAATCATAGATTTGAAGCTATGATGTCTTTCATCATGAACAAGAGAAATCCACCTCTTGGAGAGGTGTTGGATTTCTTCTGGAGAAAGGAGTACCAAGCAAGAGGTGCTCCTCATATACATATGCTGCTGTGGATCAAGGATGCACCTAAATTTGGAACGGATCCAGAAGACTTAGTGATGAGTTTCATAGAACAGTATTCTACATGTGCTGTTCCAAACGCAAAGGAGAAGAAAAGCCTAAGAGAACAAGTTCTACGTTTCCAAAGCCATCGTTGTGGAAAGTACTGTCGTCGTAAATTCAGAAACAAGGACAAGTTCTACACCAAATGTCGTTTCGGCTTTCCACGACCGGTGATTTCTAAAGGAAGAGTAAACAGTTTGATGTCTTCGCTGCGACATAATGTGATGAAGAAGTCACCTAAAAACACATACAAATTGAAAAGGAACGAAGAGTCCAAGTACGTCAACGACTACAACCCAGTGATTTTGTCCATGTGGAATGCTAACATGGATATACAGTTTGTGGCTGATAACTGTATGGCTGTGGCTCGGTATGTGACATCTTACATCACCAAAAAAGAAAAGACAGAATTGAAGGATATGTGGGAGGACATTTCCCATGAAAAGAGCCTCAGCAAGAAGTTGTACAGTTTCAGTCTGAAGATGTTGTCACATCGAGAAATCGGAGCTTACGAATGTTCTGACCGGTTGTCTTCAGCAAGTCTCTATGCCAAATCCAGGAGTATTGTTTGGGCGAGTCTTGGTCTTGCTGCAACGCGTAATGGAGTTCTGAAACCTGTGCGGGAAATTGAGTATTTGGCAGAAAAGGAGCCGAACAGTACCGATATTTTGAAGACCAACATGTTGGATACATATTATCCAAATCGAAGCAGTCACCTCGAGAATGTTTGTCTGTATGAGGTTCTACAAAATTACATATTCAAGAGGAACATCAAAGAAGATATTGCTAAAGGAGTGTATGCTGTAATTGGAAGTGAGGGATGTCTGGTCAAGCAAAGAAAATGCCACTTGGTAAACCATCGAAAATTGAGTGGCGAATCTCCTGAAAAAAAGGAGTTTTTCTATTTAGCACTTTTGCAACTTTTTAAGCCTTGGCGTGCAGAAGAGGAACTGCTTGGAGATTTCCTCTGTTACGAAGACTCTTTCACTGCCGCCAAGGAGACCATAGAATGTCCTGCTTTTCCAAATATCTAGAAATGTTGAATGCAGAAATCGAGCAGGAAGCAACGATTGCAGCCGAGATTGCCAGAGACAGTTCTCAGGACAGTCAGAGTTCTGTTTCATTGAGTCAGGATCCACTAGGAGGACCTGTTATCGAAAATGAAGCTGCCACTGCCATGAATGAAGTGGAAAGAGCCATGGCACATGCTCAGGAGGATGCGGTTAACTTAGAAGACTTGGAAAGACAACTCAACGTTGAGCAAAGGAAAATATATGACGAGGTTACCAACCAAATTGATCATGGATTAAGTCATGAGAAGAAAGAGTGCTCATGTACGTCGTTGAAGCCTGTCCGACTGTACGTGAGTGGAGAAGCGGGAACTGGAAAAAGTTTCCTCATTAAAGCAATTTCATGTTATTTGCAGAAAAGGACTGAGTCATCGCTGTCTTGTGTTGTCACCGCTCCAACTGGACTGGCAGCACATAACATTAAAGGTATTACTTTGCATCGTCTACTGATGCTGCCAGTGGAGAATGATAACAAATTACAATACCACAAGTTATCTGGAGATGCTTGTTGTGAAGTTTCAAGAGTCTTGAGGAAAATGAAACTTCTTATCATTGACGAAGTAAGCATGGTTTCCAATGTCATGCTTGCCTTTGTGCATTTGAAAATGCAAGAAGTTCTTAAAACAGAGTATGATGTGTTATTTGGTGGCAAACACATCATTGTTTTTGGAGATCTTCTGCAGCTGACACCAGTGAAAGGACAACCTGTGTTCAAAATGCTCACGCATGAAGATACCAGGAAGTGCCTAGGGAGCATTGGCAACGTCAATATATGGTTAAACTTCAATTATGCTGAACTGCATGAAAATATGCGTCAGGCGAAGGATGAAGATTAGAAGAATATTCTACAAGATGTTAGAATTGGAAAAGTGACCGAGCATGGGAAAGAAGCTTTACATGCACGATTACTGTCAAATTTATATCCAGAACAAGACGTTGTGCCTGAGAATATTTTTCAGAAAATTACTGAGAAGAAATCTGGAATATGTTTGATGCCAACTCTTGCAGAATGTGCCATCTTCAACAACAAAATGTTGTATTTAGAAAACCAAGAGATTGTGAAACTGGAAGCTATTGACAGAGTAGAGCATATGGGATCAACAATTATTTTGTCTGAGAATTTGAAAACAAAATTGGATTCATTAGAGAAGACTATATCTAAAACTGCGGGTTTTGAAAAGACTCTGAATGTGTGCTTAAATTGCCGTATAATTTTAAGAAGGAATTTACATGTTGAAAGAGGTCTGGTAAATGGATCAATGGGTAATGTTGTTGATTTTGTGAAATACAGAAATAGAGATGGAATTGAATTTTTAAAAATTAAATTTGATGGCATTGAGGAAGTACAGCTAATTGGTCGTTGTTCTGCTAGATTTTTGCTTGTAAAAGACTTATATGTTCGCCGTAAGCAGTTTCCTGTTTGCTTGGCATATGCGGTGACAATCCATAAATCGCAAGGTTTAAGTGTAGACAGTGCATTGGTGAATATTGGCAGTTCTGTGTTCAAGGAGGGTATGGCATATGTGGCATTGTCACGAGTTAGAACTTTATCGGGATTGTACTTGATTGAGTGTGATGTCACAAACATTTGTGCGGATCTAGATTGTGTTAAGGAATACAATAGGTTAAGAAGAGAGTATGCGCCACATTTGCCTCAATATCCTATGTTTGAGAAACGTGTGGTAGGCCGGAAACGAAGAAATGTGACCAATACTAGGGAGGTTGTAGCAAAAAGACGAAAAGTCGATGAACCTGAAATTATAAGCAGAAAGAAAAAGGATTCTGTTGAAGATGTTGTTGGTTTTCAATTTGAGAACAGTTCTGGTGTCAACTGCTATGCTAATGTAGTGATTAATGTTTTGTTTTCTCTAGAAAATGTAAAAGAAGAGATTGTGGTCAATTCGGATCAGAGATTTTGCAGTTTGTTGAATTCTGTGTTAGAGAAATGTAGCACTGATAGAACAAAAATAGAAAGTGTGTCTGAAATTCGAAATCTGTTAGACAGATGTTCAGGTCAAACACAATTCTCTCAAAATATTCAGCAAGATTGTCAGGAGTTTTTAATGTATATGCTTGATGTATTGCATGCTGAAGGTGTAGATGTAGATCACCTGTTTGGGCTTTCTTATCAATGGCAGCATGACTGCGAGAACTGTAGGGTATCAAGTACTACTAGTGTAGACTCAGAAAGATTTATATATTTAACTTTGCCAGACAGTAAATCAGTGTCCTTTAATAAGCTAGTAAAAGCAGCTGATCACAACATGGAGTGTAGCCAATGTAAGTCTGAAATGTTGTCAACATTATTTATACGAACATATGGCCAGTATGTCATTTTAATGTTCCAACGATGTAGGCCTGATGGAACAAAATTGACAACTTTAATGAAAAATTTTGTGGCTTCACAGTTGTCAATATCAGGAAGGACTTTTGTAACTGCAGCAATTATATATCATGACGGTCCTTCAATAACATCAGGACATTACACAGCTTATTTAAAGTCAAGAAATGGCTGGTCATTCTGCAATGATTCTGTTTTAACTTTTTTTTAAAAATTGCCTTTTGACCTTAAAAATTCTTACCTGGTGTTTTTAAAACCAACATTTTAGGGAAGGAATCTCAGGATTTGCTCTGAGGAATTTCAAGAGGTTCTAATGGCTCCTACACAATTTGGCCTTGAGGATAAGTGTAGTAAAGTTATTTTTGAGTTTTAAATAGTTCCTGGAAAAAAAGAAGGTTTTCTTACAGAAAGTGGTGGGCACGGATTAGTTAAAGGACAACAGAGTATTTCCCAAAGCAAACGGTGTTCTTACCATAACACTTGACGTCATAGAAAAATAACTGCACTTTGAATGAGTTCAGAAAAACTGTTTCTTTTTATAAGCTAATTCAAGCAGCCAATAAAAACATGGAGTAGAGGTAATGTAAGTCTGCAATGCTGTCTAGATTATTTGACCAAACTTTTGGTTATAATGTCATTTTAAAATTCCAACTATATAAACCTGATGAAAGTAAGTCTTCAACTTTAATTACAAATGTTGTGGCTACACAGTCATTGATTTTAGGAAGAACATTTGTAACTGCATCTATTATATGACATGATGGTCCTTTGACAACATCCGCTTGTTACACAGCTTAAAATGTAAAAAAAGCTGGTGTTTCGGAAATGATTCACATTTGACTATGAAAAATGTTGCCTTTTAACTTAAAAATATTCTTACTTTCTGTTTTCAGAAGACAGAATTTAGGGTAGGTAACTGGCCTATAATGATTTTAGGGGTTGATATAATTTTATCTACTGTTTTATATTGCTTTGTGATTAAAAGTGATGTAGACAATTAAATAATTGTAGTAGTCATAGAGGTAGTGTAAGTCTGCTTCATAGTAAGCAGTATCAGTGGCATAGGAAATGTAGAACATGAGTGAGCAAGAAGGGTAAGATATTACTAGTCCAGGATTGTGAAAGTGATCTTGAACGTTTTCTTTCTGAAAGTTGCGGAAATACAAAATGACGGGATTTGCTTACAAGAATTCCAAGAGTTATAAATGGCTCTTACATGATTTGGCCTTGTGGAAACGTGTGGTAGAGAGCGAGAAGTCATTTATTGTATGTAACATATTTTTCAAAACGATGGAGGTTTTCTTTCAGAAAGTGGCGGGCTGAAAATAAAAACAGCACAACAGAGTGTAAGCTGTTCATAGGACATCCTTCGACGTCATGGAAAGTAAGTTACTTTTGAGGAGTTTTGATTTCTGATTGGTTATGTTATATGGGTTTTTTAAACACAATCATTTTGATTGTGTTTTTTTCCCCCCGCTGTTATATGATGAATACCTTCAAGTCACTGTTTTTAGTGAAATTTGATAAATTCTGAGAACAGCAAAAATAAACCATTTAACATGTATAATTAATTCTGTATTTTTTGTACTTATGATATACATTTAGAAATGTGTAGTAGACATGGAGAAGCTGAGGCTTCTGTAAGTGTCAAAGTTGTTGCATACAGTGCTCACATTCTACATAGTCTTTCATATGATAGACTACATTTCCACAATGAGATACCTAAGCTAAGGAAACACAGGTGATGTGATTGTGGAATGAGCAAAAAAAATTGCACGTTTTTCAATTATATTACCTGTGTTTCCTAACATTACAAATCACATTGTGTAGATGAGGTTTAGGCCTGTTCCAGGAGACAGAGGAGGTCTGACATTTGTTCAAGAGTGCAGTGGACATGACTCACTTCGTTATTAGACCTGCACATGTATTATCTCCTCTGTACTCTTCAACAACTCTAAATTTCATCTGCAACCCTGAGTAGGCCTCACCTGAAACATCTGGATAGGACACACCTTATTGCCATCCTGAAACAATCATTTAAAATGTTAGGAACAGTTTTATGATGATTGTGCACCTCTTTTGCGCTGCCATTGCGTCACTTTTGTGAGACAACAGCAGTGCAAAAGATCCACCATGTTCCAAGATAGGCCTCACTTCATCTGCATCAAGATACTGTTAGTTTAAAATGTATATCTTTAGGACTGTGTAGGGAGCCTGGAGAAGCAGAAGCTTCTGTAAGTGTCAAAGTTGTTGAAAAACTGTTTGTCCTTCAATCTTTTCCCTTGTCTTTTCTAATTTTTAAATACATGTTTTAATATTTTTCAAATGTTTGTTCTCTCTTTCACAGATTGAAAGTATAAAAATAACAAGTGACTAAGTTAACGACAATTATAAGGTAAATGTTTTGTACTCTTTTCGTTACATTTCTATCACATTTAACTACTATTAGTTCCACTGCTTCATTTCTTTAACCCTCACTTTCCTGCCTTTGCTACTTCCCTCATTCCTTTCTCTATTACTTACTTACTCTACTCCTTCCACTCCTTTTCTCAGTCTCTCTCTTCTCATAGTTCCTCACTCTTGTTCACTCACTCCGTCTCTATTACTCTTAGTGTCTCTGACTGATCACTCTTTCACTACTTGTTCATTATGCTTTCTCTGTGTAGTTGAAGCACACTAAGGGGCATATTATGAACACAGCCAATAAAATTATTGCTGTTTTTATCGGCTGAAAACTGCTGCAAAAGCGGTTTTAGCGGCAGTTTTCTGCCGCAAAAGCGGCTTTAGCGACACATTTCTGCCGATAAAAGCTGCAAAACTTTTATTGCCTATGTTGATAATATGCCCCTATGTTATTTAGATTTCTTTGCTGTTTCAATTATTCTTTTTCTGTTACTTCTTCTTTTCTGCTTTCTGTTTTTTCTCTCTGTTATTCCACATGTTTTAATCTTATTTTGAACATTCACTCACATTCTCTAAGAAACTCTTCTTTGTTATTCTTCTACTCTCCTTTTTTTCTTTCACTTCCTTATCTATTTTGTTTTTCACAATTATATCCTCTTCCATCTTTTCTTCGGTAAATAAATCTATTAAACAGTATCTCTGGTTTAGTCCCTATAGCTGTCTTTCTTTTAACATTACTCTCTGTTTACTTCCCTTATACTTACTCTTCTTTTTTTTAAAAAAAAGTTTTTGATTCGCTCCCGGTTCGCGTACCGGAGAGCGAACCGGGAAGCGAACTAAAAGAAATAGAGGTTGCCAGAGTGCTAAACATTCTAGCAATTATTTTATAAAGGGGAGGTAGTTCTGAAAAGAACTTTTTTTGTATGTTTTTGTTGTTTTATAGTTTTTTTTGTATTTTTTGAACAATTTTATGTTTTTTTGGGGTTTTTTGGGGGGGAAACAACGAAAAACAGGCATTGGAAAGGGCTCAACAGGAGCAAAACATTTTTTTATTTTTTGGGGCGTTTAGAGCACTTGTGGTTTTCATATGCTCTGTTTATCAAATTAATACTCATATTGCCACATGAGAGTAAGTTACCGCAATATATACACATTATCTTCATGTGCACAAAGTTTTCTTGAATGTTTGGCACTGTTTCCCGTGCCTCTGGCCCCGACAGATTTACCTGTGCCGATGTCCTGGCCACAGGAGTTGGTGGGTTGTCCTGGAGGTCACGCATCTCTGCCCTGCTGTAATTTAGTGGATGCCACCTCTGCATGTGACGGTGCATAGTATAGTTGCCGTAACTATACTTCTTATCTGTGCCTCTAGATAAGTCTTCTTTGCATATGAGGCATGTCACATAGCGAGCATTAACTTTTTTTTGTCCTTCAGGAAAAGAAAAAAACTGCCAAATAAAACTATTTTTATGGTGAGATATCCGGGGCTCCTCATGTAAAAACTGTGTTGCCTGTATTTCCTCTTCCTCTTCTTCATCCTCTTCCTCCTCTGTGTTGGGAAGGAACTGTGGAGGTGGTCCTCTCTTCCTATGAGGAGGTGGTGGTGGTGGGGGTGCACCAGCTGCAGCTACTACTGAAGCCATTTTCTTCTCAGCAAAATAGGTCTTCCTTTCACAAAGTTGAAAGTCAGAGTGAGAAAAAAGGTGGGGGCTTTCATCATTTTGGAAAAAAAATAGTTCTAAACCAATGAAAAGTGTTATTTTTAGGTCACATGACCTAGCCTTACATTATTAGGAAACCAAAAGTAAAATGAACCAATGAAAAGTTTTATTAACAAGTCACATGACCTGTTACGCTTATGTTACGCGCTGCGGGACGCGCCCTGGATCGCTTCCGGGGAGCTGCGCTTCGCGCCTCGGTTCGCGCTCCGGAGCACTTCCGGGTGCGCTAACGCGGCGTGTCATAAGATGCATTACGCGGCAACGCGATACGTCGCGCTTTCGCGACGCGCCCTGGATCGCTTCCGGGGAGCTGCGCTTCGCGTCTCGGTTCGCGTACCGGAGCACTTCCGGGTGCGCTAACGCGGCGCGTCATAAGACGCATTACGCGACAACGCGATACGTCGCGCTTCCGTGACGCGTCACGATGTTGATTTCTAACGCGGCAGTTGCGCAAACGGAACGTTTACCGGTTCGCGGACCGGGTCGCGGCAGCAAATTGAGATAACGGGAAGCTTCCCGGTTCGCGAACCGGTAGCGAACAAAAAAAAATAATAATAAAAAAATTTATTAATAAACATATAAAATATATTTTTGGATTTAAAGAAGAATACATTTTACAGCTATAGATATTAGCTTTTAAAAAACCAATGAAATTCACTCAAAAAACCATAGGTTATAGACCATATATAGTTAGGAATTAGCATTTACAAAACCTTGAAAATTCACTGAAAAAACCATAGGTTATAGACCATATATAGTTAGGAATTAGCATTTACAAAACCTTTTTTACTCACACAAAACCATTGAAATTCCATATATAGTTAGTTGTACTAACTATATATCGCGCACCCGCAATCCACTGCTGATCATGTCACATATTACATCATTCATGACATGGTCAGTGACATCACTGATGACATCACTGATGACATCTCAAATGACATCACTGATGACATCACTGATGACGTCTCAAATGACATCACTGATGACATCTCAAATGACATCACCGATGACATCACTGATCACATCACTGATCACATCTCAAAAGACATTACTGATGACATCACTGATGACATTAGTCATGTGATAATACGATGAATCTCTTCAGACTCTAATAAAAACTTAGATACACTCAGTGTAAACAGACACTCACAGACTGTCACTCATCCATGGAGTTATTCACACACCTAGTCAGTCAAGCAAAGAATCAATCTCACATCCATTTCCTCAACTATACAGTTATACACACCTTACTTATTCAAACATATACTAACACATATTTACTCTCTTATACAATCCCTGATACAAGTTCACAATGATCCATACAGCCACTCACACATTCACTGGCTTTTATGCATAGTTATTTATATATGTCAACTCTCACATGTACTGTGTTTTACATATGTACTTACTTTGACATGTAGCACTGAGATATCCATTCACTCACCAATACACTTATGCACACAGTCAACCGCCCATACAGCTGTTTCCACATGCACTTTTGAACCCATACATCTAGTGAATCAACTGCTCACACATCTATGCACAGAGTCATACACCTCCCAGCCACCCACACACACACTCAGTCTCCCATACAAATACTTGGGCAACCAATCAATAACCCATATAGTTACTCATATAGCTACTGATCAACACATGCAGCAGTTTACAGAACAACAGACATAATGATGCACAAATTAAGACAGTTTAGTCACTAACCCATGCACTCAGTGAGACACATTTAATCACTCACTCATACAGTCAGTCATGCACCTACTAAATCCTTCATCCAGACACTTATACATCCACTCATTCTTCAATATGTAAGACATATTTTAACTTTACAGAAACATACAGTCACTGGATGTTGTCATCAGTGATGTCATCAGTGATGTCATTTGAGATGTCATCAGTGATGTCATCAGTGATGTCACTGACCATGTCATGAATGATGTAATATGTGACATGATCAGCAGTGGATTGCGGGTGCGCGATATATAGTTAGTACAACTAACTATATATGGAATTTCAATGGTTTTGTGTGAGTAAAAAAAGGTTTTTTAAATGCTAATTCCTAACTATATATGGTCTATAACCTATGGTTTTTTCAGTGAATATATATATATATATATATATTACCTACTGGCGGTCGCCAGTAGGTATATATAGTTAGGATTGATTTCCATAGGGAAATCGCAACATTCTATTGGGAATAACTTTGGCGCCGGTTGAGGAATCTGCCTGAATTTGTCAGCAACTTTGCCTCGCGGCGCTCTGGTCCTTCCCTAAAAGTTTGGGGGGGATTCATCAAGCGGGGGCCGAGATGAAAGGAGGGTCCCAAAACGTGTTTTCCCCATGTTAATTTCCATAGGGCGGTCTGTCGCACTTTTAGCTCGAACGGCTGAATGGATTTTCACCAAACTTGGCAAAATTGTAGGGACTGGTACCCCGATGTGCCTTTGCTATTTCTCAAGATATAAGCTCCAGTGGTTTTTACGAAAACTAACTTTGAAAAAATATATATTGGGCTACATTGGGCTATATATATGTTAGAGCCCAAATGTAGCCCAATGTAGCCCAATGTAGCCCAAAGATGGCCACCAGAGACAAAAAAAAACAAATGTAGCCCAAATATCAGCCAGATGTAGCCCAACTATAGCCCAATGACAGAATGTCCCAGAGTGTTCTAAAGAACAACTAGAACGCTAACAGTCTTACTTATGACAAAAGTATGGCACACCCGAAGGCATCTTGATTGGAATAAAGTGGTAACACTTAATACATTTAATTTGAAAAGGAACAAAATGAGGGGTTTCATTTTGCCATAGAAATTTTATATATATATATATATATATTCACTGAAAAAACCATAGGTTATAGACCATATATAGTTAGGAATTAGCATTTGCACTAACTATATATCGCGCACCCGCAATCCACTGCTGATCATGTCACATATTACATCATTCATGACATGGTCAGTGACATCACTGATGACATCACTGATGACATCTCAAATGACATCACTGATGACATCACTGATGACATCTCAAATGACATCACTGATGACATCACTGATGACATCTCATTTGACATTACTGATCACATCACTGATGACATCATTCATGTGATGATACGATGAACCTCTTCAGACTCTAATATAACCTTAGATACACTCAGTGTAAACATACACTCACAGACTGTCACTCATCCATGGAGTTACTCACACACCTAGTCAGTCATGCAAAGAATAAATCACACCTCCATTTCCTCAACTATACAGTTATACACACCTTACTTATTCAAACATATACTAACACATATTTACTCTCTTATACAATCCCTGATACAAGTTCACAATGATCCATACAGCCACTAACACATTCACTGGCTCTTATGCACAGTTATTTATATATGTCAACTCTCACATGTACTGTGTTTTACATATGTACTTACTTTGACATGTAGCACTGAGATATCCATTCACTCACCAATACAGTCATGCACACAGTCAACAGCCCATACAGTTGTTTCCACATGCACTTTTGAACCCATACATCTAGGGAATCAACTGCTCACACATCTATGCACAGAGTCATACACCTCCCAGCCACCCATACACACTCTCAGTCTCCCATACAAATACTTGGGCAACCAATCAATAACCCATATAGTTAATCATATAGCTAATGATCAACACATGCAGCAGTTTACAGAACAACAGACATAATGATGCACAAATTGAGACAGTTTAGTCACTAACCCAAGCACTCAGTGAGACACATTTAATCACTCACTCATACAGTCAGTCATGCACCTACTAAATCCTTCATCCAGACACTTATACATCCACTCATTCTTCAATATGTAAGACATATTTTAACTTTACAGAAACATACAGTCACTGGATGTTGTCATCAGTGATGTCATCAGTGATGTCATTTGAGATGTCATCAGTGATGTCATCAGTGATGTCACTGACCATGTCATGAATGATGTAATATGTGACATGATCAGCAGTGGATTGCGGGTGCGCGATATATAGTTAGTGCAACCAACTATATATGCGAATTTCAATGGTTTTGTGTGAGTAAAATAAGGTTTTGTAAATGCTAATTCCTAACTATATATGGTCTATAACCTATGGTTTTTTCAGTGAATTTTCAAGGTTTCGTAAATGCTAATTCCTAACTATATATGGTCTATAACCTATGGTTTTTTCAGTGAATGTCAATGGTTTTTTAATAGCAAATATCAAAAGCTGTACAATGTATTCTTCTTTTAAAGGAAAAATATATTTTATATGTATTTAATATAATTTTTTTATGTATATACATTTTTTGAGGGAACGAATTTATCAACTATCATGCTGAAGAAGAGTGTGGGGAAAAAAAAACAAAGAGGAGGACTAAGAGGAAAGAACAATCAGTTCAAAAATACAATTGCTTTAAAGCATGAAGTGCTTTTCCATACATTTACATTTAAATAACCCATATTAGAACATACAAAATATCTACAGAGGAGACGGTGTACATTGAATTTTAGACTCTTCATTGGTACCCACATGTTGGTACTTACATCACCCACACAACACAACAGCTCTATTCAGAGCTACCCTACCTCAAAGCACTCTAAAATATTATTTTACTATTTACCTTGGTTTTCCCCTTGTTACGCTTTCCGGAACGCTACCCGGTGCGCGGTCCGGGCGCTAACCGTGCGAAAATGTGGGAAAAAAAGTGTTTTTTTTTAACATATATGGGCCTCCTCAGCCACCCTCAGAAAACCTAGGGGGTCTGGATAAGTCTCCCGTGCCCCCTTATACCCATTCCCAACATTGTTTATCCTCCATCTTGTGACTAAATTCGTCCGAAACACAAGATGGCGGACTCCCGTTACGCTACCGGTGAGCTACCCGGTTCGCGTACCGGGTAGCGCTTCCACAGCGAAAAATCGAAAAAAAATGTATTTTATTCTTTTGCCCCGCGGGGCCCTTTAATAGCCCCCACATCAATCCTAGGGGGTCAGGAGGGGTCTACCTTGCCCCTTTCATTCATTTCCCCCTTCGTTTATTTCCACCTCTTGTCTCTCGATCCTACCGAGAGACAAGATGGCGGCCGCTCCGGACTGTTTAGAATGTTGAGAGTCACCGGAGAGCCAATCCGCTTCCCCCTCGCGAAGTTCCGTTACGCGTCTGGTACGCGAACCGGGGCGCTAACCAGGACGCTGTCACAGATATATATATTTTTTTGAACGTTAATTTCTCAAACTCCACTGGAGCACATATCTTGAGACCTAGCAAAGGCACATCGGGCAAACAGTCTCTACAATTTTGCCAAGTTTCATAGAAATCCATTCAGCCGTTCGAGCTAAAAGTGAGTCCAACCGCCCTATGGAAAAATCAATGTTAAAAACACGTTTTGGGACCCCCCTTTTTCTCGGCCCCCGCTTGACGAAACCCCCCCAAACTTTCAGGGGACGCTCAGAAACAAAATGTGCCATTTTCCCGAAAATTTCAGCCGATTCCGTCCATCAACGCCAAAGTTATTCAACATAGAATTTTCAGAAATCCCTATTCAAAAAAATCCTAACTATATATACCTACTGGCGACCGCCAGTAGGTAATATATATATATATATATATATATATATATATATATATATATATATATATATATATATATTTGTATATATATATATATATATATATATATATATATATATATATATATATATATTCACTGAAAAAAACCATAGGTTATAGACCATATATAGTTAGGAATTCGCATTTACAAAACCTTATTTTACTCACACAAAACCATTGAAATTCCATATATAGTTAGTTGCACTAACTATATATCGCGCACCCGCAATCCACTGCTGATGATGTCACATATTACATCATTCATGACATGGTCAGTGACATCACTGATGACATCACTGATGACATCTCAAATGACATCACTGATGACATCTCAAATGACATCACTGATGACATCTCATTTGACATTACTGATCACATCACTGATGATATCATTCATGTGATAATACGATGAACCTCTTCAGACTCTAATATAACCTTAGATACAATCAGTGTAAACAGACACTCACAGACTGTCACTCATCCATGGAGTTACTCACACACCTAGTCAGTCATGCAAAGAATCAATCACACCTCCATTTCCTCAACTATACAGTTATACAAACTTTACTTATTCAAACATATACTAACACATATTTACTCTCTTATACAATCCCTGATACAAGTTCACAATGATCCATACCGCCACTCACACATTCACTGGCTCTTATGCACAGTTATTTATATATGTCAACTCTCACATGTACTGTGTTTTACATATGTACTTACTTTGACATGTAGCACTGAGATATCCATTCACTCACCAATACACTCATGCACACAGTCAACCGCCCATACAGCTGTTTCCACATGCACTTTTGAAACCATACATCTAGTGAATCAACTGCTCACACATCTATGCACAGAGTCATACACCTCCCAGCCACCCACACACACACTCAGTCTCCCATACAAATACTTGGGCAACCAATCAATAACCCATATAGTTACTCATATAGCTACTTATCAACACATGCAACAGTTTACAGAACAACAGACATAATGATGCACAAATTAAGACAGTTTAGTCACTAACTCATGCACTCAGTGAGACACATTTAATCACTCACTCATACAGTCAGTCATGCACCTACTAAATCCTTCATCCAGACACTTATACATCCACTCATTCTTCAATATGTAAGACATATTTTAACTTTACAGAAACATACAGTCACTGGATGTTGTCATCAGTGATGTCATCAGTGATGTCATTTGAGATGTCATCAGTGATGTCATCAGTGATGTCACTGACCATGTCATGAATGATGTAATATGTGACATCATCAGCAGTGGATTGCGGGTGCGCGATATATAGTTAGTGCAACTAACTATATATGGAATTTCAATGGTTTTGTGTGAGTAAAATAAGGTTTTGTAAATGCGAATTCCTAACTATATATGGTCTATAACCTATGGTTTTTTTCAGTGAATTTTCAAGGTTTTGTAAATGCTAATTCCTAACTATATATGGTCTATAACCTATGGTTTTTTCAGTGAATTTTCAAGGTTTTGTAAATGCTAATTCCTAACTATATATGGTCTATAACCTATGGTTTTTTCAGTGAATATATATATATACATACATATATAAACATATATCATCTGTATATCTATATAAATACAAACATAAATGCATGCATACATATACTTATATGCATACAGATGCATGTTATTTACATGAAAGTTGAAAAAACACTAATAAAAGCAAAGCTAAAAAGCCACCTCATTACAAACAGAATGGCTTTAACTTAAACGAGGGCGAGATCTATTGCATTTTCAATGCTTGTTTACTTTGGTTCCATCAAGAAGGCATTCAGATGTGTCACACATTTGCCATAAATTCTGAATGTTAGCACTCTAGTTGCACATTAGATCACTGTAGTAAAGCTACTGCTCACCAGGGACGTCTGCTGCTGGTATTCAAAGTGCATGTTTCAGTCTGCATGTCAGATTTTTTTTAATGAAATTGAAGAGGGTTTGAGAAGTCACTCAAAATGTGCCCTAATTTTTCTTTCTGCAGCACTAATCATAATTCATATGGCAAAATATACCCCCTCATTTTGTTCCTTTTTAAATTAAATGTTTTAAGAGTTACCACTTTATTCCAATCAAGATGGCTTCAGGTGTGCCATACCTTTGTAATAAGTAGGACTGTTAGCGCTCTAGTTGTTCTTTAGAACTCTCTGGGACATTCTGTCATTGGGCTATACTTGGGCTACATCTGGGTGATATTTGGGCTACATTTGGGCTCTTTTGTCTCTGGTGGCCATTTTGGGAGACTGCATGTCAGAATTTTTTAATGAAATAGAAGAGGATTTGAAAAGTCACTCAAAATGTGCCCTAATTTTTCTTTCTGCAGCACTAATAATACCATCTATTGCATAATATACCCCCTCATTTTGTTCCTTTTTAAATTAAATGTTTTAAGAGTTACCACTTTATTCCCATCACGATGGTCCAGGTGTGCTATACCTTTGTAATAAGTAGGACTGTTAGCGCTCTAGTTGTTCTTTAGAACACTCTGGGACATTCTGTCATTGGGCTATACTTGGGCTACATCTGGGTGATATTTGGGCTACATTTGGGCTCTTTTGTCTCTGGTGGCCATTTTGGGAGACTGCATGTCAGAATGTTTTAATGAAATAGAAAAGGATTTGAGAAGTCACTCAAAATGTGCCCTAATTTTTCATTCTGCAGCACTAATCATACTTTCTATGGCAAAATATACCCCCTCATGTTGTTTCTTTTTAAATTAAATGTTTTAAGAGTTACCACTTTATTCCAATCAAGATGGCTTCAGGTGTGCCATACCTTTGTAATAAGTAGGACTGTTAGCGCTCTAGTTGTTCTTTAGAACACTCTAGGAGGCTGCAGTAGAACACAAAGGAATCAACTGACAGTCTCTGTCCTTGTTGGATGTACATGTTTTACTGAGAATGTCAGACTTCATTTTCACATGACTGAGAAAGATAATGTGAATTTACAGAAAATATGCTTTCAGTTTAGCTTATAGATCCCCTTCCAAACCACTGTGGGAAAATCATGAGATATTAGTTTTCTTTCAAACAATATTCATGATATCACAGCAGAAGGTTTTTTCACATGGTAAAATCACCTTAGAACCCACCACAATTCCTAAAACGAGTATGGTACCATCAACAAATGATTTATAATGTAACTAAAGTCCTAAAACCCTCTATTAACTACAATGCTTTTTAATGAGGTGCTATCATGTATATTGGTCCCAAGATGGCTGCCAACACTTCTTGGATGAAGTGCTGACAGCCAATCAGATCAGATGTGTGGTTAGGCTCCGCCCAGATATATATCTTTTTTTGAACCTAAATTACTCAAAATCCACTGGAGCACATATATTGAGACCTACAAAAGGCACATCGGGCTAACAGTCCCTACAATTTTGCCAAGTTTCGTGCAAATCCATTCAGCCGTTCGGGCTAAAAGTGAGGCCAACCGCCCTATGGAAAACTCAATGTTAAAAACACGTTTTGGGACCCCCCTTTTTTCTCGACCCCCCCTGGACGACCCCCCCCCCAATTTTCAGGGGCTGCTCAGAAACAAAATGTTCCATTTTCCTGAAAATTTCAGCCAATTCCGTCCACAAACGCCAAAGTTATTAGACATAGAATTTTCAAAAATCCCATAGAGAAAAAATCCTAACTATATATACCTACTGGCGACCGCCAGTAGGTAATATATATATATATATTACCTACTGGCGGTCGCCAGTAGGTATATATAGTTAGGATTTTTTCTCTATGGGATTTTTTAAAATTCTATGTCTAATAACTTTGGCGTTTGTGGACGGAATTGGCTGAAATTTTCAGGAAAATGGCACATTTTGTTTCTGAGCAGCCCTTGAAAATTTGGGGGGGGTTCGTCAAGGGGGGGCCGAGAAAAAAGGGGGGTCCCAAAACGTGTTTTTAACATTGAGTTTTCCATAGGGCGGTTGGCCTCACTTTTAGCCCGAACGGCTGAATGGATTTGCACGAAACTTGGCAAAATTGTAGGGACTGGTAGCCCGATGTGCCTTTGCTAGGTCTCAATATATGTGCTCCAGTGGATTTTGAGAAATTAACGTTCAAAAAAAGATATATATCTGTAACAGCGGACCGGGCAGCGCTCCGGTTCGCGGACTTTTCGCGGTACGGAGCTTTGTGAAGCGAAGCTGATTGGTTCTCCGGCGTCTGTGAACATTCCAAACAGTCCGTAGCGGCCGCCATCTTGTCTCTCGGTAGGATCGAGAGACAAGAGGAGGCCAAAGCGAAGGGGCAAATGACCATAAGGGGGCATAGTAGATCCTCGCTGACCCCCTAGGTTTGATGTGGAGGTTTTAAAAGGGCCCCGCGGGGCAAAAAAAAAAAATAATAATAATAATCGAACGGCTGAATGGATTTGCACGAAACTTGGTAAAATATTAGGGACTGGTAGCCCGATGTGCCTTTGCTAGGTCTCAATATATGTGCTCCAGTGGATTTTGAGAAATTAATGTTCAAAAAAAGATATATATCTGTAACAGCGCTCCGCTTCGCGTAACGGAGGTTTGCGAAGCTGATTGGTTCTCCGGCGTCTGTAAACATTGCAAACAGTCCGTAGCGGCCGCCATCTTGTCTCTCGGTAGGATCGAGAGACAAGAGGAGGCCAAAGCGAAGGGGCAAATGACCATAAGGGGGCATAGTAGATCCTCCTTGACCTCTTAGGTTTGATGTGGAGGTTTTAAAAGGGCCCAGCGGGGCAAAAAAAAAAATAATAATAATAATCGAACGGCTGAATGGATTTGCACGAAACTTGGCAAAATTGTAGGGACTGGTAGCTCGATGTGCCTTTGCTAGGTCTCAATATATGTGCTTCAGTGGATTTTGAGAAATTAACGTTCAAAAACAAGATATATATCTGTAACAGCGCTCCGCTTCGCGGAGATAAAATTATATCTGTATTACCTAGCTGTTGCTAACACCAGTTAGCGACGGCTAGTAGGAGATAGCGACCATCTTGGGCCCCACTTTGCATGTGAGTGATATTTATCACTAATGACATGCAAAGTGGGCATGCCAAGATGTTAGCGACTGGAAACAGTCGCTAACATCGCTATCTCCTATTATCAACTTTTGGAAATATTCGCGATAAGCGCGAATATCTCCAAAAGCTAGCACCTGCCCTGAGCAGTTCTTAGCCATGTTATCCAATGGGAGGTGGATAACATGGCTAAGAGCATTAGCTCGGTAATGCATGAATATCGCTGAGTTTTCAGCGATATTAATGCATTGCGGTCGTTTTTTATCGTATTTGCGATAAACCTTGATAATAGCAAGGTTTATCTGCGATAATTTCTGACGATGCTTAGCGGTAAAAAAATCGTTGCTAAGCATCGTTAGGGATAAATATCGCTTAACTTTGGTAATATGCCCCAACGTCTGTTAACGTTCGATTCGAAGGAAATCAGGAAGTGTTGAAAAACATTGTCTGCGCCATCTTGCCTTTTTTCAAATGCCACACTTTTGTCGTGCACGGCAGCCATTTTAGATGCCTTGACCAGACCCACTCTGTGCACGCTGTCGATCCTTAGCATGGCTCCCCACCCTCGCAAGCATCTCCCCCAGGCAGTGGTCACCCCCGCTCTCTGTCTTATGCATGGGTAATAAATCTCCCCCCATCTGCGCTGCTCTTCCCTGAGAATCACACCCTGTGCCCGCCCGACACCTCCCTTTCGCCCTATTCACTACCGCACCCTCTGACACTCCTTTTCCTCTGTGTCCGATTGTCCAGGCCGGTCCCAGGGTATCAGCTAGCCCTGCAGATGTAGTTTATGGCCCCAGCTGTAAAGAATCACCCCTCTTCAAAGGAGTTATAGTAGATCAAGGCCCACACTCGATGAGATCCGTCACAGCAGACGCGTTCCTATTATCTGAAAACCATCCTGTATTGTGATTGGGGAGGGGACCGAGCCTGAAGCGGAAGATTCCAGGGATGACTCTTTGTACATCAAAGTTTTTACAATTATGTGTCACATTAAAAATATATAGCACTCCGACAAAGTAGTAAGATTATAAAACTTTAATAACTTATAAATATATACAAGAAAACAAAAACAGTAATAACATATAAACATTTTTAGGGAAAAACAACGAAGTAGCGGTCGGCTGTGCGAATAGTCCCAACGCAGCACAACGTCCAGATTTCTGGCGTGGGGCGTCGCGGGGGGTGGGTCATCAGTAGCAAACTGTTGTGCGAATAGTTCCAAGGCAGCAGAACGATGGCACCAAGGTGATGTCCAGTAAGTTGCCGCACTGGTTTTGGTATCCTACAATGCTGCTACGAATAACGGCGTGGGGCGCCCCGGGGGAGGCGGCGTGAACGGGCCTCTCCAGGTGGAGTCTCATCTGTTGTAGTGGGGCGCCCCTTTACCGTTTCAGTTGCCATTCCGTCCGTTTTTGGTCCACTGTGTCAAAAGCCGCAATTCAGCTGAGTTGCGCCCACTCTTGCGGTGCAGCGATAGGCGGCTGTCACAGGACTCTCAAAATGGCGGCAGGCTGTTTCCTTTTTGGGCCTGGTCCACTGAAATGGCCCTGGGACACCTTGGAAATCGGACGCTTGTCTGCTAGGTCTTGGATCCCATTCTCGAAAGCGTCCCCTCCGCCTTGAGGATTCATCAAAAGTTTTGGGGGCCCCCGACTCCTGTAGGCTTCTGGTGGGGAGCGGCTGCCATGATTGCTCGCGGAATGACTACGACGGAGCTACGAGATGGTGGTGCTCTCATGCTGACCCAGCTTCAGTCTGAAACATCCAGAAACAAGGTGGGGCTTTCATCGTTTGGGGAAAAAAAAAATTTTTCATCCAATGAAAAGTGTTGTTTTTAGGTCATATGATCAAGCCTTCCATCATTAGGAAACCAAAAGTAAAATGAACCAATGAAAAGTTTTATAAACAAGTCACATGACCTGTTATGCGGCATAGGGTATAAAATGCGGAGAAAATACGTTGGCACGTGAGGCGGCGTCAGTAGCGGACCGATGTGCGAATAGGCTGAAGGCAACACAACGCGCCAAGATCCGGATGGCACCGAGGTGGTGTCCAGCAAGTTGCAGCACTGGTGTGGCCATCCTACAATGCTGAAAGTCGGCGTGGGGCGCCCCGTTGGCCTGTGAGTTTGCGTCAGTAGCGGACCGATGTGCGAATAGGCCGAAGGCAGCACAACGCGCCAAGATCCGGATGGCACCGAGGTGGTGTCTAGTAAGTTGCCGCACTGGTGTGGCCATCCTACAATGTTGAAAGTCGGCGTGGGGTGCCCCGTTGGCCTGTGAAATGGCGTCAGTAGCGGACCGATGTGCGAATGGGGCCAAAGGCAGCGCAACAATATTTTCGGAATAGAAGGCACCACAAGGCGCTGAGATGCCAAGATCCGGATGGCACCGAGGTGGTGTCTAGCAAGTTGTGGCACTGGTGTGGCCATCCTACAATGGTAAAAGTCGGCGTGGGGCGCTCTGTTGGCCTGTGAGATGGTGTCAGTAGCGGACTGATGTGCGAATGGGGCCAAAGGCAGCGCAACAACATTTTCTGACTGACACCACAAGGCGCTGAGATGCCAAGATCCGGATGGCAACGAGGTGATGTCTAGCAAGTTGCTGTACTGGTGTGGCCATCCTACAATGGTAAAAGTCGGCGTGGGGCGCCCTGTTGGCCTGTGAGATGGTGTCAGTTGCGGACCGATGTGCGAATGGGGCCAAAGGCAGCGCAACAATATTTTCTGTATGGAAGATACCACTAGGCGTTGAGATGCCAAGATCCGGATGGCACCGAGGTGATGTCTAGCAAGTTGCTGTACTGGTGTGGTCATCCTACAATGCTGAAACTCGGCGTGGGGCGCCCCATTAGCCTGTGAGATGGCGTCAGTAGCGGACCGATGTGTGAATAGGCCGGAACCAGCACAAGGCGCCAAGATCCGGATGTCACCGTGGTGGTTTCATAGTTGAGAGGCACTTCATCTGCAGTGGGGCGCCGAGATCCGGATGGCACCGAGGTGATGTCTAGCAAGTTGCTGTACTGGTGTGGTCATCCTACAATGCTGAAACTCGGCGTGGGGCGCCCCATTAGCCTGTGAGATGGCGTCAGTAGCGGACCGATGTGCGAATAGGCCGAAGGCAGCACAACGCGCCAAGATCCGGATGTCACCGTGGTGGTTTCATAGTTGAGAGGCACTTCATCTGCAGTGGGGCGCCGAGATCCGGATGGCACCGAGGTGATGTCTAGCAAGTTGCTGTACTGGTGTGGTCATCCTACAATGCTGAAACTCGGCGTGGGGCGCCCCATTAGCCTGTGAGATGGCGTCAGTAGCGGACCGATGTGCGAATAGGCCGAAGGCAGCACAACGCGCCAAGATCCGGATGGCACCGAGGTGGTGTCTAGTAAGGTGCACTGGTGTGGCCATCCTACAATGTTGAAAGTCGGCGTGGGGCGCCCCGTTGGCCTGTGAGATGGCGTCAGTAGCGGACCGATGTGTGAATAGGCCGGAACCAGCACAAGGCGCCAAGATCCGGATGTCACCGTGGTGGTTTCATAGTTGAGAGGCACTTCATCTGCAGTGGGGCGCCGAGATCCGGATGGCACCGAGGTGATGTCTAGCAAGTTGCTGTACTGGTGTGGTCATCCTACAATGCTGAAACTCGGCGTGGGGCGCCCCATTAGCCTGTGAGATGGCGTCAGTAGCGGACCGATGTGTGAATGGGGCAAAGGTAGCGCAAGAATATTTTCTGAATAGAAGACACCACAAGGCGCTGAGATGCCAAGATCCGGATGGCACCGAGGTGGTGTCTAGCAAGTTGTGGCACTGGTGTGGCCATCCTACAATGGTAAAAGTCGGCGTGGGGCGCCCTGTTGGCCTGTGAGATGGTGTCAGTAGCGGACCGATGTGCGAATGGGGCCAAAGGCAGCGCAACAATATTTTTGGAATAGAAGAGACCATAAGGCGCTGAGATTCGGTTAGCACCGAGGTGGTGTCTAGCAAGCTATGCAGCTGAGTTGCGTGCGCACTTGCGGCGAATAGGTCGAAGGCAGCATAACAATGTTTTCTGAATAGAAGACACCACAAGGCGTTGAGATTCGGTTACCACCGAGGTGATGTCTAGCAAGTTGCCGCACTGGTGTGGCCATCCTACAATACTGCTCCGAATAACGGCGTGGGGTGCCCGAAGGGGGGGGGGGAGGCGGCGTGAACGGGCCTTCCTAGATGGAGGCTCGTCTGCTGTAGTGGGGCGCCCCTTTACCATTTCAGTTGCCATTCAGCTGAGTTTCGGCTGCTCTTGATGCTACAGCGACAGGCGGCTGCAACAGGACTCTCAAAATGGCGGCCTGTTCTTTGGATTTGGGCCTGGTCCACTAAAATGGCCCTGGGACACCTTAGAACTCGGACGCTCGATTTTTTTTTCCTTTCCTGTACATGCAAAAAAAGGTAAATGCCCGGTACGTTACACGCTTCATCTGCCACGATGAACTCTCCAGAGGAACCGAAAAAAAATATATAGTTATGGTAACTATACCATGCATCGTCATATGGAGAGGTGGCACCAATTAATTATAGTGCTGCATAAAAGAGAGATTTGGAGGAGAACCCCCGACCTGCTAGTACATTCATCAAAGAAGTGGCACTGACAGCATCAGAGGCAAGGGAAACGGTCCCAAATATTTAGAAGAACTTTGGAAAGATTAAAATGACATGTTTAGATTGTGGCAAATTAATTTCATGTGGACAGATGAGTGTTACTCTAATAAATACAGCATATGAACATCATCATAGTTGATGGTTGGTAGAGACATTTTGACTATATCCTGGACCTGCCCGTCCTCGCCCAAAATGGCGCCGGAATAAATGGGACTCGTAACTCCTTGTTGTGTACTGGTTGCAGAACCTTGAAATCACGAGATACGTATGCAGTTTTGAAGCACATGGCGGGCGGGGACGAGAATTGATTGAATATTTCGACATCCCTATTGATATTAAGTTCTGATGTGTTATTGATTACTGTACTATTGAAAGTTCGAATTAACGTCCCCCATGGTACTTGCCCGCAAATGTATATCTAGATAATTTTATTGTAACTGGCCCTGTCGTATTTTAATTATAAAATGTACGTCCACCGATTCCGTAACTGTTAGACACCTTAGTTCTTGCAACCTAATGGCCCGCCCGTTACGTTCCTCTACAGTGTAAATGTCTACTCATCATATACGATTACAGTTTGCTCCGTGGCCGGCCCACGTGGTTATAGGCTCGTATTTGTATAATGAAATTTTCACAATAAAGGTTTTTAAAAGAAAACATGGTAGTAGTATATACATTGGTAAAGTTTTTAATAATAGTCACTGTTTTAGAATCATTAAAAGGCAAGTGAAATAAAGCAGACCAATTACATGAAGGGTAAAAGGTATAATACGAAGGAACGCAGTAAAGATAAATGGTCAAGGGCTGTTGTGTTTTCTACTCCTGCAACATAAAGTGATCGATAAGAATCTCATATTCAGGCGTATCGGCAACTAAGACAGCAGGTCGACCCTCTTTTGCACAACGGCTCCGTCATGGGACGAAGAAACGCTCTTTTTCTCGAAAAAAGAATATATTTTACTTGCAGGACAGTTGTAAATTTTCCGGGAAAGTACGTTAGCCTGGAACATTATAACATATATTTAAGAAAAAATAATGTTCGGAAGTAATAAAAAGCGTAATTTTTAGGTCATGTGACCAAGCCTTTCATCATTAGAATAAGAAAAGTAAAATGAACCAATGAAAAGTTTTATTAACAAGTCACATGACTTGTTATGCTTACGTTACGCGCTGCGCGCCCCGGATGACTTCCGGATGCGCTAACGCGGCGCGTCATATGACGCATTACGCGACAACGCAGGTCCAGAATATAGTCAAAATGTCTCCACCAACCAGCGGTCGGAACACAACCCCTTTCAGCAGGCTAAATAGTTCTGTTAAATGACAACAGAAGGGACAGGCAACAAGAACCATCAGTCAAAGAGGGGAGGGCTAGTTCTTCTCTACCGGGTTACATTGGGGCGCTACCGGAACTGATCGAATTGGTAGTCTACAGTGTTTCTGGATGTTTCAGACTGAAGCTGGGGTTAGCATGAGAGCAGCACCATTTCGTAGCTCCGTCGTGGCCATTCCGCAACCAATCATGGCAGCCGCTCTTTATCGTTATTTTGGGCGGGGTGGGTGGCGGAGCCGAGCTGTTTTGCAGCCATCATTGTGTGGAGTTCAGTTCATCTCACTAGTTTTGTATTTGTCATGAGGGGTTGTTCCTAATGTTTCTATTTTAGCGAGGTCAAAAAGAGATCCCATTAGTGGCCTACTGATTTTGCTCGATTCCTTTTCTTTTTTTTTACACGATTTTTCGTTATCTGCAAAGACTAAACAGAGTATTGCGACTCTGTGTTTGTTTGTAAATAGAGAATGAACCAAAGAGAACCAATTCTAAAACAGTAAATACTTGGATAATAATCAATCAAATGGAGAGAGAAGCAGGCACGACGTATTACAACGGGGGCAAAGGCCTGCGTTAACTACCCTTCACTATGTGCAAAGAGAGAGTACTCCTAATAGAAATGAGGGGGGGGGGGGGCACCATTCAAAGCAGATCAGTGTGCATAAACACGAAAAAAAATTCACTTACCACGTACTTGACATTCGACAGCTTATGATATTTGCTATTAAAAAACCATTGAAATTCACTGAAAAAACCATAGGTTACAGACCATATATAGTTAGGAATTAGCATTTACAAAACCTTGAAAATTCACTGAAAAACCCATAGGTTATAGACCATATATAGTGAGGAATTAGCATTTAAAAAACCTTATTTTACTCACACAAAACCATTGAAATTCCATATATAGTTAGTTGCACTAACTATATATCGCGCACCCGCAATCCACTGCTGATGATGTCACATATTACATCATTCATGACATGGTCAGTGACATCACTGATGACATCCCTATGGGATTTTTGAAAATTCTATGTCTAATAACTTTGGCGTTTGTGGACGGAATTGGCTGAAATTTTCTGGAAAATGGAACATTTTGTTTCTGAGCAGCCCCTGAAAATTTGGGGGGTGTTCGTCCAGGGGGGGCCGAGAAAAAAGGGGGGTCCCAAAACGTGTTTTTAACATTGAGTTTCCCATAGGGCGGTTGGCCTCACTTTTAGCCCGAACGGCTGAATGGATTTGCACGAAACTTGGCAAAATTGTAGGGACTGGTAGCCCGGTGTGCCTTTTGTAGGTCTCAATATATGTGCTTCAGTGGATTTTGAGAAATTAACGTTTAAAAAAAGATATATATCTGTAAGCGCGCTCCGGGCAGCGCTCCGGTCCGCGGACCTTAAGCGTACCGGAACTTCGCGTAGCTAAGCTGATTGGCTCTCCGGTGTCTGTCAACATTCTAAACAGTCCGGAGCGGCCGCCATCTTGTCTCTCGGTAGGATTGAGAGACAAGAGGAGGCCAAAACAAAAGCGAAAATGACCATAAGGGGGCATACTAGATCCTCCCTGACCCCCTAGGTTTAATGTGGAGGTTTTAAAAGGGCCCCGTGGGGCAAAAAAAACAAAAAAAAATTTTTGTTTTTTTTGCGTGGGGAGCGCCCGGTCCGCGAACCGGGAAGCGTTCTGGGCAGCGTACTGCAATGAAAAATGAATGATAGACTTTTCAAATGCTGTATGTTAATTGATTGTTGTTTTTGTTGATTATTTTTTATTTTCTTTATTTTTTAAGCATTTTTTTTTATGTGATTGTGTTTCATAATTTATTAAACTTTCTAACATTTCATTGTCAGAAATTTCATAATTATCATGGAATATACATTGTAGTCTCTGAGGGTGTAAAATGTCCTCATTTGCAAGGAGGTTATCTACTGCTTGTACACATTGCAGTAGTTCATTGTCCCAAGTTTCATCGAAAAATTCAATGTCAATTTGATCAATTGTATCAATCAATTCTTGGCTGCTCTCTTGCAGGTCCATTTCAAAAGAAACTTGGTTTTCGCCTTCCATTTTGCCTGAAATTTGGATTAAAAAAATATATATTAGTAGAGATAGGGCAATGTTGGGAATAATTTTAGATAGGCATTTTTTATCAGTGAATTTATCTTTGGGCAGTGTATAGTATCAGAGTGGAAGTAGGAATATAAAAAAGTGTATGTGATTTAACGTAAGTAAATTCATAATTATACAAGAGAAGCCTAACTCCATCCATAACTATAACAGAGAAGTCTCTCTAAATCTATAACTACTACAGAGGGATAGTATATATCTATCAGAAAAAGTTTACCATATTAACTTATAGTGCACAATATACTTCAGTTTTAAAAATAAAAACTTACCTTTAGAAAGAAGTTGAAGGAATTAGTGAAAATACTATTGAAATGTACAGCAAGAAGTAGTAGTCAAAATGGCTGTGTTTTCTTCTCTTCCTTTATATATATTCAGGTATATAACCAATGAAATGTCAGGTAAAAAAAATAGAAAATGAAAGTAACATTTTCATTGGTTGTCAATTCCAACACTTCAGATGTGTTTTGTGAAGTAATTTACCTCAGGGTATTTAGAGAGGTCTACAGGCTAAATGGCTAAATGGAATTCCAATCAAATTTGTGAAAATGGTAGGGATTGGTATGTAGTATGAGCTAGTCTATATTTGGTGAAATTGTCTCCAGTGGCTTTTCTGTGAACTACTTTCCCACCTTTTTTGATGGTGCGCTTCCCAGGGAGCGACCCGGTACGCGAACCGTTGAGCGCCCCGGTTCGCGAACCTTAAGCGTTCCGGGAGTCCACTATTTTGTGTTTCGGTCGAATTAAGATACAAGATGGAGGGCAAATAATGTTCAGAATGGGTAGAAGGGGGCACGGTAGAGTTATCTTGACCCCCTAGGTTTTCTGAGGGTGGCTGAGGAGGCTTATATGAGTGAAAAAAAAACATTTTTAAAAAAAATGTCGCGAGGTTAGCTCCCGGTTCGCGTACCGGGTAGCGCCCCAGGGAGCGTACTTTGTTGGAAATTAGTGAAAAATGTTAGAGTAAAATAATAATTGTGAGTGATCAGATGTAGGGTAGCTCTGAGAAGAGCTTTTGGGTTTATGGTACATTTAGGTACTTATAAGTAGGTACCAATGCACATTCTTAAATTCAGAGTGAAAACTCTGTTGCCCTCATCTGAGAAGTGAACTCCATCTCCTCTGTAGATATCTTGCATGTAGTAACGCAAGTTATTGTTGTACAGGGAGCCCATTCCATGGTCTCTCATGTAAGCTGAAACAGATTTGTTTACATGCTTCCTCGACTTCTCAATTTGTGGACAAAATTGGTTTGACCACCTCCATTTCTGTCTTTGGCATATATTTGAATATACCAAGGCAGTCTGAGGAAAAAGTGCCATTAATTGCTCAAAGGTGTCCTTTAAAAGCATTTCCAGACCTACACCAGTCAAAGTGCCCAAGTCATTACCTCCACAGTGCACAATTAACAGGTCAGGTTTGGGCAAATGCATAAAGGTTTTCACCAATGGTATCAATTGGTGACATTTTAATCCTCTGTGGCCAAACCACTTAATTTCCACATCTTGTAAATTGAGGTTAGGTAATTTCCTGTTTTCAACGTACCTTTGAGCCCAGTGAATATAACTATGTCCAACAATCCAGACAGAAAACATGGTGAGAGAAGGTTCTCCTGCAGTCAGATGAAGTGTGGCAATGAAATGGCAGTTGAAAAAATGAGAGTTTAAAATGAAAAAAACTGTGGAGTTTCTGTGTTCATGAAGCAGTAACAGTGATTGGTGGATTTTGATTGCTGAAAACAGAAAGTTAGGGTGCACGGATGTGTTCTTTGAAAGATGTATTTTGAATGGTCAATAAAAAATCATTAAATGAAAGAATGCACTGGATATGCAGGTGCACTGAGAGTTCAGAGTTCAATTGCAACAAAGTTGTGTGAACTTGCAAACACCAGAAGTCCTCCAAGAGGTGGTTGCCATGCAGAAAAGACAGAAAGGGCAGAGGGGGGAAGGGTTTTCATTTGAAAAAAAGTGAGGGAAGAGTTTTGATTGGGTGACATGAGAAATATGTGTGAAGAATTACAGCATTTCTGTGCTTTTGATAGCTGCAGACTCTGGAGTGCATACCTTTTGCTCTGCTGAAGGCAAATTGGTGTGTTTCTGAGACTGTTTTCAAACTCAAAGTATTTGCTAAGGTGAGAAAATATTTCTTTAATTTAGATAGAGAATAGTGTGCTTTAAGGAGAAAATTATGAATTATGTGGCGCAAATTGCTTGTAAATATGCTCCCACCTGTGCATGGAAAATTTAGATTTTGAATGTTTGTGTTACATAGCCATGTTAAAAGTGACCCAACCATGCAGGAAAGGCAATCAAAAAACGCTTTTATGTGTCTTAAGGACATTTTAAGTAATTTTCCCATGTGCAGTGTTTTGAAATTATGATTTGAAAATCGTTTTTGAGGTAAGGGAATTGTTTTTAAATTTATGACAAGGACATAATGGTGTATGCTTCTTTATAAGGCAATTGACTGTCCCTGATGTTATTTTTCCTATTTTAATGTAAGACTTTTCTCTGTGGCGCAAATTGCTTGTAAATATGCTCCCACCTGTGCATGGTAAATTTAGATTTTAAATGTTTGTGTTACATAGCCATGTTAAAAGTGACCCAACCATGCTGGAAAGGCAATCAAAAAACGCTTTCATGTGTCTTAAGGACATTTTAAGTCATTTTCCCATGTGCAGTGTTTTGAAATTATGATTTGAAAATCGTTTTTGAGGTAAAGGAATTGTTTTTAAATTTATGACAAGGACATAATGGTGTATGCTTCTTTATAAGGCAATTGACTGTCCCTGATGTTATTTTTCCCATTTTAATGTAAGACTTTTCTCTGTGGCGCAAATTGCTTGTAAATATGCTCCCACCTGTGCATGGTAAATTTAGATTTTAAATGTTTGTGTTACATAGCCATGTTAAAAGTGACCCAACCATGCTGGAAAGGCAATCAAAAAACGCTTTCATGTGTCTTAAGGACATTTTAAGTAATTTTCCCATGTGCAGTGTTTTGAAATTATGATTTGAAAATCGTTTTTGAGGTAAAGGAATGTTGTTAAAATTTATGTGCGCCATATGCCCCCAAATTTCTTTTTCAGGGGTGCAGCAGGGTGTTATTGAGACACCCCTGCAGCTTTGGAAAAATTCCTAATTTGCGATGAGCAAATTGTTAATCGCAAATTGCACCTTCATTTATATGAGCCTCCTAGCCCATGGAAATGAATGGGTAATTTGCAATTAGCAATTTGCTCATCGCAAATTTGGAATGGTAAAGAATCGCTATTTATTCCTTAAAATTCGCTATTTTGGAAATGCAAAATAGTTATATGATACATATGGCGGTTGATGTCTAAGAAGATAAGAAGCTTAGGGATACATTTATGATGACTGGCGCAATGAAGTTGACATCACTTACTTCATTGGTAGAGCTTTACATGTATTATGTCCTCAGTATTCTTCATCAAGCGTAACTTTAATCTGCAATCCTGAGTAGGCCTCACCTTAAACAAACCTCTGGATAGGCCACATCTTATTGTCATCCTGAATTAATCATTTAAAATGCTAGGGACAGATTTATGATAGGTGTATGCCTCTTTTGCGCCACTTAGAAAACACTGTCCATGGGGAAATGACTTAAAATGTCCTTAAGACACATGAATGTGTTTTTTTAAAACGTTTGCAATTTTTTTGGGTCACTTTTAACATGGTTATGTGACTCAAACAGTCAAAATCTAAATTCGCCATGCTCAGGTGGGAGCATATTTACAAGGAATGTGCTCCATGGGGAAAGGTCTTATAATGTAATATGGGAAAAATGACATCAGAGACACTGAAATGCCTTATAGAGAAGCATACACCATTATGTCCTTGTCATAAATTTGCAAACCATTACTTTTCCCCAAAAACGATTTTCAAATCATAATTTCAAAACACTGCACATATGGAAATGACTTAAAATGTCCTTAATTCAAAATTTGCTATTCCTTATTTTGCGATTGCACTGAAGGATTTGCAAATTTTACGATAACTTAAATGCAATGTATCAAATAAAAAATATGTAAAAAATGATATTAAGGATTTGGAAACTACCACCAACTTCTAGTTTGTGGTAATTTGCGATTTCTTTTCAAAAAGCATTTTTTTCTAAAAAACAAAAGGTCCCATATGACGCCCATACATGTCCTTAGGGCATGTATGTGTGCCATATGCCCCCAAATTTCTTTTTCAGGGGTGCAGCAGGGTGTTCTTGAGATACCCCTGCACGCTTGAAAAAATTCCTATTTTGTGATGAGCTAATTGCTAATCGCAAATTGCAACCTTCATTCCCATGAGCCTCCTAGCCCATGGAAATGAATGGGTAATTTGCAATTAGCAATTTGCTCATTGCAAATTAGGAATAGTAAAGAATTGCTATTTATTCCTTAAAATTTGCTATTTAGGAAATGCAAAATAGTTTGATGGTACATATGGTGGTTCATCTGTAACGAGATAAGAAGCTTAGGGATACATTTATGATGACTGGCGCAATAAAGTGGACATTACTTACTTCATTGGTAGGCCTTTACATGTATTATCTCCTCTGTATTCTCCATCAAGCGTAACTTTAATCTGCAATCCTGAGTAGGCCTCAACTTAAACAAACTTTTGGATAGGCCACACCTTATTGTCATCCTGGATTAATCATTTAAAATGGTAGGGACAGATTTATGATAGGTGTATGCCTCTTTTGTGCCACTGTGCGTCACTTTTATGATGCAACGGCGGTGCTAATTTGCAATTAGCAATTTGCTCATTGCAAATTATGAATGGTAAAGAATTGCTATTTATTCCTTAAAATTTACTATTTAGGAAATGCAAAATAGTTTGATGTTAGATATGGTGGTTGATCTGTAACAAGATAGGAAGCTTAGGGATACATTTATGATGACTGGCGCAATAAAGTGCACATTACTTACTTCATTGGTAGGCCTTTACATGTATTATCTCCTCTGTATTCTTCATCAAGCGTAACTTTAATCTGCAATCCTGAGTAGGCCTCACCTTAAACAAACCTCTGGATAGGCCACACTTTATCGTCATCCTGGATTAATCATTTAAAATGCTAGGGACAGATTTATGATAGGTGTATGCCTCTTTTGTGCCACTGTGCGTCACTTTTATGATGCAGCGGTGGTGCAAAAGATTTGCTATGAGGCGACAACATTACAAATTGATGCATTTAGGCAGATATGTCATGGTGTAAAAAAAACGTACCACATGAAACCGATGCAGCAGTGATGCAAAAGATGCACCATGTCGTAAGACAGGCCTCACTTGGGGCCATATGTATCAAGCTAATTAGCATTCACAAAGATCAAAATTCTACGAATTTTGGCCTTTGCGAATGTTAATTAGACAAATGGTATGTATCAAACAAGTTTGATGCAAAATAAGGAGTAGCAAAATTTGCTATTCCTTATTTTGCAATTGCACTGAAGGATTTGCAAATTTTGTGACTACTTAAATGCAATGTATCAAACAAAAAATATGTAAAAAATGACATTAAGGATTTGGAAACTATTGTGGTAAATTGGTGGTAATTTGTGAATTCTTTTCAAAAAGCTTTTTTTAAAAAAAACAAAAGGTCCCATATGACGCCAACACATGCCCTTAGGGCATGTATGTGTGCCATATGCCCCCAAATTTCTTTTTCAGGGGTGCAGCAGGGTGTTCTTGAGACACCCCTGCACCCTTGGAAAAATTCCTAATTTGTGATGAGCAAATTGCTAATCGCAAATTAAACCTTCATTCCTATGAGCCTCCTAGCCCATGGAAATGAATGGGTAACTTGCAATTAGCAATTTGCTCATCGCAAATTAGGAATGGTAAAGAATCGCTATTTATTCCTTAAAATTTGCTATTTAGGAAATGCAAAATATTTTGATGATACATATGGCAGTTCATCTCTAACAAGATAAGAAGCTTAGGGATAGATTTATGATGACTGGTGCATCACCAGGGATGTGCCAGTCATCTTGCGCCGCTGTTCCGCCACCCATGGTGTGCTGCATTTACAATGCGGCGCAGCATGGGGCAAAAACGGCACAGATGCTTGACGCATCTGTGCCGTTAAGGTGGCGCATTGCTGGAGTTGTATCGCAAGTGCGATGCAGCTCCAGCAAGGCTCAGGGGTGCACCATCTCCACAATGTTGCGTCAAGACCTATGCCTGCTTCAAGCAGGCGCAGGGTTTTGACACAGGTTTCTCCTATCTGATTGTAAATGCGGCACACCATGGGTGGCAGAGCAGTGGTGCACGTTAACTGGTGCATGCCTGGGGATGTGCCATTTAACATAAATCTGCCCCTTTACATTTAAGTATGTGCAGGGGACACAGAGTCGGTGAGGCTTATCCAAGGTTAAGAAGAGATGAGTCCTGTTCAGTGAAAAATTAGACATAGGCTTCACCTGCTCAGCATCGCTGGACATGGCTAAATAATAGCTGCAAAATGTTACTCTTGTTAAACAATTTTACTATTATAATCTGTGAGATTTGTCTCTTACTCTGCAACATCTCATTGTTGTTATCTTTCTTTAAAGATAAAGACAACCTCAACATGAGCGACAATCTGCAATCAGTTGATTTTGACCTCATCATTGAACTTGTAATTGAAACATCAGTGGATGTTGATCCATTGGATGATTTAAATCCTGAGGATGAAGAAGAGCGTGATGAGGATGCAGATTTGTCCGAATTATATGATATAGGATGGGAAGCTGACCTGCTTGAGCCTTTGGAATTATAAACATTTATTTTTAAAATTTATAATTAATAAAAAGTAAAAAGGTAAACCGTTTAATTTAAAAATAAAGACACCTTCAAAAGCAGGTTATGTGTAGTGTCTTCAATAAAATATTAAAATATGCTCATAAAATTAGATCAGATACACATATAAAATAGCATAGGTAACATAAATATAAATGTCATTTCTTTTCTGGTATTTCTGTATTGTAAATTTGCCAACGACTAAAAAATCTTCTAATTAAAATGTCAAGTAGTGTGTTAAGTTTTTTATCACTGTTACTGATTTACTGTTTGGTAATAATGGTTAATAACATTATTTATTATATTTTTCCACAGATTCAACTGCAGATCATTTCAAGATTTCACCATGCCTACAATAGAAAGACAGAGAAAGGCTGCAAAACGTCAAAGACAGCAGGTGAAAAATAATACGCAGCAGTCCTCTAACAAAAAGATTTGTCAAGTCACGAAGAAAGCACCGGGTAAGAGCACAAAACACTTTATAAGAAATATGTGTAATAAAAAAAATATTACTACAGAAAATGTTTCAGTCCATAAAACGAGAAGGAAATCAAATGGAAAAGAAAGGCCAATGAAAAATGTTACTGCTAGAGCAAGAGATAACTCTGTGCATGATAGTAGAAGGAAACAACAGTTTAGGGAGATTCGTAAACGAATGTTCCGGAACAGGATAATTGGCAATTTGTTAAAAAATATTAAGAAAGGTCAACATAAACTAGTTTTTTATAAGACAAAAAAAAAAGTTGAGAAAGTTATTGATCAGGCATTTGAAATTAAACGTAAGTTATTTATTTTGATAATCAATAGAATTAGGAAGCTAAACAAGGCAATTTTTGATTTCAAAAGAAATAGTAGATGGAAGAGAATAGTTAATCGTAGTAATTTTTGTGAAGTTTTTTCTGGAGAATGGATGCATAGTTCAAGCTGTGAGGCATTTTTTAATGAGGAGAGTTATTTCCAGGATAATGATTTGGTGCATCCAGTTGACACCAGTGGTCGTGCTTATGAAGTGAAAGATGGTTGTCCAGTTGAAAAAGAAAAACTTGTGACAACAGAGGCAGAAGAGGTGTTAGGTAATGAGGTTTTAGGAAGACGTGCTAAGGGTCCTGTGTACACCTGGAAGTGTAGTAGTATTTGCAGTGTGCGACAGGATTCCATCAATTTGCTTTGTGATTTTGTACGGTCATTTAATAAGAAAAGTTTGAAGCAGAAAATGATGTTGTTGCAAGAATTAGATCCTTGCAGAGTAAGAGAAGTGACAGGTTTGCATGGACATTCACTGGCTTGTCTTTCCAGGAGAGTATGCCAGAGTGTTTTTCATCATTTCAGGATGCTAGCAGTGCATCATAACAAAGTGAGGAAATTAGTTAGAATGTTGTATTATGCTAAGAGTCCAGCAATTATGCTTAAACAATTATGCGCTGCTCTTTTGCATGGTTCTGAAATAGATGTGAAGAATATATGTGAAGAAATTGAGTTTTGTTACTTTGGAAGTAAAGAGGAGAATGTTGAAATTGAGCAAGAAGAAGAGGGTCTTGTGGAAGATAGTGTACAGGTTTCCAGTACAGATAATTTCCAGAGGGAAATTGCGACGTTTGAGGTGAAATCAAGTGAGAGGCCGAATTTCACTTGTGTGTGTTGTCGACGCACTTATTATAAGAATCAGACTAAGTTAGTGGATTTATATGCAAAAAGTGAAAGGGAAAATAATAGTGAATGGAAGGATTTTGCAACATACTTGATGGTAGAAAATTGTTTTGATTTGGGATTGGATCAACATGTGTGTACTTATTGTTCTTGCAAATTAAATCAAAACCAGATGCCTGCTAGAGCAGTTCATAATAATCTGGAATTGGTTGAGATTCCTTCTGAATTGAAGGATTTAAATACTTATGAATCTATTTTGATTCTAAGTATCCATCCCTTTCAGGCTATTGTAAGAATGGAGCCAAAGACAGGGAAATTGCCTCCATCAGATTTACAGAGAGGATTAAAGGGAAGAGTTGTTTATTTGCCTCTAGATTTGAAGAAAAACATTAACACAATTGGAGTAGAAAAAGTGGAAGAGGAACCTCTGGTTATCTTAGTTAATGGGGTTCCGACAAAGAATAAGAAAATATGGCAAGATTTAGTAGATGTTAGGAAAGTTAAAAAGGCAACATTGTATTTGAAAAAAAATAATAAATACTATAAGAATGTATATGTTGCAGAAGAGGAAGTAAGTGAGGAAGAGGATAGCGATGTGTGTGCTGGTCAAATTGAGAAAGTAGAACCCTCTACTAGTGAAGAAATATATGAACATTATAGTGTTCATCCTTTGCATTCCAAGGAAGTCATGGGGAATGCTATTGAGTTGTTTCAAATGAAACAAGCCAAAGGGAGTCCCATTAGTGTTTGGGAGGAAAGTTTGGAAGCTCGGTGTTTCCCACAGCTTTTTCCAACAGGTCAGGGAGGAAGATATGATGAGCGACCTCATCAAATTCCTGCTTCTGAATACCGGACTTTGCGATTGTATGCAGGAGATGCTAGGTTTTGACAATGCATTCCTTATTTGTTTCATCTCCTGTTTGAAAGCGATCTGTCTGGACTGTCATATGCAGTGAACCACATCTTGAAAAGTGGTATACACATGCAAAACATCTCGGCAAGTGACTTTATGGATAAAGTCAATGTCCAAGATAGTATTTTGGATTCTCACCTGATTAATCTCATGGCGTGTCAGCGTGGTACTAATGAGTACTGGTACCGTCGTCATGGTGATTTAAAATGTATGCTGAGGAACTTAGGTACTCCCACATGGTTCCTCACTCTGAGCTGTGCCGAGTATGGCTGGGAAGACTTACTTGAATTTCTACGAGAGGCAAATGCTAACGTAGATAACATCGAATTCAAGACACCCGGAGAACTGTGCTCTTTGGATCCAGTCAATGTATGTAGGTACTTCAATCATAGATTTGAAGCTATGATGTCTTTCATCATGAATAAGAAGAATCCACCTCTTGGAGAGGTGTTGGATTTCTTCTGGAGAAAAGAGTACCAAGCAAGAGGTGCTCCTCATATACATATGTTGCTGTGGATCAAGGATGCACCTAAATTTGGAACGGATCCAGAAGACTCAGTGATGAGTTTCATCCAACAGTATTCTACGTGTGCTGTTCCAAACGCAAAGGAGAAGAAAAACCTAAGAGAAAAAGTTCTGCGTTTCCAAAGCCATCGATGTGGAAAGTACTGCCGTCGTAAATTCCGAAACAAAGACAAGTTCTACACTAAATGTCGTTTCGGCTTTCCACGACCGGTGATTTCTAAAGGAAGAGTAAACAGTTTGATGTCTTCGCTGCGACACAATGTCATGAAGAAATCACCTAAAAACACTTACAATTTGAAGAGGAACGAAGAGTCCAAGTACATCAACGACTACAACCCGGTGATTTTGTCCATGTGGAATGCTAACATGGATATACAGTTTGTGGCTGATAACTGTATGGCTGTGGCTCGGTATGTGACGTCTTACATCACCAAAAAAGAGAAGACAGAATTGAAGGATATGTGGGAGGACATTTCCCATGAAAAGAGCCTCAGCAAGAAGTTGTACAGTTTCAGTCTGAAGATGTTGTCGCATCGAGAAATCGGAGCGTACGAATGTTCTGACCGGTTGTCTTCAGCAAGTCTCTATGCCAAGTCCAGGAGTATCGTTTGGGCGAGTCTTGGTCTTGCAGCAACGCGTAATCGAGTTCTCAAACCTGTGCGGGAAATTGAGTATTTGGCGGAAAAGGAGCCAAACAGTACCAACATTTTGAAGACAAACATGTTGGATACATATTATCCAAATCGAAGCAGTCACCTCGAGAATGTTTGTCTGTATGAGGTTCTGCAAAATTACATATTCAAGAGGAACATCAAAGAAGATACTGAGAAAGGAGTGTATGCTGTAATAGGAAGTGAGGGATGTCTGGTCAAGCAAAGAAAATGCCACTTGGTAAACCATCGAAAATTGAGTGGTGAATCTCCTGAAAAAAAGGAGTTTTTCTATTTAGCACTTTTGCAACTTTTCAAGCCTTGGCGTGCAGAAGAGGAACTGCTTGGAGATTTCCTCTGTTACGAAGACTCTTTCAATGCCGCCAAGGAGACCATAGAATGTCCTGCTTTTCCCAAATATGTAGAAATGTTGAATGCGGAAATTGAGCAGGAAGCAACGATTGCAGCCGAGATTGCCAGAGACAGTTCTCAGGACAGTCAGAGTTCTGCTTCATTGAGTCAGGATCCACTAGGAGGACCTGTTATTGAAAATGAAGCTGCCACTGCTATGAATGAAGTGGAAAGAGCCATGGCACATGCTCAGGAGGATGCGGTTAACTTAGAAGAGTTGGAAAGACAACTCAACGTTGAGCAGAGGAAAATATATGACGAAGTTACCATGCAAATTGATCATGGATTAAGTCATGACAAGAAAGAGTGCTCATGTACGTCGTTGAAGCCTGTCCGACTGTACGTGAGTGGAGAAGCGGGAACTGGAAAAAGTTTCCTCATTAAAGCAATTTCATGCTATTTGCAGGAAAGGACAGAGTCATTGCTGTCTTGTGTTGTCACCGCTCCAACTGGACTGGCAGCACATAATATTAAAGGGATTACTTTACATCGTTTACTGATGCTGCCAGTGGAGCATGACAACAAATTACAATATCACAAGCTATCTGGAGATGCTTGTTTTGAAGTTTCAAGAATCTTGAGGAAAATGAAACTTCTTATCATTGACGAAGTAAGCATGGTTTCCAATGTCATGCTTGCCTTTGTGCATTTGAGGATGCAAGAAGTTCTCAAAACAGAGTATGATGTGTTATTTGGTGGCAAACACATAATTGTTTTCGGAGATCTTCTGCAGCTGACACCAGTGAAAGGGCAACCTGTGTTCAAAATGCTCACGCATGAAGATACCAGGAAGTGCCTAGGCAGCATTGGCAACGTCAATATATGGTTAAACTTCAATTATGCTGAACTGCATGAAAATATGCGTCAGGCGAAGGATGAAGTTTACAAGACTATTCTACAAGATGTTAGAATTGGAAAAGTGGCCGAGCATGGGAAAGAAGCTTTACATGCACGATTACTGTCAAATTTATATCCAGAACAAGATGTTGTGCCTGAGAATATTTTTCAGAAAATTACTGAGAAGAAATCTGGAATATGTTTGATGCCAACTCTTGCAGAATGTGCCAAATTTAACAACAAAATGTTGCATTTAGAAAAGCAAGAGATTGTGAAACTGGAAGCTATTGATAGAGTAGAGCATATGGGATCAACAATTATTTTGTCTAAGAATCTGAAAACAAAATTGGATTCATTAGAGAAGAGTATATCTAAAACTGCAGGTTATGAAAAGACTCTGAATGTGTGCTTGAACTGCCGTATAATTTTAAGAAGGAATTTACATGTTGAAAGAGGTCTGGTAAATGGATCAATGGGTAATGTTGTTGATTTTGTGAAATACAGAAATAGAGATGGAATTGAATTTTTAAAAATTAAATTTGATGGCATTGAGGAAGTACAGCTAATTGCTCGTTGTTCTGCTAGATTTTTGCTTGTAAAAGACTTATATGTTCGCCGTAAGCAGTTTCCTGTTTGCTTGGCATATGCGGTGACAATTCATAAATCGCAAGGTTTAAGTGTAGACAGTGCATTGGTGAATATTGGCAGTTCTGTGTTCAAGGAGGGTATGGCATATGTGGCATTGTCACGAGTTAGAACTTTATCGGGATTGTACTTGATTGAGTGTGATGTCACAAACATTTGTGCGGATCTAGATTGTGTTAAGGAATACAATAGGTTAAGAAGAGAGTATGCGCCACATTTGCCTCAGTATCCTTTGTTTGAGAAACGTGTGGTAGGCCGGAAACGAAGAAATGAGAACAATATTGGGGAGGTTGTAGCAAAAAGACAAAAAGTCAATGAACCTAAAATTACAAGCAGAAACAAAAAGGATTCTGTTGAAGATGTTGTTGGTTTTCAGTTTGAAAACAGTTCTGGTGTCAACTGCTATGCTAATGTAGTGGTTAATGTTTTGTTTTCTCTAAAATATGTAAAAGAAGAGATTGTGGTCAATTCTGATCAAAGATTTTGCAGTTTGTTAAATTCTGTGTTAGAGAAATGTACCACTGATAGAAGAAACATAGAAAGTGTGTCTGAAATTCGAAATCTGTTAGACAGATGTTCAGGCCAAACACAATTCTCTCAAAATATTCAGCAAGATTGTCAGGAGTTTTTAATGTATATGCTTGATGTATTACATGCTGAAGGTGTAGATGTAGATCAGCTGTTTGGGCTTTCTTATCAATGGCAGCATGACTGCGAGAACTGTATGGTATCAAGTACTACTAGTGTAGACTCAGAAAGATTTATATATTTAACTTTGCCAGACAGTAAATCAGTCTCCTTTAATAAGCTAGTAAAAGCAGCTGATCACAACATGGAGTGTAGCCAATGTAAATCTGAAATGATGTCCACATTATTTATACGAACATATGGCCAGTATGTCATTTTAATGTTCCAACGATGTAGGCCTGATGGAACAAAATTGACAACTTTAATTAAAAATGTTGTAGCTTCGCAGTTGTCAATATCAGGAAGGACTTTTGTAACTGCAGCAATTATATATCATGACGGCCCTTCAATAACATCAGGACATTACACAGCTTATTTAAAGTCTAGAAATGGCTGGTCATTCTGCAATGATTCTGTTTTAATTTTCAAAAAAAAATTGCCGTATGACCTTAAAAACTCTTACCTGGTGTTTTTAAAACCAAAATTTTAGGGAAATAATCTCGGGATGTGCTCTGTGGAATTTCAAGAAGTTCTAATGGCTCCTACACAATTTGGCCTTGAGGATAAGTGTAGTTCAGAGACATAACTTCTAACCATAGGACTGGACATTATGGAGAAATACGTGCACTTTTAATGAGTTCAGAAAAACTGTTTCTTTTTATAAACTAATTGAAGCAGCCAATCAAAACATGGAGTAGAGGGAATGTAAGTCTGCAATGCTGTCTACTGTTTTACATTGCTTTGTGATTAAAAGTGATGTAGAGAATTAAATAATTGTAGTAGTCATAGAGGTAGTGTAAGTCTGCTTGTATCAGTGTCATAGGAAAAGTAGAACATGACTGAGCAAGAAGGGGAAGATATTACTATTCCAGGATTGTGAAAATGATCTTCAACATTTTAATTCTGAAAGTTGCGGAAATGCCAAATGACGGGATTGGCTTACAAGAAATCCAAGAGTTATAAATTGCTCTGACCAGATTTGGCCTTGTGGAAAATTGTGGTAGAGAGCAAGAAGTCATTTATTGCATGTAACGTGTTTTTAAAAACGATGGAGATTTTCTTTCAGAAAGTGGCGGGCTGAAAGTAATAACAGCACAAAAGAGTGTAAGCTGTTCATAGGACATCCTTGGACGTCATGGAAAGTAAGTTAACTTTAAGGAGTTCTGAATTTTGATTTCTGATGTTGTATGGGTTTTTTAAACACAATCATTTTGATTGTGTTTTTTTTTCCCCGCTGTTACATGATGAATACCTTCAAGTCACTGTTTTTAGTGAATTTTGATACATTCTGAGAACAGCAAAAATAAACCATTTAACATGTATAATTAATTCTGTACTGTTTGCATTTATGATGTATATGTAGAACTGTGTATGAGGCATGGAGAAGGTGAGGCTTCTGTAAGTGTCAAAGTTGTTGCATGCAGTGCTGCACTTCTGCGTATTCTTTCATATGCTAGACTACATCTGCACAATGAGATACCTAAGCAAAGGAAACGCAAGTGATGTGATTGAGAAATGAGCAAAATAAATTGCACGTATTTCAATTACATCACCTGTGTTTCCTATCATTACGAATCACATTGTGCAGATCAAGTTTAGGTCTGTCCAGGGAAACATAGGAGGTTTCTACTTTGTTGAAGAGTGCAGTGGACATGACTCACTTCATTGGTAGACTTTCACAGATATTATCTCCTCTGTACACTTCAACAAGTGTAAATCTCATCTTGAACTCTGAGTAGGCCTCACCTCAAACAAACCTCTGGATAGGAGACATGTTATTGGCATCCTGAAGCGACACTTTTCTGAAACAAGAGCAATGCAAAAGATGCACCATGTTTTAAGATAGGCCTCACTTCATCTGTATCAAGATACTGTTAGTTTAAAATGTATATCTTTAGGACTGTGTAGGGGACCTGGAGAAGCAGAAGCTTCTGTCAGTGTCAAAGTTGTTGAAAAACTATTTGTCCTTCAATCTTTTCCCTTGTCTTTTGTAATTTTTAAATACATGTTTTAATATTTTTCAAATGTTGGTTCTCTCTTTCACAGATTGAAAGTATAAAAATAAAAAGTGAGTAATTTAACGGCAATTATAAGGTAAATAGTTGTACTCTTTTCGTTACATTTCTATCACATTCACCTACTATTAGTTCCACTGCTTCACTTCTTTAACCCTCAGTTTCCTGCCTTTGGTACTTTCCTCATTCCTTTCTCTATTACCTACTTACTCAACTCCTTCCACTCTTTTTCTCAGTCCCTCTCTTCTCATAGTTCCTCAGTCTTGTTCACTCACTCCGTCTCTATTACTCTTAGTGTCTGTGAATTACTTACCCACCTTTTTTTTTGGACCGCTTCCCGGGAAGTGGCCCGGTTCGCAAACCAGCAGCGTTACGGGAGTCCACCATTTTGTGTTTCGGTCGAATCAAGATACAAGATGGAGGGCAAATAATGTTCAGAATGGGTAGAAGGGGGCACGGTAGATGTATCTTGACCCACTTGGTTTTCTGAGGGTGGCTGAGGAGGACCATAGTTCTTCACTCTTGTTCACTCTCTCTGTTTCTATTAATGTCATTGTTTCTGACTGATCAAAAAAATTTTTTTTTAAAAAGAACAGTAACTATAAGGGAAGGAAACAGACATTTATGTTAAAAGAAAGACAGCTATAGGGAGTAAACTAAGGATACTGTTACCCGCAATCCACTGCTGATGATATTACTGACCATGTCATGAATGATGTAATATGTGACATCATCAGCAGTGGATTGTGGGTAACAGTATCTCTTGTTTACTCCCTAGAGCTGTCTTTCTTTTCACATAACTGTCTGTTTCCTTCCCTTATACTTACTGTTCTTTTTTTTAAAAAATAATTTTTTTGGTTAGCTTCCGGTTCGCGTACCGGGTAGCGCTCCGGGGAGCGAACTAAGAGAAATAGAGGTTGGCAGAGTTCCAAATATTCTACCAATTTTTTTATAACGGGGAGGTAGTTCTGAAAAGAACTTTTTTTTATGTTTTTGTTGTTTTATATTTTTTTTAGTATTTTTTGAACATTTTTTTACTTTTTTTGTATTTTCTGAACGTTTTTATATATTTTTTGGGTTTTTTTGGGGGGGGAAACAAAAACGATCCATTGGAAAGGGCTCAACAGGAGCAACAAAAAAAAAGAATTTATTTTTTGGGGCATTTCGGACAAACATTAACATGATTCTGAATAGATCGCATAATCAAAATGATGCTACTTTCCCTGTAGCAAATGAAATCGCCGCAGTGCACGCACACTTGCTTCACGTGCCCAAACAACATTTGAATGTTTGGGATCATCTCCCTCGCCTCTGGTCCCGACACCTCTGGAACAACCGATCTTCTTGCCATCGGAAGGGGATTTTGTTGCTCATCACGTAGCTGGGCAGCACTATAATTATTAGGATGCCACCTACTCATATGCCGATGCATAGTGTAGTTGCCGTAACTGTACTTTTTTTCAGTTCCCCTTGACAGTCTATCACCGCATATACGGCAAAACACGTAGCGTGCATTTACTTTTTTTTGCCCCTCAGGAAATTTATAGAATTGCCAAATGTAGTTCTCTTTTCGATTATACCTCCTGGGCTCCTCTGGCAAAAACCTTGGCTCTTCCTCCTCTTCCTGTTCTTCCTCTTCTTGTTGTAAAATTACTTCAGCAGGTGGTCCTCTCTTCTTTGGATTTGGTGGAGGTGGTGGGTTAGAACCAGCTGAAGCCACTAATGAAGCCATGTCAGAATGCAAATAAAGGGTCTTTCTCTCACCAAGATGAAAGTCAGAGTGAGGAAAGAAGGAGGGGTTTTCATCATTTTGGGAAAAGCAAAAGTTCTAAACCAATGAAAAGTGTTCATTTTAGATCACATGACCTAGTATTACATCATTAGGAAACCAAAAGTGAAATGAACCAATGAAAAGTGTTATTACCGAGTCACATGACCTGCTGTGTTTACGTTACGCGGTCGGCGCCGCGCCACGGATCGCTTCCGGTTCGCGTACCGCTGCGCTTCCGGGTACGCTAACGTAGCACGTCATATGACGTATCACGCGAGAACGCGAAACGTCATGCTGACGCGACGCGACAGTTGCGCAAACGGAACGTTTACCGGTTCGCGGACCAGGTCGCGGCTCCGAATTGAGCTAACGGGAAGCTAACCGGTTCGCGTACCGGGAGCGAAACAATAAAAATAATTTTAAAAAAATTGTATTAAAAACATGTAAAAAATATTTTTCGATTTAAAGAAGAATACATTGTAAAGGTTTTGATATTTGCTATTAAAAAACCATTGAAATTCACTGAAAAAACCATAGGTTATAGACCATATATAGTTAGGAATTAGCATTTACAAAACCTTGAAAATTCACTGAAAAAACCATAGGTTATAGACCATATATAGTTAGGGATTAGCATTTACAAAACCTTATTTTACTCACACAAAACCATTGAAATTCCATATATAGTTAGTTGTACTAACTATATATCGCGCACCCGCAATCCACTGCTGATCATGTCACATATTACATCATTCATGACATGGTCAGTGACATCACTGATGACATCACTGATGACATCTCAAATGACATCACTGATGACATCACTGATGACATCTCAAATGACATCACTGATGACATCACTGATGACATCTCAAATGACATCACTGATGACATCACTGATGACAATACCCAGTGACTGTATTTTTCTGTAAAGTTAAAATATGTCTTGAGTGGATGTATAAGTGTCTGGATGAAGGATTTAGTAGGTGCATGACTGACTGTATGAGTGAGTGATTAAATGTGTCTCACTGAGTGCATGGGTTAGTGACTAAACTGTCTTAATTTGTGCATCATTATGTCTGTTGTTCTGAAAACTGCTGCATGTGTTGTTCAGTAGCTATATGAGTAACTATATGGGTTATTGATTGGTTGCCCAAGTATTTGTATGGGAGACTGAGTGTATGTGTGGGTGGCTGGGAGGTGTATGACTCTGTGCATAGATGTGTGAGCAGTTGATTCACTAGATGTATGGGTTCAAAAGTGCATGTGGAAACAGCTGTATGGGCGGTTGACTGTGTGCATCAGTTTATTGGTGAGTGAATGGATATCTCAGTGCTACATGTCAAAGTAAGTACATATGTAAAACACAGTACATGTGAGACTTGACATATATAAATAACTGTCCATAAGAGCCAGTGAATGTGTGAGTGGCTGTATGCATCATTGTGAACTTGTATCAGGGATTGTATAAGAGAGTAAATATGTTTTAGTATATGTTTGAATAAGTAAGGTGTGTATAACTGAATAGTTGGGAAAATGGAGGTGTGATTGATTGTTTGCATGACTGACTAGGTGTGTCTGTGTAACTTCATGGATGAATGACAATCTGTGAGTCTGTGTTTACACTGAGTGTATCTAAGGTTATATTAGAGTCTGAAGAGGTTCATCGTATTATCACATGAATGATGTCATCAGTGATGTGATCAGTAATGTCAAATGAGATGTCATCAGTGATGTCATCAGTGATGTCATTTGAGATGTCATCAGTGATGTCATCAGTGATGTCATTTGAGATGTCATCAGTGATGTCATCAGTGATGTCATTTGAGATGTCATCAGTGATGTCATCAGTGATGTCATTTGAGATGTCATCAGTGATGTCATCAGTGATGTCACTGACCATGTCATGAATGATGTAATATGTGACATGATCAGCAGTGGATTGCGGGTGCGCGATATATAGTTAGTACAACTAACTATATATGGAATTTCAATGGTTTTGTGTGAGTAAAATAAGGTTTTGTAAATGCTAATCCCTAACTATATATGGTCTATAACCTATGGTTTTTTCAGTGAATATATGTATTACCTACTGGCGGTCGCCAGTAGGTATATATAGTTAGGATTTTTTCCCTATGGGTTTTTTGAAAATTCTATGTCTAATAACTTTGGCGTTTGTGGACGGAATTGGCTGAAATTTTCTGGAAAATGGAACATTTTGTTTCTGAGCAGCCCCTGGAAATTTGGGGGGGGGTTCGTCCAGGGGGGGCCGAGAAAAAAGGGGGGTCCCAAAACGTGTTTTTAACATTGAGTTTTCCATAGGGCGGTCTGTCGCACTTTTAGCCCGAACGGCTGAATGGATTTGCACGAAACTTGGCAAAATTGTAGAGACTGGTAGCCCGATGTGCCTTTTGTAGGTCTCAATATATGTGCTCCAGTGGATTTTGAGAAATTAACATTTAAAAAAAGATATATATCTGTAACAGCGGACTGGGCAGCTCCCGGTTCGCGGACCGGGGCGCGTACCAAAACTTCGCGTAGCGAAGCTGATTGGTTATCCGGCGTCTGTAAACATTCCAAACAGTCCGGAGCGGCCGCCATCTTGTCTCTCGGTAGGATTGAGAGACAAGAGGAGGCCAAAACAAAGGGGGAAATAACCATAAGGGGGCATAGTAGATCCTCCCTGACCCCTTAGGTTTAATGTGGAGGCTTTAAAAGGGCCCCGCGGGGCAAAAAAAATATAATTTTTTTTTTGTTTTTTTGCGTGGGTAGCGCCCGGTACGCGAACCGGGAAGCGTTCTGGGCAGCGTACTGCAATGAAAAATGAATGATAGACTTTTCAAATGCTGTATGTTAATTGATTGTTGGTTTTGTTGATTATTTTTTATTTTTTTTTATTTTTTAAGCATTTTTTATTGTGTTTCATAATTTATTAAACTTTCTAACATTTCATTGTCAGAAATTTCAAAATTATCATGGAATATACATTGTAGTCTCTGAGGTTGTAAAATGTCCTCATTTGCAAGGAGGTTATCTACTGCTTGTACACATTGCAGTAGTTCTTGGTCCCAAGTTTCATCCATAAATTCAATCTCATTTGGATCAATGATTTCTGTGTTGGACTCTGGAAGGACAATTTCAAATGAAATTTTTTGTTCGCTTTCCATTTTCCCTGAAATTTGCATTAAAAAAATATATATTAGTAGAGGTAGGGCACTGTTGGGATTAATTTTAGATAGGCAGTTTTTAACAGTGAATTTATCTTTGGGCAGTGTATAGTATCAGAGTGGAAGTAGGAATATAAAAAATTGTATCTAAATTTATAAGTACTACAGAGGGATAGTATATAACTAACAGAAAAAGTTTGCCATATTAACTTAAAGTGCACAATATACTTCAGTTTTAAAAATAACAACTTACCTTTAAAAAGAAGTTGAAGTTATTAATGAAAATCCTATTGAAATGTACACCAGGAAGTAGTAGTCAAAATGGCTGTGTTTCCTTCTCTTCCTTTATATATATTCGGGTACATAACCAATCAAATGTCAGGTAAAAAAAGTAGAAAATGAAAGTAACATTTTAATTGGTTGTCAATTCCAACACTTCAGATGTGTTTTGTGAAGTAATTTACCTCACGGTATTTAGAGAGGTCTACAGGCTAAATGGCTAAATGGAATTCCAATCAAATTTGTGAAAATGGTAGGGATTGGTATGTAGTATGAGCTAATCTATATTTGGTGAAATTGTCTCAAGTGGCTTTTGTGTGAACTACTTTCCCACCTTTTTTGATGGTGCGCTTCCCAGGGAGCGACCCGGTACGCGAACCGTTGAGCGCCCCGGTTCGTGGACCTTAAGCGTTCCAGGAGTCCACCATTTTGTGTTTCGGTCGAATTAAGATACAAGATGGAGGGCAAATAATGTTCAGAATGGGTAGAAGGGGGCACGGTAGAGTTATCTTGACCCCCTAGGTTTTCTGAGGGTGTCTGAGGAGGCTTATATGTGCGAAAAAAAACATTTTCAAAAAAAAATTCGCGAGGTTAGCTCCCGGTTCGCGTACCGGGTAGCGGCCCCGGTAGCGTATTTTGTTGAAAATTAGTGAAAAATGTTAGAGTTAAATAATAATTGTGAGTGATCAGATGTAGGGTAGCTCTGAGAAGAGCTTTTGGGTTTATGGTACATTTAGGTACTTATAAGTAGGTACCAATGCACATTCTTAAATTCAGAGTGAAAATTCTGTTGCCCTCATCTGAGAAGTGAACTCCATCTCCTCTGTAGATATCTTGCATGTAGTAACGCAAGTTATTGTTGTACAGGGAGCCCATTCCATGGTCTCTCATGTAAGCTGAAACAGATTTGTTTACATGCTTCCTCGATTTCTCAATTTGTGGACAAAATTGGTTTGACCACCTCCATTTCTGTCTTTGGCATATATTTGAATATACCAAGGCAGTCTGAGGAAAAAGTGCCATCAATTGCTCAAAGGTGTCCTTTAAAAGCATTTCCAGACCTACCCCAGTCAAAGTGCCCAAGTCATTACCTCCACAGTGCACAATTAACAGGTCAGGTTTGGGCAAATGCATAAAGGTTTTCACCAATGGTATCAATTGGTGACATTTTAATCCTCTGTGGCCAAACCACTTAATTTCCACATCTTGTAAATTGAGGTTAGGTAAATTCCTGCTTTCAACGTACCTTTGAGCCCAGTGAATATAACTATGACCAACAATCCAGACAGAAAACATGGTGAGAGAAGGTTCTCCTGCAGTCAGATGAAGTGTGGCAATGAAATGGCAGTTGAAAAAATGAGAGTTTGAAATGAAAAAAACTGTGGAGTTTCTGTGTTCATGAAGCAGTAACAGTGATTGGTGGATTTTGATTGCTGAAAACAAAAAGTTAGGGTGCACGGATGTGTTCTTTGAAAGATGTATTTTGAGTGGTCAATAAAAAGTCATTAAATGAAAGAATGCACTGGATATGCAGGTGCACTGAGAGTTCAGAGTTCAATTGCAACATTGTTGTGTGAACTTGCAAACAACAGAGTTCTTCCAGGAGGTGGTTGCCATGCAGATAAAGCAGAAAGGGCAGAGGGGGGATGGGTTTTCATTTGAAAAAAGTGAGGGAAGACTTTTGATTGGGTGACATGAGAGATATGTGTGAAGAATTACAGCATTTCTGTGCTTTTCATAGCTGCAGACTCTGGAGTGCATACCTTTTGCTCTGCTGCAGACAAATTGGTGTGTTTCTGAGACTGTTTTCAAACTCAAAGTATTTGCTAAGGTGAGAAAATATTTCTTTACTTTAGATAGAGAATAGTGTGTTTTAAGGAGAAAATTATGATTTATGTGGCGCAAATTGCTTGTAAATATGCTCTCACATGTGTATGGAAAATTTTGATTTTGAATGTTTGTGTTACATAGCCATGTTAAAAGTGACCCAACCATGCTGGAAAGGCAATCAAAAAATGCTTTCATGTGTTTTATTGACATTTTAAGTCATTTTCCCATGTGCAGTGTTTAGAAATTATGATTTGAAAATCGTTTTTGGGGAAAAGGAATTGTTTTTAAAATCATGACAAGGAGATAATGGTGTATACTTCTTTATAAGGCTATTGACTGTCCTTGATGTTATTTTTCTCATTTTAGTGTAAGACCTTTCTCTGTGGCGCAAATTGCTTGTAAATATGCTCCCACATGTGCATGGAAAATTTAGAATTTGAATGTTTGTGTTACATAGCCATGTTAAAAGTGACCCTACCATGCAGGGAAGCCAATCAAAAAACGCATTTATGTGTCTTAAGGACATTTTAAGTCATTTTCCCATGTGCAGTTTTTAGAAATTATGATTTGAAAATCGTTTTTGGGGAAAAGGAATTGTTTTTAAAATCATGACAAGGACATAATGGTGTATGCTTCTTTATAAGGCAATTGACTGTCCCTGATGTTATTTTTCTCATTTTAGTGTAAGACCTTTCTCTGTGGCGCAAATTGCTTGTAAATATGCTTCCACGTGTGCATGGAAAATTTGGATTTTGAATTTTTGTGTTACATAGCCATGTTAAAAGTGACCCAACCATGCTCGAAAGGCAATCAAAAAACGCTTTCATGTGTTTTAATGACATTTTAAGTCATTTTCCCATGTGCAGTGTTTAGAAATTATGATTTGAAAAACGTTTTTGGGGAAAAGGAATTGTTTTTAAAATCATGACAAGGACATAATGGTGTATGCTTCTTTATAAGGCAATTGACTGTCCCTGATGTTATTTTTCTCATTTTAGTGTAAGACCTTTCTCTGTGGCGCAAATTGCTTGTAAATATGCTCCCACATGTGCATGGAAAATTTAGATTTTGAATGTTTGTGTTACATAGCCATGTTAAAAGTGACCCTACCATGCAGGAAAGCCAATCAAAAAACGCTTTTATGTGTCTTAAGGACAATTTAAGTAATTTTCCCATGTGTAGTGTTTTGAAGTTATGATTTGAAAATCGTTGTTGAGGTAAAGGAATGTTGTTAAAATTTATGTGCGCCATATGACCCCAAATTTCTTTTTCAGGGGTGCAGCAGGGTGTTCTTGAGATACCCCTGCACGCTTGAAAAAAATCCTATTTTGTGATGAGCTAATTGCTAATCACAAATTGCAACCTTCATTCCTATGAGCCTCCTAGCCCATGGAAATGAATGGTTAATTTGCAATTAGCAATTTGCTCATTGCAAATTAGGAATAGTAAAGAATTGCTATTTATTCCTTAAAATTTGCTATTTAGGAAATGCAAAATAGTTTGATGGTACATATGGTGGTTCATCTGTAACAAGATAAGAAGCTTAGGGATACATTTATGATGACTAGCGCAATAAAGTGCACATTACTTACTTCATTGGTAGGCCTTTACATGTATTATCTCATCTGTATTCTTCATCAAGCGTAACTTTAATCTGCAATCCTGAGTAGGCCTCACCTTAAACAAACCTCTGGATAGGACACACTTTATTGTCATCCTGGATTAATCATTTAAAATGGTAGGGACAGATTTATGATAGGTGTATGCCTCTTTTGTGCCACTGTGCGTCACTTTTATGATGCAGCGGTGGTGCAAAAGATTTGCTATGAGGCGACAACATTACAAATTGATGCATTTAGGCAGATATGTCATGGTGTAAAAAAACGTACCACATAAAACCCAAGCAGCAGTGATGCAAAAGATGCACCATGCCGCAAGACAGGCCTCACTTGGGGCCATATGTATGAAGGTAATTAGCATTTGCAAAGATCAAAATTCTACGAATTTCAGCCTTTGTTAATGTTAATTAGACAAATGGTATGTATCAAACAAGTTTGATGCAAAATAAGGAGTAGCAAAATTTGCTATTCCTTATTTTGCAATTGCACTGAAGGATTTGCAAATTTTGTGATTCCTTAAATGCAATGTATCAAACAAAAAATATGTAAAAAATGACATTAAGGATTTGGAAACTATTGTGGTAAATTGGTGGTAATTTGTGAATTCTTTTCAAAAAGCTTTTTTTCAAAAAAACAAAAGGTGCTATATGACGCCAACACATGCCCTTAGGGCATGTATGTGTGCCATATGCCCCCAATTTTCTTTTTCAGGGGTGCAGCAGGGTGTTCTTGAGACACCCCTTCACCCTTGGAAAAATTCCTAATTTGTGATGAGCAAAATGGTAATCGCAAATTAAACCTTCATTCCTATGAGCCTCCTAGCCCATGGAAATGAATGGGTAACTTGCAATTAGCAATTTGCTCATCGCAAATTAGGAATGGTAAAGAATCGCTATTTATTCCTTAAAATTCGCTATTTAGGAAATGTAAAATATTTTGATGATACATATGGCAGTTCATTTCTAACAAGATAAGAAGCTTAGGGATACATTTATGATGACTGGCGCATCACCAGGGATGTGACAATCATCCTGCGCCGCTGTTCCGCCACCCATGGTGTGCTGCATTTACAATGCGGCGCAGCATGGGGCAAAAATGGCACAGATGCGTGACGCATATGGGCCGTAAAGGTGGCGCATTGCTGGAGTTGTATTGCAAGTGCGATGCAGCTCCAGCAAGGCTCAGGGGTGCCGCATCTCCACAATGCTGCGTCAAGACCTATGCCAGCTTCAAGCAGGCGCAGGGTTTTGACGCAGCTTTCTCCTATCTGATTGTAAATGCGGCACACCATGGGTGGCAGAGCAGTGGTGCACGTTAACTGGTGCATGCCTGGGGATGTGCCATTTAATATAAATCTGCCCCTTTACATTTAAGTATGTGCAGGGGACACAGAGTCGGTGAGGCTTATCCAAGGTTAAGAAGAGATGAGTCCTGTTCATTGAATAATTAGACATAGGCTTCACCTGCTCAGCATTGCTGGACATGGCTAAATAATAGCTGCTAAATGTTAATCTTGTTAAACAATTTTACTAATATAATCTCTGAGATTTGTCTCTTACTATGCAACATCTCATTGTTGTTATCTTTCTTTAAAGATAAAGACAACCTCAACATGAGCGACAATCTGCAATCAGTTGATTTTGACCTCATCATTGAACTTGTAATTGAAACATCAGTGGATGTTGATCCTTTGGATGATTTAAATCCTGAGGATGAAGAAGAGCGTGATGAGGATGCAGATTTGTCCGAACTATATGATATAGGATGGGAAGCTGACCTGCTTGAGCCTTTGGAAATATAAACATTTATTTTTAAAATTTATAATTAATAAAAAGTAAAAAGGTAAACCGTTTAATTTAAAAATAAAGACACCTTCAAAAACAGGTTATGTGTAGTGTCTTCAATAAAATATTAAAATATGTTCATAAAATTAGATCAGATTCACATATAAAATAGCATAGATTCTTTTCTGGTATTTTTGTATTGTAAGATTGCCAATGACTAAAAAATCTTCAAATTAAAATGTCAAGTAGTGTGTTAAGTTTTTGATCACTGTTACTGATTTACTGTTTGGTAATAATGTTTATTAACATTTTTTATTATATTTTTCCTCAGATTCAACTGCAGATCATTTCAAGATTTTACCATGCCTACAATACAAAGACAGATTAAGGCTGCAAAACGTCAAAGACAGCAGGTGAAAACAAAAACCCAGCAGTCCTCTAACAAAAAGATTTCTCAAGCCACGAAGAAAGCACCGGGTAAGAGCTCTAAATATTTCATAAGAAATATTTGTAATAAAAAAAATATTACTACAGAAAATGTTTCAGTCCATAACACGAGAAGGAAATCAAATGGAAAGAAAAGGACAATGAAAAATGTTACTGCTAGAGCAAGAGATAAATCTGTGCATGATAGTAGAAGGAAACAACAGTTTAGGGAGATTCGTAAACGAATGTTCCGCAACAGGATAATTGGCAATTTGTTAAAAAATATTAAGAAAGGTCAACAGAAACTAGTTTTTTATAAGAGAAAAAAAATAGTTGAGAAAGTTATTGATCAGGCATTTGAAATTAAACGTAAGTTATTTATTTTGACAATCAATAGAATTAGGAAGCTAAACAAGGCAATTTTTGATTTCAAAAGAAATAGTAGATGGAAGAGAATAGTTAATCGTAGTAATTTTTGTGAAGTTTTTTCTGGAGAATGGATGCATAGTTCAAGCTCTGAGGCATTTTTTAATGAGGAGAGTTATTTCCAGGATAATGATTTGGTGCATGCAGTTGACACCAGTGGTCGTGCTTATGAAGTGAAAGATGGTTGTCCAGTTGAAAAAGAAAAACTTGTGACAACAGAGGCAGAAGAGGTGTTAGGTAATGAGGTTTTAGGAAGACGTGCTAAGGGTCCTGTGTACACCTGGAAGTGTAGTAGTATTTGCAGTGTGCGACAGGATTCCATCAATTTGCTTTGTGATTTTGTACAGTCATTTAACAAAAAAAGTTTGAAGCAGAAAATGATGTTGTTGCAAGAATTAGATCCTTGCAGAGTAAGAGAAGTGACAGGTTTGCATGGTCATTCACTGGCTTGTCTTTCCAGGAGAGTATGCCAGAGTGTTTTTCATCATTTCAGGATGCTAGCAGTGCATCATAACAAAGTGAGGAAATTAGTTAGAATGTTGTATTATGCTAAGAGTCCAGCAATTATGCTGAAACAATTATGCGCTGCTCTTTTGCATGGTTCTGAAATAGATGTGAAGAATATGTGTGAAGAAATTGAGTTTTGTTACTTTGGAAGTAAAGAGGAGAATGTTGAAATTGAGCAAGAAGTAGAGGGTCATGTGGAAGATAGTGTACAGGTTTCCAGTACAGATAATTTCCAGAGGGAAATTGCGACGTTTGAGGTGAAATCAAGTGAGAGGCCTAATTTCACTTGTGTGTGTTGTCGACGCACTTATTATAAGAATCAGACTAAGTTAGTGGATTTATATGCAAAAAGTGAAAGGGAAAATAATAGTGAATGGAAGGATTTTGCAACATACTTGATGGTAGAAAATTGTTTTGATTTGGGATTGGATCAACGTGTGTGTACTTATTGTTGTAACAAATTAAAACAAAACCAGATGCCTGCTAGAGCAGTTCATAATAATCTGGAATTGGTTGAGATTCCTTCTGAATTGAAGGACTTAAATACTTATGAATCTATTTTGATTCAAAGTATCCATCCCTTTCAGGCTATTGTAAGAATGGAGCCAAAGACAGGGAAATTGCCTCCATCAGATTTACAGAGAGGATTAAAGGGAAGAGTTGTTTATTTGCCTCTAGATTTCAAGAAAAACATTAACACAATTGGAGTAGAAAAAGTGGAAGAGGAACCTCTGGTTATCTTAGTTAATGGGGTTCCGACAAAGAATAAGAAAATATGGCAAGATTTAGTAGATGTTAGGAAAGTTAAAAAGGCAACATTGTATTTGAAAAAAAATAATAAATACTATAAGAATGTATATGTTGCAGAAGAGGAAGTAAGTGAGGAAGAGGATAGCGATTTGTGTGCTGGTCAAATTGAGAAAGTAGAAACCTCTACTAGTGAAGAAATATATGAACATTATAGTGTTCATCCTTTGCATTCCAAGGAAGTCATGGGGAATGCTATTGAGTTGTTTCAAATGAAACAAGCCAAAGGGAGTCCCATTAGTGTTTGGGAGGAAAGTTTGGAAGCTCGGTGTTTCCCACAGCTTTTTCCAACAGGTCAGGGAGGAAGATATGATGAGCGACCTCATCAAATTCCTGCTTCTGAATACCGGACTTTGCGATTGTATGCAGGAGATGCTAGGTTTCGACAATGCATTCCCTATTTGTTTCATCTCCTGTTTGAAAGCGATCTGTCTGGACTGTCATATGCAGTGAACCACATCTTGAAAAGTGGTATACACATGCAAAACATCTCGGCAAGTGACTTTATGGATAAAGTCAATGTCCAAGATAGTATTTTGGATTCTCACCTGATTAATCTCATGGCGTGTCAGCGTGGTACTAATGAGTACTGGTACCGTCGTCATGGTGATTTAAAATGTATGCTGAGGAACTTAGGTACTCCCACATGGTTCCTCACTCTGAGCTGTGCCGAGTATGGCTGGGAAGACTTACTTGAATTTCTACGAGAGGCAAATGCTAACGTAGATAACATCGAATTCAAGACACCCGGAGAACTGTGCTCTTTGGATCCAGTCAATGTATGTAGGTACTTCAATCATAGATTTGAAGCTATGATGTCTTTCATCATGAATAAGAAGAATCCACCTCTTGGAGAGGTGTTGGATTTCTTCTGGAGAAAGGAGTACCAAGCAAGAGGTGCTCCTCATATACATATGTTGCTGTGGATCAAGGATGCACCTAAATTTGGAACGGATCCAGAAGACTCAGTGATGAGTTTCATCCAACAGTATTCTACGTGTGCTGTTCCAAACGCAAAGGAGAAGAAAAGCCTAAGAGAAAAAGTTCTGCGTTTCCAAAGCCATCGATGTGGAAAGTACTGCCGACGTAAATTCCGAAACAAAGACAAGTTCTACACCAAATGTCGTTTCGGCTTTCCACGACCGGTGATTTCTAAAGGAAGAGTAAACAGTTTGATGTCTTCGCTGCGACACAATGTGATGAAGAAATCACCTAAAAACACATACAATTTGAAGAGGAACGAAGAGTCCAAGTACATCAACGACTACAACCCGGTGATTTTGTCCATGTGGAATGCTAACATGGATATACAGTTTGTGGCTGATAACTGTATGGCTGTGGCTCGGGATGTGACGTCTTACATCACCAAAAAAGAGAAGACAGAATTGAAGGATATGTGGGAGGACATTTCCCATGAAAAGAGCCTCAGCAAGAAGTTGTACAGTTTCAGTCTGAAGATGTTGTCGCATCGAGAAATCGGAGCGTACGAATGTTCTGACCGGTTGTCTTCAGCAAGTCTCTATGCCAAGTCCAGGAGTATCGTTTGGGCGAGTCTTGGTCTTGCTGCAACGCGTAATAGAGTTCTCAAACCTGTGCGGGAAATTGAGTATTTGGCGGAAAAGGAGCCAAACAGTACCGACATTTTGAAGACAAACATGTTGGATACATATCATCCAAATCGAAGCAGTCACCTCGAGAATGTTTGTCTGTATGAGGTTCTGCAAAATTACATATTCAAGAGGAACATCAAAGAAGATACTGAGAAAGGAGTGTATGCTGTAATAGGAAGTGAGGGATGTCTGGTCAAGCAAAGAAAATGCCACTTGATAAACCATCGAAAATTGAGTGGCGAATCTCCTGAAAAAAAGGAGTTTTTCTATTTAGCACTTTTGCAACTTTTCAAGCCTTGGCGTGCAGAAGAGGAACTGCTTGGAGATTTCCTCTGTTACGAAGACTCTTTCAATGCCGCCAAGGAGACCATAGAATGTCCTGCTTTTCCCAAATATGTAGAAATGTTGAATGCGGAAATTGAGCAGGAAGCAACAATTGCAGCCGAGATTGCCAGAGACAGTTCTCAGGACAGTCAGAGTTCTGCTTCATTGAGTCAGGATCCACTAGGAGGACCTCTTATCGAAAATGAAGCTGCCACTGCTATGAATGAAGTGGAAAGAGCCATGGCACATGCTCAAGAGGATGCGGTTAACTTAGAAGAGTTGGAAAGGCAACTCAACGTTGAGCAGAGGAAAATATATGACGAAGTTACCATGCAAATTGATCATGGATTAAGTCATGATAAGAAAGAGTGCTCATGTACGTCGTTGAAGCCTGTCCGACTGTACGTGAGTGGAGAAGCGGGAACTGGAAAAAGTTTCCTCATTAAAGCAATTTCATGCTATTTGCAGGAAAAGACAGAGTCATCGCTGTCTTGTGTTGTCACTGCTCCAACTGGACTGGCAGCACATAATATTAAAGGGATTACTTTACATCGTTTACTGATGCTGCCAGTGGAGCATGACAACAAATTAGAATATCACAAGCTATCTGGAGATGCTTGTTTTGAAGTTTCAAGAATCTTGAGGAAAATGAAACTTCTTATCATTGACGAAGTAAGCATGGTTTCCAATGTCATGCTTGCCTTTGTGCATTTGAGGATGCAAGAAGTTCTCAAAACAGAGTATGATGTGTTATTTGGTGGCAAACACATCATTGTTTTCGGAGATCTTTTGCAGCTGACACCAGTGAAAGGGCAACCTGTGTTCAAAATGCTCACGCATGAAGATACCAGGAAGTGCCTAGGCAGCATTGGCAACGTCAATATATGGTTAAACTTCAATTATGCTGAACTGCATGAAAATATGCGTCAGGCGAAGGATGAAGTTTACAAGACTATTCTACAAGATGTTAGAATTGGAAAAGTGACCGAGCATGGGAAAGAAGCTTTACATGCACGATTACTGTCAAATTTATATCCAGAACAAGATGTTGTGCCTGAGAATATTTTTCAGAAAATTACTGAAAAGAAATCTGGAATATGTTTGATGCCAACTCTTGCAGAATGTGCCAAATTTAACAACAAAATGTTGCATTTAGAAAAGGAAGAGATTGTGAAACTGGAAGCTATTGATAGAGTAGAGCATATGGGATCAACAATTATTTTGTCTGAGAATCTGAAAACAAAATTGGATTCATTAGAGAAGAGTATATCTAAAACTGCAGGTTTTGAAAAGACTCTGAATGTGTGCTTGAACTGCCGTATAATTTTAAGAAGGAATTTACATGTTGAAAGAGGTCTGGTAAATGGATCAATGGGTAATGTTGTTGATTTTGTGAAATACAGAAATAGAGATGGAATTGAATTTTTAAAAATTAAATTTGATGGCATTGAGGAAGTACAGCTAATTGCTCGTTGTTCTGCTAGATTTTTGCTTGTAAAAGACTTATATGTTCGCCGTAAGCAGTTTCCAGTTTGCTTGGCATATGCGGTGACAATCCATAAATCGCAAGGTTTAAGTGTAGACAGTGCATTGGTGAATATTGGCAGTTCTGTGTTCAAGGAGGGTATGGCATATGTGGCATTGTCACGAGTTAGAACTTTATCGGGATTGTACTTGATTGAGTGTGATGTCACAAACATTTGTGCAGATCTAGATTGTGTTAAGGAATACAATAGGTTAAGAAGAGAGTATGCGCCACATTTGCCTCAGTTTCCTTTGTTTGAGAAACGTCTGGTAGGCCGGAAACGAAGAAATGAGAACAATACTGGGGAGGTTATAGCAAAAAGACAAAAAGTGAATGAACCTAAAATTACAAGCAGAAACAAAAAGGATTCTGTTGAAGATGTTGTTGGTTTTCAGTTTGAAAACAGTTCTGGTGTCAACTGCTATGCTAATGTAGTAATTAATGTTTTGTTTTCTCTAAAAAATGTAAAAGAAGAGATTGTGGTCAATTCTGATCAAAGATTTTGCAGTTTGTTAAATTCTGTGTTAGAGAAATGTACCACTGATAGAAGAAACATAGAAAGTGTGTCTGAAATTCGAAATCTGTTAGACAGATGTTCAGGCCAAACACAATTCTCTCAAAATATTCAGCAAGATTGTCAGGAGTTTTTAATGTATATGCTTGATGTATTACATGCTGAAGGTGTAGATGTAGATCAGCTGTTTGGGCTTTCTTATCAATGGCAGCATGACTGCGAGAACTGTATGATATCAAGTACTACTAGTGTAGACTCAGAAAGATTTATATATTTAACTTTGCCAGACAGTAAATCAGTCTCCTTTAATAAGCTAGTAAAAGCTGCTAATCACAACATGGAGTGTAGCCAATGTAAATCTGAAATGATGTCCACATTATTTATACGAACATATGGCCAGTACGTCATTTTAATGTTCCAACGATGTAGGCCTGATGGAACAAAATTGACAACTTTAATAAAAAATTTTGTAGCTTCGCAGTTGTCAATATCAGGAAGGACTTTTGTAACTACAGCAATTATATATCATGACGGCCCTTCAATATCATCAGGACATTACACAGCTTATTTAAAGTCTAGAAATGGCTGGTCATTCTGCAATGATTCTGTTTTAATTTTCAAAAAAAAATTGCCGTATGACCTTAAAAACTCTTACCTGGTGTTTTTAAAACCAAAATTTTAGGGAAATAATCTCGGGATGTGCTCTGTGGAATTTCAAGAAGTTCTAATGGCTCCTACACAATTTGGCCTTGAGGATAAGTGTAGTTCAGAGACACAACTTCTAATCATAGGACTGGACATCATGGAGATATATGTGCACTTTGAATGAGTTCAGAAAAACTGTTTCTTTTTATAAGCTAATTGAAGCAGCCAATCAAAACATGGAGTAGAGGGAATGTAAGTCTGCAATGCTGTCTACTGTTTTACATTGCTTTGTGATTAAAAGTGATGTAGAGAATTAAATAATTGTTGTAGTCTTAGAGGTAGTGTAAGTCTGCTTCATATTAAGCAGTATCAGTGTCATAGGAAATGTAGAACATGACTGAGCAAGAAGGGGAAGATATTACTATTCCAGGATTGTGAAAATGATCTTCAACATTTTAATTCTGAAAGTTGCGGGAATGCCAAATGATGGGATTGGCTAACAAGAAATCCAAGAGTTATACATGGCTCTGACAAGATTTGGCCTTGTGGAATCTTGTGGTAGAGAGCAAGAAGTCATTTATTGTATGTAACATGTTTTTAAAAACGATGGAGATTTTCTTTCAGAAAGTGGCGGGCTGAAAGTAATAACAGCACAAAAGAGTGTAAGCTATTCATAGGACATCCTTGGACGTCATGGAAAGTAAGTTAACTTTAAGGAGTTCTGATTTTTGATTTCTGATGTTGTATGGGTTTTTTAAACACAATCATTTTGATTGTGTTTTTTTTTCCCCGCTGTTACATGATGAATACCTTCAAGTCACTGTTTTTAGTGAATTTTGATACATTCTGAGAACAGCAAAAATAAACCATTTAACATGTATAATTAATTCTGTACTGTTTGCATTTATGATGTATATGTAGAACTGTGTAGGAGGCATGGAGAAGGTGAGGCTTCTGTAAGTGTCAAAGTTGTTGCATGCAGTGCTGCACTTCTGCGTATTCTTTGATATGCTAGACTACATCTGCACAATGAGATACCTAAGCAAAGGAAACACAAGTGATGTGATTGTGAAATGAGCAAAATAAATTGCATGTATTTCAATTACATCATGTGTGTTTCCTATCATTACGAATCACATTGTGCAGATCAAGTTTAGGTCTGTCCAGGGAAACATAGGAGGTTTGGACTTTGTTGAAGATTGCAGTGGACATGACTCACTTCATTGGTAGACCTTCACATGTATTATGTCCTCTATTCTCTTCAACAACTCGAAATTTCATCTGCAACCCTGAGTAGGCCTCACCTGAAACAAAACTCTGGATAGTAGACATCTTATTGGCATCCTGAAGCAATTATTTTAAATTTTAGTGTCTTGCGACACTTTTCTGAGACAACAGCAATGCAAAAGATGCACCATGTTTTAAGATAGGCCTCACTTCATCTGCATCAAGATAGTGTTAGTTTAAAATGTATATCTTTAGGACTGTGTAGCTTCTGTAAGTGTCAAAGTTATTGAAAAACTGTTTGTCCTTCAATCTTTGCCCTTGTCTTTTGTAATTTTTTAATACATGTTTTTATATTTTTCAAATGTTTGTTCTCTCTTTCACAGATTGAAAGTATAAAAATAAAAAGTGAGGAATTTAACGACAATTATAAGGTAAGTATTTTGTACTCTTTTCGTTACATTTCTATCACATTGAACTACTATTAGTTCCACTGCTTCATTTCTTTAATCCTCAGTTTCCTGCCTTTGCTACTTCCCTCATTCCTTTCTCTATTACCTACTTACTCAACTCCTTCCACTCTTTTTCTCAGTCCCTCTCTTCTCATAGTTCCTCACTCTTGTTCACTCACTCCGTCTCTATTACTCTTAGTGTCTTTGACTGATCACTGTATCACTATTTGTTCATAATGCTTTCTCTGTGTAGTTGAAGCACACTAAGGGGCATATTATGAATGCAGCCAATAAAATTATTGCTCTTTTTATTGGCAGAAAACTGGTGCAAAAGCGGCTTTAGCGGCAGTTTTCTGCCGCAAAAGCAGCTTTAGCGACACATTTCTGCCGATAAAAGCGGCAAAACTTTTATTGCCTATGTTGATAATATGCCCCTATGTTATTTACATTAGGGCTATATTGTCCATAAGCATGGGCGTAAAATCCGCTCCGATCGCGGATTTTTTGGATTTTCGGCAAATTCGCAATCCGCGAACTCTCGCGAATTTGTCGAAAATCCGTGAATCCGCTCGCGGCGGATTTTTTGCTTGGTTGCGGCGCGCGGCGTGGTGCACGGCGTTCACTTTCCGTCATTTTAGCGTTTGCCGAGTTGTTTTTCTTTGCGAGTGACGCGCCATTTTAGATCTTGCTGCGTGTTCCCGCGGGAGTTTGTCGCCCGCGAATACGTACTCGCGGCTTGCCACCTTGCACAGCACACCTCGCGAGAGTTCGCAATTGCGAACACGTAGTTGCGGCGGAAAGGAACAATCTCGCACTTGCGAAATAGAGATTTTGCAATTTCGCACAAGAAAATCACCAGCAAACAGGATAAACCTTCAGAAAATTATGATTTTTATCAGAATCACTCCTCAGGTTGACATTTGCATGGCCTTTTTTTTTGCAAGGAGTCCATTTTGGGGGGGGGGGGAGGAAGGAAGTGCCCCACAGTCTCCAACTTCCTGTTCCTGTCCAGCAGGCTCCTCCCAGTGCTTTGTCCATCTCCTGGTCACTTTCATTTGGATCTGGAGCTGGAAGGATTACTTTTTGTGGGTGCTGCTGGATATTTGGATTTGAGGCCTTTTTGACTGTCTTTGGATCACTTTTGGATTAGAAATCAACTTTCACAAGTAAGTTTGTTTGGGGCATTACAGTTGCTGCAAGTACAATTTTGGAACTTTTTCAGAAAATTAAATAAATTATATTGTGGGTAGCCACAGTATCCAGTAGGACCAGGGTTGGTTATGGGTGCATGATACAACTGTTTTGTTGAATTTAAACACCATTGAGGCCATGGATGGGCTGGGATTGTGCAGATTTTATTGTTTTTTGTCGTTTTTTTGGGCCTGCTGGTGTGGCCCTTTGCCCAGGGGTGGTGAGTGTTGCATGGGCCTAGTCTTTCTGTGGGGTGTCTTCTTGAATTTAAACATAATTGAGGCCATGGATGGGCTGGGATTGTGCTTATTTTATTGTTTTTTGTCGTTTTTGGGGGGCTGCTGGTGTGGCCTTTTGCTTGCCCAGGGGTGGTGGTGGTGCATGGACTGAGTGTGCCTGTGGTGTGGTCTCACTCTCTTTGATGTAAACATCATGGATGGCATTGGATTGTGGTGATTTCTGGCTGTTTTTCTGTTTTTTGGGGGTGTACTGTTGATGTGGTCTGGCCATGTGGGTGGTGGTGGTGGCCATCTTGAGTGCTGGCTGGTACAGGCAACATGTGCTTGGGGTGTAAGGGGGCCATTTTGAGGAGAGGCAGTGTCTGAGGCCTGCGCTTATTTTGCCTACTTTTCATCCCTTATGCCCAGGGGTAGTGAGTGTTGCATGGGCCTAGTGTTTCTGAGGGGTGTCTTCTTGAATTTAAACACCATTGAGGCCATGGATGGGCTGGGATTGTGCAGATTTTATTGTTTTTTGTCGTTTTTTTGGGCCTGCTGGTGTGGCCCCTTGCCCAGGGGTGGTGAGTGTTGCATGGGCCTAGTCTTTCTGTGGGGTGTCTTCTTGAATTTAAACACCATTGAGGCCATGGATGGGCTGGGATTGTGCAGATTTTATTGGTTTTTGTCGTTTTTTTGGGCCTGCTGGTGTGGCCCTTTGCCCAGGGGTGGTGAGTGTTGCATGGGCCTAGTCTTTCTGTGGGGTGTCTTCTTGAATTTAAACATAATTGAGGCCATGGATGGGCTGGGATTGTGCTTATTTTATTGTTTTTTGTCATTTTTGGGGGGCTGCTGGTGTGGCCTTTTGCTTGCCCAGGGGTGGTGGTGGTGCATGGACTGAGTGTGCCTGTGGTGTGGTCTCACTCTCTTTGATGTAAACATCATGGATGGCATTGGATTGTGGTGATTTCTGGCTGTTTTTCTGTTTTTTGGGGGTGTACTGTTGATGTGGACTGGCCATGTGGGTGGTGGTGGTGGCCATCTTGAGTGCTGGCTGGTACAGGCAACATGTGCTTGGGGTGTAAGGGGGCCATTTTGAGGAGAGGCAGTGTCTGAGGCCTGCACTTATTTTGCCTACTTTTCATCCCTTATGCCCAGGGGTAGTGAGTGTTGCATGGGCCTAGTGTTTCTGAGGGGTGTCTTCTTGAATTTAAACACCATTGAGGCCATGGATGGGCTGGGATTGTGCAGATTTTATTGTTTTTAGTCGTTTTTCTGGGCCTGCTGGTGTGGCCCTTTGCCCAGGGGTGGTGAGTGTTGCATGGGCCTAGTCTTTCTGTGGGGTGTCTTCTTGAATTTAAACATAATTGAGGCCATGGATGGGTTGGGATTGTGCTTATTTTATTGTTTTTTGTCGTTTTTGGGGGGCTGCTGGTGTGGCCTTTTGCTTGCCCAGGGGTGGTGGTGGTGCATGGACTGAGTGTGCCTGTGGTGTGGTCTCACTCTCTTTGATGTAAACATCATGGATGGCATTGGATTGTGGTGATTTCTGGCTGTTTTTCTGTTTTTTGGGGGTGTACTGTTGATGTGGACTGGCCATGTGGGTGGTGGTGGTGGCCATCTTGAGTGCTGGCTGGTACAGGCAACATGTGCTTGGGGTGTAAGGGGGCCATTTTGAGGAGAGGCAGTGTCTGAGGCCTGCACTTATTTTGCCTACTTTTCATCCCTTATGCCCAGGGGTAGTGAGTGTTGCATGGGCCTAGTGTTTCTGAGGGGAGTCTTCTTGAATTTAAACACCATTGAGGCCATGGATGGGCTGGGATTGTGCAGATTTTATTGTTTTTGTCGTTTTTTTGGGCCTGCTGGTGTGGCCCTTTGCCCAGGGGTGGTGAGTGTTGCATGGGCCTAGTCTTTCTGTGGGGTGTCTTCTTGAATTTAAACACCATTGAGGCCATGGATGGGCTGGGATTGTGCAGATTTTATTGGTTTTTGTCGTTTTTTTGGGCCTGCTGGTGTGGCCCTTTGCCCAGGGGTGGTGAGTGTTGCATGGGCCTAGTCTTTCTGTGGGGTGTCTTCTTGAATTTAAACATAATTGAGGCCATGGATGGGCTGGGATTGTGCTTATTTTATTGTTTTTTGTCGTTTTTGGGGGGCTGCTGGTGTGGCCTTTTGCTTGCCCAGGGGTGGTGGTGGTGCATGGACTGAGTGTGCCTGTGGTGTTGTCTCACTCTCTTTGATGTAAACATCATGGATGGCATTGGATTGTGATGATTTCTGGCTGTTTTTCTGTTTTTTGGGGGTGTACTGTTGATGTGGACTGGCCATGTGGGTGGTGGTGGTGGCCATCTTGAGTGCTGGCTGGTACAGGCAACATGTGCTTGGGGTGTAAGGGGGCCATTTTGAGGAGAGGCAGTGTCTGAGGCCTGCACTTATTTTGCCTACTTTTCATCCCTTATGCCCAGGGGTAGTGAGTGTTGCATACTTGCATGTCCCTAGTCTTTCTGTGGGGTGTCTTCAATGTAAACATCATGGATGGCATGGGATTGTGCTCATTTTTCTGTGTTTTGTCGATTTTTTGGGGTGTATAACTGAACTGATGTTCCTCTGTCTTCCATTGCTTTTAGGTGCACAAGAAGACTCAATAGAACCACCAGTGCCAGGAAGAAGTCCTGCAGCGGTGTGTGCAGCATAACGTCACGCGACGTCACGTCTGGACACAGAACCCTCTGCAACTCGTGCAACTGCTGCCTGCTGACCTGCTCTGAAGAAGATGGCCCCAAAAAAAGTAACCCGTAGCTCCTCTAGCAAGAAAGGTGCCAGTAAGGAGCAGAAGAAGCAAGTTACCAAGGACACTGGTGTGCCGCCCGCCCCTTTTTTTGGGAGTAAAAAAAAAAGTATGCCTGCAGCAGCTGCAGCGGGATCTGCTGGGGACCAAGCTGGCAGCAGCACCCCCGCTCCATTGGGCTCAGTGCCACCACCACCACCACGCCAACTTAAGTCCAAGCCCTTGAGTGCTGCAGAGGCAGCCAGTATACTTCTTCAATCACCATCGACCAGTGATGTTGGCTCATCGCAAGAAAGCAGCAGCAATGTCCCTCAATCAACACAGGTTGTTGTAGCTCATCTGACGAGTGTTGAACAACCACAGCCGCAACAACAATCACATGTGCAAGTACAAGCCCAAGTACATGTGGAAGGAGAGGCAGCGCAAGGAGATGCGCAAGCGGAGGTGCATGGAGGGTCACAACAAGTGCCCACAATAGTTGTTCCTCCCGAAGTAGGGGCACATCAGGAAATCGACAATCAAGGCGAGGTATCATTTGAGGAAGCCACTCCTCCTGATGATCCTTCATTGTCTTCCACACCCCTAGCAAGGAAGAGATCAAGGGTGGTGTCTACATCCTCTTCAAGCACACCTCCTTCTGATGATACGGATCAAACTTGGGAACAAACAAAGGTAGTTAAGCGTAAAAGGAAGCTCGTCCAAAGTCTCAGAGTTATGGAGTGTGATGAGTCTCAACAAGAAGTGGCGGATACTGCTGCTGATGAAGACTCTGCCAACGACGACCCAGTCATCATAAAGGTCACTGCAGCCCCAGCGGGCATGCAGCAAACAGACATTTTGACCCTAGCCCGAAGAGCTGCTGAGCGTGATGATGATGTTGTCGATGAGGAGGCAGTGGAAACACCACAATCATTGGAGTTAAGTAGTACACCAACTCGTCCCGCTTCCATATTTCTTTCTGGCAAGAAGAGACCTCCGTCAATCTCGACCTTAATTAGTGGCGGTGAAAGTGCAAAACGTACAAAAGTTGGGCAATCCACATCCTCCACTTCATCTGGCATTAGCTTCATGACCACCACCACCAGTATCGCCGCCTCCTCCATGTCCCACAGACACTTCAAGTCCCCAGTTTGGGACTTCTTTACTGTTTGTCCAAAAAATCCAAAGTTTGCCATTTGTACCATTTGTAAGCAAGCAGTTAGTCGTGGTAAGCCAGGTACCAACTATGGTACCGGAGGCCAGAGAGGTCATCTTAGGAGACAGCACACTGTCAAATGGTTTGCGCACCTAGATGCGATCAAGAAAGGCCAAATTCAAGGAAACGTTGATGTTTCATCTGATGATGACGAGCAGGAAGAAGACGTGTCAAACACTTCCCTTACACCCAGTACCCCTGTCAGCAGCACACCCAATGTGAGGCACACTAAGAGTGTTGGAGCGAGTGAGACACCAACGCACAAAAGTTCACCAGCGAGCAAAATTGGGTCAACAAAGTCATTATCAGCCCGTAAATGCTTGGTCCAGGGCAACATTAGAACAATGCTTACTTCAGACGTGCCATATGAACGCAACCACCCACTGACGCGTCTGTATAACACTAAGCTGGCTAAAATGCTAGCTGTGGACCTTCTACCTTTTTCTTTTGTAGAAGCGGTAGGTTTTCTTGAATTAGTGGCAACGCTCTGCCCTAAATGGAAGGTTCCGAGCCGGTTCTATTTTGCCAGAGTTGCGGTTCCAGCACTACATGAAGATGTGCTGCAGGCGATTGGGGCAGCTTTGCAGAAGAGTGCTGTTCACACAATACATCTGACAACAGACATGTGGACCAGTGGCCCAGGCGATGATTACATGTGCATCACTGCACACTGGGTCTCTTTTTCAGGTGTTATAGCAAAGCTAAACGCAGGTGTTGACCCGGACCAAGTTTTCAAAGCTGCTCGGAAACATGCAACACTAGCCATGTTTGGCTTGGAGAAAAGTCACACAGCAGAAAACCTTTTGGAAGAGTTTGACAAAAAGGTCTTGACAATGCTATCCCCCCTAAAACGCAAGATTGGTTATGTTTCCACGGATAATGGCGCCAATGTAGTTAAGGCCATGTTGAAGGGTGACCATGTTAGAGTGCCGTGTTTGGCGCACTGTATCAACCTGGTAGTTCAAAAATTCTTGAGTGATAAAGAGAGTCCAGCGTTCGAGGTAATGGCCACCTGCCGCAAAATGTGCAACCATTTCAGCCATTCTTTTAAGGCCCGGAAGCATCTGCGGAGACTGCTACTTGAACGTGGAATACCAGTGAAAGCACTCATCCAGGAGGTGGCAACATGTTGGAACTCAACCTTCTACATGCTTGAGCGTCTGTATGAGCAGTATACGGTACTCGATCACTATTTCTTGACAGAGGCTACATCTCAGAAGGAGGACCTGCGGATGAGTAAGGCGCAATGGGCCATAGTTAAAAGCCTGACAGACATGCTTCGTCCTTTTGAGTTCTTCACGCGTGCAGTCAGCCAGGAGGACTGTAATTTGGGAAAAGCTATCCCATTGTTGTGCATACTGGAGCACCAACTGATGGCGGTTTCTTCTGAGTTTCAAAAAGATGAAAAAAAAAAAAACCATTTCATTTTGTCTGAGAAATTATTACATCGCCTACGTGGTGATGAACGTCTTAAAAACATCAACTCAGATCAGCATTACATTTGTGCTACTATTCTGGATCCACGCTACAAAAAGGCGCTGGCAGACAACGCATTCTTTCCTTTCGCTGATGCAGATGTTCAAAAGTACAAACATTGGTTAGCCTGGTCAGCCAAGAGGTTTGAAAAAGAACGGCAGGTTATTGAAGGAGAAGCCAGTACATCAGCATCAGCATCAGCAGGCCATCCGCAGTCACAAGAATCCACTTCTGCACCTGTGGCTGGGGCACAAGTGACCTCTCAGCCGTTAAAGACACCGGCAACTGGATCATCTGCACCACACACAATGACAACACTAACAGTGGCTGGGGAGGAGGATTGGCTAAGTTTGATGGGGTATGGTTCTCGAAAAAATGTCACAGGCACAGCAAAAAGTAAGCAAAGTGGAGGAACAGTTGATGACCTTGAGTCGATGGTGCAGGACTATCTGAATGACTCAACAGTGGTCTTTCTTAATGAGGAGCCATTGCAGTATTGGCATGGCAAAAAACAATTGTGGCCACAGCTCTACAACCTGGCTATAAACTATTTGTCTTGCCCACTCGCAAGTGTGTCTTCTGAACGTGTTTTCAGTGCTGCTGGTGGCATTGTAACTCCCAAACGGAGCCGCCTCTCGCCCAAAAATGTGGAGCGGCTGACAATGATCAAGATGAATCAGCACCTCATACCACCAGATTACAAAGTACGAGAAAGCACGCCGCATGAAGACGAGGAGGACAGCAACGTAGATGAGGGGATTTTTTCTCTGTTCGGTGCCACTGACCTCATCCAGCCTGAATTCGCAGAGTATGATGACGAAATCTTGTTCTTATTCCCTGACACCGAGCCCTGAAAATGAGACAATCAATCAAGAACTTTCTTTTTCGTCCTTATTCACTTTTATTCCTGTGTGCTTTGTGTCTCTCTTTCTTTGTTTTGCACAGTTAATTTAATTCAAACTTTAATCACCTAATCCCAAAAACAAGACCATCATCAGAACTGTCTTCACTTGTTTGCTTATTGATTTGAAGGTGCCGCAGTCTACATTCCTCAGGTTCACAAGTTCTGAAGAACATGCTCCTCTATCTTCCTCCTCCAGACTGCGATTTCCCTCCAAGCAGAGTGCTGGATTACGCACAATGAAGAAAGACTCAGCACTTGTGGGGGTGTTGTACTTCTTTGCGGGTGAGTTGACGGTTTTGGGCCCATTGCTGTGAAGCTCTAATAATGGACAAAAGTGTTTTGGACCAAATATGAGGTGGAAATTTCTTGCCGTTTTTGCTGACTTGCTTGCCTTTCAGGTGCTCTTTGGCGGGGTTCCAGGGGTTTGTGTGTAATTTTTGGTGTCTGTCGAAGCACTGCTGCGACAGTCTAATCTTGATTGCATTTGCTTTTCAGGAAATCCGTGGTGGAAAACAGGAGTTATGATGATTGATGATGATGACGACCTAGCTGCACAGCGCCGCGTTTGGACCGAAGGCCGAGAGACATTGTAAGTATGAGATTTAGCTTTTCCGCTGTTTGGGGGTGTTGTGTCGGGTGTTTTTTTGCGGGTGGGTTGGCGGGTCTTGCCTGGGGCATTCCTGGGAAGGTCTAATACCGGATACAAGTGTTTTGGACAAAATCCATAAGGAACAGCCTTTTTTTTGCCATTTCTTCAGACATCTTGCTCAATGTAGCGTTTTGGGGGGCTTCCTGCTGTTCGTGGGTGGGTTGCGGCCGGGGTCTCTGTCGAAGCACTGCTGCGACAGTCTAATCTTGATTGCATTTGCTTTTCAGGAAATCCGTGGTGGAAAACAGGAGTTATGATGATTGATGATGACCTAGCTGCACAGCGCGTTACTTTGGACCGAAGGCCGAGAGATATTGTAAGTATGAGATTTAGCTTTTTCGCTGTTTGGGGGTGTTGTCGCGTGTTTTTTTGCGGGTGGGTTGGCGGGTCTTGGCTGGGGCATTCCTGGGAAGGTCTAATGCCGGATAGAAGTGTTTTGGACAAAATCCTTAAGGAAAAGCCTTTTTTTTGCCATTTCTTCAGACATCTTGCTCAATGTAGCGTTTTGGGGGGCTTCCTGCTGTTCGTGGGTGGGTTGCGGCCGGGGTCTCTGTCGAAGCACTGCTGCGACAGTCTAATCTTGATTGCATTTGCTTTTCAGGAAATCCGTGGTGGAAAACAGGAGTTATGATGATTGATGATGATGACGACCTAGCTGCACAGCGCTGCGTTTGGACCGAAGGCCGAGAGACATTGTAAGTATGAGATTTAGCTTTTTCGCTGTTTGGTGGTGTTGTGTCGGGTGTTTTTTTGCGGGTGGGTTGGCGGGTCTTGCCTGGGGCATTCCTGGGAAGGTCTAATACCGGCTAGAAGTTTGTTGGACAAAATCCATAAGGAAACACCAGTTTTGGCACTTTTTGTAAGTTAGGGTTCGTTAGGGTTAGCCCTAGCAGCAGGATTGCATGTGTTTAGGGGGGTTCTATTGCAACGCGGTTCTGTTGTTGTAGAGCACTGTTGGAGCGATGCTGGCTATGGATACTTTTGCTTGCAGGCAAGTGGTTTGAATACAATCCACGGTCTGTATTTGGGTCTACTGTTACTTTCAAAGTACGTTTTGTAACCATTTTTCTGCTAGGCATCGTTTTTGGAGATATGATTGGGTTCTTCTACATTTTTGCGACTGGCTTTAGTAAGGGTCTTGGTGGGAGCATTGCTGGGAAGGTCAAATTTTGTTCTAAAACACAGTAGTACACCCACCTTGAGGGGAAAGATCCGCTATAATATTTTGGCCATACTTATTGATCCTTAAAAAGGTGACTCAGACAGAGCACGCAATTTCAAAAATATTGTACTGTCTATTAGGGAAATCAAAGTGTCACTTTTTGAACCACACAGCGTACATACCTTTTATTTATTTATCAGTGGTATTGTAATAGCACTTCCTGTTTTCCGTTCAATAATTACAGGCCGGGTTTCAGTCAACATCCGCCAGGCAGGCAGTGGACAGGGTGTCTCTTCTGTCAGTGGTCACCACCACATTGATGGACGAAGCGTCAGCTGGAATGGAGGAGTGCCGCCAATAAGAGGAATTGTTTGCTGCATGCAACTTACTTACCAATTTCAACAGGACAACTCCAACAACATACGCAATACAGATACAGTATCCATTGTTGTCTTTTATTCTATGAGTGTGACTGCATGTGCTTACCTTTAGTTTGTAACCAAAGATTGTCTGTAAACTCTGTATCTTCAATTATTGTTTGTCCATGCTCTGCTTTTTTTTTCTTCTCTCAACAAAACCTACCCAAAAAGAAACCCCCATTCCCATCCATTTTACAAACCCTAACCCTCTTCCCCCGGGCTGTGTTGTTTTGCTTGATGTCTGACTAAAATGACATCAATAATTCCACACACTTGCTGGGGAGGATAAGGTGATAGCAGCAACAGGCTGGTGAAGGAATACGAGGATATCTTCTAGACTTACTCAGCTTCAGTACTATATCTTCTAGTAGTAGTAGCCAATGTCAAATAAATTCAACGCAAGTACTAGTTATACTTGCAATACTTTACCATTTGTTAGGCTACATTATGGCACTGTTCTAGTGTACTGTCACCTGCTATTTTCTCGATCGTACCGTAACCGTTGTAATGCTACAGTAAGGAGTACAAACAAGGTTTCGTTTTCTTTTTTTCCATAGGCATGCAACTGCCACTGTGTCACACCACTAGTACCACCGCAATGAGGAAATGTCACCCGCCCAGGAATGACAACGTTAATCCCCATTTCACCTGGAGCCAGCCCTGGGCCTAGCCCTAATTTCTAACACAAATTACAGGTAAGATAAGCGTTTGGTGGGAGGTAGTATAATGGAGTATTATTTCGGAGTAGACAAGAGATTGACGGTTGTACTACTAAAGTCCTACGACTGTTCAGGAAAACAAAGTTACTGTTACACCCCCGCCCCCCACCCACCAGACTGAAAAGCAGTAAAAAACAGGTATGGTCAGATAAAGTTGAAAAATATATTTATTTATCCCTAACAAAATAATCTCCCTCACCCACCCTAACCCCAACGATTGTCTCTGAAACGTCCCAAAACGATCCCAACTCCCAAATCCCACCCCCCAAAAGTCTATAAAAAAAGGGCAAGGGACACTCCACTACTGGAGGGTGCTGGTGCTGGTGCATGATGCGGCATGGGCATCATACTCCTTGCGGAGGGTGGCAAGCTCGGAGCGGAGGCCCTTAACCAAGGTCTTATACCTCAGGACCTCCTGCTCCAGGTTGGACATGCGGACTCGTAGGCGGCGTTGGCGTTCCTTGCAGCTCCTGTGGGGGGCAGCTGGTATTTCGGTTGCTTGGCGGTGGCGGTCGGCTTTCTTAGCCCGGCTCGGTCCCGCTGGCTTAGTCACGGAGGAGGATGCAGTGGTCACAGTCGAAGATGTTGCCCCGCTCGACTGCGTGTCCTCCTCCTCCTCCAGGGCCACCAGCCGCCGATACTCGGCGACTGTGGCCTCCAGCCTCCGTTGCCGGGCCAATCTAGCCTGCTCCCTCCTTGTTGTTGATTTGGAAGGAGCAACTATATGAAGAAAGAAAGACATAGTCTGTAACCAATGCTCCTTATTAATAACACAAAGTGATTGAGCCGAAAGTTGGGTCACAGAGTACAAGTAGCAAATTGAAAGCACAGTACATAACTATTGAGGACAGTATCTATGTAACCTCCCACTTCTGCATCCTTGCTCTAACAGTAGTGGTAGTTTAATGAACTAATTCTACGACCACTATGGACTTCCATTACAGTCGACTATGACAGTACACCAGTCTTATTCTTCTTCTTCTCTCTTGTTTAGGGAAATGGGTACGTTATCTTATGCAAGCCGGCAGAATGACATGGACACAGCACAGTGAAGTTGCACCCGAGAAAAAAAGTTGCACACCATGATGATGGAGACAGACTTGCGTTACTGTACCGGTCCAGTACATGCAGGTGGTGAAGCTATTACTTTTCTATTACGGGTGGCACTGAGAATACTCTGTTACAAGGGCTACTGCTTAATTAATTTACCTTTCACCCTACAGTGCAAATGAGTACTAGAAAAGGAAACTGAAGAAGCTAACTAATTTGATTATCTATCACTTCACATGGGACGTATTTAATGACAGATGAGATGACTTTAGGTGCTTTGCTTAATATTGAGTGAACAGTGATACACCCACACATGAATGACGTACTACAAGTAAACTAAAGTTATTAAGAGAGGTACGGAGTGTCCACCGTAATAACCAGATATATGCTGTGAATGCAAACGCAATACAAAGTACTGCTACTATTCATGGTAGTATTGGACACATTTACAATTTCTTTTCCTTGCCTTCCCTGCACTGGGACGGACGTGCGGGTGCGGTGGTACATGCTCTTCAAGGTAACACTTACTTCACCTGGCGACCATCTACTCTCTCTAGATACACATGTGCTATGTAAGAGTCAGAGAATACCATGCTCCAGGCATCCATTCAGTCAAAGTATACGCACACATACAGTTTCTGTTTCACCCACCCAGGCTGCTGTCCTTCCACCCATCCTTGCTTCATCATTGACCCAGCCATGCACCATACCATATTCTTTCCTTCCCAGCCACCTCTGGGTCCAAGCAAACACATATCGTTCTTCTTTGCCAGCCATCATACAAGTTCGCGTCCCACTTACTTACACCCTTCTTTCGCTTTTCGTTCATCCCATCCATCACGTTCGTCTAAGAACTTATTGGGATTCTTCTCACCAAAAACTTCACAGCTAAGTCGAAGTACATTTCGAGGAGGCTACTACCTGGTTGATTTGTAATTGTAATACACCCGTGCAGAAAGCACACTATGCAGTCTTCAATCTCAATAAGTAAGGAATATATAGCTTACCTGTTTCCGCCACCACCGTTTGATCCCCCACAGGAACGGCCACCAGCTCTTCTACCGCCGCCTCCTCCCCAGAGGCCTCCGAGTCCAAGTCCAACACAGCCACCTCCGCGCTGGCCCCGTCACCAGATGTTACACCTACAAAGTACATTTAAGAATGTTAGAATACACCACTCACTACTATATAATATTTGGTCTAGGAGAAATGTTAAAAAAACAGAATACAATGTAATAATTTGTGACTGTCTACTCCATAGTAAAAATGTCCCATTTTCCAGGGAAGGCTGTTGTCTTGCTGCACTTTTATGCACAACTGATGAATGCTTGCTTTTGATTTTTAACACGCACCACTTTTTCTCCTAACAGACAGAAGCTTGACTCCTGAGTCCTAAGAACACGACCAGGATCAAGTTCAAACTAGGTGAGAGTTCGGCTCGACCACAAGAAATGTGTCCAATTAATCGTCAGCACTAACCACTTTTCCGTTTACAGTTAAATAGTTTTATGACAAAGTAGATTTTAATAAATGTGTTTACTTTTAATAAAGCTTTTACACTTAAATAGACTCTGTGGTTTTTGTTCCTCTAGACTAGAGTGGATGAGCTAAAGGTTTTGGAATTTTTGCAAGCATGAGTGCCTCTGACACTTCTTGACTGTGCTGTGACTCCGTACTACTCTCTTGTCCTGCGTACGATAATCTAGAGATCATTGGGGATCTATAATCGGTGACTTCGGGAGCTGAATGACTCTGCCACACTATCTAGTCAGTAAGGAGACAGTGCATAGAGGTATTGCTGAATATAATGGGAGTCCAATGGAATTGCCAAATGTCCAATCTTAGTTAGCTACACAGACAGACTAATAAGAATAGTCTAGTAATACCACAGGGAGTCATATTCGAGGCAGGATAAGAATTTATATCCAGTCTACAAGAAGATCAAAGACGATTTAGAAAAAATCGAATGAGGAACGCTAGGAAAAAATATGTACTGTTTATTAAAATGTAAACTTACTGGGGCCAGCAAAGGAGCCCTCGCCTGCCCGATCCTGGCCTGCATCCTCAGCACCCTCCTCCTGTGTCCTCTTGCCCTTGGGGGGAGCTGATGTACAACATGAAAGAAAGAAAAAACAGAAAACATGGATGAGATTTTTCAACCAAATCAAACATTTCAAAAGAACAACAACAACATATTTTGGAAAAATAGCAAATAGATAGACAACTATTCCACGGGATCTATCTCATGTGGTATACTACGTTATTCGTATTGCCTGATTTGCGGAACGTTGACTTAGAAAGTTCCTATGTAACTCAATAAACAGACTACTAAAGAGGTTTGCCTAGGCCTGGCACTGCAGGCAGCAGTGCGCAACACGTGACAGACAAAGTCCATCCTGCTTGCAGATCAGTGAATACTCAAACTATCAATCCACCCGCCACCACCGCCACTATTTCTTCTGATAGCCATGTGACTGTCTAAAGGAAGGACTGGACTTCAGTCTGTTGGGGCTGATTTATAAGTCCCTTGCGGAAGTTGCGGCTGATTTTCCTCCATTGTTGCGTGCCTTTTCTGACGCAGCGGCAGAACAAAAGACTCGCCATGGTGTTGGTGCGGCGTATATATAAAAAAAAAAAACACATATGGGCATATGGGCGATGCATCACGTTGTAAAGCCCTGCGCCATCAGGGGGCGTTCCGGCGCAAGGGAGGGCGTACCTGCGCAGGAACGAATCCTAAAAGTGGCTGAGGGAAATCTACGAGATGTCAATCAGTCATTTTTAGGACAATGATGCATGACTCAAACCCTGCGCGCTTGAAGCCGACGTACGGCTTGATGCAGCATTGGGGAGATAGGGTACCCCAGAGCATTGCTGGAGCTGCGCCATCGTTGGCACGCAACTCCAGCAATGCGCTGCCTTTACGGCACAGATGCGTAAGGCTTCTGTGACGTTTTGGGCCAATGGGTGGTGGTGGCATGGCACACAATTACTGCCGCATCCCTGCTACTTTGCAGGGATGCGCCGGTAATTGAAAATATGACCCTTACTGTCTAGCATTACGCAGTTCTTTTCTTTACAGTACACTCATACATAATTTCTCAGGCCAATGAAATGCTTCTGAACACAACATACAAAACAAAGAAGCATAGTAGCAAGCAAGGCTACTGAGAAGGAGAGCAGTGCACCTGAAAATGAAATGCATAGAAGATTTTGAAATATAATTTACCTCAATGTAATCGGCAGCATTATTGCTCTTGGTAAAGAACAAAGATTTGCAAATAACAGAGCAGGATAAAACAGAGTAGTAAATGTACTACTACTACTACTCACCAAGCCCGGGGACCTCTACGCCGAGCGCGTCCAGCAAGTCCCGCTCCCGGTCCATGACATCGGTCCAGCGGTGGGTGGCCTGGTTATATGTGCGCCGGACCCCAGAGATCTTGTACATGGCCCGGCACACCTTCTCCCACCGCTGGCGGCGCTCCCGGATGCCATAGCCGGTCGCGATCTTGCCGCCTCCCAGGATCGTCTTGGGGAGGCGGCGCTGGACGTGGAAGATCAGTGCCGCCACTTCCTCCGCGCTGAAGATCTCCCTCGGGACCACTTGCTCCCCCCTTAAACGCCCGCACGGGAGCCGGGCACGGGGTGCGGGACCCTTCCCCTTCTCAGGGTGCTTCCCGGCTCCCTTTACCATGGTCTGGGCAGAAATAAATTTAAATGATAAAGAAGAAATAGAATAGTGAAGAAGAAAAGAAAAGAGTTTAAAAAAGTAGTTTAAAAGTAAATAAAAGCTGCAGAAAACACAAAAATATAGAGCTAGAAAAATAGAGGGTTAGATAATAAGTAAAATTAGATCAAAAAAACTTCAAACAAGCAAAGGATGGCAGAGATTGAGAGAGGATACAGAAAGCATGCCCAGAACCATAGCAATGAATGAGAAACAAGATGGCCGCGCCCGTTCACGACCGCGTGGGTAAGTTCGCGCGAGATTTTCCTTGCGAGTACGCGCGAAATTGTACTAGCGAGCAGCACACTTTGCGAGATTACACATAGCGGGCGGAAACGGAATTACGTCACGCCAACAAGATGGCCGCGCCCGTGTACGACCGATAGGGTAACTTGGCAAACGAATAGCTAGAAGCGCCTCGCGAACACGCGCAAGATCACGCGAACATACACGTCGCAACAAAAACAATTTTGTATTCGCACGTATTCGCGGCTTCCGAAATCGATCTCGCACGGATTCGCGCCCCAAAAAACGCGCGAAATTGCAAAAAAAACGATTTTAGCTAAAATGAAAGCAATGAGCAGGTGCAAAAGTTCAAACTTAACATTAGTAACATTCAAGGTAGTGCTTCCTGATGGGCCCCTCCAGAGTTTGCAACTATTCTATGACCCTGCTATGACCCAAACAGCAGGCTCATAGAATAGCACCATAAAGGTCCTGTAAAAAAAAATTTTCACTGCAACAAAAAGCAAATTACAGATAAGGAAGGAAGCAGGTGCCAGCCAGACTGGAACTTTCAAAATTACTGACACATTAATGAAACACAAATTAATTGATGGCAGTTGAAGAAGGGCAGGTGTGCTTGCTTTTTTCAACCACCATAATCTACAGTGATAAATAAACCTAATAGGTGCCAGTGAGGATGTACTAGAGGGTGGCATGGGGGTCCCAGAGGGTGGCAGTGGTGAAACAGAGGGTGCTGTGAACCTGTGATGATAAACCAGACGTAGAAACAACATAGTCGCGGCCGTTGCAAGCCGAAAAGTAAGTTCGCAATTGCGAACTTGTCCCAAAATCGGCGCGAACTCGCGCCAACACAAAAAACGGAAAAATCCGCAAATCCGCTAGAGTTCGCGGATCTTCGCGGATTGCGAATCCGTAAATCCGCAATTTCGCGTACGCGAGATCCGCTAGATCCGCCCATGCTTAATTGTCCAGTATAACAATCAAAATTGCTCTCCAAAGACACCAGGCAAAGCAGACGCTCCCTCAAACAGATCACCAAGCGCAATTTACCCTACTTACAATCTAGCCTGTTCTCTGTCGAGACTTTAGCAATCTTTAGAGCACAAGATAAGATTTTTTTACATGGAAGAGCCATACGTATTGCAATTCTACTTAAGAAACAAGCATTGGCATAGACAATAGGTCTCGCCTTTGGGACCTTATACGTGTTTAGCCATGCAACAGTTGATGTTGCTGCACCAAGGATATTATGCTGCATAACTAAATACTTAGAAGGTCCCAAAGTCGATACCTATTGGCTATGCCAATGCTTGTTTTTCTTTCACTTCGTTATCTATTTTGTTTTTCACAATTATACCCTCTTCTGTCTGTTCTTTGGTAAATAGATCTATTAAACAGTATCTCTTCTTTACTCCCTATAGCTGTCTTTCTTGAAACATCACTCTCTGTTTACTTTCCTTATACTTACTCTTTTTTTTAAAAAACATTTTTTTTTGGTTAGCTCCCGGTCCGCGTACCGGGAAGCTAACCCGGGAGCGAACCAAAAGAAAGAGAGCTTGCCAGAGTGCTAAACATTGTAGCAATTTTTTTGGAAAGGGAAGGTAGTTCTGAAAAGAACTTTTTTTTTAATATTTTTGTTGTTTTATATTTTTTTGGTATTTTTTGAATTTTTTTTGTTTTTTTTGTATTTTTTGAACGATTTTATATTTTTTTTGGTTTTTTTGGGGGGGGGGAAACAACAAAAAACAGGCGTTGAAAAGGGCTCAACAGGAGCAAAAAAAAATTACTGGGGGCGGTTAGGGCAATCATGGTGTTCATACGCCAGGTTCAGTGCATTGATGCTCATGTTGCCACAAGCTAATAATGCACGACAGCGCATACATAAGTGTATCATGTTCCCAAAATTGGGTTGGATATTTGGCACAGTTTCCCGTGCCTCCTCTGGTGATAAAGAAACCGATGTTGCTGGTCTCGTCACAGGAGTTGGTCGAGGATTGTCCATCATATCCCTTAATTCCGCCCGGCTGTAATTTAAGGGATGTTTCCTCGTCATGTGCCTATGCATGGTATGATTACCGTAGCTGTATTTTTTGTCCGTCCCTCTGGACAATTGTTCCTTGCATATGAGGCATGTTGCGTACCTGGCATTGACCTTTTTTTGGCCACGAGGGATGGAAAAAAACTGCCAGATGAAACTGGGTTTCTTTCTTGAAACCCGGGGCAACTCTTCAAGAAATTGTGGTTGTTCTCCCTCCTCATCCATCTCTTCATCTTCCTCCTCAGTGTTGGTAACCACCTGGGGAGGTGGTCCTCTCTTCCCATGAGGAGGTGGAGGTGGTGGTGGGGGTGCACCAGCTGAAGCAATCAGTGAAGCCATTTTCATACAATCAAAATAGGTCTTCCAAGAAGCAAAATAGGTCTTCCTCTCACAATAATGAAAGTCAGAGTGAGGAAAGAAGGAGTGGTTTTCATCATTTGGAAAAAACAATACTTCTCAACCAATGAGAAGTGTTATTTTTAGGTCACCTGACCTAGCCTTCCATAATTATGAAACTAAAAGTGAAATGAACCAATGAAAAGCTTTATTAACAAGTCACATGACCTCTAACTTTCATGTTACGCGCTGCGGAACGCTCCCCGGTTAGCTTCCGGTTCGCTGCGCTTCGCGCCTCGGTCCGCGCCCCGGGACACTTCCGGGTGCGCTAACGCGATACGTCACAAGACGCATTTCGCGGCAACGCGATACGTCGCGCTTTCGCGCCGCGGATCGCTTCCGGGGAGTTGCGTTTCGCGCCTCGGTCCGCGCCCCGGGGCACTTCCGGGTGCGCTAACGCAGTACGTCATAAGACGCATTACGCGGCAACGCAATACCGTCACTATGTTGATTTGTTACCGGTTCGCGGACCGGATCGCGGAATCGAATTGAGCTAACGGGAAGCTTCCCGGTTAGCGGACCGGGAGCGAAACAAAAAAAATATTAAAAAAAAATTATTAATAAACATATAAAATATATTTTTGGATTTAAAGAAGAATACATTTTACTTCTGTAGATATTAGCTTTTAAAAAACCAATGAAATTCACTGAAAAAACCATAGGTTATAGACCATATATAGTTAGGAATTAGCATTTACAAAACCTTGAAAATTCACTGAAAAAACCATAGGTTATACACCATATATAGTTAGGAATTAGCATTTAAAAAACCTTATTTTACTCACACAAAACCATTGAAATTCCATATATAGTTAGTTGTACTAACTATATATCGCGCACCCGCAATCCACTGCTGATGATGTCACATATTACATCATTCATGACATGGTCAGTGACATCACTGATGACATCACTGATGACATCTCAAATGACATCACTGATGACATCACTGATGACATCTCAAATGACATCACTGATGACATCACTGATGACATCTCAAATGACATCACTGATGACATCACTGATGACATCTCAAATGACATCACTGATGACATCACTGATGACATCTCATTTGACATTACTGATGACATCACTGATGACATCATTCATGTGATAATACGATGAAGCTCTTCAGACTCTAATATAACCTTAGATACAGTAAGTGTAAACAGACACTCACAGACTGTCACTCATCCATAGAGTTACACACACACCTAGTCAGTCATGCAAAGAATCAATCACACATCCATTTTCTCAACTATACAGTTATACACACCTTACTTATTCAAAGATATACTAACACATATTTACTCTCTTATACAATCCCTGATACAAGTTCACAATGATCCATACAGCCACTCACACATTCACTGGCTCTTATGCACAGTTATTTATATATGTCAACTCTCACATGTACTGTGTTTTACATATGTACTTACTTTTACATGTAGCACTGAGATATCCATTCACTCACCCATACACTCATGCACACAGTCAACCGCCCATACAGCTGTTTCCACATGCACTTTTGAACCCATACATCTAGTGAATCAACTGCTCACACATCTATGCACAGAGTCATACACCTCCCAGCCACCCATACACACTCTCAGTCTCCCATACAAATACGTAGGCAACCAATCAATAACGCATATAGTTAATCATATAGCTAATGATCAACACATGCAGCAGTTTATAGAACAACAAACATAATGATGCACAAATTGAGACAGTTTAGTCACTAACCCATGCACTCAGTGAGACACATTTAACCACTCACTCATACAGTCAGTCATGCACCTAATAAATCCTTCATCCAGACATTTATACATCCACTAATTCTTAAATATGTAAGACATATTTTAACTTTACAGAATTATACAATCACTGGATGACGTCATCAGTGATGTCATCAGTGATGTCATTTGAGATGTCATCAGTGATGTCATCAGTGATGTCACTGACCATGTCATGAATGATGTAATATGTGACATCATCAGCAGTGGATTGCGGGTGCGCGATATATAGTTAGTACAACTAACTATATATGGAATTTCAATGGTTTTGTGTGAGTAAAATAAGGTTTTTTAAATGCTAATTCCTAACTATATATGGTGTATAACCTATGGTTTTTTCAGTGAATTTTCAAGGTTTTGTAAATGCTAATTCCTAACTATATATGGTCTATAACCTATGGTTTTTTCAGTGAATATATATATATATATAACATTTCTATGGCAAAATGAAACCCCTCATTTTGTTCCTTTGCAAATTAAATGTTTTAAGTGTTAACACTTTATTCCAATCAAGATGACTTCAGGTGTGCCATACTTTTGTCATAAGTAAGACTGTTAGCGCTCTAGTTGTTCTTTAGAACACTCTGGGACATACTTTCACTGGGCTATAGTTGGGCTACATCTGGCTGTTATTTGGGCTACATTTGGGCTCTTTTGTCTCTGGTGGCCATCTTTGGGCTACATTGGGCTACATTGGGCTACATTGGGCTCCAACATATATATAGCCCAATGTAGCCCAATATATATTTTTCAAAGTTAATTTTCATAAAAACCACTGGAGCATATATCTTGAGACATAGCAAAGGCACATCGGGCTACCAGTCCCTACAATTTTGTCAAGTTTTGTGGAAATCCATTCAGCCATTCGAGCTAAAAGTGAGTCCAACCGCCCTATGGAAAACTCAATGTTAAAAACACGTTTGGGACCCCCCTTTTTTCTCGGCCCCCGCTTGACGAAACCCCCCCAAATTTTCAGGGGCTGCTCAGAAACAAAATGTGCCATTGTCCAGAAAATTTCAGCCAATTCCGTCCACAAACGCCAATGTTATTAGATATAGAATTTTCAGAAATCCCATAGAGAAAAAATCCTAACTATATATACCTACTGGCTATCGCCAGTAGGTAATATATATATATATATATATATATATATATATATATATATATATATATATATATATATATATATATATATATATGTTTCCCAAAGTGCCCTAAAGCTATATATATAACATTTCTATGGCAAAATGAAACCCCTCATTTTGTTCCTTTGCAAATTAAATGTTTTAAGTGTTAACACTTTATTCCAATCAAGATGACTTCAGGTGTGCCATACTTTTGTCATAAGTAAGACTGTTAGCGCTTTAGTTGTTCTTTAGAACACTCTGGGACATTCTTTCACTGGGCTATAGTTGGGCTACATCTGGCTGATATTTGGGCTACATTTGGGCTCTTTTGTCTCTGGTGGCCATCTTTGGGCTACATTGGGCTACATTGGGCTACATTGGGCTACATTGGGCTCCAACATATATATATAGCCAATGTAGCCCAATATATATTTTTCAAAGTTAATTTTCGTAAAAACCACTGGAGCATATATCTTGAGACATAGCAAAGGCACATCGGGCTACCAGTCCCTACAATTTTGCCAAGTTTTGTGGAAATCCATTCAGCCGTTCAGGCTAAAAGTGCTATGTCTCAAGATATAGGCTCCAGTGGTTTTTACAAAAATTAACTTTGAAAAATATATATTGGGCTACATTGGGCTATATATATGTTGGAGCCCAAATGTAGCCCAATGTAGCCCAATGTAGCCCAATGTAGCCCAAAGATGGCCACCAGAGACAAAAAAAACAAATGTAGCCCAAATATCAGCCAGATGTAGCCCAACTATAGCCCAATGACAGAATGTCCCAGAGTGTTCTAAAGAACAACTAGAGTGCTAACAGTCCTACTTATTACAAAGGTATGGCACACCTGAAGCCATCTTGATTGGAATAAAGTGGTAACTCTTAAAACATTTAATTTAAAAATGAACAAAATGAGGGGGTTAATTTTGCCATAGAAAGTATGATTAGCGAATATATGACGAAATCCCGCATACCATCAGTCCGCAAAAAAAATTCCCGCATGTACTATTAGGCCGCAAATTAAAATAACGAAAACTTTTAGAACGAATATGCCTTTAGCATACACTAAACAACTAAACTACCCTAAACCCTAAAACACTACCCCCAGCATGACCCTACACTACACAAACAGTACAACACTACCCTAAACCCTAAAACACTACCCCCAGCATGACCCTACACTACACAAACACTACAACACTACCCTACACCCTAAAACACTACCCCCAGCATGACCCTACACTACGCAAACACTACAACACTACCCAAAACCCTAAAACACTACACCCCAGCATGACCCTACACTACGCAAACACTACAACACTACCCTAAACCCTAAAACACTACCCCCAGCATGACCCTACACTACACAAACACTACAACACAACCCTAAACCCTAAAACACTACCCCCAGCATGACCCCACACTACGCAAACACTACAACACAACCCTAAACCCTAAAACACTACCCCCAGCATGACCCTACACTACGCAAACACTACAACACTACCCTAAACCCTAAAACACTACCCCCAGCATGACCCCACACTACGCAAACACTACAACACTACCCAAAACCCTAAAACACTACACCCCAGCATGACCCTACACTACGCAAACACTACAACACTACCCTAAACCCTAAAACACTACCCCCAGCATGACCCTACACTACGCAAACACTACAACACTACCCAAAACCCTAAAACACTACACCCCAGCATGACCCTACACTACGCAAACACTACAACACTACCCTAAACCCTAAAACACTACCCCCAGCATGACCCTACACTACGCAAACACTACAACACTACCCTAAACCCTAAAACACTACCCCCAGTATGACCCTACACTACGCAAACACTACAACACTACCCTAAACCCTAAAACACTACCCCCAGCATGACCCTACACTACGCAAACACTACAACACTACCCTAAACCCTAAAACACTACCCCCAGCATGACCCTACACTACGCAAACACTACAACACTACCCTAAACCCTAAAACACTACCCCCAGCATGACCCTACACTACGCAAACACTACAACACTACCCAAAACCCTAAAATACTACCCCCAGCATGACCCTACACTACGCAAACACTACAACACTACCCAAAACCCTAAAACACTACCCCCCAGCATGACCCTACACTACGCAAACACTACAACACTACCCAAAACCCTAAAACACTACCCCCAGCATGACCCTACACTACGCAAACACTACAACACTACCCAAAACCCTAAAACACTACCCCCAGCATGACCCTACACTACGCAAACACTACAACACTACCCAAAACCCTAAAACACTACACCCCAGCATGACCCTACACTACGCAAACACTACAACACTACCCAAAACCCTAAAACACTACCCCCAGCATGACCCTACACTACGCAAACACTACAACACTACCCAAAACCCTAAAATACTACACCCCAGCATGACCCTACACTACGCAAACACTACAACACTACCCAAAACCCTAAAACACTACCCCCAGCATGACCCTACACTAAACAACCACCACAACTCTACACTACACTAACACAACACTACACTACACAACACTACACTACACTACACAATCACTAACCCACGAAAAAATTAACACAAACCCACTTACCTCTCTCGTCATCGTGGTTTTCACAACGCAAATGCATTTACCATACATGCCTTTAAAACGTAATTCTTTGTAAAGGCATGCGCGATAAATGCACATGCGTTTTGAAAAAATGCGGGATAATGGTATGCGAGGTCAATGACCTTGCGGGATAATGGTATGCGGACTGAAAGTCTGCGGGATAAAAAATGCGGGAAAATGGCTGCAAACCATGATTAGCAGCAGACTTCCCTGGTGAGCACTAGCTTTACTACAGTGATCTAATGAGCAACTAGAGTGCTAACATTCAGAATTCATGGCAAATGTGTGACACATCTGAATGCCTTCTTGATAGAACCAAAGTAAACAAGCATTGAAAATGCAATAGATCTCGCCCTCGTTTAAGTTAAAGCCATTCTGTTTGTAATGAGGTGGCTTTTTAGCTTTGCTTTTATTAGTGTTTTTAAAACTTTCATGTAAATAACATGCATATGTATGCATATATGTATATGTATGCATGCATTTATATTTATATAGATATGCAGATTATATATGTTTATATATGTATATTACCTACTGGCGATAGCCAGTGGGTATATATAGTTAGGATTTTTTCTCTATGGGATTTCTGAAAATTCTATGTCTAATAACTTTGGCGTTTGTGGACGGAATTGGCTGAAATTTTCAGGAAAATGGCACATTATGTTTCTGAGCAGCCACTGAAAATTTGGGCGGGTTTTGTCAAGGGGGGGCCGAGAAAAAAGGGGGGTCCCAAAACACATTTTTCCCATTCATTTTTCCATAGGGCGGTTGGACTCACTTTTAGCTCGAACGGCTGAATAGATTTACATGAAACTTGGCAAAATTGTAGATATGGTTTGCCCGACGTGCCTTTGCTATGTCTCAATATATGTGCTCCAGTGGATTTTGAGAAATGAACGTTTAAAAAAATATATATATCTGTGACAGCGCTCCGGTTAGCGCCCCGGTTCGCGTACCTGACGCGTAACGGAACTTCGCGAAGTGAAGCTGATTGGCTCTCCGGTGTCTGTCAACATTCTAAACAGTCCGGAGCGGCCGCCATCTTGTCTCTCGGTACGATCGAGAGACAAGATGTGGTGAAAAACGAAGGGGGAAATGAAGGAAAGGGGGCAAGGTAGACCACTCCTGACCCCCTAGGATTGATGAGGGGGATATTAAAGTGCCCCGCGGGGCAAAAAATAAAAAAAAAAATGTTTTGCGATTTTACGCCGTAGAGGCGCGTCCCGGTACGCGAACCGGGCAGCTCACCTGGCAGCTCACCGGGCAGCTAACCGGGTTATAGACCATATATAGTTAGGAATTTGCATTTACAAAACCTTGAAAATTCACTGAAAAAACCATAGGTTAGAGACCATATATAGTTAGCTGGACATTTTATTGACATAAAACCAATGAAATTCCATATATAGTTAGTTGCACTAACTATATATCGCGCACCCGCAATCCACTGCTGATGATGTCACATATTACATCATTCATGACATGGTCAGTGACATCACTGATGACATCACTGATGACATCTCAAATGACATCTCAAATGACATCACTGATGACATCATGACACACCAATACCAGTTACTACATACGCACTCACTGATTCCTACGTCTACACACACATTCACTCATTCACCCATACAATCACTCATACATGCAGTCACTCATTATTACAAAACTATCATATGCACTCATACACCTATGCAGACACTCACACACTGCCACTCATCCATGGAGTTACTCACACACCTAGTCAGTCCTGTAAAGAATCAATCACACTTCCATTTCCTCATCTATACAGTTAAACACAGAACACCATACTTCAGTGACATCACTGATGACATCTCAAATGACATCACTGATGACATCTCAAATGACATCACTGATGACATCATGACACACCAATACCAGTTACTACATACGCACTCACTGATTCCTACGTCTACACACACATTCACTCATTCACCCATACAATCACTCATACATACAGTCACTCATTATTACAACACTATCATATGCACTCATACACCTAGTCAGTCCTGTGAAGAATCAATCACACTTCGATTTCCTCATCTATACAGTTAAACACAGAACACCATACTTTTCACACATATACTAACACATACTTACTCTCTTATACAATCACTGATACAAGTACACATTGATATGCACAGAGTCACACACCTCCCAGCCAGCCACACACACACTCAGTCTTCCATACATCCACTCATTCTTCAATATTTAAAACATATTTAAACTTTACAAAAACACACAGACACTAGATGATGTCATCAGTGATGTCATTTGAGATGTCATCAGTGATGTCATCAGTGATGTCATTTGAGATGTCATCAGTGATGTCATCAGTGATGTCACTGACCATGTCATGAATGATGTAATATGTGACATCATCAGCAGTGGATTGCGGGTGCGCGATATATAGTTAGTGCAACTAACTATATATGGAATTTCATTGGTTTTATGTCAATAAAATGTCCAGCTAACTATATATGGTCTCTAACCTATGGTTTTTTCAGTGAATTTTCAAGGTTTTGTAAATGCAAATTCCTAACTATATATGGTCTATAACCTATGGTTTTTTCAGTGAATATATAAATATATATAAATATATATATATAATACCTACTGGCGGTCGCCAGTAGGTATATATAGTTAGGATTGATTTCCATAGGGAAATCACAACATTCTATTGGGAATAACTTTGGCGCCGGTTGAGGACTCTGCCTGAATCTTTCAGCAACTTTGCCTCGCGGCACTCCGGTCCTTCCCTGAAAGTTTGGGGGGATTTGTCAAGCGGGGGCCGAGATAAAAGGGGGGTCCCAAAACGTGTTTTCCCCATGTTAATTTCCATAGGGCGGTCTGTCGCACTTTTAGCTCGAACGGCTGAATGGATTTTCACCAAACTTGGCAAAATTGTAGGGACTGGTAGCCCGATGTGCCTTTGCTATGTCTCAAGATATGTGCTCCAGAGGATTTTGAGTAATTTAGGTTAAAAAAAATGTATATATCTATGGCCGCGCCCCGGTACGCGCACCGGGGAGCGCTCCGGGCGCGCCTCGCGACTTGTGCACGGGAAGCTGATTGGTTCTCGGGTGTCTGTAAACATTTGAAACAGTCCGCAGCGGCCGCCATCTTGTGTCTCGGTAGGATTGAGACACAAGAGGTGGCAAAAATCAAAGGGGGAAATGACCAGAAGGGGGCAGGGTAGACCCCCCCTGACCCCCTAGGTTTGATGTGGGGGCCATTAAAGGGTCCCGCGGGGCAAAAAAAATAATATTTTTTTTTGCGTTTTTCGCGGAGGGAGCGCCCGTTACGCGCACCGGGGAGAGTACCGGGGAGCGTACCGGGGAGCGTACCATGGGGAAAAATAGTGAAAAAAATTATATAATCATAATAATAAATAATAAAATAATCATTTTGAGTGATTACAGGTAGGGTAGCTCTGAAAAGAACTTTTGGTTCTGTGGCTGTTTTAGGTACCTACAAGTACGTCCCACACACACCCACACGCACACAACCCCACACCTCCACACCCACACATTCCCCACACACACCTCACACACGCACACCTCCACCCACACCCAAACACCCCACACCCCCACACCGACACCTTACACATCCACACCCACACCCACACATCCCACACACACTCACTCACACACACACCTCACCCCCCAACACACACACACGCACACACAGATACCTCACAGACACACCTCACACATCCCACACACACCTCCCCCCCACACACACACACACGCACACCTCACAGACACACCCACACATCCCACACATACACACACATCCTACACACATACCCCCCACACCCACACACACCCCACACACACCTCACACCCCCACACCCCCACCTACACCCAAACACCCCACACACCCACACCCACACACACACCTTACACATCCACATCCCCACCCACACCCACATACCCCACACACCTACACACACCTATACACCTCATCCCCCCTCAGACACACACACACACACACACACCTCACAGACACACCCCACACATCCCCCACACACACCTCACCCCACACACACACACACCTCTGACACCCCCCCCCCACACACACACACCCCACACACACACCTCACACACACACACACCCACACCCACACACACATTCCTCACCCCCACACACACCCACACACACCCCCACACACACACACACCCACACACACACACACACACCCCACACACACACCCACACATCCTACACACACACACCCCACACACATACCCCCCCCCACACACACCCCACACCCACACACCCCACACACACACCACTCACACACCCACTCATTATTTTTTTCCCCTTTTTTTGAGAAGGTGCGCGCCCCGGTACACGTATCGGTACACGTACCGGTACGCGTACCCTGGAGAAAAAAAGAAAGACAGAGTTTTTAAAAAATGTAGCATTTTTATATAAATTGGAGGTAGTTCTGAAAAGAACTGTTTTTTTATTCTTATTGTTGTTTTATATTTTTTTATTGTTTTTTTGTACCCCGCGACTTTAAAAAAATATATATTCTTTTTTTGCCTTGGGGGTCCTTGTGAGACCCCCTGAGCAGGCCTAGGGGGTCAGGGTGTTTCTAGTCTGGCCCCTTTGCGAGTTTCACACCTTTGTTTCACTGCTTTCTTGTGCACAAGATGGCTGCCAGGGACACCCAGTATGCAAGGGGAATTAGTTCCCCCTCTTCAAACATGCACGGGGCTGCGTTGCAGAGAGGTGTAAAAAAGGGTGTGGCCTCATCACACCTCTATGCAATGCAGCCATCTGGCGCATACTGGAGGCTCCTGGTGGGCTAGTTGGACCCCAGGGACCCCATTATGCAAGGGGAATTAGTTCCCCCTCTGCAAACGCACCAGGCGGCTGCGTTGCAGAGAGGAGTAACAAGGGGCATAGCCTCATTACACCTCTGCAATGCAGCCCCCTGGCGCATACTGGAGGTTCCAGGTGGGCTAGTTGGCCCCCAGGGGCCCCCAGTATGCAGGGGGAATGAGTTCCCCCTCTTCAAACATGCACGGGGGCTGTGTTGCATAGAGGTGTAAAGAGGGCCGTGGCTTAATTACACCTCTCTGCAATGCAGTCCCCTGGTGCATACTGGAGATTCCTGGTGGGCTTTCAGGTCCTATATAGTTAGGAATTAGCATTAAAAAAAACTTTGAAATTCACTGAAAAAACCATAGGTTTCAGGCCTTATATAGTTAGGAATTAGCATTTAAAAAACCTTTGAAATTCACTGAAAAAACCATAGGTTTCAGGCCTTATATAGTTAGGAATTAGCATTTAAAAAACCTTGCAAATTCATTGAAAAAACCATAGGTTTCAGGCCTTATATAGTTAGGAATTAGCATTTAAAAAACCTTGCAAATTCACTGAAAAAAACATAGGTTTCAGGCCTTATATAGTTAGGAATTAGGCACAAGAAAGCAGAAAAACAAACGTGTAGAACACAAAAAGGGGGCAGGGTAGGAACACCCTGACCCCCTAGGGCTGCTCAGGTGGTCCCACTAGGATATTAATATATTTAAATGTTATCCGCTAATAGAATTAGCATTTAAAAAAACCTTTGAAATTCACAGAAAAAACCATAGGTTTCAGGCCTTATATAGTTAGGAATTAGCATTTAAAAAAACCTTTGAAATTCACTGAAAAAACCATAGGTTTAAGGAGTTATATAGTTAGGAATTAGCTTTTACAAAACCTTTGAAATTCACTCAAAAAACTATAAGTTTTAGTGGTGTTATAGTTAGCTGGACATTTTACTCATACAAAACCATTAGAATTGCTCCTATATAGTTAGTTGTACTAAGTATATATCGCGCACCCGCAATCCACTGCTGATGATGTCACATATTACATCATTCATGACATGGTCAGTGACATCACTGATGACATCTCAAATGACATCACTGATGACATCACTGATGACATCATCCACGTGAAAATCACATACACCTTTTTATACACTATTACAATTTTTCATCACTCTTTGTAAAATACAGAGTATCATATTTTAATCCATTGTCACAGCAATACAAGTATCTAAAAATCCACTCAGTGATTCATACATGTATACACACATCTAATCCCTTACCTATGGATTCACTCATACATGCTGTCAATGAACAATAGAACACTATCAAAAATACTTATACATCTATATCAACATTAAACAACAGCACGCATCCTATTCATATATGAAGTCATCCTACTCACTTATGCAAACAATGGATCATACTTACATATTTACTTAGCAAAACACTTATACAAACACCACTTCTTCTATTCATTTAGATAGTAAGTCATACTCAGTGAATTATAAAATCATTAATACAAGTATACAGTTATCCATACAGTCACTCACACAATCATTGTGTCTTATGTATACTTATTTATATACAACAACTGACACATACACTGCCTTTTATTTTTCTAGTTTGTTGGACCTGTACCTTTGAGAAATATATTTGCTCATCACCACACCCATAAAGAGATTCCCTCACCCAAACTGTTAGAACATGTAGTTTTAACTTCATATATCTACTGAATAAACTATTCACACATCTTTGGACAGTCACACACCCTCCACCGAACCACACACACTTTCACACTCCCATACAAATACTCAGTTAACTAATCAATAACTAATATAGACTTTCACATAGCTAGTAACCAACTGTAGAATCAGTTTACACAACAACTGACAAAGTGATACAGATATTCACACAGTTTAGTCACTATCCACTATATTTAGTGAGACATTATAAATTGGTCAAGTAAACAGTCAATTACACTGCTACTAAATCCTCCATCCAAATATTTATTTATATATCCACTCATTCTTCAATGCAAATTGCTATATATATAATGCATATTTAAATAACGAAGCAAACCACATTCACTGGATGATGTCATCAGTGATGTCATCAGTGATATCATTTGAGATGTCATTAGTGATGTCACTGACCATGTCATGAATGATGTAATATGTGACATCATCAGCAGTGGATTGCGGGTGCGCCATATATACTTAGTACAACTAACTATATAGGAGCAATTTCAATGGTTTTTTCAGTGAATTTCAAAGGTTTTTTAAATGCTAATTCCTAACTATATAAGGCCTGAAACCTATGTTTTTTTCAGTGAATTTCAAAGGTTTTTTTAAATGCTAATTCCTAACTATATAAGGTCTGAAACCTATGTATTTTTCAGTGAATTTCAAAGGTTTTTTAAATGCTAATTCCTAACTATATAAGGCCTGAAACCTATGGTTTTTTCAGTGAATATATATATATATACATACATACATATATATATATATATATATATATATATATATATATATATATATATATATATATATATATATATATATATTACCTACTGGCGGTCGCCAGTAGGTATATATAGTTAGGATTTTTTCTCTATGGGATTTTTGAAAATTCTATGTCTAATAACTTTGGCGTTTGTGGACGGAATTGGCTGAAATTTTCAGGAAAATGGCACATTTTGTTTCTGAGCAGCCCCTGAAAATTGGGGGGGGGGTTCGTCCAGGGGGGGTCGAGAAAAAAGGGGGGTCCCAAAACGTGTTTTTAACATTGAGTTTTCCATAGGGCGGTTGGCCTCACTTTTAGCCCGAACGGCTGAAACTTGGCAAAATTGTAGGGACTGGTAGCCCGATGTGCCTTTTGTAGGTCTCAATATATGTGCTCCAGTGGATTTTGAGAAATTAACGTTTAAAAAAAGATATATATCTGTAACAGCGGACCGGGCAGCGCTCCAGTTCGCGTACTTTTCGCGCAATGGAGCTTTGTGAAGCGAAGCTGATTGGTTCTCCGGCGTCTGTAAACATTCCAAACAGTCCGTAGCGGCCGCCATCTTGTCTCTCGGTAGGATCGAGAGACAAGAGGAGGCCAAAGCGAAGGGGCAAATGACCATAAGGGGGCATAGTAGATCCTCCCTGACCTCTTAGGTTTGATGTACCATTTTGCCAAGTTTGGTGTAATTCCGTTCAGCCATTCAGGCTGTAGACGTATCTAAATGTCAATAATCGAACGGCTGAATGGATTTGCACGAATCTTGGCAAAATATTAGGGACTGGTAGCCCGATGTGCCTTTGCTAGGTCTCAATATATGTGCTCCAGTGGATTTTGAGAAATTAACGTTCAAAAAAAGATATATATCTGGAACAGCGCTCCGCTTCGCGTACTTTTCGCGTTACGGAGCTTTGCGAAGCTGATTGGTTCTCCGGCGTCTGTCAACATTACAAACAGTTCGTAGCGGCCGCCATCTTGTCTCTCGGTAGGATCGAGAGACAAGAGGAGGCCAAAGCGAAGCGGCAAATGACCATAAGGGGGCATAGTAGATCCTTCCTGACCTCTTAGGTTTGATGTACCATTTTGCCAAGTTTGGTGTAATTCCGTTCAGCCATTCAGGCTGTAGACATATGTAAATGTCCTATGGAAAATTGCATGGGGAAAACACATTTGAAAGTGTTGAAATTTAGAACCAATTAAAATGTTACTTTGGTTTTGTATTTGTGTGTGATGAAAGTTAATTGGTTATGTATATATCTCAAATGAGAGGAAACCACAGCCATTTTGTGATACTACTGTCTGAGGTACATTTGTGAGGAATTTTTGGTGGTGAATTTCTGGTGTTTGATTTACACAGTACTAACACTTCTCCTACTTTTAAAAAGGTGAGTTGTTAATTTGTAAGGGGAACTATGTTGTGCACTTGAAGATAATTTGAAAAATGTTTTCTGTTATTTTTTTGCAGTCCTTCTGTTATACTAAATACTTGATAAAGTTAGTTTTATATTATGTATTACTAAAAACGATAAATGAAAGTGATTATTTTTTTCTGCAATTTACAGCAAGCAATTTCAAAATAAAATGGCTCACAATGAAGAGACTGTGGCAATTTCTTTTGCATTGTCCACTACATTGATTGAAATTGAGAGCACCAATAATGAAATATTGTCACAAGGAGGAGATGACTTGTATGATTTCATTAGATTGATTGAAATTGACAGCACCAATAATGAAATATTGTCACAAGGAGGAGATGACTTGAATGATTCCACTACATTGATTGAAATTGAGAGCACCAATAATGAAATATTGTCACGAGGAGATGACTTGAATGATTCCACTACATTGATTGAAATTGACAGCACCAATAATGAAATATTGTCACAAGGAGGAGATGACTTGAATGATTCCACTACATTGATTGAAATTGACAGCACCAATAATGAAATATTGTCACAAGGAGGAGATGACTTGAATGATTTTTTTGATCAATCTGTTGATGGCGAATTTATCGAATGTTTGGAGACCATAGAGTTACAAGAATCATCATTGCAGACTTTTAATGAGGAGATTCCAGATGAGATGATTGAAGAGGAAATTGCTGATGAGGACATGTTACTAGTTCTTTCAAATTTAGAAAATTCTGAAGAATAAATTTATATTTAGAAATCAAAAATTGTTTGAGACATTATTCATTTTTATTTTTAATTTATGAGGTTGTAGCGAAGTGATTGTAGTATAAAATGAGACTTATAGTATAGAGTGCAACATTTTTATGTTACATGGTAAGTTTACTCATATTTACTTCCCTTCTCCCACTATATTATCTCCAATGTGTATTTGACATCTCTTCTTCATCTCCGGCCTCCTTTCTCTCACTGTGTGTCTCTGATGCATCTTATCGCTGCTATTTTGTGTAATTACAGAAGAGAGTAAAATAAAATAGTTCGGAACGTGAAAAGGGGGCAAAGTAGAGTACCCCTCACCCCCTAGGCCTTCTCAGGCGGTCCCAAAAGGATCAGTTTCTGCTTTCCTGAGAGATTATGGTATGAGTTCCATATACCACAATAATTTGCATTACAACATGCAAGATATATAGTTAGCTGGACATTTTATTGACATAAAACCAATGAAATTCCATATATAGTTAGTTGCACTAACTATATATCGCGCACCCGCAATCCACTGCTGATGATGTCACATATTACATTATTCATGACATGGTCAGTGGCATCACTGATGACATCACTGATGACATCTCAAATGACATCACTGATGACATCACTGATGACATCTCATTTGACATCAATGACCACATCACTGATGATATCATTCATGTGACAATACAATGCATCTCCTCACATTTTATTATAACCTCTGTTTCACCCAGTGTTAAATACAGAGTATAATTTTTGAAACCATTGACACACCAATACTAGTTACTACATACGCACTCACTGATTCCTACGTCTACACACACCTTCACTCATTCACCCATACAATCATTCATACATACAATCACTCATCTTTACAACACTACCATATGCACTCATACACCTATACAGACACTCACAGTCTGCCACTCATCCATGGAGTTACTCACTCACCTAGTCAGTCATGTAAAGAATCAATGACACTTCCATTTTCTTGTCTATACAGTTAAACATAGAGCACCTTACATTTTCAAACATATACTAACACATACTTACCTTCTTATACAATCATTGATACAAGTACACATTGATCTGCACAGAGTCACACACCTCCCAGCCAGCCACACACACACTCAGTCTCCCATACAAATACTTGGGCAATCAATCAATAACCCATATAGTTACTCATACAGCTACTGATCAACACATGCAGCAGTTTACAGAACAACAGACATAATGATGCACAAATTAAGACAGTTTAGTCACTAACCCATGCACTCAGTGAGACCCATTTAATCACTCACTCATACAGTTAGTCATGCACCTACTAAATCCTTCGTCCAGACACTTATACATCCACTCATTCTTCAATATGTAAGACATATTTAAACTTTACAGAAACAAAAACTCACTGGATGTTGTTATCAGTCATGTCATCAGTGATGTCATTTGAGATGTCATCAGTGATGTCATCAGTGATGTCACTGACCATGTCATGAATGATGTAATATGTGACATCATCAGCAGTGGATTGCGGGTGCGCGATATATAGTTAGTGCAACTAACTATATATGGAATTTCATTGGTTTTATGTCAATAAAATGTCCAGCTAACTATATATGGTCTCTAACCTTTGGTTTTTTCAGTGAATATGTATATATATATATATATATATATATATATATATATATACATACATATATATGTGTGTGTGTGTGTATATATGTGATAATTTATTTAATTTATATATGTGTATATCTATATAACTATATCTATATATATACAGACACACACATATATATGACGTGCTTTATATATTTAATATACACAACGTTGGATTCCAATAAGCGTGTGTCGAATATGCGTGTGTTTTTAATCGAAAGCCCGAACAGACACATACAAATGTCAATGTTCGTTTGTTCAAAATCTTAAATCTCCAAATGTTCTTCACCTATTGATTTGAAATTTTGACACAACGTTGGATTCGATTAAGCGCATGTTTATATATACAAAACATGAGATTAGGATACGTGCGTGTCTAATACGTGCGTGTTTTTAATTGAAAGGCCGAACAGACCCTATCGATTTGGTTGCTGTGCAAAAACTACAAGGGACGCATAGAGACAATAGTTTACATATTTTAGGATGGACAATTGGTGTCGCGATGGCAGACTGGGAAGTGGGTGGAGGAAGGGGTGAGGAGTTGGTTCACTTTACAACATTAAGAAAGGACGCATAGAGACAATAGTCTACATATATTAGGATGGACAATTGGTGTCAGGATGGCAGACCGGGAAGTGGGTGGAGGGAATGGGGAGGAGTTGGTTCACTTTGCAACATTAGCGAGTGTTTATAGATACACAACGTTGGATTTGAATACGCCTGTGTACAATACGCACGTGATTTTAATCGAATGGCCGAACAGATCCTATCGATTTGCTTGCTGCTTAACAACTACAAGGGACGCATAGAAACAATATTCACAAAAACATATTGTTTACCCACAAGCATTGTGAAATTAAACATATTAGAAAAGTGTGCTTACTCTTTTCTTTCTCTGCCATTTAACCAGACAGAGCCACAGCAACGCGTGGCTGGTACAGCTAGTATATATATATATATATATATATATATATATATATATGTATATATTTCTTTTTTTTTAAACACGGAGTACGACAGGAGTACCACAGTACCAATTTATTTTTGAAAATACACTCTAAAATACTGTATTTTAATAATTTAGTCTGCTAAATTGTTTATCCAATTTTTTAAATATTTCAATATGCACAATAAGTGAACGGAGTAGCATGTTCATTAGTAAAAATTACATGCTTCCTAAAAAAAATGCAGTTCACCAAACACTGCTATACAAATATAAAGAAATTTAACAACAAAAATGCTAACCGTAGAAATGCTTTGGGATACTGCAACACTCCCCTGCTACTGTGTTTATTAAAAAAAAATCTTCAAAGTTATAAATGATTTGCTCTATCTATTACCGCTTTATAGTTGGTAATAGTTAAGGCCAAAATAACAAACCGAATACTTACCCACATTGGAAGGAGTAATGCAAAACACAGGAAAAGTGGACCTAAAAATAACTTGGCTGCCTACACAAAATAAACATGTGACCACAATAATATGTAATCATGACAAACATCAACAAAATACGACTTCTAGTTTTCACACAGCACAACATTCTTCTTTACACCCCCTTCAGCCAACGCCACAAAACTTTAAACCGATGGAAGAAGTCTGCTAAAATGTGCTGGCATTCCAAAAATGCATGCAAACTTATTAATGTATGAAATGTGAAAAAATCTATAGGGGGCTAATATATACAATTTTAGTATTATAACAGTCTGCCTATTACCACTTCATTAAAGGGGTAATAGATTGTTAACAATAAAAAAAGTTATACTTAACTATATTTAACACTCTAGCCCACAAGTCACCGAAAGGCTGTGCGTACAATAATGCAAAGTATTCATAATAACTACATGGCTGAGTTTTATCTTTGGTAAATACAGACATCAGCTAATCACATCACCAGTTTGAAGCCCCATATACTGTGGTATACCATGAACTTTCATTATCTACGGTCAGAAAATAAATATTTAGACATTATCATTTATATTTTTCAGATATAACATTCAGATTTTCATATAATGTAACAGTACCTTTCATTTTATGTAAATACTCCAATTTAGGCAACTGAGCTGTACAATAGTTCACTTTACCCCACTGCAATCTATGCTATTTAAAGAATACCAGTCCACTCAATGGCACAACACTGTACGCCATTAAATTCTGCGCTAATTTACTGTACATCACTAGGCTCTACTCCACCCAACTCCACTGTACGGCACTCCAGTATACACCACTGTACTCTGCTCTATTATACTGTTCACCTCTGTATTCTTTGACACTTTCATGTAGGTCAGTTAACTGGGCAACCCTACATTGTACTGCTTTCAACCGTACGCTTCTCAACTATATGCAACTCCAATTTAAGTTTTTCCACTACATGTGATTGAACTGTGCCCCTCTTTATGGTGCACGGCTGGAGTGTACACTATTCCAGTCTGTGCTACTCCACTGTATGGCACTCAGTTCTACTAAAACGCATTTTACGCCACTGCGCTGTACCATAATCTACTGTCTGCTATTTCAGTTTACAAAAGTACATTCTGTGCTACTCCACTAAATGACACTGCAGTGTTCGTCAGAACACTGTATGCTTCTATAATTAACCCCACAGAATTGACCTCCCGGAAATGGCTGGCAGCTACGGAAGGATTTTTTTTATTTCCTTATTATGAGAAATAAGGAAGACGGTGTGGTGTTTATTTGTTTCACATCAGTTAGTTTATTGTCCAAAACAATTCCCGTAATTGTTTGCCATGTTTTCTGGCTCACGAGTCTCCCCTAGTTCAACTAGCCACCTGTGGCACCTTGTGGCATCCCATGTTGGCGAAAGACTGCCAAAAATCATTATTCCGTTTTTCTCTGAATTGAGCTTTAAACAAAGTTTGCTCATCCTGGTGCTTATTTACCGCCTGCACTGTTGAAAGGGGGTGACATAGAGGATTCATTTTTTAAATCTGCAACCACAATTTGTGAGTCGTCTGCATAAGATGTCAAACTAAATCCAAAATTGAATCAAGGGTGCCAATTCCGACATATAGATGTTAAATAATGTGTGGCTGAGGGAGGAACCCTGTGGAACACCACATGGCAGCACATAAGGCACAGATTTAAAGTGATTCAATGCAACTGCCTGAGTTCTACCCGCCAGAAACGAAGCAAGCAAAGAGAGTGCAGATTCCTTAATGGACAAGGTCTTTAGACGCCGTTTCAACAAGCTATGACCTACTGTGTCGAATGCTGCAGATAAATCAGGGAGTATTAGAGCAGTAGAACCACCTCTATCCATCACTACCCTAATCTCCTAGGTAGCGTTGATTAATGCAGATAGTGGCAAATGGTGAAAGTCTATGATTATGCTTTTTCAGCCACACAATCACATTTAAAAAATATATATGTAAATAAATAAATACATAAATAAATAATTCCAGTAGCCCTGATCATAGTTTGAAAAACTTTAAGTATGTTTGATATACGCAACTTAAACTACACAAACAGAAATTCTACAGTTATAGTTACATATTTAATTTATCATTTAAGCACCAGTTTCAAACTAATATGTCATACTTATTGCACAGATGTATTCTTGCGCACCAACAAAAAATTCAGATCACTTGCACACTTCCGTACAGAGTCTTCTCACCTCACTCCCTACACCAAATTAACAATAACTCGCCCCATCTCTATGCAGTACCTATAACCTTGCATAGTACAGAGCGTTGAGTATATGAAATCACTGTATTAATCACAACACTTATTAAATCTCAAATTACATGTTTTGCCTAAACACACTGCTTGGTGCAGTGGCGAGTTATAGTTAATGTAGCGTGGGGAGTGAGGTGAGCATACTGTTTACGGAGTTACGTGAGTTATCTGAATTTTAGGAGTCACAGAGAAAACCAAAGGTGATGTGATGTCACTGACTCTATTGTGTATGGCTACCATACCATACATAGGGAACCAGACCTCTAGTGCCACACACATCGTTAGGAGCGACTAGGGCACAAAACACGTCGACCAATTACACTGCGATAGCCCTCTAGGAACTTTGCTTCCCTGCAGGGCTTCCACATATTTTTTAACTAAGCTGGAACTACCTGAACTGTTAAAACTTTTTGAAGAGGACTGCTCCAGACTTATTTTAATACTCACTACCCGTGCACTACATTGTCCTTGCCCTCTTACCCGCACGCACCCCACGGCTTCTTCAAAAGATCTCTGCCAAAGAGCCCCGTTTACGGGAGCCCGTCGGGCATTGCAGCTCCGGCCCGACGAGGAGCAGAGCCCAATGATGAAGCATGACATCCCTCCGGGTGTGTGAGGGCATCACAAAAAAATACCTGCCCTTTCCCTTGTCCCCTTGTTAGGAACTGCACACCCCTTTGTAGCATGTCACTGACCATGTCATGAGTGATGTAATATATGAGGTCATAAGCAGTGCATTGCAGGAAAGTAAGTAATAGATAGCTCAGGTCGCTATAATAGCTGAATTTCAATGATTTTGTACGAGTAAATCTGAGCCTAACTATAAAATCCCTGAACCTTTATATCTTGCAGTAAATTTTGAAGGTTTTAACATTTTTGATCCTTACTGTAACCTGTCACCTTTCAATCAATCAATCAATCAAGAATTTGTAGAGCGCACTACTTACCCGCTAGGGTCTCAAGGCGCTGGGGGGGGGGAGGGGCTGCAGCCACTGGTCGAAGAGCCAGGTCTTGAGCAGTCTTCTGAAGGCCGGGAGGTCTGTGGTCTGACGTAGAAGGAGGGGGAGGGCGTTCCAGGACTTGGTGGAGCGGTGGGAGAAGGATCTGCCCCCGGATGTGGTTCTGTGAATGCGCGGGACGGTGGCTAGGGACAGGTCGGCGGAGCGGAGTTTCCTGTTGGGTACGTAGAAGGAGAGTCTGTCGTGAGGTAGGCAGGGCCGGTATTGTGGAGTGCCTTGTGTGCGTGGATCATGAGTTTGAATGTGATTCTTTTGTCGACGGGGAGCCAGTGCAGGTCTCTTAGGTGCGGGGTGATGTGGTCTCGGCGTGGGATGTTGAGGATCAGGCGTGCGGAGGCGTTCTGGATTCTTTGGAGTCTGTTGATGAGTTTGGACGAGGCTCCGGTGTAGAGGACGTTTCCGTAGTCGAGTCGACTGCTGACGAGGGCGTGTGTGAGGGTTTTCCGTGTGTCTGTCGGGATCCATCTGTAGATCTTGCGGAGCATACAGAGGGTGTGGAAGCAGGAGGAGGAGAACGCGTTGACTTGGTTGGTCATGCTGAGCTTGGAGTCGAGGCTGACCCCTAGGTTGCGTGCGTGGTTGGTAGGTGCCGGGGGGGTTCCCAGTGTTGCGGGCCACCAGGAGTCGTCCCATGCTGAGGGGTTGGGCCCGAGGATTAGGATCTCCGTCTTGTCCGTGTTCAGCTTGAGTCGGCTTGCCTCCATCCAGTCGGCAACGGCCTTCATGCCCAGGTGTAGGTTGGATTTGGCGGTGAGGGGGTCCTTGGTGAGGGAGAGGATTAGCTGGGTGTCGTCGGCATAGGAGATTATGTTGAGGTCATGTATTCCGGCGATGCGAGCGAGGGGGGCCGTGTAGTCGTTGAACAGAGTTGGGCTGAGGGAGGATCCCTGGGGGACGCCGCAGATGGTTTTGGTGGTTCCGGATTGGAATGGGGGGAGGAGGACTCTCTGGGTTCTGTCGGCGAGAAAGGAGTTGGTCCAGTCCAGGGCCTTATCTCAAATTCCTGCGTCATAGAGGCGTGTGCGTAGTGTATGGTGGCAGACGGTGTCGAAGGCGGAAGAGAGGTCCAGGAGGAGGGCCGCTGTCTCGCCATTGTCGAGTAGGATTCTGATGTCATCGGTGGCGGTGATGAGGGCGGTCTCGGTGCTGTGGTTGCTGCGGAAGCCTGATTAGGAGGGGTCCAGGATGCTGTTGTCTTCTAGGTAGCGGGTGAGCTGGTTGTTGACGATCTTTTCCATGACTTTTGCCGGGAACGGAAGCAGAGAGATGGGCCGGAAGTTCTTGAGGTCGCTCGGGTAGGCCCTGGGTTTCTTCAGGAGGGCGTTGATCTCGGCGTGTTTCCAGCTCTTCAGGAAGGTAGCGGTCTTGAAGGAGAGACTGATGATGTTGCACAGGTGGGGTGCGATGAGGCTGTCGGCTTTGTTGGCGATGCGGTGGGGGAGCGGGTCAGACGGGGAGCCTGAGTGGACGGTGCTCATGGTCTTAGTTACGTCTTCGGTGCTCACGTTGGTCCAAGAGGTCAGGGGATCGTGGTTGGTGGAGCTCCGGATGTTCATCGTGGCGGGGTCCGTGGGGTGCATCCGGGGGTTGAAGCTGTTGTGGATGTCTGTGATCTTGCGGTGGAAGAAGGCAGCGAGGGTGTCGCACAGGGCTTGTGAAGGCGGGATGTCGTTGGTGCAGGAGCTGGGAGTGGAGAGTTCTTTCACGATGTTGAATAGCTCTTTGCTGTTGTGTGCGTTGTTGTTGAGGCGGTCTTTTAATGAGGTTTTTTTGGTGGTCCTGATGAGGTGGTGATGGTTGCGGATCGCGTCTTTGTGGGCTGTGTGGTTGGCGGGTGTTCTATCATTGAGCCAGATGTTCTCGAGTCTTCGGCAGGTGCGCTTGGAGGCTAGGAGCTCCGGGATGAAAAAGCTCGCTCTCTGGCTGGTGTCTCTGTCGGTGGGTTGTTTCATGGGTGCTATGGTGTTAGCGCAGTCCTCCATCCAGCGTCTGAGGGAGCGGGCCCCCTCCTTGGGGTCGGTGGGGCTGGTCAGAGGGTTGAGTGCGAGGTGTGTTTCTAGTCATTACTTGGTGACTTTGCCCCAGCGTCGGCAGGGGATCTGTAGAGTGCGGTGGTGGGTAACGGGTTTCTGGAAGGTGAAGTGGACACAGTGGTGGTCAGTCCAGGTGAGCTCGGTGGCGTGGCTGAAGGCGACGTGGGGGCTGGCAGTGAAGATGGCATCGAACGTGTGGCCGGCGTTGTGGGTCGGGTAGTGACGATCTTTTCATTCCGAGGGTGGCGAGGTTGTCGACCAGGGTGGAGGAGTTGCTGTCATTGTTGTTCTCTAGATGGTAGTTCAGGTCGCCGAGCAGGATGTAGTTGGTGGAGGTTAGGGTGTGGGTGCTGATGAAGTCGGCGATGGAGTTGCAGAATTGGTGGACGTGGGCCGGGTGGTCTGTAGATGAGGGTGCCTCTGGGGGTGGTCTTGGGGTCAGTGTGGATCCTGAAGTGCATGTGCTCGGTGACGGTGAGGGTGTCTTCGGTGTTTGTGGAGACCTTGATGGTGTTCTTGTGGATTATGGCGAGGCCTCCTCCGACTCCATTTGTGCGGTCTCTGCGTGAGATCTTGTATCTGTAGGGGATGGCCACAGCGATGTCTGGGGCGGAGGCTTCGTTCATCCAGGTCTCGGTCAGGAAGGCGACGTCTGGTGAAGTGGTGGTGAGCAGGTCCCAGAGCTCGACGGCGTGCTTGCGTGCGGAGCGGGTGTTGAGCAGGATGCAACGCAGTCAGTTGGGTTCTGTTGCTGCGGTAGTGGGTGCCTCACGTCGCTGTTGCAGGAGAAGTTGCAGTTCTGGCAGGTGAAGGGACCATGAGTGCGCTTGGGGGTGACCTTGTAGCAGTCGAAGGTCCGTCCGTGGTTGAGATCGAGGAGGGTGCTGGTGTCGTAGCGGAGGCGGGCGTCACCGATGGTGGGGAAGCCAGGGGTACTGACACTGGGCGCCATCCAGGCACGGACGTGCGCAGACGGGCTTGCCTTTGGCGCGCTTTCGGCACGCCACTGGCTCGCCCGCTGCGCGCGGCCGCGCAGCAGCTGCCATATAAAGGAAGGTGGGGAGGGAGGATCAGCTGGGAGGCGGGAGGCGGGTTGACCGGGCAGCGAATGGGCACGAGGGGGGCGGGGCCACCGGGGGCAGTGGCGGGAAGACAAACTCGGCGAAGAAGCTGAAGAAAAGGAAAGGCAATAAAAACTGGAAAAGCGGGCAGGGGCACAGGCACACACTGGGTACAGAAGTGAAAAAGGCCAGGGGCATAGGCACACAGGAGACAGAAGCAGAAAACAGGCAGGGCACAGGCACACAGCAGCGGCAGAAGAGCGGCAGCAGCGGCGAAGAAGGAGGTCGGGTGCGGGCACCAGGAGCGAGTCAGCAGGCAGGAGGCAGCAGGAAGGCACAAGTACAGGGGGCCCTGCAGCGGAGGGGGAGCGACCTACCAGGAAGGTCAACGGTCGCTCTCTCTACCGCACAGCGGCCGCCATATAAAGGGCGGTGGGGAGGGAGGATCAGCTGGGAGGCGGGAGGTGGGTTGACTGGGCAGCGTATGGGCACGGGGGGCGTGGCCGCCGGGGGTAGAGGCGGGAAGACAAACTCGGCGAAGAAGCTGAAGAAAAGGAAAGGCAATAAAAACTGGAAAAGCGGGCAGGGGCACAGGCACACACTGGGTACAGAAGTGAAAAAGGGCAGGGGCACAGGCACACAGGAAACAGAAGCAGAAAATGGGCAGGGCACAGGCACACAGCAGCGGGAGAAGAGCAGCAGCAGCGGCGAAGAAGGAGGTCGGGTGCGGGCACCAGGAGCGAGTCAGCAGGCAGGAGGCAGCAGGAAGGCACAAGTGCAGGTGGCACTGCAGCGGAGGTGGAGCGACCTACCAGGAAGTTCAAGGGTCGCTCCTTTGAGAGTGGGTGTGCGAGTGGCTGTGTGGGTCTGTGAGTGGGTCTATGAGTGCCTGTGTGAGTGGGTGAGTGAGTGTCTCTGTGGGTCTGTGAGTGGGTCTGTTAGTGCCTGTGTGAGTGGGTGTGTGAGTGCCTGTGTGTGTGTCTGTGAGTGCCTGTGTGGGTTTGTGAGTGTTTTGTGTATCTGTGAGTGGGTCTGTGAGTGGGTCTGTGAGTGCTTGTGTGGGTCCGTTAGTGAGACTGTGAGTGGCAGTGTCAGTGTCTTAGTGGGTGTGTGAGTCCCTGGTGGGTCTGTGAGTGAATCTATATGTGTCTGTGTGGGTCTGTGAGTGGGTGTGTGAGTGATGCTATGGATTTTGGGTATTTACATACTTAGAGTAATTAAAAGGGAAACCCATGGACTCTGCTCTCACCTGGAGATGATAAGAAAGACAGCACTGATATTGTTTTTCAATGTGGAATGTAAGAGGAAACACACTTATTTTGCTTCGCCAAGCCCAAGAAGTTAGGATTGTTTCTGCTTTACTGAAGTGGAGCTCCAACTGGGGCATCTGCTATGTTTATATTTGTAAGTGCTTCTCGTTGAAGTTTAATTTCTCTGCAGTCAGTACCAGGGCAAGAATTGAACCTCATTTTTTCAGAGAATAGTCTCCAGTTTTGCCGAAATCATCTACCAAACTGGACTACTTTAATCTGGTAATTAGTAAGAGCTACCTCATTTGGCAAATGTATTGTGCATAGTCTACACTACAGCTGTGTAAAGGACCATGAGGTGATATTTCCAGTGATCTTGTGTTCATGTAATTTTGGCAATGTGATTGTTACTCAAGCAAGTGCTTCCTTGTTTGATGGAGACATCCTCATTTTCCTCTGCATCAAAAACTTGTCACCAAAGTCAGCTGGAAACATACTTAGAGGCCTTTTGTTAAGCTGTCCATCAAAGTAGGAATATGCAGGAAGACCTTTAAATACTACTAAGGAAAACACGGCATGACCAAATGGGTGGAGTTTGCAGAGGACTGTCATTTGCACACTCATGGTAATAAAAACTGAGACCCATAGTCTCTTTTTATTTTTTTTCCATGGAGAGGGGGGTCCTATCTCAATAACGTCTCTTTGGGTGCCCTGTAGCCCACCGAGGGTACCCAGTGTGCTATTACAGGGACTGCGGGGGCAGACTCAAGGCCCCCATGGACCCAGTCAGCTCCCCCTCCTATGGGAGTCAGCATTGCTCACGCACAGAGGGAGCTGCATATAGCTGTTAATTGCTCATCTGTTTTCCTGCTCAATTGACAGCTCCCACTTGCTCAGAGCAGAGCTAGTGTTTGTTCTCGCTTGGTGGGAGCTGTCACAGTTCCAGCCAAGCAAAAGCAAACTTCTATATCCCAGGGGTGGGCATCCCGGGACATAGGGAGCCAGCCCTGGGAAGTGCCTCTGAGAGGGGGCAGTGCAGCCCCCTCCTTTACTTTTCATGTACCAGCACTGTTGAAGTGGTGGTCCCCTGAGCCGGGTCTGGTGGCTCAGTGGACTAATGTGTCCATTGGAGGGGCCTGTGTTCGACCTCATGGTCACAGGTTCAAATCCCGGCGGGTCCACTCAGCCTTTCATCCATCTGAGGTCGATGAAATGAGTACCATTGAGTTGGGTAACAATGAACATCTGTTATTCAGTGCCAGGAAACCTCTGGGTGAACGTGCGCTTTACAAATACACATGTTATGTTATGTTATGTTATATATATACCCGGAGGGGCCACTTGTTACATTTATTTGGCCCTGGGGAGGTGGTGGTACCTGGTGCCCACAGGGGTCCGCTCAGCCCCTCATTACTTTTTATTTTCTCCAGTGAGGTGGTGGTTCTCTGGGCATAGTAAAGCCCATGGAGGGGAGTCTGCCCAGCTCCGCTCCCAAAATTAAATAAACACCCAGGAAGGTGGTGGTCCCCAGGGCTAAATAGATCCTCAGTAGGACCTGGCACACAAGCGCATATTTTAAAACAAGCTTGGGAGACCGCACTTCTTTTTTTCTCTCTGCAGATCCGCAACTCCCACGGATTTGCGACTCCATGACTTTTTCATGGCAAACCCTTTTCAAAATGCTTTTTTGCCCTGGTGTGGTTCTAGGGGGACCCCAGGACCAGGGCTAGGGGACAGGGTATTACTACCCTGCCCCCTTTTACATTTTGTTAACTTTTTGGGGGGCACCTAGTCCCAAGATGGCTGACAACACTTCCTTGTTGGGCGGTTGGTCGCCAATCAGATATCAGCACGGTACTGTTGGATCTGGGGAGTATCCATGTCCCTATATATATATACAAATTTGCTTTTCCTTAAATGTCTTGAAAACTACTAAATGAATTTAGATCAAATAACAAAAAGCTCTCTTTCTGGAAAAAGAGGTTGTTTTCTTCCAAATTTGGTGGAATTCCGTCCAGAAGTTCAGGCTGTGGTTGTGTCTAAAATGCCTATGGGAATTAACATGGGAAATGCACATTTTTTACCCCCCATTTTCTTTGGCCCCCACATGACGGATCACTCCAAAAATTCACTGAAAAAACCATAGTGCAACTAACTATATATGCGAATTTCAATGGTTTTGTGTGAGTAAAATAAGGTTTTGTAAATGCTAATTCCTAACTATATATGGTCTATAACCTATGGTTTTTTCAGTGAATTTTCAAGGTTTTGTAAATGCTAATTCCTAACTATATATGGTCTATAACCTATGGTTTTTTCAGTGAATTTCAATGGTTTTTTAATAGCAAATATTAAAAGCTGTTAAATGTATTCTTTTTTTAAAGGAAAAATATATTTTATATGTATTTAATATTATGTATATATATATATATATATTTTTTTTTAGTTTCGCTACCGGTTCGCGCACCGGGTAGCTTCCCGTTAGCTCAATTTTATGCCGCGACCCGGTCCGCGCACCGGGAAACGTCCCGTTTGCACAACTGCCACGTTCGAGAACAACATCGCGACGCGTCGCTTAAGCGCGACGTATCGCGTTGCCGCGTAATGCGTCTTATGACGCGCCGCGTTCGCGCACTCGGAAGTGCTCCGGAGCGCGAACGTGGCGCGAAGCGCAGCTCCCCGGAAGCGCTCCGGGCACGGAGCGGGACGCGTAACGTAAGCGTGATAGGTCATGTGACCTGTAAATAACACTTTTCATTGGTTTAGAACTATTTTTTTTCCCAAATGATGAAAACCCCTCCTTTTTTCCTCACTCTGACTTTCATCTTTGTGAGAGGAAGACCTGTTTCTCCTTGTTGAAATAATGGCATCTGTAGTAGCTGCAGCTGGTGGACCCCCACCCCCACCACAACCACCTAGGAAGGAAGGACCACCTGCGCAGTTCCTTCCAAACCCAGAGGAAGAGGAAGAAGAAGAGGAAGAGGACGTAGAGAGGAGGCAGTTCTTGCCTGAACAGCCCTGCAAATCACACCACAAAGACCATTTTATATGGCAATTTTATTCTTTTCCTCGATACCAAAAAAAGGTCAATGCCCGATATGTGACATGCCTCATTTGTAAAGATGTTTTGTCTAGAGGTACAAACAAAAAGTATAGTTTTGGTAACTATACTATGCACCGCCACATGCAGAGGTGGCATCCAAACAATTAAAGCGCTGCTGAGCTGCGTCACCTCCAAGATAACCTACCAACTCCTGTGGCCAGTACATCGTCACAGGTAACTCTATCGGGACCAGAGGCGAGGGAGACGGTCCCAAACATTCAACAGAATTTTGTGCACATGAAGCTAGTGTGCATTTATTGTGGTGAACTAATTTCATATGGGAATATGAGTATCATTTTAATTAATAGAGCGTTTGAAAACCACAAGTGCTCAAAACGCCCCAAGAAGTATTTTTTATTTTTTTTTGCTCCTGTTGAGCCCTTTCTAATGCCTTTTTTTCGTTGTTCCCCCCCAAAAAACCCCAAAAAAACATAAAATTGTTCAAAAAATACAAAAAAATGAGAAAAATAAAACAAAATATAAAACAACAAAAACATTAAAAAAAAATTCTTTTCAGAACTACCTCCCATTTCTAAAACCGGAGAGCGCCCCGTTAGCGCAATAAAAAAAAAAATAATTAAAAAAAAGAGAAGGAGAGCATAAGAGAAAGAGAAAGAGAGAGTAATGTTAAGAGACAGACAGCAAGAGAGAGCAACACAGAGGTACTGTATAATACATAGTAAAACAGTGTAAAAGATATAAGAAAGTGTAAGAGAGAAAATTAAAAAAATATAAGGCTGTGAAACAAAGAAAGAGAGAAGAATAATACTAAAGCAGAGGCACATGAAGAATGTGAGTGGCTGTAAAGAGTAAAAGGAAAGTGAAAAAATGATGTACAAATAAAAGGTAATAACGGAACCAGATTTAAATAACACTGGTGAGGGAGAGAGAGAAAAAAGTAGTGTCCATAACTAAAGAGGGATGAAATAAGATGGATAAAATCGACTAAAGTTAAAACATGTGGATTGACAGAGAGAAAAAACTGAAAGAAGAAAAGAAGAAGTAACAGAAAGGGAATAATTGAAGCAGCAAAGAAATGTAAATAACGTAGTGTGCTTGAACTTCAGGGAGAAAACATAATGAACAAGTAGTGAAAGAGTGAAGAGACAGAGACAATTAGAGTAAGAGAGACGGACTGAGTGAACGGGAGTGAGGAACTGTGAGAACAGAGGGACTGAGAAAAGGAGTGGAAGGAGTGCAGTAAGTAAATCACCCACACAACACAACAGTTACCCTACCTCAAAGCACTCTAAAATATTATTTTACTGTTTCTCTTGGTTTTCCCCTTGTTACGCTCCCCGGTGCGCTACCCATAGTATAAGTAAAGAGGGGTGAAAGAGGGAGAAATATTGAATTAGGATAACACATGGTGAATGACATAGAGAGTGGACATAGAGAGTAAAGGAAACAGTACCTGAATGGGCTTGAGTAAAACAGCAAAAAAGTTAAGTAATGCAATGTGTGTGACTTACAGGGAGTCAGTGGGTGTAGGTAGGAGTTTGGGTGTGTAAGGTGTGTCTGTGGGTGTGGTTGTGTGGACTGTTTTGGTGTGGGTAGAAATGAGGGTGTGTGAAATATGTATGAAAAGTGTATGAGTGTGGGGTGTATATGTGTTCGATGTATGTGTGTGTATGGAATGTGTGTGTGTTTTTGAAGAGTGTGTGTGGGAGTTTTTTTTGTGTGTATGAGGTGTGTGTGTGGTGTGTGTGTGGGTGTATGTTACAGGTGTGTGCATGTGTTGGGAGGGGGATGAGCTATATGTGTAGTAGTAAGGTAAATAATTAAGAAAAAGAGAATGAATGAAGAATCAAAGGAAGGGAACAGAGGGTAAGTGAAGTAAAGAATAGGGATCAAAAGAAGTTGAATATGAGAGGGTAAATAGGGAAAGGGGAGTAAACATGGAGAATAAGAATAAGTGAAAGAAGCAGAGTAAAAACACAGGAGTGAGGTAGATTGAGAAAATGTTAGTGACCTTAAAGCAAAGGGTGATAACAAACTACATTTTTTAGTCATACTTACCATATAATAAATGTAACTTTAATTTTTTTTTACTACAGTTGGTATCTGTGAAAGAGGGAAGAAAAAATAAGTTATAATTAGTAAAATATGTATTTTAAATTAAAAGATACAAATGAAGAGCTAAAAACATCATAACACTCTATTTAGAAATAAAGTGAGAGTGAAGAACACAGAAAGGGAAATAAACTAAGGTAGAAGGACAAAAAGAGGGAAAAAGAAATAGAAGGAGAGCAAATTACAAAGAGTAAGGCATATAGATTCACTAAGAAAAAGAGAGAGAAGTACAGAGATATGAACTGAAGGTAAGAAAGATACTAAAACAATGCGAGTTAGCAAAACTAAATCAGGAAACAGAAGTAAGTAAAAAGATAATGACTGAGACAGAAAACAGTCTAATTAAGGATGCATTTAGAAGAATGAGGAATAGAAGATAACTGAGAGTAAGAGAAGAACAGTCATACAGTGAAAGGATGAAGGGAGACAGAATAATATACAACAATTGAAGGAAATGGACTGAGGAAGTTATAACGTAGACACACTAAGAGAAAAACTGAGTGAGGTGGAGTACAATGAGTGAGAAAAGAAAAAAAGTAAGTCTGCAAAAAAAAGGAAAGAGAGGAGAAGACAACTAAAACAGTGGTACTGAGAGAAAATAATTTGATGATGAAAGTAAAGAGAAGGACATTGAAAGAAAGGAAATGATGGATAGTAACGGAACCAGAGTAAAAGAAATGGAATGAAGAACGATGAGAGAGGAGCAGTGAAGTTGTTGTAAAAGAAGTGATAGAAGGTAGATAAACACAAGTGAAAATAACACAAGTAGAGTGAGGCACTGAGGACATAGAAGTAGTGAACGAAAAACAGAGAGAAGAGGTCAAAAGTAAAGAGCAAACAAAGATAAGCTAAGGAGAGTGGGTGATTTATAGTGATAGAGTGCAATAATACTGCTGAGTGAGCAAACAGGAATTACTAAAAGAGCAAAGGAGGAAAATACGGAAAAGAGAAGAAAAGCAGAAAGACTGAAAGCTGAAAAGTTATGCAAGGGAGAGACGGGATACACACAGTTGAAATGAAAATGAGGGGTTGTCAAAGAAGTGGAGTAAGGGAACGGGGGTTATAGAGAGTGAGAGAAAGACATTATAAGTGAGTAAAAAGAGCTGAAAGAAGATGAAAAAAGGAAAGTAAGTGTCAGAGAATGGGAATACAATTTAATTTACACAATCCAAAGTATTGAATAACTTCTACAACATGGTACATAGTTTATTTTTGCTGTTCTCAGAATATATTGAATTTCACTTAAAGTAGTGAGTTCAAATTTCTCATCATATGACAGCGGGAAAAAAAACCACAATCTAAAAGATTGTGTTTTAAAAAAAAACTTACATACTGACAAATGACAAATGTACGCTAATCTTTGATTGACTAACTTTTCCTTGAGGCCAAATAGTATATCATGGAGGTCCTTTTCTCGTTGCATAGTAATTTGCTGTTCACTTAGAAATCCATTTCATCGACTTTCTACAAGAAAAGCTCCAAGAACATCTGAAATATTTTCAAAATTTTAATATACTCCTTTTTTCAGTCATGACTCTTTACTCATTCTTGCACCTTTCCATTTGGCCAAATAGTGTCAGATGTATGAGTATATATGAGTACTCCTCCCGTCTTCATAGGCCAATTACCTTTACCTAAATTTTGGCTGTAAAAACACTAGATATGAATTTATAAAGCCAAAAGGCAAACGTTGTTTGAAAGTCAAATGATTGTCGTTACATTGGGTCCAACCTTTAGAAGTTTTTAAATAGCATGTGTAATGCCCTGATGTTGTAGAAGGACCATCATGGAAAATAATAGCTACAGTTGCAAAGGTTCTTCCTGATATCGATAACTGAGAACCCACAAAATTTTTAATAGAAGTTGTCAATTTAGTTCCATCAGGTCTACATCGTTGGAACATTAAAATAACATAGTGACCATAATTTTGTAGAAATAATGTGGACAGCATTGCAGACTTAAATTGGGTACACACCATATTGTGATCCACTGCTTTAACTAGATTATTGAAAGACACTGATTTGCAGTCTGGTAAAGTTAAATATATAAATCTTTCAGAGTCTATTCTAGTAGTACTTGATGAAGCACAGTTATCACAGTCATGTTGCCATTGGTAAGAAAGGCCAAATAGATTTTTTAAATCTACTCCTTCATCTTGTAATACATCAAACATATATATTAAAAATTCCTGACAATCCTGCTGAATATTCTGTGAAAATTGATTTTGACCTGAACATATATCTAGAAGATTTCTAATTTCTGAAACACTTTCTATTTTTGCTCTATCACTACTACATTTGTCTAACACAGAATTCAATAAACAGCACAATGTTTGTTCCCGATTTTCAACAATCTGTCTTTGTAAATTTTGAAGAAAAAAACAACATTAACTACTACATTAGCATAGCAGTTGACACCAGAACTGTTTTCAAACTGAAATCCAACAACATCTTCAACGGAATCCTTTTTGTTTCTCTTTACAATTACACTTTTATCTACTTTATGCCTTTTTGCTGATACCTCACTGCAATTACTCTCATTTCTTCTTTTTCGGCCTACCACACATTTTTCAATCAGAGGATATTGAGGCAAATGTGGAGCATACTCTCTTCTTAACCTATTGTATTCTTTTACACAATCTAAATCTGCACAAATCTTTGTTTCATCACACTCAATCAAGTACAATCCTGATAAAGTTCTGACTCGTGATAATGCCACATATGCCATACCCTCTTTAAACACAGAACTTCCAATGTTCACCAAAGCGCTATCTACACTTAAACCTTGAGACTTATGAATTGTCACCGCATATGCCAAACAAATAGGAAACTGTTTTCGGCGAACATATAAGTCTTTCACGAGCAAAAATCTAGCTGAACAACGACAAATTTGTTATATTTCATCAATGTCATCAAATTTAATTTTTAAAATTTCAATTCCATCTCTATTTTTGTAATTCAAAAAACCAACAACATAACCCATTGCTCCATTTATTAGACCTCTTTCAACATTTAAATTCCTTCTTAAAATGACACGACAATTCAAACACACATTCAGAGTCTTTTCAAAACCAGCAGTTTTAGATATAGTCTTCTCTAATGAATCCAATTTTGATTTCAAATTTTCAGACAAAATAATTGTTGCTCCCATATGCTCTATTTTATCAATAGCTTCCAGTTTCACTATCTCTTCATTTTCTGACTGTAACATTTTGTTGTTGAACATGGAACATTCTTTCAGAGTTGGCAACAAACATATGCCAGATTTCTTCTCGTTAATTTTCTTAAATATGTTCTCTGGAAGAATGTTTTCATTTGGGTACAAATTTGAAATTAATCGTGCATGTAAAGCTTCTTTCCCTTGCTGACTTACTTTTCCGATCATTACATCTTGTAGAATATTTTTATAATCTTCATCATTTGCCTGCCGCATATTTTGAAGCAGTTCTGCATATTTAAAGTTCAACCATATATTAACGTTTCCAATGCTCCCTAAGCACTTCCTGGTATCTTCATGTGTGAGCATTTTGAACACAGGTTGTCCTTTCACTGGAGTCAACTGCAGAAGATCTCCAAAAACAATAATATGTTTTCCACCAAATAAGACATCATAGTCTGTTCTAAACATTTCTTGCATTCTCAAATGCACAAAAGCAAGCATGATATTTGACACCATGCTTACTTCATCAATGATAAGAAGTTTCATTTTCTTCAGGACTCTCGAAACTTCAGAACACGCATCTCCTGATAGCTTGTGATACTCCAATTTGTTATCATGCTCCACTGGCAGCATCAGTAAACGATGTAAAGTAATCCCTTTAATGTTATGTGCTGCCAGCCCAGTTGGAGCAGTAACAACACAAGACAGCGGTGATTCAGTCCTTTTCTGAAGATAAGTTGCAATTGCTTGAATCAGAATTTTTTTTCCAGTTCCCGCTTCTCCACTCACGTACAGTTGGACAGGCTTAAATGATGTACATGAGCACTCTTTTTTCTCATGACTGAATCCATGTTCAATCTGTTCTGTGACTTCGTCATATATCTGTTTCTGCTCAAGGTTTAGTTGTTTCACCAAATCTTCTAAGTTAACTTCATCATCTTGACCTTGTTCCATAGCTCTTTCCACCTCATCCACGGCAGTAGCAGCTTCATTTTGGATAATTGGTCCTCCTAGTGGATCCTGACTCAATGAAGCAGAACTCTGACTGCCTTGAGAACTGTCTCTCGCAATCTCTGCAGCAATTGTGGCTTCTTGCTCTATTTCTTCATTCAACATTTGCAGATAATTTGGAAAAACAGGACATTCTATGGTATCCTTCGTTGCATTAAAGGAGTCTTCATAACAGAGAAAATCTCCAAGAAGTTCCTCTTCTTCACGCCATGATTTAAACAGTTGCAAAAGAGCCAAATAATAAAATTCTCTTTTATCTGGATTATCACAACTCAATTTGCGATGATTAATCAAATGACCTTTTTTCTGTTTCACTAGACATCCTTCACATCCAGTGACTCCATATATTCCATTATTGATATCTTCTCTGATGTTCCTCTTATAAATATATCTCTGCAGAACTTCATAGAGACAAGCGTTCTCAAGGTGATGACTTCTATTTGGATAGTATGTATCCACCATGTTTGTCTTCAAAATATCTGTACTTTCTGGTTCTTTCTCCGCCAAATACTCTATCTCTTGTACAGATTTCAAAACTCGATTTCGTGTTGCAGCAAGACCTAGACTCACCCAAATGATGGTTCTAGATTTGGCATAGAGACTTGCTGACGACAATCGATCAGAACATTCATACGCTCCAATTTCTCGATGCGACAACATCTTCAGACTGTAACTGTATAATTTCTTGTGAAATGTCCTCCCACATTTCCTTTAGTTCTGTCTTTTCTTTTTTTGTGATGTAAGATGTCACATATCGAGCCACAGCAATAGAGTTGTCAGCAACGAATTGAATATCCATGTTAGCATTCCACATGGACAAAATCACTGGGTTGTAGTCGTTGATGTACTTGGACTCTTCGTCTCTTTTTAAATTATATGTATTTTTTGGTGATTTCCTCGTCACAGTATGTCGCAGAGAAGACATCAAATTATTTACTCTTCCTTTAGAAATCACTGGTCGTGGAAAGCTGAAACGACATTTTGTGTAGAACTTGTCCTTGTTTCTGAATTTTCGACGACAGTACTTTCCACAACGATGGGATTGAAAGCGTAAAACTTGTTGCCTTAAACTGTTTTCTTCCGTAGTTTTCGGAACAGCACATGTTGAATACTCTTCAATGAAACTCATCACTGTCTCATCCGAATCTGTTCCAAATTTGGGTGCATCTTTAATCCACAACAACATATGTATGTGAGGAGCACCTCTCGCTTGATACTCCTTTCTCCAAAAGAAATCCAAAACCTCTCCAAGGGGAGGATTTTTTTTGTTGGTAATAAAAGACATCATAGCTTCAAATCTATGATTAAAATATCTGCATACATTCACTGGATCCAAAGAACACAGTTCTCCAGGTGTTTTGAATTCTATATTTTGTATATTAGCATTGGCCTCTCGTAGAAATTGAAGGAAGTCCTCCCATGCATACTCGGCACAGCTAAGAGTGAGGAACCATGTAGGAGTTCCTAAGTTTCTTAGCATACATTTCAATTCCCCATGGCGACGGTACCAATACTCATTTGTACCACGCTGACATGCCATGAGATTGATTAGATGAGATTCTAAAATATTATCTTGCAGATTCACTTTCTCCATAAAGTCCCTCGCCGAAACATTTTGTAGATGTGCTCCACTTTTCAGAATATGGTTTACTGCATAAGAAAGCCTAGACAAGTCACTTTCATACAGTAGATGAAACAAATAGGGAATGCATTGACGAAACCTTCCATCTTCAGCATATAATCTTACAGTTCGATATTCAGATGCAGGAATTTGAAGTGGTCGATCGTCATATCGTCCACCTCGACCTGTTGGGAATATCTGTGGAAAACAACGAACTTCCAAACTTTCTTCCCATACACTAATGGGACTTCCTTTTGCTGTTTTCATTTTAAGCAATTCAATTGCATTCCCCATTACTTCTTTGGAATGCAAAGGATGAACAGTATAATGTTCATATATTTCTTCACTTCAAGACACATCAACTTTTTCAATTTGGCTGCCTGAACAATCACTGTCTTCATCTGTAGCTGTTTCCTCTGCTGCAACACATACATCTTTGTAGTACTCATTGTTTTTGACTAAATACAAGGTTGCCTTTTTCACTTTCCTAACATCCACTAAATCTTGCCAGATTTTTTTACTCTTTGTTGGAACCCCATTAACTAGAATAACTAAAGGTTCCTCTTCTACTTTTTCTATACCAATTGTATCAATATTTTTTTTCAAATCTAGGGGCAAATAAACAACTCTTCCCTTTAATCCTCTCTGCAAATCTGTAGGAGGCAATTTCCCTATCTTAGGCTCCATGCGAACAATTGCCTGAAAAGGATGGACACATTGAATCAAAATAGACTGATATGTATTTAAATCCATCAATTCACGGGGAATGTCTATCAACTCCAGATTATTATGAACAGCTCTAGCAGGCATTCTGTGTTGATTTAATTTGTCATAACAATATTTACAAATACGCTGATCAGAACTCAAATCAAAAGAATTCTCCACCCACAAATAAGTTGCTAAATCTTTCCACTCATAATTATCCATCTTTTCACTTTTAGCATATAAATCAACTAACCTAGTCTGAATCTTATAATGAGTCAGTCGACAACACACACAATTAAAATTCGGCCTTTCACTTGATTTCACCTTAAACCTGGTAATTTCCTTCTCAAACTTTTCTGTATTTAAAATCTGTACATTGTCTTCCACATTACCTTGAATTGCTGTCTCAATTTCTACACTGTCCTCTTGCTCATGAAAATAACAAATCTCAATTTCTTCACACATCTTCACATCTAATTCTGTTCCATGCAAAGAGCGCTGTTTAATTGTTTTAGCTTAAGTGCTGGACTTTTTGCATAATACAACATTCTCACTAATTTCCTCATTTTGGTATGATGCACTGCTAACATCCTAAAATGATGAAAAACACTCTGACAGACTTTTCTAGAAAGACAAGCCAGTGAATGGCCTTGCAAACCTGTGATTCCTCTCACTCTGCAAGGATCTAAGTCTTGCAACAACTTCACTTTCTGCTTTATACTTTTTTTACTATATGTACGTAAGAAATTACAAAACAAATCAATTGATTCCTGTTGCACACTACAAATACGACTACACTTCCAAGTGTACACTGGACCCTTAGTACGTCTCCCTAAAACTCCATCAGATAACACCTCTTCTGGTTCTCTAGGCACAAGTTTCTCTTTTTCAATCGGACAACCGTCTTTCACTTCATACGCTCGACCACTGGTGTCAACTGCATGCACTAAATCATTCTCCTGGAAGTAACTCTCCTCATTAAAAAATGGCTCACAACTTGAACTGTGCATCCATTCTCCAGAAAAAACTTTACAAAAATTAGTCCGATTAATTACTCTTTTCCATCTACTGTTTGATTTGAAAACATCAATTGTCTTGTTAAGTGTCCTAATTCTATTGATTATTAAAATAAATACTTTTTTCTTAACTTCAAAAGCCTGATCAACAATCTTCTCTACACTTTTCTTTTTCTTATAAAAAGCAGCTCTCTGTTTACCTTTTTTAATATTTTTTAACAAATTTAAAACCACTCTATTGCGAAACATTCGTCTACGAATGTCTCTAAACAGATTCTGCCTTCTATTCCTATACATATTATTCTCTCCTGCTCCAGTTTTAGGATTCTTTGAAGTTCTCTCCTTCCTTTTCAATTTTACTCTCTCATTTTCTTTTTCTACATGGTGTCCATCATTTTTTCTGGATTTACATATGTTGCGTAAAAAAGACTTAGTTGCCTTACCAGGAGCTTTGTTCCTGTTTTTTAAAGTATCTGTTGTGGAAGAATGCTGTAATTCCGTTGCTGTTTTTGATTTTTCCCGGTTACGTTGTTTCTTTGTCCTTTCCTTTGTGGGCATCTTTGCTTTTTCTTCAAATAACGATTTCAATCTGTGTTAAAGAAAAACAGTAGCACATTATAGACCACTATTACCAAACAACAAAGCAATGACAAAAAGCAAACGATCAATACAGGGTTTCAGATCAGGTGAGGATTCTCCAGTGGTGCACAAAAGGTGAGGCCTGTATTGAAAAATATAGTGGAAGACAGCTCTGTCGACAACTACAAAGAAGATCAGACCATTGTCTAACTCCACTGTACTCTTATACACAGGCTTCACCACCTATGCTTCCCAAGAAAATATTGAGTTATATAGTTATATAGAATTGTATTTTATAAAATTGTGAAGCTCCATGAGAAAGCGTTTGCCTCAGTCTTATTCCTGTTGTGAGGCAGGTGCAAGATTTTGCCTCAGTCTTATCCCTGCTGTGAGGCAGATGATTGTATATAGGATCTGTGCTGTGTTTCCTAAATGTGATGTCAAAAACGATTTTGGAGAAAATGATTGGTTTTTACATTTTTGATTATAATGTGGCGCAGAGGTTTAAAAAGTGACGCATCTACCTACATGCATCAATTTTTAAATATGGAGCAAAAAGGTACTTGTTTGGGTTTTCCTTGGGAGCGTAGTTGGTGAAGCTGTGTCTAAGAGTGCAGTGGACTAGGCTTCATGAAGCATATACCTGTCTGCATTCTTAGACGCAGGTGTCAATTTGACTCTTTACAGTGATGTTAGCTGTGTTTTAAATCAGTGTAGGAAGCATATTGAGTTTGTTTGCATAGAGGAATTGTATTTTGTAAAATTGTGAAGCTCCATGTGAAAGCGTTTGCCTCAGTCTTATTCCTGTTGTGAGGCAGGTGCAAGATTTTGCCTCAGTCTTATCCCTGTTGTGAGGCAGATGATTGTAAATATGATCTGTGCTGTGTTTCCTAAATTTGATGTCAAAAACGATTTTGGGGAAAATAAATGGATTTTACATTTTTGAGTATAATGTGGCGCAAAGGTTTAAAAAATGACGCATACATGCGTCACTTTTTAAATATGGGGAAAAAAGGTACATGTTTGGGCTTTCCTGGGGAGCCTAGATGGTGAGGATTGTATCTAAGTGTGCAGTGGACTAGGCTTTACGAAGCATATCCCTGTCTGCATTCTTAGACATAGGTGTCAATTTGACTCTTTACAATGATGTTACCTGTGTTTTAACTCAGTGTAGGAAGCATATTAAGTTTGTTTACATAGAGGAATTGTATTTTGTAAAATTGTGAAGCTCCATGAGAAAGCGTTTGCCTCAGTCTTATTCCTGTTGTGAGACAAGTGCAAGATTTTGCCTCAAAACACCTGTGTCTAAGAATGCAGCAGAGATAGGCTTCATGAAGCCTAATCCACTGCACTCTTAGACACAAGCCTCAACACCTATGCTCCCCAGGAAAGCCCAAACAAGTACCTTTTTTGCCCCATATTGAAAAAGTGACGCATGTAGGTAGATGCGTCACTTTTTAAACCTCTGTGCCACATTATACTCAAAAATGTAAAAACCATTTATTTTCCCCAAAATCGTTTTTGACATTACATTTAGGAAACACAGCACAGATCCTATTTACAATCATCTGCCTCACAGCAGGGATAAGACTGAGGCAAAATCTTGCACCTGCCTCACAACAGGAATAAGAGTGAGGCAAACGCTTTCTCATGGAGCTTCACAATTTTACAAAATACAATTCCTCAATGCAAACAAACTCAATATGCTTCCTACACTGTTTTAAAACACAGCTAACATCATTGTAAAGAGTCAAATTGACACCTATGTCTAAGAATACAGAAAGGGATATGCTTCATGAAGCCTAGTCCACTGCACACTTAGATACAATCCTAACCACCTAGGCTTACCAGGAAAGCCCACACATGTACCTTTTCCCCCATATTTAAAAAGTGACGCATGTATGCGTCATTTTTTAAACCTTTGTGCCACATTATACTAAAAAATGTAAAATCCATTTATTTTCCCCAAAATCGTTTTTGACATCACATTTAGGAAACACAGCACAGATCATATTTACAACCATCTGCCTCACATCAGGGATAAGACTGAGGCAAAATCTTGCACATGAAGCTTCACAATTTTACAAAATACAATTCCTCTATGCAAACAAACTCAATATGCTTCCTACACTGAGTTAACACAGGTAACATCATTGTAAAGAGTCAAATGTATTTCTATTAAACATGCACACATTCTTTATTCCTTTTAAAAAATGTAAAAACTATTTATTTTCCCCAAAATCGTTTTTTACATCACATTTACAAAACACAGCACAGGTCCTATGTAGAAGCATTCCATGTCACGACTAAAAATTCACAATTTTACAAAATACAATTAACGCTTTCACATGAAGCTTCACAATTTTACAAAATACAATTCCTTTATGCAAACAAACTCAATATGCTTCCTACACTGTTTTAAAACACAGCTAACATCATTGTAAAGAGTCAAATTGACACCTGTGTCTAAGAATGCAGACAGGGATATGCTTCATGAAGCCTAGTCCACTGCACACTTAGATACAATCCTCACCACCTAGGCTCCCCAGGAAAGCCCAAACATGTACCTTTTTTCCCCATATTTAAAAAGTGACGCATGTATGCGTCATTTTTTAAACCTTTGCGCCAAATTATACTCAAAAATGTAAAATCCATTTATTTTCACTAAAATCGTTTTTGACATCACATTTAGGAAACACAGCACAGATCATATTTACAACCATATGCCTCACAGAAGGGATAAGACTGAGGCAAAATCTTGCACATGAAGCTTCACAATTTTACAAAATACAATTCCTCTATGCAAACAAACTCAATATGCTTCCTACACTGAGTTAACACAGCTAACATCATTGTAAAGAGTCAAATGTATTTCTATTAAACATGCACACATTCTTTATTCCTTTTAAAAAATGTAAAAATTATTTTTATGCTTCATGAAGCCTAGTCCACTGCATACTTAGATACAATCCTCACCACCTAGGCTCCCCAGGAAAGCCCAAACATGTACCTTTTTTCCCCATATTTAAAAAGTGACGCATGTATGCGTCATTTTTTAAACCTTTGAGCCACATTATACTCAAATATGTAAAATCCATTTATTTTCCCCAAAATCGTTTTTTGACATCACATTTAGGAAACACAGCACAGATCATATTTAGAACCATCTGCCTCACAGCAGGGATAATACTGAGGCAAAATTTTGCACATGAGGCTTCACAATTTTACAAAATACAATTCCTCTATGCAAACAAACTCAATATGCTTCCTACACTGAGTTAACACAGGTAACATCATTGTAAAGAGTCAAATGTATTTCTATTAAACATGCACACATTCTTTATTCCTTTTAAAAAATTTAAAAACTATTTTTTCCCCCAAAATCGTTTTTTACATCACATTTACAAAACACAGCACAGGTCCTACGTAGAAGCATTCCATGTCATGACTAAAAATTCACAATTTTACAAAATACATTTACTCTATGCAGTAAAAACTTTTTACCAAGGATTATCAAAAAGCATGACACAAAGCAACATGTAAAGACGACAATTTCCTTCCAAATCTTCTCCATAGAGTATACAAGTCTCTATGTATATTAAATGAATCATAACTCACCTTTACAAATATTTTAGGAGATTCAGAACAGTGTCAGATACACACACCAATATTTCTTTAGCAGAGCAAAAGATATGTTCTCCAGACACTGCAAACCATAAAGGCACAGAAAACCTCTAATTCTACACAGATATTCCTTTTTGTTAACCAATCAAATCTCTTCCCTCTCTATTTTCAAACCAACACCCTTCCCCCCCCCCTCAGCCCTTTCTACCTGTTACCATAGCAACTCCCTCCTCACTGAGCTGCCAGGGTTAAAAGTTTATTTTACAATGTTGCAAATCACCTCAGCAAAGATGTTTGACCTGCGAATACACCAGCTTATCTGTTGCAATGTTTCTTTAAATGACTTTTTTTTAACCATTCAAATTACTTCTTACACAGAACACAACCATGCACCCTAACTTTCAGTTTTCAACTATCTCATTCTACCAATCATTGCTTGTGATTCAATAGCACTGAAACTCCACAGGTTTTTTTTTGCAAACTCCTATTGTTCCAACTGCCATTTCTTTTCCACACTTCATCTGACTGCATCAGAATCTCCTCTCACCATGTATTCTGTCTGGATTATTGGACATAGCTATATCCACTGGGCTCAAAGGTATGCCGCTACCAGAAAGTTCCACCACCTTGACTTACCAAATGTGAAGATTAAATGGATTGGCCACAGAGGATTGAAATGTCACCAATTGATACCATTGGTGAAAACCTTTTTGCATTTGCCACACCCTGACCTGTTAATTGTGCACTGTGGAGGAAATGACTTGGGCACTTTGACTGGGGTAGGTCTGGAAATGCTTATAAAGGACACCTTTGATCAATTGATGGCACTTTTTCCTCAAACTGCCTTGGTATATTCCAATATATGCCAAAGGCAGAAATGAAAGTGGTCCAATCAATTTTGTCCACAATTTGAGAAAGCACGGAAACATGTGAATAAATCTGTTTCTGCTTACATGAGAGACTATGGAATGGGTTCAATATACAATAATAACTTGCATTACAACATGCAAGATATCTACAGGGGAGATGGTGTGCACTTTTCTGATGAGGGGAATAGAATATTCCTCCTGAATTTAAGACTGTGCATTGGTACCTACTTGTAGGTACCTAAATCAGCCACAGAACCCAAAAGCCCTTTTCAGGGCAACCCTATCTCTGATCACTCCAAATGATTATCTTTTTCTAACTTTTTTCACTATTTTTCACCAAAGTACGCTCCCCGGTACGCTTCCCGGTGCGCGTACCGGGCGCTCCCCCCGCAAAAAAAACAAACTTTTTTTGTTTGTTTGCCTATTTCGGCCTCCTAAGACCCCCTCAGAAAACCTAGAGGGTCAAGCAGTGCCTACGATGCCCCCTTATACCCATTCCCAACGTTGTTTGTCCTCCATTTTCTGTCTTAAATCTACCGAAAACAAAATGGAGGACTGCCGTAGCGCTGCCGGTACGCGTACCGGGGCGCGCACCGGGAAGCACTCTAAAAAAATGTTAAAAGTTAATTTACATAAAAACCACTGGAGACACTTTCACCAAATATAGAATAGCTCATACTACATACCAATCCCTACCATTTTCCCAAATTCGATGGAATTCCATTGAGCCATTTAGCCTGTAGACCTCTCTAAATACCCTGAGGTAAATTACTTCACAAAAACACATCTGAAGTGTTAGAATTGACAACCAATTAAAATGTTACTTTCATTTTCTATTTTTTTTTCCTGACATTTGATTGGTTATGTACATGAATATAAATGAAAAATGAGAGGGAAACACGGCCATTTTGACTACAACTACCTGAGGTACATCTTGAAAGGATTTTCGCATTTTGTCTTCTTCACCTCTCTGTAAAGTAAGTTGATAATTTGTAATGGGCACTTTAAGTTATTTTTTAAAAACGTTTTCTGATAGTTATTTACTCTCCCTCTGCTATAGTTATAGATAGAGATAGGCTCCTCTGTTATATTTATGGATTGACTTAGGCTTCTCTGCTATAATTATGAATTTACATACATTTCTTCACACGCACTTTTTTATATTTCTACTTCCTGTCTGTTACCATACATTGCCCAAAATTAACTTCACTGTTAAAAAATCAAAACTACCTGTCTGAACTTAAACCCAACAGTGCCATATTTCTACAGATTTTTTTTTTATGCAAATTTCAGCACAAAAATGGAAGGAGAACAGAACGTTTCCTTTGAAATTGTCCTAGAGATGAACAATGAGGAAAGCATTGAACCCAATGACTTGGAATTCATGGATGAATCACGGGACCATGAACTTCTACAATGTGTAGAATCTGTGGATTTGATAATTCAATATGAGGACGTTTCTGACAGTCAAATGTTGGAAGTTATGTTCACTCAAAAAGAGGACAATTCGGACAGTCAAATGTTAGACGTTCTATAAAATTTTGAAAATGAATCTCAAAAATAAATTTATATTTAATAATTCTAAAATTGTTTGAGACATTATTCATTTTTATATGTAATTCTTAAACCAAATTGATTATAATGTAAAGTCAAACTTATAGTCTACTGTGCAACTTTTTTGTTTTACATAGTAATTTTGCTCATAGATACTTCCTTTCTCCCACTATATTATCTCCAATGTGTATTTGACATCTCTTTTTCATCTCCTGCCTCCATGTTCTTTATGTTTTCCTGACAGACTATGGTATGGATTCCATATACCACAATAACTTTTATAACAACATGCAAATTATCTACAGAGTAAACGGTGTACATTGAATTTAAGACTCTGCATTGGTACCTACATGTTGGTACTTAAATCACCCACACAACACAACAACTCTATTCAGAGATACCCTACCTCTAAGCACTTTAAATTATTATTTTAGTGTTTCACTGAGTTTTCCCCATGTGTGAGGGTGGGGGAGGTGTGTGTGGGGGATGTGCGGGGTGTGTCTGTGAGGTGTGTATGTGTGTGTGTGTGTGTCTGGGGGGATGAGGTGTATATCTGGGTGGGGTATGTGGGTGTGGGTGGGGATGTGGGTGTGTAAGGTGTGTGTGTGGGTGTGGGTGTGTGGGGTGTTTCGGTGTAGGTGGAAGTGTGGGGGTGTGAGGTGTGTGTGGGGTGGGGTGGGTGTGGGGAGTATGTGTGTAGGATGTGTGTGTATGTGTGGGATGTGTGGATGTGTCTGTGAGGTGTGCGTGTGTGTGTGGGGGGGAGGTGTGTGGGATGTGTGAGGTGTGTCTGTGAGGTATCTGTGTGTGCATGTGTGTGTGTTGGGGGGTGAGGTGTGTGTGTGTGTCTGGGTGTGTGGGATGTGTGGTTGTGGGTGTGGATGTGTAAGGTGTCGGTGTGGGGGTGTGGGGTGTTTGGGTGTGGGTGGAGGTGTGCGTGTGTGAGGTGTGTGTGGGGAGTGTGTGGGTTTGTGTGCATGTGGGTGTGTGTGGGACGTACTTGTAGGTACCTAAAACAGCCACAGAACCCAAAAGCTCTTTTCAGAGCTACCCTACCTGTAATCACTCAAAATTATTATTTTACACTATTATTTTCACTATTTTTCACCAAATATGCTCCCCGGTACGCTCCCCGGTGCGCTTACCGGGCGCTCCCCCCCCGAAAATAAAAAAATAAATAAAAAAAAATTCTACCCGCGGGACCCTTTTATGGCCCCCACATCAAACCTAGGGGGTCAGGGGGGTCTACCCTGCCCCCTTTTGGTTATTTCCCCCTTTATTTTTACCACCTCTTGTGTCTTGATCCTACCGAGACACAAGATGGCGGCCGCTGCGGACTGTTTCGAATGTTTACAGACACCCGAAAGCCAATCAGCTTCCCGTGCGCAGGTCGCGTAGCGCGCCCGGAGCGCTCCCCGGTACGCGCACCAGGGCGCGCTTACAGATACATACATTTTTTTGAACCTAAATTACTCTAAATCCTCTGGAGCACATATCTTGAGACATAGCAAAGGCACATCGGGCTACCAGTCCCTACAATTTTGCCAAGTTTGGTGAAAATCCATTCAGCCGTTCGAGCTAAAAGTGCGACAGACTGCCCTATGGAAATTAACATGGGGAAAACACGTTTTGGGACCCCCCTTTTATCTTGGCCCCCGCTTGACGAATCCCCCCCAAACTTTCAGGGAAGGAGCGGAGCGCCGCGAGGCAAAGTTGCTGAAAAATTCAGGATGATTCCTCAACCGGCGCAAAAGTTATTCCAAATAGAATGTTGCGATTTCCCTATGGAAATCGATCCTAACTATATATACCTACTGGCGACCGCCAGTAGGTAATATATATATATATATATATATATATATCCAAGCTCAACAATTTCCCTTTTCTCCTTCAGGAAAGAAAAAGCACTCACGATGATTCTGTAGCTCAGCAGCAGTTTATTTAGGACAAACGCGTTTCGGATTTACATCCTTCGTCAGTGTCGTAATCTCTAAACAAAATACTGGCGGCCATATTTTATTAAAACATTACATGTCACGTGTCAATGGTGGGAATGAAGGACGGACTTGGCGTCCCAGTGATTAGTATGGGCGCCATTTTAGCACAGTGTATACTGGCTAACTCTGCAAATTTTCACAACAACACCCGGTTTTAAATACCATTTTGATACCAAGGTTATGTTACATTTCAACATCATCGAAAAGCATCAATTTTAATGCTATTCATTGAATTATAATTTCGCCGTGGATCGGCAATGCAGCCTTCTTGCTAAAAAGGCTGCTAGTCCTATTTGCCCACTAAGAATTATGCCGTGTATCGGCTTTAAGTGACATGTTAAAAAAGCAAAATGGTTGCAGACAATGTTTCACAAATCATTCTCATATGTCACAGTACTTCACTTATTCAAATGAACAGCCAACTCTTCCCCACCGTTCAGCCCTTTAGGTATTTTAGTTCCCAAATCGATAATATAACGGGACTCCAGCCTCCTCAATCTGAGCAAACGATCTCCACCTCTAATATTTGGTGGTAAATAGTCCAAACAATAATACTGTAACAGATCCCTATTGCTATTATGTTGTACTGAGAAGTGTCGTGCTACTGGATAGCTAAAATCCTTATTTTTCATAGCACGCATGTGCTCTAATACCCTCAATTTTACCATATTGATGGTGCTCCCCACGTATCTCAGTCCGCAGGGGCACACAAGACAATACACTGCAAAGCTGGTTTGGCAGGTCATGAATTTGTTAATCTGTTTGTTTTGTTTCATGCCCTCTATCTTGTATGATCTCACTCTTTTACTTGCTACACAAGCTTTGCATTTCCCGCAGGGGAAAAATCCTTTCATTTCTTTGAGGGTGTTTTGAGTTTTAGGTGAGGATTTCTCTAGGTGACTGGAAACCAAGTTATCTTTGAGGGAACGGGCTTTCCTGAAAGTCACGAGGGGATGAGTAGGAATATCTGTAGCTATAACGGCATCCGTTTTTAATATGTGCCAGTTTCTTCTCAGAATATTCCTAATAGTGTTGGACTCATTAGAAAAGGTAGTGATCATTCTGAACTTTCCTGTGTCTTTAGTAGTCTTTTCTTTTTTCTTTTTCAACAAATCTTCTCTATTGAGACTTAGGACCTTTCTACGGGTACTCTCTAACAGTGTCGTCTGATAGCCCCTAGCCTGGAAACGTTCTATACTGCCCTTCAGAGCTTTATTGAGGCAGCTCTAAAAGAGATTGAACTCCTTGAGGAGCAATTAAAGAAAAATACCGATGTTACAACTATGGAGAAACTAAGAGATGGGATGAAAAACCGATTAGCGAAATACGAAACTAAGATTCGCCAACGCAAAGAAGAAAAGTTTGACCGTGATGAGAGAGATTACGCTCTGGGTCGTATTCTCACATTTTCTAAAAAATATGACCAACCTCGCAAAGAAATGGCAAAAAACAAGAATGCCCCAAAAAGAGGGACAACACGAGTGGAAACCTCCGAATCGGAGTTGACAGATGCAGATCAGTCAGGAGATGAGATACCAGGAACCTCATCAGATATTGAGGAAACTCCTTTTCAGCAGGAATTTCAGCTAATGCAACAGACATGGCTGCGAGGGGGAAAGACCAGACCCCCAGAAAAACAAGAAGAACAAGGCGAGGGGGCAGGAAGAGGAAGAGGTCGAGGAAAAACACCCTAACCAACGACCAGAGTTACAAGAAGCCGGAGAGGCAATCGATGGTAGAGACTGATGATAACCTAACCATCGTCAACCTAACTAATAAAGTGCTGACAAAAACTGAAGAATCAGTACTGAAGTTAGGGTTAACTTTCTGCCCACAAACAAGTTTCGAGTTCACGCAGACCAAAATAGACTTGTTTAAATTTACTCGCGGACTTAAACTTCATAAATTTTTCAAATTGCGACCCACCACAAAGGAAGCAAAACTTCTAAAATCACAGAAACAAGACATGGATCTGTTGCAAATAAATGATCTAATGACTTTGGAAATTTTGGAAAACCTGCGCAGGGATGAGGATCCGACTCAATTAGACACTGAGGAAACTTTGAGTCAGAGGATAAGAACTGTGGGAATAGATCAAGATGCACCCACTAGCGGACTAAAATCCCCCTCCCAATTTTTTCCTATAATGCCACATGATGCCATCGACACCTTTACAGAAGTAGTCACAAAGGACCTACTGAAATTAAAGATGACATCTAAGTCGACCAAAAATTATAAAAATGAAAATCTTAACAAAGACCAAAAAAAAGCATTGAAGACTTTGAAAGGAGACAAAGACATTATATATAAACCTTCAGATAAGGGAGGAAATATAGTCCTCTTGACACGAAAGTACTATGAAGAAGAAGCGTACAGACAATTGAAAAACTCAGATTGCTATGAGATGTGCACACAAATGACTTACCAAGAAAGCATTCGAAAGTTTCATGCTCTAATTAAACTATGGCACGATAAACAGATGCTGGATGGTGATGAATATTTGTTTTTAAGCACTCCTGAGCCCACCCTACCCACCTTCTACCACCTACCCAAGATTCACAAAAATGAGAGGGAACCACCGGGTAGACCCATAGTGTCTTCACTGGGTAGTCTGACTGAAAATCTCTCTAAATTCCTTGACTATTTTTTGTTTGATGCCGTGGTAAAACTAAAATCTTATGTACGAGATATCACCGATTTTATTTGTCACATTGAACAAATCACATGGCAACCAACTTATTGTATGATGGTACTCGACATAACGAGTTTGTATACCTGCATTAATCATACTATAACGATTCAAAAGGGGGTGGTGATGGACAGAGTATCTGAGTTAAGCAGAAAACTCCTACCCAGTCAAAAGATCAGGGCTTGATCCATCACCGTTTTTTAGCTCACTGCACCATCCCAGTTCAGAACCCGGCTACATGCAAATTAGTCTGACCCTGGCCCAGTGCATCATGGGAACAGGGCAGACCAAACTACCAAGCCAATTCTTTACTGGAAAGGAAACAAGCTTCCGGGGACCGGTTTCTGGCATTACAGCCGTCTTCGGCCCGGCTTGCTTGAATCCTGATGGTGCAGTGAGCAAGGGACTCACATCTGAGCATACCCTTCCACACTCATGGTGGCCAAAATATTTACAAAAAGGGGGTGGTGATGGACAGAGTATCTGAGTTAATCAGAACACTCCTACCCAGTCAACAGATCAGGGCTTGATCCATCACCGTCTTTTGACTGGGTAGGAGTTTTCTGCTTAACTCAGATACTCTGTCCATCACCACCCCCTTTTGAATCGTTTTGGCCACCACAAGTGTGGAAGGGTATGCTCAGATGTGAGTCCCTTGCTCACTGCACCATCAGGATTCAAGCAAGCCGGGCCGAAGAGGCTGAAATGCCAGAAACCGGTCCCCGGTAGCTTGTCTCCTTTCTGGTGAAGAATTGGCTTTGTAGTTTGGTCTGCCCTGTTCCCATGATGCACTGGGCCAGGGACAGACTAATTTGCATACAGCCAGGTTCTGAGCTGGGATGGGGCAGTGAGATAAATAACGGTGATGGATCAAGCCCTGATCTTTGGACTGGGTAAGAGTGGTCTGCTTAATTCAGACACTCTGTTCATCACCACCCCCTTTTCTGTATCGTTTTTGGCCACTATAGGTGTGGCAGGGTATACTCAGACATGAGTCCCTTTCTCACTGCTCCATCAGGATTCAAGCAAGCCGGGCCGAAGAGGCTGAAATGCCAGAAACCGGTCCCCGGTAGCTTGTCTCCTTTCTGGTGAAGAATTGGCTTTGTAGTTTGGTCTGCCCTGTTCCCATGATGCACTGGGCCAGGGACAGACTAATTTGCATACAGCCAGGTTCTGAGCTGGGATGGGGCAGTGAGATAAATAACGGTGATGGATCAAGCCCTGATCGTTGGACTGGGTAAGAGTGGTCTGCTTAATTCAGACACTCTGTTCATCACCACCCCCTTTTCTGTATCGTTTTTGGCCACTATAGGTGTGGCAGGGTATACTCAGATGAGTCCCTTTCTCACTGCTCCATCAGGATTCAAGCAAGCCGGGCCGAAGAGGCTGAAATGCCAGAAACCGGTCCCCGGTAGCTTGTCTCCTTTCTGGTGAAGAATTGGCTTTGTAGTTTGGTCTGCCCTGTTCCCATGATGCACTGGGCCAGGGACAGACTAATTTGCATACAGCCAGGTTCTGAGCTGGGATGGGGCAGTGAGATAAATAACGGTGATGGATCAAGCCCTGATCTTTGGACTGGGTAAGAGTGGTCTGCTTAATTCAGACACTCTGTTCATCACCACCCCCTTTTCTGTATCGTCTTTTCTGTATCGTCCCCGGAAGCTTGTTTCCTTTCCAGTGAAGAATTGGCTTGGTAGTTTGGTCTGCCCTGTTCCCATGATGCACTGGGCAAGGGACAGACTAATTTGCATATAGCCAGGTTCTGAACTGGGATGGTGCAGTGAGCTAAAAAAAACGGTGATGGATCAAGCCCTGATCTGTTGACTGGGTAGGAGTGTTCTGATTAACTCAGATACTCTGTCCATCACCACCCCCTTTTTGTAAATATTTTGGCCACCATGAGTGTGGAAGGGTATGCTCAGACATGAGTCCCTTGCTCATTGCACCATCAGGATTCAAGCAAGCCGGGCCGAAGACGGCTGTAATGCCAGAAACCGGTCCCCGGAAGCTTGTTTCCTTTCCAGTGAAGAATTGGCTTGGTAGTTTGGTCTGCCCTGTTCCCATGATGCACTGGGCCAGGGACAGACTAATTTGCATATAGCCAGGTTCTGAACTGGGATGGTGCAGTGAGCTAAAAAACGGTGATGGATCAAGCCCTGATCTGTTGACTGGGTAGGAGTGTTCTGATTAACTCAGATACTCTGTCCATCACCACCCCCTTTTTGTAAATATTTTGGCCACCATGAGTGTGGAAGGGTATGCTCAGACATGAGTCCCTTGCTCATTGCACCATCAGGATTCAAGCAAGCCGGGCCGAAGACGGCTGTAATGCCAGAAACCGGTCCCCGGAAGCTTGTTTCCTTTCCAGTGAAGAATTGGCTTGGTAGTTTGGTCTGCCCTGTTCCCATGATGCACTGGGCCAGGGACAGACTAATTTGCATATAGCCAGGTTCTGAACTGGGATGGTGCAGTGAGCTAAAAACGGTGATGGATCAAGCCCTGATCTGTTGACTGGGTAGGAGTGTTCTGATTAACTCAGATACTCTGTCCATCACCACCCCCTTTTTGTAAATATTTTGGCCACCATGAGTGTGGAAGGGTATGCTCAGACATGAGTCCCTTGCTCATTGCACCATCAGGATTCAAGCAAGCCGGGCCGAAGACGGCTGTAATGCCAGAAACCGGTCCCCGGAAGCTTGTTTCCTTTCCAGTGAAGAATTGGCTTGGTAGTTTGGTCTGCCCTGTTCCCATGATGCACTGGGCCAGGGACAGACTAATTTGCATATAGCCAGGTTCTGAACTGGGATGGTGCAGTGAGCTAAAAAACGGTGATGGATCAAGCCCTGATCTGTTGACTGGGTAGGAGTGTTCTGATTAACTCAGATACTCTGTCCATCACCACCCCCTTTTTGTAAATATTTTGGCCACCATGAGTGTGGAAGGGTATGCTCAGACATGAGTCCCTTGCTCATTGCACCATCAGGATTCAAGCAAGCCGGGCCGAAGACGGCTGTAATGCCAGAAACCGGTCCCCGGAAGCTTGTTTCCTTTCCAGTGAAGAATTGGCTTGGTAGTTTGGTCTGCCCTGTTCCCATGATGCACTGGGCCAGGGACAGACTAATTTGCATATAGCCAGGTTCTGAACTGGGATGGTGCAGTGAGCTAAAAAACGGTGATGGATCAAGCCCTGATCTGTTGACTGGGTAGGAGTGTTCTGATTAACTCAGATACTCTGTCCATCACCACCCCCTTTTTGTAAATATTTTGGCCACCATGAGTGTGGAAGGGTATGCTCAGACATGAGTCCCTTGCTCATTGCACCATCAGGATTCAAGCAAGCCGGGCCGAAGACGGCTGTAATGCCAGAAACCGGTCCCCGGAAGCTTGTTTCCTTTCCAGTGAAGAATTGGCTTGGTAGTTTGGTCTGCCCTGTTCCCATGATGCACTGGGCCAGGGACAGACTAATTTGCATATAGCCAGGTTCTGAACTGGGATGGTGCAGTGAGCTAAAAAACGGTGATGGATCAAGCCCTGATCTGTTGACTGGGTAGGAGTGTTCTGATTAACTCAGATACTCTGTCCATCACCACCCCCTTTTTGTAAATATTTTGGCCACCATGAGTGTGGAAGGGTATGCTCAGACATGAGTCCCTTGCTCATTGCACCATCAGGATTCAAGCAAGCCGGGCCGAAGACGGCTGTAATGCCAGAAACCGGTCCCCGGAAGCTTGTTTCCTTTCCAGTGAAGAATTGGCTTGGTAGTTTGGTCTGCCCTGTTCCCATGATGCACTGGGCCAGGGACAGACTAATTTGCATATAGCCAGGTTCTGAACTGGGATGGTGCAGTGAGCTAAAAAACGGTGATGGATCAAGCCCTGATCTGTTGACTGGGTAGGAGTGTTCTGATTAACTCAGATACTCTGTCCATCACCACCCCCTTTTTGTAAATATTTTGGCCACCATGAGTGTGGAAGGGTATGCTCAGACATGAGTCCCTTGCTCATTGCACCATCAGGATTCAAGCAAGCCGGGCCGAAGACGGCTGTAATGCCAGAAACCGGTCCCCGGAAGCTTGTTTCCTTTCCAGTGAAGAATTGGCTTGGTAGTTTGGTCTGCCCTGTTCCCATGATGCACTGGGTCAGGGACAGACTAATTTGCATATAGCCAGGTTCTGAACTGGGATGGTGCAGTGAGCTAAAAAACGGTGATGGATCAAGCCCTGATCTGTTGACTGGGTAGGAGTGTTCTGATTAACTCAGATACTCTGTCCATCACCACCCCCTTTTTGTAAATATTTTGGCCACCATGAGTGTGGAAGGGTATGCTCAGACATGAGTCCCTTGCTCATTGCACCATCAGGATTCAAGCAAACCGGGCCGAAGACGGCTGTAATGCCAGAAACCGGTCCCCGGAAGCTTGTTTCCTTTCCAGTGAAGAATTGGCTTGGTAGTTTGGTCTGCCCTGTTCCCATGATGCACTGGGCCAGGGACAGACTAATTTGCATATAGCCAGGTTCTGAACTGGGATGGTGCAGTGAGCTAAAAAACGGTGATGGATCAAGCCCTGATCTGTTGACTGGGTAGGAGTGTTCTGATTAACTCAGATACTCTGTCCATCACCACCCCCTTTTTGTAATTAATCATACTATAGGCCTGACAGCCATTAAATACTTCCTAGATAAGAAATCTATGAGATTTTCCACTCACAACTCTATGTTGTTGGAATTTATAGAATTTTGTCTGTACAACAACATATTTACCTTTAATGGGGATTTGTTTAGACAAACATCAGGGACCGCGATGGGCACCTGCTTCGCCCCCAGCTACGCGAACTTGTTCGTGGGCTGGTGGGAGGAGCAGGTGGCCTGGTCGAGGGTGAACCAAAAATGGACCAACAAGACAGTGGCATGGTACAGATACATTGATGATCTGTTTTTAATCTGGGATGGCACCGTGGCCGAGGCAGATGAGTATATAGGAATTTTGAATGATAATGAAGTCAATCTTCAATTTTCTGGAGAAATCAGTACAACTGCAGTTCACTATCTAGATTTGAAACTAACTGTCAAAGATGGGAAGATTAATACCTCCTTGTACAGAAAGCCCACAGCTGGGAACAGTATTCTGCACGCGGACAGTGGACACCCTCAAAAACTCAAAGACAGTATCCCTTATGGGGAGTTTTTGAGGTTAAAAAGAAACTGTTCGGGTGAGGAAGACTTCAATAAAGCTCTGAAGGGCAGTATAGAACGTTTCCAGGCTAGGGGCTATCAGACGACACTGTTAGAGAGTACCCGTAGAAAGGTCCTAAGTCTCAATAGAGAAGATTTGTTGAAAAAGAAAAAAGAAAAGACTACTAAAGACACAGGAAAGTTCAGAATGATCACTACCTTTTCTAATGAGTCCAACACTATTAGGAATATTCTGAGAAGAAACTGGCACATATTAAAAACGGATGCCGTTATAGCTACAGATATTCCTACTCATCCCCTCGTGACTTTCAGGAAAGCCCGTTCCCTCAAAGATAACTTGGTTTCCAGTCACCTAGAGAAATCCTCACCTAAAACTCAAAACACCCTCAAAGAAATGAAAGGATTTTTCCCCTGCGGGAAATGCAAAGCTTGTGTAGCAAGTAAAAGAGTGAGATCATACAAGATAGAGGGCATGAAACAAAACAAACAGATTAACAAATTCATGACCTGCCAAACCAGCTTTGCAGTGTATTGTCTTGTGTGCCCCTGCGGACTGAGATACGTGGGGAGCACCATCAATATGGTAAAATTGAGGGTATTAGAGCACATGCGTGCTATCAAAAATAAGGATTTTAGCTATCCAGTAGCACGACACTTCTCAGTACAACATAATAGCAATAGGGATCTGTTGCAGTATTATTGTTTGGACTATTTACCACCAAATATTAGAGGTGGAGATCGTTTGCTCAGATTGAGGAGGCTGGAGTCCCGTTATATTATCGATTTGGGAACTAAAATACCTAAAGGGCTGAACGGTGGGGAAGAGTTGGCTGTTCATTTGAATAAGTGAAGTACTGTGACATATGAGAATGATTTGTGAAACATTGTCTGCAACCATTTTGCTTTTTTAACATGTCACTTAAAGCCGATACACGGCATAATTCTTAGTGGGCAAATAGGACTAGCAGCCTTTTTAGCAAGAAGGCTGCATTGCCGATCCACGGCGAAATTATAATTCAATGAATAGCATTAAAATTGATGCTTTTCGATGATGTTGAAATGTAACATAACCTTGGTATCAAAATGGTATTTAAAACCGGGTGTTGTTGTGAAAATTTGCAGAGTTAGCCAGTATACACTGTGCTAAAATGGCGCCCATACTAATCACTGGGACGCCAAGTCCGTCCTTCATTCCCACCATTGACACGTGACATGTAATGTTTTAATAAAATATGGCCGCCAGTATTTTGTTTAGAGATTACGACACTGACGAAGGATGTAAATCCGAAACGCGTTTGTCCTAAATAAACTGCTGCTGAGCTACAGAATCATCGTGAGTGCTTTTTCTTTCCTGAAGGAGAAAAGGGAAATTGTTGAGCTTGGATTTATATCGCGGTACGCCACCGCGTTTTTGCACCCGACCACGAAGTGCCCCGCCCATGGCGTTTGGAGGAGCTAGATATATATATATATATACATATGGGACGGACAATTGAAATAACTTTGTGGAACTGTAAGCAACTGAGACACAACTCGACCAGGGGGGCATTTGATAAAGGAAAAACCCCCGAAACGCGTCATGCCCATGGTCTGAACAGAAAATAAAGGTGGATGTTCCACGAGCCTCGTGTGCTGCCTAAGTTTCTTTCTGCTGGAGGAGACGTCTTGGGTAAAATTCAGCGTGTTGCCAGTGTTCAGCATTCGTGCTCAACCGCACACAAGGCGTGCATCCCCCGCAAGTGTTCTATGGGGGTCGCAAAAAGGAAGACCCTCGAACTACCCCGTACCAAGCCTGTTTTGGACAATGCTGTAAATACAGTCCATACCTGTATGGAGCTGCGCCCCCACTTTATTGGCGTTTCCTTTTCCAGGACGGTCTGAAGTGCGAGGAAGGGGGAGAGGCGTGTGGAAGTCATCACCTGAGCCCAGAACAACTGCCACAGTTCCCGCCAGACGACATGGCACACCAGCTGCTGACCTAGCAAGAAAATTGAGCCGGTAATTGGTATCACCGCCGGCATGCATACACTGCTGCATGCTGGGAAATGCAGTTACTATCAAGTCAGAGGTGACTCCATGCCGTGTTTGTCAGGCAACCCACCCTACTTCAGAAAGTGGGACGGACAATTGAAATAACTTTGTGGAACTGTAAGCAACAGAGACACAACTCGACCAGGGGGGCATTTGATAAAGGAAAAACCCCCGAAACGCGTCATGCCCATGGTCTGAACAGAAAATAAAGGTGGATGTTCCACGAGCCTCGTGTGCTGCCTAAGTTTCTTTCTGCTGGAGGAGACGTCTTGGGTAATATATATATATATATATATATATATATATATATATATATATATATATATTACCTACTGGCGGTCGCCAGTAGGTATATATAGTTAGGATTTTTTCTCTATGGGTTTTTTGAAAATTCTATGTCTAATAACTTTGGCGTTTGTGGACGGAATTGGCTGAAATTTTCAGGAAAATGGCACATTTCGTTTCTGAGCAGCCCCTGAAAATTGGGGGGGGGTTCGTCCAGGGGGGGTCGAGAAAAAAGGGGGGTCCCAAAACGTGTTTTTAACATTGAGTTTTCCATAGGGCGGTTGGCCTCACTTTTAGCCCGAACGGCTGAATGGATTTGCACGAAACTTGGCAAAATTGTAGGGACTGGTAGCCCGATGTGCCTTTTGTAGGTCTCAATATATGTGCTACAGTGGATTTTGAGAAATTAACGTTTAAAAAAAGATATATATCTGTAACAGCGGACCGGGCAGCGCTCCAGGACGCGTACTTTTCGCGCAATGGAGCTTTGTGAAGCGAAGCTGATTGGTTCTCCGGCGTCTGTCAACATTCCAAACAGTCCGTAGCGGCCGCCATCTTGTCTCTCGGTAGGATCGAGAGACAAGAGGAGGCCAAAGTGAAGGGGCAAATGACCATAAGGGGGAATAGTAGATCCTCGCTGACCCCCTAGGTTTGATGTGGAGGTTTTAAAAGGGCCCCGCGGGGCAAAAAAAATAAATAATAATAATAATCGAACGGCTGAATGGATTTCCACGAAACTTGTCAAAATTGTAGGACTGGTAGCCCGATGTGCCTTTGCTAGGTCTCAATATATGTGCTTCAGTGGATTTTGAGAAATTAACGTTCAAAAAAAGATATATATCTGTAACAGCGCACCGCTTCGCGTACTTTTCGCGTTACGGAGCTTTGCGAAGCGAAGCTGATTGGCTCTCCGGTGTCTGTAAACATTCCAAACAGTCCGTAGCGGCCGCCATCTTGTCTCTCGGTAGGATCGAGAGACAAGAGGAGGCCAAAGCGAAGGGGCAAATGACCATAAGGGGGCATAGTAGATCCTCGCTGACCCCCTAGGTTTGATGTGGAGGTTTTAAAAGGGCCCCGCGGGGCAAAAAAAAAAAATAATAATAATAATCGAACGGCTGAATGGATTTGCACGAAACTTGGTAAAATATTAGGGACTGGTAGCCCGATGTGCCTTTGCTAGGTCTCAATATATGTGCTTCAGTGCATTTTGAGAAATTAACGTTCAAAAACAAGATATATATCTGTAACAGCGCTCCGCTTCGCGGAGATAAAATTATATCTGTATTACCTAGCTGTTGCTAACACCAGTTAGCGACGGCTAGTAGGAGATAGCGACCATCTTGGGCCCCACTTTGCATGTGAGTGATATTTATCACTAATGACATGCAAAGTGGGCATGCCAAGATGTTAGCGACTGGAAACAGTCGCTAACATCGCTATCTCCTATTATCAACTTTTGGAAATATTCGAGATAAGCGCGAATATCTCCAAAAAGTAACAGCTGCCCTGAGCAGTTCTTAGCCATGTTATCCAATGGGAGGTGGATAACATGGCTAAGGGCATTAGCTCGGTAATGCATGAATATCGCTGAGTTTTCAGCGATATTAATGCATTGCGGTCGTTTTTTATCGTATTTGCGATAAACCTTGATAATAGCAAGGTTTATCTGCGATAATTTCTGACGGTAAAAAAATCTTTGCAATGCATCGTTAGGGATAAATATCGCTTAACTTTGGTAATATGCCCCAACGTCTGTTAACGTTCGATTCGAAGGAAATCAGGAAGTGTTGAAAAACATTGTCTGCGCCATCTTGTCTTTTTTCAAATGCCACACTTTTGTCGTGCACGGCCGCAATTTTAGATGCCTTGACCAGACCCACTCTGTGCACGCTGTCGATCCTTAGCATGGCTCCCCACCCTCGCAAGCATCTCACCCAGGCAGTGGTCACCCCCGCTCTCTGTCTTATGCATGGGTAATAAACCTCCCCCCATCTGCGCTGCTCTTCCCTGAGAATCACACCCTGTGCCCACCCGACACCTCCCTTTCGCCCTATTCACTTCCGCACCCTCTGACACTCCTTTTCCTCTGTGTCCGATTGTCCAGGCCGGTCCTAGGCTATCAGCTAGCCCTGCAGATGTAGTTTATGGCCACAGCTGTAAAGAATCACCCCTCTTCAAAGGAGTTATAGTAGATCAAGGCCCACACTCGATGAGATCCGTCACAGCAGAAGCGTTGCTATTATCTGAAAACCATCCTGTATTGTGATTGGGGAGGGGACCGAGCGTGAAGCGGAAGATTCCAGGGATGACTCTTTGTACATCAAAGTTTTTACAATTATGTGTCACATTAAAAATATATAGCACTCCGACAAAGTAGTAAGATTATAAAACTTTAATAATTTATAAATATATACAAGAAAACAAAAATAGTAATAACATATAAACATTTTTAGGGAAAAACAACGAAGTAGCGGTCGGCTGTGCGAATAGTCCCAACGCAGCACAACGTCCAGATTTCCGGCGTGGGGCGTCGCGGGGGGTGGGTCATCAGTAGCAAACTGTTGTGCGAATAGTTCCAAGGCAGCAGAACGCGCCGAAATCTAGATGACACGAAAGTGATGTCTAGTAAGTTGCCACCCAGCAAATAACGGCGTGGGGCGTCGCGGGGGGTGGGTCATCAGTAGCAAACTGTTGTGCGAATAGTTCCAAGGCAGCAGAACGATGGCACCAAGGTGATGTTCAGTAAGTTGCCGCACTGGTTTTGGTATCCTACAATGCTGCTCCGAATAACGGCGTGGGGCGCCCCGGGGGAGGCGGCGTGAACAGGCCTCTCCAGGTGGAGTGTCATCTGTTGTAGTGGGGCGCCCCTTTACCGTTTCAGTTGCCATTCCGTCCGTTTTTGGTCCACTGTGTCAAAAGCCGCAATTCAGCTGAGTTGCGCCCACTCTTGCGGTGCAGCGATAGGCGGCTGTCACATTACTCTCAAAATGGCGGCAGGCTCTTTCCTTTTTGGGCCTGGTCCACTGAAATGGCCCTGGGACACCTTGGAAATCGGACGCTTGTCTGCTAGGTCTTGGACCCCATTCTCGAAAGCGTCCCCTCCGCCTTGAGAATTCATCAAAAGTTTTGGGGGCCCCGACTCCTGCAGGCTTCTGGTGGGGAGCGGCTGCCATGATTGCTCGCGGAATGACCACGACGGAGCTACGAGATGGTGGTGCTCTCATGCTGACGCCAGTTTAGTCTGAAACATCCAGAAACAAGGTGGGGCTTTCATCGTTTGGGAAAAAAAAAAGTTTTCATCCAATGAAAAGTGTTGTTTTTAGGTCATATGATCAAGCCTTCCATCATTAGGAAATCAAAAGTAAAATGAACCAATGAAAAGTTTTATAAACAAGTCACATGACCTGTTATGCGGCATAGGGTATAAAATGCGGAGAAAATACGTTGGCACGTGAGGCGGCGTCAGTAGCGGACCGATGTGCGAATAGGCCGAAGGCAATACAACGCGCCAAGATCCGGATGGCACCGAGGTGGTGTCCAGCAAGTTGCAGCACTGGTGTGGCCATCCTACAATGCTGAAAGTCGGCGTGGGGCGCCCCGTTGGCCTGTGAGTTTGCGTCAGTAGCGGACCGATGTGCGAATAGGCCGAAGGCAGCACAACGCGCCAAGATCCGGATGGCACCGAGGTGGTGTCTAGTAAGTTGCCGCACTGGTGTGGCCATCCAACAATGCTGAAAGTCGGCGTGGGGCGCCCCGTTGGCCTGTGAGATGGCGTCAGTAGCGGACCGATGTGCGAATAGGCCGAAGGCAGCACAACGCGCCAAGATCCGGATGGCACCGAGGTGGTGTCTAGTAAGGTGCACTGGTGTGGCCATCCTACAATGCTGAAAGTCGGCATGGGGCGCCCCGTTGGCCTGTGAGTTTGCGTCAGTAGCGGACCGATGTGCGAATAGGCCGAAGGCAGCACAACGCGCCAAGATCCGGATGGCACCGAGGTGGTGTCTAGTAAGTTGTCGCACTTCTGTGGCCATCCTACAATGTTGAAAGTCGGCGTGGGGCGCCCCGTTGGCCTGTGAGATGGCGTCAGTAGCGGACCGATGTGCGAATGGGGCCAAAGGCAGCGCAACAATATTTTCTGATTTGAAGACACCACAAGGCGCTGAGAGGCCAAGATCCGGATGGCACCGAGGTGGTGTCTAGCAAGTTGTGGCACTGGTGTGGCCATCGTACAATGGTAAAAGTCGGCGTGGGGCGCCCTGTTGGCCTGTGAGATGGTGTCAGTAGCGGACTGATGTGCGAATGGGGCCAAAGGCAGCGCAACAATATTTTCTGACTGACACCACAAGGCGCTGAGATGCCAAGATCCGGATGGCACCGAGGTGATGTCTAAGTTGCGGACTGATGTGCGAATGGGGCCAAAGGCAGCGTAACAATATTTTTTGTATGGAAGATACCACTAGGCGTTGAGATGCCAAGATTCGGATGGCACCGAGGTGATGTCTAGCAAGTTGCTGTACTGGTGTGGTCATCCTACAATGCTGAAACTCGGCGTGGGTCGCCCCATTAGCCTGTGAGATGGCGTCAGTAGCGGACCGATGTGCGAATAGGCCGAAGGCAGCACAACGCGCCAAGATCCGGATGTCACCGTGGTGGTTTCATAGTTGAGAGGCACTTCATCTGCAGTGGGGCGCCGAGATCCGGATGGCACCGAGGTGATGTCTAGCAAGTTGCTGTACTGGTGTGGTCATTCTACAATGCTGAAAGTCGGCGTGGGGCGCCCCATTAGCCTGTGAGATGGCGTCAGTAGCGGACTGATGTGCGAATGGGGCCAAAGGCAGCGCAACAATATTTTCTGAAGAGAAGACACCAAAAGGTGCTGACATTCCAAGATCCGGATGGCACCGAGGTGGTGTCTAGCAAGCTATGCAGTTGAGTTGTGTGCGCACTTGCGGCGAATAGGTCGAAGGCAGCATAACAATGTTTTCTGAATAGAAGACACCACAAGGCGTTGAGATTCGGTTACCACCGAGGTGATGTCTAGCAAGTTGCCGCACTGGTGTGGCCATCCTACAATACTGCTCCGAATAACGGCGTGGGGTGCCCAAAGGGGGGGGAGCCGGCGTGAATGGGCCTTCCTAGGTGGAGGCTCGTCTGCTGTAGTGGGGCGCCCCTTTACCGTTTCAGTTGCCATTCAGCTGAGTTTCGGCTGCTCTTGATGCTACAGCGACAGGCGGCTGCAAGAGGACTCTCAAAATGGCGGCCTGTTCTTTGGATTTGGGCCTGGTCCACTAAAATGTCCCTGGGACACCTTAGAACTCGGACGCTCGATTTTTTTTTCCTTTCCTGTACATGCAAAAAAAGGTAAATGCCCGGTACGTTACACGCTTCATCTGCCACGATGAACTCTCCAGAGGAACCGAAAAAAAATATAGTTGTGGTAACTATACCATGCATCGTCATATGGAGAGGTGGCACCAATTAATTATAGTGCTGCATAAAAGAGAGATTTGGAGGAGAACCCCTGACCTGCTAGTACATTCATCAAAGAAGTGGCACTGAGAGCTTCAGAGGCAAGGGAAACGGTCCCAAATATTTAGAAGAACTTTGGAAAGATTAAAATGACATGTTTAGATTGTGGCAAATTAATTTCATGTGGACAGATGAGTGTTACTCTAATAAATACAGCATATGAACATCATCATAGTCGATGGTTGGTAGAGACATTTTGACTATATCCTGGACCTGCCCGTCCTCGCCCAAAATGGCGCCGGAATAAATGGGACTCGTAACTCCTTGTTGTGTACTGGTTGCAGAACCTTGAAATCACGAGATACGTATGCAGTTTTGAAGCACATGGTGGGCGGGGACGAGAATTGATTGAATATTTCGACATCCCTATTGATATTAAGTTCTGATGTGTTATTGATTACTGTACTGTTGAAAGTTCGAATTAACGTCACCCATGGTACTTGCCCGCAAATGTATATCTAGATAATTTTATTGTAACTGGCCCTGTCGTATTTTAATTATAAAATGTACGTCCACCGATTCCGTAACTGTTAGACACCTTAGTTCTTGCAACCTAATGGCCCGCCCGTTACGTTCCTCTACAGTGTAAATGTCTATTCATCATATACGATTACAGTTTGCTCCGTGGCAGGCCCACGTGGTTATAGGCTCGTATTTGTATAATGACATTTTCACAATAAAGGTTTTTAAAAGAAAACATGGTAGTAGTATATACATTGGTAAAGTTTTTAATAATAGTGACTGTTTTAGAATCATTAAAAGGCAAGTGAAATAAAGCAGACCAATTACATGAAGGGTAAAAGGTATAATACGAAGGAACGCAGTAAAGATAAATGGTCAAGGGCTGTTGTGTTTTCTATTCCTGCAACATAAAGTGATCAATAAGAATCTCATATTCAGGCGTATCGGCGACTAAGACAGCAGGTCGACCCTCTTTTGCTCAACGGCTCCGTCATGGGACGAAGAAACGCTCTTTTTCTCGAAAAAAGAATATATTTTACTTGCAGGACAGTTGTAAAATTTCCGGGAAAGTACATTAGCCTGGAACATTATAACATATATTTAAGAAAAAATAATGTTCGGAAGTAATGAAAAGCGTAATTGTTAGGTCATATGACCAAGCCTTTCATCATTACAATAAGAAAAGTAAAATGAACCAATGAAAAGTTTTATTAACAAGTCACATGACTTGTTATGCTTACGTTACGCGCTGCACGCCCCGGATGATTTCCGGATGCGCTAACGCGGCGCGTCATATGACGCATTACGCGACAACGCAGGTACAGAATATAGTCAAAATGTCTCCACCAACCAGCGGTCGGAACACAACCCCTTTCAGCAGGCTAAATAGTTCTGTTAAATGACAACAGAAGGGACAGGCAACAAGAACCATCAGTCAAAGAGGGGAGGGCTAGTTCTTCTCTACCGGGTTATATTGGGGCGCTACCGGAACTGATCGAATTGGTAGTCTACAGTGTTTCTGGATGTTTCAGACTGAAGCTGGGGTTAGCATGAGAGCAGCACCATTTCGTAGCTCCGTCGTGGCCATTCCGCAACCAATCATGGCAGCCGCTCTTTATCGTTATTTTGGGCGGGGTGGGTGGCGGAGCCGAGCTGTTTTGCAGCCATCATTGTGTGGAGTTCAGTTCATCTCACTAGTTTTGTATTTGTCATGAGGGGTTGTTCCTAATGTTTCTATTTTAGCGAGGTCAAAAAGAGATCCCATTAGTGGCCTACTGATTTTGCTCGATTCCTTTTCTTTTTTTTTACACGATTTTTCGTTATCTGCAAAGACTAAACAGAGTATTGCGACTCTGTGTTTGTTTGTAAATAGAGAATGAACCAAAGAGAACTAATTCTAAAACAGTAAATACTTGGATAACAATCAATCAAATGGAGAGAGAAGCAGGCACGACGGATTACAACGGGGGCAAAGGCCTGCGTTAACTACCTTTCACTATCTGCAAAGAGAGAGTACTCCTAATAGAAATGAGGGGGGGGGCACCATTCAAAGCAGATCAGTGTGCATAAACACGAAAATGTTTTCACTTACCACGTACTTGACATTCGACAGCTTATGATATTTGCTATTAAAAAACCATTGAAATTCACTGAAAAAACCATAGGTTATAGACCATATATAGTTAGGAATTAGCATTTAAAAAACCTTATTTTACTCACACAAAACCATTGAAATTCCATATATAGTTAGTTGCACTAACTATATATCGCGCACCCGCAATCCACTGCTGATCATGTCACATATTACATCATTCATGACATGGTCAGTGACATCACTGATGACATCACTGATGACATCTCAAATGACATCACTGATGACATCACTGATGACATCTCAAATGACATCACTGATGACATCACTGATGACATCTCAAATGACATCACTGATGACATCTCATTTGACATTACTGATCACATCACTGATGACATCATTCATGTGATAATTCGATGAACCTCTTCAGACTCTAATATAACCTTAGATACACTCAGTGTAAACAGACACTCATAGACTGTCACTCATCCATGGAGTTACTCAGACACTTAGTCAGTCATGCAAAGAATCAATCACACCTCCATTTCCTCAACTATACAGTTATACACACCTTACTTATTCAAACATATACTAAAACATATTTACTCACTTATACAATCCTGGATACAAGTTCACAATGATCCATACAGCCACTCACACATTCACTGGCTCTTATGCACAGTTATTTATATATGTCAACTCTCACATGTACTGTGTTTTACATATGTACTTACTTTGACATGTAGCACTGAGATATCCATTCACTCACCAATACACTCATGCACACAGTCAACCGCCCATACAGCTGTTTCCACATGCACTTTTGAACCCATACATCTAGTCAATCAACTGCTCACACATCTATGCAGAGAGTCATACACCTCCCAGCCACCCAGACACACACTCAGTCTCCCATGCAAATGCTTGGGCAACCAATCAATAACCCATACAGTTAATCATATAGCTAATGATCAACACATGCAGCAGTTTACAGAACAACAGACATAATGATGCACAAATTAAGACAGTTTAGTCACTAACCCATGCACTCAGTGAGACACATTTAATCAGTCACTCATACAGTCAGCCATGCCCCTACTAAATCCTTCATCAAGACACTTATACATCCACTCATTCTTCAATATGTAAGACATATTTTAACTTCACAGAATTATACAGTCACTGGATGTAGTCATCAGTGATGTCATCAGTGATGTCATTTGAGATGTCATCAGTGATGTCATCAGTGATGTCACTGACCATGTCATGAATGATGTAATATGTGACATGATCAGCAGTGGATTGTGGGTGCGCGATATATAGTTAGTGCAACTAACTATATATGGAATTTCAATGGTTTTGTGTGAGTAAAATAAGGTTTTTTAAATGCTAATTCCTAACTATATATGGTCTATAACCTATGGTTTTTTCAGTGAATTTTCAAGGTTTTGTAAATGCTAATTCCTAACTATATATGGTCTATAACCTATGGTTTTTTCAGTGAATAGATATATATATATATATTCACTGAAAAAACCATAGGTTATAGACCATATATAGTTAGGAATTAGCATTTAGAAAACCTTATTTTACTCACACAAAACCATTGAAATTCCATATATAGTTAGTTGCACTAACTATATATCGCGCACCCGCAATCCACTGCTGATGATGTCACATATTACATCATTCATGACATGGTCAGTGACATCACTGATGACATCTCAAATGACATCACTGATGACATCACTGATGACATCATCCAGTGACTGTGTGTTTCTGTAAAGTTTAAATATGTTTGATTTATTGAAGAATGAGTGGATGTATAAGTGTCTGGATGAAGGATTTAGTAGGTGCGTGACTGACTGTATGAGTGAGTGAATAAATGTGTCGTACTAAATGCAAGGGTTAGTGACTAAACTGTCTGAATATGTGCATCAGTATGTCTGTTGTGATGTAAACTGCTGCATGTGTTGATCATTAGCTATACGAGAGGTTATATGTGTTATTGATTGGTTGCCCAAGTATTTGTATGGGAGATTGAGTTTGTGTGGGGGTGGCTGGGAGGTGTGTGACTCTGTGCATAGATGTGTGAGCAGTTGATTCACTAGGTGTATGAGTTCAAGAGTGCATGTGGAAACAGCTACATGGGCGGTTGACTGTGTGCATGAGTGTATTGATGAGTGAATGGATATCTCAATGCTACATGTCATAGTAAGTACATATGTAAAACACAGTACATGTGAGAGTTGGCATATATAAATAACTGTGCATGAGAGCCACTGAATGTGTGAGTGGCTGTATGGATCATTGTGAACTTGTATCAGGGATTGTATAAGAGAGTAAATATGTGTTAGTATATGTTTGAATAAGTAATGTGTATATCTGTATAGTTGAGGGAATGGAGGTGAGATTGTTTCTTTGCATGACTGACTAGGTGTGTGAGTAACTCCATGGATGAGTGACAGTGTGTGAGTGTCTGTATACACTGAGTGTATCTAAGGTTATATTAGAGTCTGAAGAGGTTTATCGTATTAGCACAAGAATTATGTCAAATGAGATGTCATCAGTGATGTCATCAGTGATGTCATTTGAGATGTCATCAGTGATGTCACTGACCATGTCATGAATGATGTAATATGTGACATCATCAGCAGTGGATTGCGGGTGCGCGATATATAGTTAGTGCAACTAACTATATATGGAATTTCAATGGTTTTGTGTGAGTAAAATAAGGTTTTCTAAATGCTAATTCCTAACTATATATGGTCTATAACCTATGGTTTTTTCAGTGAATTTTCAAGGTTTTGTAAATGCTAATTCCTAACTATATATGGTCTATAACCTATGGTTTTTTCAGTGAATTTCATTGGTTTTTTAACAGCTAATATCTGTAGCTGTAAAATGTATTCTTCTTTAAATCCAAAAATATATTTTATATGTTTATTAATAAAAAAAAAAAAATTAATATTTTTTTTTCTTCGTTCCCGCTTCGCGAATCGGGAAGCTTCCCGTTAGCTGACCTTGATGCCGCGAAATAGACCGCGAGCCGGTAAACGTTTCTTTACCGCAACTGCCGCGTTAGAAAACAACATCGTGACGCCTCCCGTCCGCATGACGTTTCGCGTTGTCGCGTGATACGTCATATGACGTGCTACGTTAGCGAACTGGTACGCTTACCGAGTCGCAAAGCACAGGTTTCTGGAAGCAAACCGGGAGGCCCTGCAAAGCGCTTAACGTAAACACAGCAGGTCATGTGACTTGGTAATAACACTTTTCATTGGTTCATTTCACTTTTGGTTTCCTAATGATGTAAGACTAGGTCATATAATCTAAAATGAACACTTTTCATTGGTTGAGAACTATTGTTTTTCCCAAATGATGAAAATCCCTCCTTCTTTCCTCACTCTGACTTTCATCATTGTGAGAGAAAGACCCTTTGTTACCAGTGAGCAATGGCTTCTTTAGTAGCTTCAGCTGGTGCTTCCCCACCACCTCCACCACATCCAAGGAAGAGTGGACCACCTGCTCAAGTTATAATTCAGCAAGAAGAGGAAGAAGAGGAACAGGACGACGAGCACGAAGAGAGGCACTTTTTGCCTGAGGAGCCCAGGACGTCTCACCGGAAAGAAAACTTCATTTGGCAATTTTTTAAAATTCCCAAAGGTCAGAAAAAAGTAAATGCAAGATACGTAACTTGCCTTATATGTCAAGATAGACTGTCCAGAGGGACCGACAAAAAATACAGTTTCGGAAACTACACAATGCATCTCCATATGACTAGGTGGCATCCTAACAACTACAGTGCTGCACAGTTTCGTAACGACCTAGATAATCTCCCTATTATGGCCAGAAGATCTGTTGTACCGGAAGTAACGGGACCAGAGGGCAGGGAGATGGTGCCAAATATTCAAACGAGATTTCATGAAGTAAAACACGTCTGCGTACATTGCAATGGATTCATTTGCTACGGAGAAAGAAGCATCACTCTGATCAACAGAGCTATTGACTATCATATGCAAGTTTGTACGAAACGCCCCAAATAATAAATACTTTTTTTTTGTTTTGTTGCTCCTGTTGAGCCCTTTACAATGAATCGTTTTCATTGCCCCCTGCAAGAAAAACCCAAAAAATTATAAAAATGTTCAGAAAAATTCAAAAAAAGTAAAAAAATGTTCAGAAAAATAATAAAAAAAATATAAAACAACAAAAACAATAAAAAAAAAGTTCTTTTCAGAACTACCTCCCCGTTATTAAAAAATTGGTACAATATTTGGAACTGTGCCAACCTCTATTTCTCGTAGTTCGCTTCCCAGTTCGCTCGCCGGTACGCGAACCGGAAGTGAACCAAAAAATTTTTTAAAAAAAAAGAACAGTAAGTATAAGGGAAGGAAACAGACACTTATGTTAAAAGAAAGACAGCTATAGGGGAGTAAACTAGAGATACTATTACCCGTAATCCACTGCTGATGATGTCACATATTACATCATTCATGACATGCTCAGTGACATCATCAGCAGAGGATTGCGGGTTTTTTGGCAACGTGCCTTATCCACGGTTTAATAACGCTGCCTTTTGCTTTATATAAGTTTTCAAATTGTATGAAATATATACCAATAGGTCGTTATGAACCTTTAGGTAGTGCTTTTCTTCATGAGGTCTGGTCGCTTCCATACACATACAGATGTTTCAAAGATGATCAAGAAGTTTATCTGAATGGAGAGGAATGCACTGAGACGCCAGATCATTCACTAATGTGTAGGCACATACAGTTACACGGTTCATGCAACAAACACCGACCAAATATGGCTTGCGTGTTGCAAGGCACGCCAGTTCCTGCTATCATCCCCACGTTCAAGTTGTTGGAAAATGGTAGTTATTTGATGCTCAATAATGAAGATTGTTCTGGGTTAATTAAAAGTATTCCTTTTATCGTAACAGTAAGTGAACGGGTTATTTGCTGCAGAAATGTTCTATTTCCTCCCACACATGAACATAGGGAGTTTTCAATCTGGCCACAAATACCAACCTTGGGAGCAGATTTCAACGGCATGGCAAGAATAAGAGCTCTTTTGTCTCAGAGAGAGGTGGCCTTGAGTTCGGCCCGTGAAACTTTCGTGCTTCACATAGCGAACACCCGTACAGAGGTGCAGACCCTTTTCAATACAGATTCGCCTTTCCATTTCAGCAAGATGGTTCGGACTATCTTTAACGCGTCCTCCACAAAGGGCCTGGCGCACTTTTTTAAAGTTGTTACCAGTGGTATCGTGACTTCATTTGAGAAAATCTTTGGAGTCATCCCTGCTTTCTTTCATTCTATTTTTTTCCACTGTGCTTCGTGGATTCCCATTTTTACTTGCATTACCAGCGGACGCTCTTGTGCTTTTTTACATTTTTAAATATGGATGTCCCTCCTGTGCAAGCTCCCGCCCTGCAGCTGCTGACACTGTTCCGCAATCGCATGCTAGAATATTATGGCACAATGCCGTTGGCGATATTAAGCACGGCATATGGATTATCTTTTCGATTCTCCTACTTCACCTGTGTCCAGCCTGTATTTCACTGCCTGACCTGTGATTTCGATTGGGCCATTGATTTGTGTCTCTGCGGACCGGTTTCTCCTGACGTCGACTTTAATCAGCTGATGACTCCTATCATTACTCACGAGTTGGTTTGTCCTGGCGAAAGGATTATGGCTGTGGCATTGATGCATGGACTAATTGGTCCCTGGAATTTACTGGCGGCAACACAGTCTTTCTTGGAACAGAGCTTTCTTGAAAACCCACCGAGCTGTCCTCTGATGGTGATAGAGGATCCGGTGCTGGGAGAGCACGTATGTTCTTTTCCGCTTTTAAATTGGATGGCTGAACTCTTTTCGGATGAAGACGGTGACTTCCTATTGGAGGCTGTTGCAGCTTATTTTGCATACACAGTTATGTCATAGACCTTCTTCATGTTTGATGTGCTGAGTACTAGCATTTCATTGACAATTCATTGACTTATTTGTCAAGTTTTTATTATTTAGCTTGCCTATTGGCTTAAGACTCGATAAAGTACTTGGCTGTTTTATTTTTCTTTAGCATTAAATTTTCCTAGTTTTTAATGTTTTACCTTGCGGACCGTCCACATATAAAGTTGCAATCTGCTCTCATGAGATGGCACTTCTATTATCTTATTCAGTTCGTTTCCGGATCATGGGGAGGTGTCATCTAGGTCCTGGATATCTTTACACCGTGTTAAGTTAGCATGGGCTCATTACCGGTTTAAACGCCATTTTTCCTTTTTTGCAACTTCTGCACACGACACTTAGTTGTTGCTTTAGCTTTCAACCTAGTAGTTCATCGTGGTTTACATGAGAATAATATGTTATTGCTCTACTATCTGCTTTGCTTGTTAAACTATATCTGTACAGCGAGTGCTGAAGTTTCAAGAACAACACGATACAGAATTGTTATGAGGTCTGATCTCCACGACTTCATACTCATAACATAAGTGCAGCTTCTGCCAATTCTGGGCATGAGGCGGGTTTTATATTGCTTTGCCGAACACACATACACAACAGTTGATGTGGTTCACATGAAGAGAGAGCTGGTGTATGCTGATGTGATTCCTTCAAATCTAAGACACTAAAGTATGGGCACGCCCTAAACCAACACAAACAGACCTTCTTAGCAAATAATATAATATGTGTATTAGGGAGGGTGAGATATAAGCAGCCGCGGGCCGTGGAGGGAGTTACGGTGGGGCAGGGAGGCGGGGAGGGTGAGGGGCAGGGTGGAGCCCTCTCCACCCTGCCCCTCCCCCTCCCCGCCTCCCTGCCCCACCGTAACTCCCTCCACGGCCCGTGGCTGCTTATAAGTGTTGCTAACTCTTATTCATTTACAGCATGTTAACATACTGTCACCATTCGCTTTTTATGTACTAGTAACTATGCTGGTAATTTTGCTACTGATAATATGTGTACTTGTATTATCTAAGATACTACGCCTGAGAAGACGGCATTAGTAAATAAACATTTCAAATACACATGTGTTCTTCTTAACTCCATGTTCTGGTTTCTAAGAAATATATAACGACCGACTGTTCATGAGTTCCACGTATCCTGAGGTACTATAAGTTCATATTCTGGATTGTCTAAACATTGAGAGTTTGTTATATCCAATGTGACACTGTACCTAGCTTGCTAAGGGGTTTTTGATTACTAAGGTGAGTTTTGGGGCACCCTAATTCGCCGAGGTTCCAATCCTCTGTCCACAGTTCTGTGTGAGAACAGAAACCCTGCGACAGGGGCACCCCCGACCCTTGCTGGAGCTTCATCACACTTGCGATACAACTCCAGCAATGCGCCACCTTTACGGCACAGATACATCACGCATCTGTGCTGTTTTTGCCCCATGATGCGCCGCATTGTAAATGCAGCACACCATAGGTGACGGAACAGCGGCACAGAATGACTAACACATCCCTGGTGATGCGCCAGTCATCATAAATCTATCCCTATGCTTCTTATCTTGTTAGAGATGAACCGCCATATGTATCATCAAAGTTTTTTGCATTTCCTAAATAGCGAACTTTAAGGAATAAATAGCGATTCTTTACCATTCCTAGTTTGGGATGAGCTATTTGCTAATTACAAATTACCCATTCATTTCCTTCATTTCCATAGGGCGGTTGGACTCACTTTTAGCTCGAACGGCTGAATGGATTTCCACGAAACTTGGCAAAATTGTAGGGACTGGTAGCCCGATGTGCCTTTGCTATGTCTCAAGATATATGCTCCAGTGGTTTTTACGAAAATTAACTTTGAAAAATATATATTGGGCTACATTGGCCTATATATATGTTGGAGCCCAAATGTAGCCCAATGTAGCCCAATGAAGCCCAATGAAGCCCAATGTAGCCCAATGTAGCCCAAAGATGGCCGCCAGAGACAAAAAAACAAATGTAGCCCAAATATAGCCCAGTGACAGAATGACCAATCAGCTTCGCAAACCTCCGTTACGCGAAGCGGAGCGCTGTTACAGATATATATCTTTTTTTGAACGTTAATTTCTCAAAATCTACTGGAGCACATATATTGAGACCTAGCAAAGGCACATCGGGCTACCAGTCCCTAATATTTTACCAAGTTTCGTGCAAATCCATTCAGCCGTTCGATTATTATTATTATTTTTTTTTGCCCCGCGGGGCCCTTTTAAAACCTCCACATCAAACCTAGGGGGTCAGCGAGGATCTACTATGCCCCCTTATGGTCATTTGCCCCTTCGCTTTGGCCTCCTCTTGTCTCTCGATCCTACCGAGAGACAAGATGGCGGCCGCTACGGACTGTTTGGAATGTTTACAGACGCCGGAGAACCAATCAGCTTCGCTTCACAAAGCTCCGTTGCGCGAAAAGTACGCGTACTGGAGCGCTGCCCTGTCCGCTGTTACAGATATATATCTTTTTTTAAACGTTAATTTCTCAAAATCCACTGTAGCACATATATTGAGACCTACAAAAGGCACATCGGGCTACCAGTCCCTACAATTTTGCCAAGTTTCGTGCAAATCCATTCAGCCGTTCGGGCTAAAAGTGAGGCCAACCGCCCTATGGAAAACTCAATGTTAAAAACACGTTTTGGGACCCCCCTTTTTTCTCGACCCCCCCTGGACGAACCCCCCCCCAATTTTCAGGGGCTGCTCAGAAACAAAATGTGCCATTTTCCTGAAAATTTCAGCCAATTCCGTCCACAAACGCCAAAGTTATTTGACATAGAATTTTCAAAAATCCCATAGAGAAAAAATCCTAACTATATATACCTACTGGCGACCGCCAGTAGGTAATATATATATATATATATGTATATATATGTATATATATGTATATATATATATATATTCACTGAAAAAACCATAGGTTATAGACCATATATAGTTAGGAATTAGCATTTAAAAAACCTTATTTTACTCACACAAAACCATTGAAATTCCATATATAGTTAGTTGCACTAACTATATATCGCGCACCCGCAATCCACTGCTGATGATGTCACATATTACATCATTCATGACATGGTCAGTGACATCACTGATGACATCACTGATGACATCTCAAATGACATCACTGATGACATCATCCAGTGACTGTGTGTTTCTGTAAAGTTTAAATATGTTTTACATATTGAAGAATGAGTAGATGTAGAAGTGTCTGGATGAAGGATTTAGTAGGTGCGTGACTGACTGTATGAGTGAGTGATTAAATGTGTCTCACTGAGTGCATGGGTTAGTGACTAAACTGTCTTAATTTGTGCATCATTATGTCTGTTGTTCTGTAAACTGCTGCATGTGTTGATCAGTAGCTATATGAGTAACTATATGGGTTATTGATTGATTGCCCAAGTATTTGTATGGGAGACTGAGTGTGTGTGTGGCTGGCTGGGAGGTGTGTGACTCTGTGCAGATCAATGTGTACTTGTATCAATGATTGTATAAGAGAGTAATTATGTGTTAGTATATGTTTCAAAATGTAAGGTGCTCTATGTTTAACTGTATAGATTAGAAAATGGAAGTGTGATTGATTCTTTACAGGACTGACTAGGTGTGTGAGTAACTCCATGGATGAGTGACAGAGTGTGAGAGTCTGTATAGGTGTATGAGTGCATATGATAGTGTTGTAAAGATGAGTGATTGTATGTATGAATGATTGTATGGGTAAATGAGTGAATGTGTGTGTAAACATAGGAATCACTGAGTGCGTATGTAGTAACTAGTATTGGTGTGTCAATGGTTTCAAAAATTATACTCTGTATTTAACACTGGGTGTAACAGAGGTTATATTAAAGTGTGAGGAGATGCATTGTATTGTCACATGAATGATATCATCAGTGATGTGGTCATTGATGTCAAATGAGATGTCATCAGTGATGTCATCAGTGATGTCATTTGAGATGTCATCAGTGATGTCATCAGTGATGTCACTGACCATGTCATGAATGATGTAATATGTGACATCATCAGCAGTGGATTGCGGGTGCGCGATATATAGTTAGTGCAACTAACTATATATGGAATTTCAATGGTTTTGTGTGAGTAAAATAAGGTTTTTTAAATGCTAATTCCTAACTATATATGGTCTATAACCTATGGTTTTTTCAGTGAATTTTCAAGGTTTTGTAAATGCTAATTCCTAACTATATATGGTCTATAACCTATGGTTTTTTCAGTGAATTTTCAAGGTTTTGTAAATGCTAATTCCTAACTATATATGGTCTATAACCTATGTTTTTTTCAGTGAATTTCAATGGTTTTTTAATAGCAAATATCATAAGCTGTCGAATGTCAAGTACGTGGTAAGTAAAAACATTTTCGTGTTTATGCACACTGATCTGCTTTGATTGCTGCCCCCCACCCCTCATTTCTATTAGGAGTACTCTCTCTTTGCAGATAGTGAAGGGTAGTTAACGCAGCCCTTTGCCCCCTTTGTAATCCGTCGTGCCTGCTTCTCTCTCCATTTGATTGATTGTTCTCTTTGGTTCATTCTCTATTTACAAACAAGCACAGAGTCGCAATACTCTGTTTAGTCTTTGCAGATAGCGAAAAATCGTGTAAAAAAACAAAAGGAATCGAGCAAAATCAGTAGGCCACTAATGGGATCTCTTTTGACCTCGCTAAAATAGAAACATTAGGAACAACCTGTTGAAAATAGCAATGCGTATGTATATAAGCGGCGTTCATTTGTGTTCACAGTACCCCTTGTTGATTGTTTCAATCGAGCATTGAATTGTTCGAAGTTAATTCTCTTAAGGATCTTCTCTACCTGCAAACGAGGAAGAATAGGAATATTCTATCTCCCTTTGCAGATAGTGAAGGGTAGGTAACGCAAGCCTTTAACACGTCGTACCTATTTCATTCCTCATTGATTGATTGATTGTCCGAACATTGACTGTTTGGAATTAGTTCTTTTTGGAGGTATTCCCTGTTTGCAAATAAACGTAGGAAAATCTTTGCAAGTAGTGAAAGGGTACGTAATGCGGACCGTTCTCCCCCGTTGTAATCTGTCATGCCTATCTACTCCCCACTGATTGATGCACCTTTTTCACCCGGACCATTTACTAGAGATACGTCATCTGGCCCGACCAGAGAGCACCCCTAGTGAAAAGGACATATGCAATAATAATGAAGTGATCACTGTATCCTGTTAACAGAAACTTTACCATGAAACAACCTGGAAAGAAAAAAATAGGAAAACGAAAATCAGTAGGCCACTGATGAACATGAACTTTTATTAAACAACGAACAAAGAAACGATAACATAACGTAATGATAAAACCTATTAATGTCCTAGAAACAAGAAAACGTTAAAATATGCCAGTAGTGAGAGACCAGAAAAACAGTAAGAGAAACCAAATCACCCCTCGCTGTCCCACCGCCTGCCACGCCAAAAAAATCGATAGACTAGGGAAAATGCAAGTCAGTAGAACATCCACCCCCACTCTGGAAACTTCCAAGGTGGGGCAGGGTTCCGGCTACGCCCAGCCGGGAGCAGCCCATATAAGGCAGGTCCTGCTGCCACGCCTCGGCCAGGAGATCCTAACGTAGGGTGTAGCCGAAGGAGAGGCCGAGGCCAGCGGGACCCGGCCAGGGGATTGCCTTTACAACGCTGAACAGTTGCAGGGGGGGGGAATGTCTCCTCGACCCTCCCCTCTCTCTCCCAGTCCGGCCGCGGTGGCCCTTGAGAGTTGCAGGTAGTCCCGCCACATGCTCTTCCGGTCCGACCACCAACGGTCGGGGGGCCGAGGCCGACGGGATCCGGCTGCAGCCGATAAACCAAGAAACCCATTCATGGGGCCAGAGCCAGGGGCGTCCGGCCGACATCCACCGGAAGCCCGGCCCGAAGACGGACGGGACACTTCTTTCTTTTATAATGGCTGCGACAACACTGGGGGGGGATGTCTTGCACATGCCTCCGACCCCCCCTCGTCCTCATCGCCTGGTCCGGCCATAACAAATCTCAAGCGAGACGCCGTGGGGTGCACTGGGAGGGAGAGACGGTGCGAACAGGCCTCTCCCGCCTCCCCAGGTGGAGACTTCCCAGCTGCACCCTCAGCGCTCCAGGCGCCCGGAAAACGGTTCTTCCACTGTGGCCATGCTGCAACGTCTCGCCCGGCAGGGTGGAGCCCGTCCGCTCATGTGACCCCGCGATCGCCGGTAGCTGCCGAACTCTCAAAATGGCGGTCGACCTGGCAAGAGCGGGCCCAGCATAAAGAAATGGCCCGGTCACTGGTTGACTCCACCACCGTAGTCCTCCACGACCTTGAAGATTCTAGAGGAGCCGCGGGAGTCTCCGACCCCCGATGGGGAATGACTGCCATGATCGCCCGTGGAGTGACGAAACTGTATCCGCGGGACGTCGGCGCTCCCATGCTGGCGCCAGCCTCACTTTGAATTACTAGAATCCTGCAGACCTCACTTCCGGTGAAAGCACAGTGTGACCCGGTAGGAAAAATTATTGCACCCCCTCCCCTTTTTGACTGATAGTTCAAACCACCGATCCTTTCCTTTGCCCTTTTAACGGAACTTTGGACTGCCTCCCCCTCTTTTACATTTTCTAGAGAAAACAAAACATTAACCACTACATTAGCATAGCAGTTGACACCAGAACTGTTTTCAAATTGAAAACCAACAACATCTTCAACAGAATCCTTTTTGTTTCTGCTGTGACCCTGCTACAGCACAGGCATTGTCCCCAGCAGTAATTCTGCAATGCCGGTAAGAATAGCTGTGGTGCCTACTGGACTCACTCACCCCCGCGGCGCCCCACGCCGTTTTTTGCTGGGCGGCAACTTACTAGACATCACTTTCGTGCCATCTAGATTTCAGCGCGTTCTGCTGCCTTGGAACTATTCGCACAACAGACCGCTACTGACAAGAATATTTCATTATTGGTGCTGTCAATTTCAATAAATCTATTGGATAATTAAAAAGAAATTGCCACGGTCTCTTCGTTGTTTAAATGTTTTTACTGTTTTTGTTTTGTTGTATATATTTATATGTTATTAAAGTTTTATATTCCTACTACTTTGTTGGAGTGCTATATATTTTTAATGTGACACATAATTGTAAAAACTTTGATGTACAAAGAGTCATTCCTGGAATCTTCCGCTTCAGGCTCGGTCCCCTCCCCAATCACAATACAGGATGGTTTTCAGATAGTAGGAACACGTGTGGTGTGACGGATCTCATCGAGTGTGGGCCTTGATCTACTATAACTCCTTTGAAGAGGGGTGATTCTTTACAGCTGGGGCCATAAACTACATCTGCAGGGCTAGCTGATAGCCTGGACAATCGGACACAGAGAAAGAGGAGTGTCAGAGGGTGCGGTAGTGAATAGGGCGAAAGGGAGGTGTCGGGCGGGCACAGAGTGTGATTCTCAGGGAAGAGCAGCGCAGATGGGGGGAGGTTTATTGCCCATGCATAAGACAGAGAGCGGTGGTGACCAGTGCCTAGGGAAGATGCTTGCGTGGGTGAGGAGCCATGCTACGAATCGACAGCGTGCAGAGAGTGGGTCTGGTCAAGACACCTAAAATGGCTGCCGTGCACGACAAAAGTGTGGCATTTCAAAAAAGGCAAGATGGCGCAGACAATGTTTTTCAACACTTCCTCATTTCCTTCGAATCGAACGTTAACAGACGTTGGGGCATATTACCAAAGTTAAGCGATATTTATCGCTAACGATGCTTACCAACCAATTTTTTACCACTAAGCATCGTCAGAAATTATCGAAGATAAACCTTACTATTATCAAGGTTTATCGCAAATGCGATAATAAACGGCCGCAATGCATGAATATCGCTAAAAACTCAGCGATATTCATGCATTACCGAGCTAATGCTCTTAGCCATGTTATCCACCTCCCATTGGATAACATGGCTAAGAACTGCTCAGGGCAGGTGTTACTTTTTGGAGATATTCGCGCTTAGCGCGAATATCTCCAAAAGTTGGTAATAGGAGATAGATATCTTGCATGTTGTAATGCAAGTTATTGTGGTATATGGAACTCATACCATAATCTCTCAGGAAAGCAGAAACTGATCCTTTTGGGACCGCCTAAAAAGGCCTAGGGGGTGAGGAGTACTCTACTTTGCCCCCTTTTCACGTTCCGAACTATTTTATTTTACTCTCTTCTGTAATTACACAAAATACCAGCGATAAGATGCATCGGAGACACACAGTGAGAGAAAGGAGGCCGGAGATGAAGAAGACATGTCAAATACACATTGGAGATAATATAGTGGCAGAAGGGAAGTAAATATGAGTAAACTTACCATGTAACATAAAAATGTTGCACTCTATACTATAAGTCTCATTTTATACTACAATCACTTCGCTACAACCTCATAAATTAAAAATAAAAATGAATAATGTCTCAAACAATTTTTGATTTCTAAATATAAATTTATTCTTCAGAATTTTCTAAATTTGAAAGAACTAGTAACATGTCCTCATCAGCAATGTCCTCATTAAAAGTCTCCAATGATGATTCTTGTAACTCTATGGTCTCCAAACACTCGATAAATTCGCCATCAAGAGATTGATCAAAAAAATCATTCAAGTCATCTCCTCCTTGTGACAATATTTCATTATTGGTGCTGTCAATTTCAATCAATGTAGTGGAATCATTCAAGTCATCTCCTCGTGACAATATTTCATTATTGGTGCTCTCAATTTCAATCAATGTAGTGGAATCATTCAAGTCATCTCCTCCTTGTGACAATATTTCATTATTGGTGCTGTCCATTTCAATCAATCTAATGGAATCATACAAGCCATCTCCTCCTTGTGACAATATTTCATTATTGGTGCTCTCAATTTCAATCAATGTAGTGGAATCATTCAAGTCATCTCCTTGTGACAATATTTCATTCTTGGTGCTGTCCATTTCAATCAATCTAATGGAATCATACAAGTCATGTCCTCCTTGTGACAATATTTCATTATTGGTGCTCTCAATTTCAATCAATGTGTTGGACAATTCAAAAGAAATTGCCACGGTCTCTTCATTGTGAGCCATTTTATTTTGAAATTGCTTGCTGTAAATTGCAGAAAAAAATAATCACTTTCATTTATCGTTTTTAGTAATACATAATATAAAACTAACTTTATCAAGTATTTAGTATAACAGAAGGACTGCAAATAAATAACAGAAAACATTTTTCAAATTATCTTCAAGTGTACAACATAGTTCCCCTTACAAATTAACAACTCACCTTTTTAAAAGTAGCAGAAGTGTTAGTACTGTGTAAATCAAACACCAGAAATTCACCACCAAAAATTCCTCACAAATGTACCTCAGACAGTAGTATCACAAAATGGCTGTGGTTTCCTCTCATTTGACATATATACATAACCAATTAACTTTCATCACACACAAATACAAAACCAAAGTAACATTTTAATTGGTTCTAAATTTCAACACTTTCAAATGTGTTTTCCCCATGCAATTTTCCATAGGACATTTACATACGTCTACAGCCTGAATGGCTGAACGGAATTACACCAAACTTGGCAAAATGGTACATCAAACCTAAGAGGTCAGGAAGGATCTACTATGCCCCCTTATGGTCATTTCCCCCTTCGCTTTGGCCTCCTCTTGTCTCTCAATCCTACCGAGGGACAAGATGGCGGCCGCTACGGACTGTTTGGAATGTTGACAGACGCCGGAGAACCAATCAGCTTCGCAAAGCTCCGTAACGCGAAAAGTACGCGAAGCGGAGCGCTGTTACAGATATATATCTTTTTTTGAACGTTAATTTCTCAAAATCCACTGGAGCACATATATTGAGACCTAGCAAAGGCACATCGGGCTACCAGTCCCTAATATTTTGCCAAGTTTCGTGCAAATCCATTCAGCCGTTCGATTATTATTATTTTGTTTTTTTTTTGCCCCGCGGGGCCCTTTTAAAACCTCCACATCAAAACTAGGGGGTCAGCGAGGATCTACTATGCCCCCTTATAGTTATTTCCCCCTTTGTTTTGACCTCCTCTTGTCTCTCGATCCTACCGAGAGACAAGATGGCGGCCGCTACGGACTGTTTGGAATGTTGACAGACGCCGGAGAACCAATCAGCTTCGCTTCACAAAGCTCCGTTGCGCGAAAAGTCCGCGAACCAGTGCGCTGCCCAGTCCGCGCTTACAGATATATATCTTTTTTTAAACGTTAATTTCTCAAAATCCACTGGAGCACATATATTGAGACCTACAAAAGGCACATCGGGCTACCAGTCCCTACAATTTTGCCAAGTTTCGTGCAAATCCATTCAGCCGTTCGGGCTAAAAGTGAGGCCAACCGCCCTATGGAAAACTCAATGTTAAAAACACGTTTTGGGACCCCCCTTTTTTCTCGGCCCCCCCTTGACGAACCCCCCCCAAATTTTCAAGGGCTGCTCAGAAACAAAATGTGCCATTTTCCTGAAAATTTCAGCCAATTCCGTCCACAAACGCCAAAGTTATTAGACATAGAATTTTCAAAAAACCCATAGAGAAAAAATCCTAACTATATATACCTACTGGCGACCGCCAGTAGGTAATATATGTATATATATATGTATATATATATATATATATATATATATATATATATATATATATATATATATATATATATATATATATATATATATATATATATATTACCTACTGGTGGTCGCCAGTAGGTATATATAGTTAGGATTTTTTTCCTATGGGATTTTTGAAAATTCTATGTCGAATAACTTTGGCGTTTGAGGACGGAATTGGCTGAAATTTTCAGGAAAATGGAACATTTTGTTTCTGAGCAGCCCCTGAAAATTTGGGGGGGTTTCGTCAAGGGGGGGCGAGAAAAAAGGGGGGTCCCAAAACACGTTTTTCCCATGCAATTTTGCATAGGGCGGTTGGCCTCACTTTTAGCTCGAACGGCTGAATGGATTTCCGCGAAACTTGGCAAAATTGTAGGGACTGGTAGCCCGATGTGCCTTTGCTAGGTCTCAATATATGTGTTCCAGTGGATTTAGAGAAATTAACATTCAAAAAAATATATATATCTGTAAGCGCGCTTCGTTCAGCGCCCCGGTTCGCGTACCTGACGCGTAACGGAACTTCGCGAAGCGAAGCTGATTGGCTCTCCGGTGTCTGTCAACATTCTAAACAGTCCGGAGCGGCCGCCATCTTGTCTCTCGGTAGGATCGAGAGACAAGAGGAGGCCAAAACAAAGGGGTAAATGACTATAAGGGGGCATAGCAGATCCTCCCTGACCCCCTAGGTTTGATGTTTTTTTTGCGTGGGGAGCGCTCGGTACGCGCACCGGGAAGCGGTCCGGGGAGCGTATTATAAGGAAAAAAGAATGATAGACTTTTCAAATATTGTATGTTTATTGATTGTTCGTTTTGTTGTTTTTTTTTTTCGTTTTTTTTATTTAAGTAGCAATATGTAGGTACCAATGCAGAGTCAAAAAATGAATATACACTGTCTCCTTTGTAGATATCTTGCATGTTGTTTCAGAAGTTATTGTGGAATATGGAATTCATACCATAGTGTGTCAGGAAAGCAGAAACAATATGGAGGCAGGAGATGATAAAGAGATGTTAAATACACATTGGAGATAATATAAAGTTGCACAGTATACTATAAGTCTGACTTTACATTACAATCAATTTGGTACTAGTTTATGAATTAGATATAAAAATGATTAAAGACTCGAACAAGTTTTGATTATTAAATATAAATTTATTTTTCTGATTCTTTTTCAAAATTTAATAGAACGTCTAACATTTGACTGTCTGATATGTCTTCTTTTTGACTGAACATAACTTCCCACATTTGACCGTCCTGATAATGAAGTAAGAAATCCACAGATTCTACACATTGTAGAAGTTCATGGTCCCGTGATTCATCCATGAATTCCAAGTCAATGGGTTCAATGATTTCCTCATTGTTCATCTCTAGGACAATTTCAAAGGAAACGTTCTGTTCTCCTTCCATTTTTGTGCTGAAATTTGCATAAAAAATAAATATATCAGTAGAGATAGGGCACTGTTGGGTTTAAGTTCAGACAGGTACTTGTGAGTTTATAACAGAGAAGTTATCTATGGGCACTGTATGGTTTCAGGCGTGAAGTAGTACTATTAAAAAGTGCCTGTGAAAAAGCCTAAGTAAATTCATAATTATGCCACAGAAACCTAAATCAATCCATAATTATAATAAACAAGCCTTTCTCAATGTCTAACTCTTACAGAGGGATAGTATATAACTATCAGAGAATGTTTTCCCAAATTAATTTAAAGTGCATAACATAGTTCTCCTGTCAAATTTATAAAATAACATCTTACCTTTTAAAAACAAGTTTAAGTTGACAGTGAAAATGCTCTTGCAATGTACTTCAGGAAGTAGTAGTCAAAATGGCTGTGTTTCTCTCTCTTTTTTATATATATTGAGGTACATAACCAATCAAATGTCAGGTAAAAAAAGTAGAAAATGAAAGTAACATTTTAATTGGTTGTCAATTCCAACACTTCAGATGTGTTTTGTGAAGTAATTTGCCTCAGGGTATTTAGAGAGGTCTACAGGCTAAATGGGTAAATGGAATTCCAACCAAATTTGTGAAAATGGTAGGGATTGGTATGTAGTATGAGCTAATCTATATTTGGTGAAAGTGTCTCCAGTGGTTTTTCTGTATATTACTTTCCCACCTTTTTTGAGCGAGCGCTTCCCGGTGCGCGCCCCGGTACGCGAACCGGCAGCGTTACGGGAGTCCTCCATTTTGTGTTTCGGTAGATTTGAGATACAAGATGGACGGCAAATAATGTTGAGAATGGGTAGAATGGGGCACGGTAGACGTATCCTGACCCCCTAGGTTTTCTGAGGGTGGCTGAGGAGGCCCATATGTGCGAAAAAAAACATTTTTTTTCAAATTTTCGCACAATTAGCGTCCGGTGCGCGTACCGGGTAGCGCTCCGGGGAGCGTACTTTGGTGAAAATTAGTGAAAAAAGTTAGAGTAAAATAATAATTGTGAGTGATCAGATGTAGGGTAGCTCTGAAAAGAGCTTTTGGGTCCTGTGGCTGATGTAGGTACCTACAAGTAGGTACCAATGCACAGTCTTAAATTGAGGATGAAAATTCTGTTCCCCTCATCTGAGAAGTGAACTCCATCTGCTCTGTAGATATCTTGCATGTAGTAACGCAAGTTATTGTTGTAGATGGAGCCCATTCCATGGTCTCTCATGTAAGCTGAAACAGATTTATTTACATGCTTCCTCGATTTCTCAATTTGTGGACAAAATTGGTTTGACCACCTCCATTTCTGTCTTTGGCATATATTTGAATATACCAAGGCAGTTTGAGGAAATAGTGCCATCAATTGCTCAAAGGTGTCCTTTAAAAGCATTTCCAGACCTACCCCAGTCAAAGTGCCCAAGTCATTTCCTCCACAGTGCACAATTAACAGGTCAGGTTTTGGCAAATGCAAAAAGGTTTTCACCAATGGTATCAATTGGTGACATGTTAATCCTCTGTGGCCAATCCAGTTGATTTCCACATTTTGTAAATTGAGGTTGTGTAAATTTCTGTTATCAGCATACCTTTGAGCCCAGTGGATATAACTATGTCCAACAATCCAGACAGAAAACATGGTGAGAGGAGGTTCTGCTGCAGTCAGATGAAGTGTGGTAATGAAATGGCAGTTGAAACAGTAGGAGTATGTAATGAAAAAAACTGTGGAGTTTCTGTGGTAATTAATCAGTAGCAGTGATTGTTGGATTTTGATTGCTGAAAACAGAAAGTTAGGGTGCATGGATGAGTTCTTTGAAAGATGTAATTTGAATGGTCAATAAAAAATCATTTTATGAAAGATTGCACTGGATACGCAGGTGTACTGAGAGTTCAGAGTTCAATTGAAACATTGTTGTGTGAACTTGCAAACATGAGAGGTCTTTCAGGAGGTGGTTGCTATGGAAAAAAGGCAGAAAGGGCAGAGGGGGGAAGGGTGTTGATTTGAAAAAAGTGAGGGAAGAGTTTTGATTGGGTGACATGAGAGATATGTGTGATGAATTACAGCATTTCTGTGCCATTGTTGGTTGCAGCCTCTGGAGTGCATACCTTTTGCTCTGCTGAAGACAAATTGGTGTGTGTCTGAGACTGTTTTGAAACTCTAAAAGTATTTGCTAAGGTGAGAAAAAATTCATTTAATTTAGATAGAGAATAGTATGCTTTAAGGAGAAAATTATGAAGAAATTTGTGTATTTAAAATGTTGCTAGAGTTTCATAGGTTGCTTGGGGCATATTTACAAGGTCTTTGAGTCCCTTTGATGTTATTTTCCCCATTTTAATTTAAGTCATTTCCCCGTGGTGCAAGGTCCTTGTAAATACGCCCCCATGTTTAATGCAAATAGCTCCTTTTCTGGCACCTTGATTTACCGCCCCCCGAGCCAGCAAAAGTATTCCATAGGTCTCTTCCAGAGATTATAGCGGAAAGAATTCTGGCCTCTGCTAACCACACGGTCCTAGGGGACCTTAATCTCCATTTTAACTCCCCCTCAGACCATATTGCTAAGGAGTTAATAGATGACCTCGGAGCTCTTCAACTGTCCCAGCTGGTGCTAGCCCCGACCCATGAAAAGGGCAATTTACTGGACCCTATATTTAGCAACTGCTTCGATCTGACGGTTGACCAACCCATCCCCCTCCCATGGTCGGACCACTTTTTGGTCCCGTTTACCTGGGTTACACAAAAAGCACCTCAGCTACCTCCCCAAGTTACTATTAGGAGGAATTGGACAAAGCTCCCCCTGGACCCCTGGTTACACAACCTGGACTCCACCCGTCCGCCACCCTGCCCAGACCCCAATGTGGGGAATGGAAACTATGTAGGTTGGATCACGCACTCGCTAGACTCGATCCTCCCTCTTCGCAGATCCTCCTCAAAGAAAATGCAGAAATCAGCTCCCTGGTTCTCCGATTCCCTAAGAGAACTAAAACGCCTTTGTAGGCAACGAGAAAGAGCCTGGCGACTAGACTTCCTCCCAGATAAAAAGGCTTCCTACAAAGAGGCGATTAAAACCTACAGAGAAGGGATTAGGACGGCTCAGGCAACCTACTACTCAGGTAAAATTCTTGAAGCTAAATCAAAGCCGAAGGAAATTTTCCATATAATAAAGCAATGTACCAGTGCTAATACTGCATCCCCGCCGAATAAAACCCAGGACCAATGCAATGAGCTTGCGGATTTTTTTCATAACAAAGTACTAAAAATCTACTCTACATTCCCAACGGTAGCCACAAATCGGGATGCGATTGTCCCCCCCCCCCCCAGATCGCCTCTTCACTCAGAACAGCCCTCCCTTGAGCACTTCCCTCCTATGGACCTCGACACCCTAGCCAACGTGGCACGCCAAGTTAAGTCGGGCTCTCCATGTGATCCTGCTCCTCCAGAAGTCCTGATGCAGGCAAGCAAAGCCACCCTGCCTGTAATGCTGGAACTTCTAAACTCGTCCATTTCCGCATGCTCAGTTCCCATAGCTTGGAAGCAAGCCAGCCTAGACCCCGATGATCACTCCAGCTACCGCCCCATCTCACTTCTCCCTTGGGCTAGCAAGGTCCTAGAGAAGTATATAAATGCCCAGCTGGTTCAGTTCCTAGAGAACCACTCTCTGCTACACACATCCCAGACAGGCTTCAGACCGAAGCATGGCACTGAAACCGCCTTATTAGCGGTCACCGAAGAGTCTCGAAGGGTACTGGATCGGGGAGGATCAGTGGCAGTGATCCTCCTTGATCTAAGTGCCGCCTTCGATACGGTCAGCCATACCACCTCGCTGGACCGTCTCTATGACATCGGAGTTTCAGGCGACGCATTAAGGTGGTTTGATTCCTTTCTGTCTGAGAGATCCTTTCAGATCTTCGACGGCGAGACAGTGTCCTCTAGGAAACCTCTTAGCTGCGGAGTACCGCAGGGCTCTTCCCTGAGCCCTGTGTTGTTTAACGTGTACATGAGGCCGCTGGCGGGTGTCGTCGAACCGTACGGCATTAAAATCGTGTCGTACGCCGACGACACTCAGCTAGTGGTTTCGCTGACCACTGGGAATAACAGGCAATCCCCGGTGGATCTACTAAAATGCTTGGAGGACGTCAAGGGGTGGATGACCAACTCTTCCCTAAAGCTGAACGGAGAAAAAACGGAGCTCATGCTCCTAGGCCCAGCCTCACCAGTGCCTTTCACCTCCTTGTGGCCTCGCACACTGGGCCCCCCACCCACCCCCAAGGAGAGTGTTAAAAGCCTAGGAGTGTGGCTGGACAACAAACTGTCCTTCTCCACCCAGGCCACTAAGTTGTCCGCCACATGCTTTGGCCTTCTCAGAATCCTGAGGAAGATCCTCCCGCTTCTGCCTTTAGAGGCCAAAAAGGTGGCGGTACAAGGCCTCATCCAGTCCCGTTTGGACTCAAACAATGCCCTATATGTTGGGGCACCCGAGATGACCCTCCGGAAACTGCAGGTTGTACAAAACTGCGCAGCACGTACCCTGCTGCAGATCCCGCGAACCCAGTCAGCCAGACCTGCTCTGAAGTGTCTCCACTGGCTGCCAGTGAGACAGAGGGTGGCATTTAAGGCGCTATGCATGGCGCATCACGCCTTCTGGAAAACGGGCCCAGCCATTAACAACGACCTTGTTATCCCCTACCACCCAAACAGGAACCTTCGGTCGATGGAAGCTTTCCTTGCTGTTGTTCCCAGAGTGAAGAGAGCCAGGTCTGGCGGAAGGTTGTTCTCTTTGAATACCGCCAAGCTCTGGAATGCCCTCCCCCTCTCACTCCGGTCCAACCCAAACCTGCTTTTATTCCGGAAAAACCTGAAGACACTACTGTTTGCCAAATCCTTTGTGCTCTAAAATTCCTCCTCCCCGTCATTTCCGCCTCAACTCAGCGCTTGGACGCCCACGGGCAGCAATCGCGCTCAATAAATATATTTTCATTTCATTCATTTCATTTCATTCATTTCATGTGTGCTTGGCAAATTTAGATTTTGTTTCTTTGAGTTACATAGCCATGTTAAAAGTGATGGAAAAATGGTGCAAGGGCCTTCAAAATACGCTTTCATGTGTGTTAGGGCATTTTAAGTCATTTTAAGTCACTTCCCCTTGAATGTAGTTGAATAACTGCTTTAGTTGATGTGTTTAAAAACGTTTATTGAAGTCATTTAAGTTTCTTGATATGTACTGCTAAAGTTTCATAGGCTGCTTGGGGCATATTTATAAGGCCTTTGAGTCCCTTTGATGTTATTTTCCCCATTTTAATTTAAGTCATTTCCCCGTGGTGCAAGGTCCTTGTAAATACGCCCCCATGTGTGCTTGGCAAATTTAGATTTTGTTTCTTTGAGTTACATAGCCATGTTAAAAGTGATGGAAAAATGGTTTAAGGGCCTTCAAAATACGCTTTCATGTGTGTTAGGGCATTTTAAGTCACTTCCCCATAAATGTGGGTGAATAATTGGTTTACTTGATGTGTTTAAAAACGTTTTTTGAAGTCATTTAAGTTTCTTGATATGTACTGCTAGAGTTTCATAGGTTGCTTGGGGCATATTTACAAGGTATTTGAGTCCCTTTGATTTTATTTTTCCCATTTTAATTTAAGACATTTCCCCGTGGTGCAAGGTCCTTGTAAATACACCCCCATGTGTGCTTGGCAAATTTAGATTTTGTTTCTTTGAGTTACATAGCCATGTTAAAAGTGATGCAAAAATGGTTTAAGGGCATTCAAAATACGCTTTCATGTGTGTTAGGGCATTTTAAGTCACTTCCCCATGAATGTAGTTGAATAACTGCTTTACTTGATGTGTTTAAAAACGTTTATTGAAGTCATTTAAGTTTCTTGATATGTACTGCTAGAGTTTCATAGGCTGCTTGGGGCATATTTAAAAGGCCTTTGAGTCCCTTTGATGTTATTTTCCCCATTTTAATTTAAGTTATTTCCCTGTGGTGTAAGGTCCTTGTAAATACGCCCCCATGTGTGCTTGGCTAATTTAAGTACTGATAGGATGTGCTTCTACATAGGACCTGTGTTGTGTTTTCAAATTATTACCAGAAAATCGTTTTTTTTTAAAAAAAAAACGCTTTTCACATTTATGAGAAGGTCATATTTTGTGTGCTTCTTTAAATAAATATTGAACTGAGAAATATTAAACTGAGGCTTCTGTAAGTGTCAAAGGAGGTGAGTAATGTACATTGCTCTGTTGGATACAGTCCTCATCCTCTGCGTACTCTTGGATATGCTAGACTAAATCTGCTCAATGAGATAACTAAGCTGAGGAAACACAGGTTATGTGATTCTGAAATGAGGAAAAGAAATTCCACATTTTTCAATTACATCACCTGTGTTTCCTAACTTTACGAATCACATTGTGCAGATGAGGTTTAGGCCTGTCCACGGACACAGAAGAGGTCTGGCCTTTGTTCAAGAGTGAAGTGGACATGACTCACTTCATTGGTAGGCCTGCACATGTATTATCTCCTCTGTACTCTTCAACAAGCCTAAATTTCATCTGCAACCCTGAGTAGGCCTCACCTCAAACAAACCTCTGGATAGGCCACACCTTATCGTCATGCTGAATCAATCATTTAAAATGTTAGGGGCAGATTTATGATGGCTGTGTGCCTCTTTTGCGCCACTGTGCGTCACTTTTGTGACGCAGCGGCGGTGCAAAAGATTTGCTATGTTGCGACATATTTACAACTTGATGCATCTAGGCAGATGTGGCATGCTGTAAAGTCCTGTGCCACATGAAACCGATGCAGCAGTGATGCAAAAGATGCACCATGTTGCAAGACAGGTCTCACCTCATCTCCAACAAGATACCGTCAGTTTAAACTGTAAACATTTAGGACTGTGTAGGGGGCATGGAGAAGCTGAATCTTCTGTAAATGTCAAAATTGTTGTATACAGTGCTCAACTTCTGTGTACTCTTTGATATGCTAGACTCCATCTGCACTATGAGATACCTAAGCAAAGGAAACACAGGTGATGTGATTGTGAAATGAGGAAAAGAAATTCCACATTTTTCAATTACATCACCTGTGTTTCCTAACTTTACGAATCACATTGTGCAGATGAGGTTTAGGCCTGTCCACGGACACAGAAGAGGTCTGGCCTTTGTTCAAGAGTGAAGTGGACATGACTCACTTCATTGGTAGGCCTGCACATGTATTATCTCCTCTGTACTCTTCAACAAGCCTAAATTTCATCTGCAACCCTGAGTAGGCCTCACCTCAAACAAACCTCTGGATAGGCCACACCGTATCGTCATCCTGAATCAATCATTTAAAATGTTAGGGGCAGATTTATGATGGCCGTGTGCCTCTTTTGCGCCACTGTGCGTCACTTTTGTGACGCAGCGGCGGTGCAAAAGATTTGCTATGTTGCGACATATTTACAACTTGATGCATCTAGGCAGATGTGTAATGCTGTATAGTCCTGTGCCACATGAAACCGATGCAGCAGTGATGCAAAAGATGCACCATGTTTCAAGACAGGCCTCACTTCATCTCCAACAAGATACCGTCAGTTTAAACTGGAAACATTTAGGACTGTGTAGGGGGCATGGAGAAGCTGAATCTTCTGTAAATGTCAAAATTGTTGTATACAGTGCTCAACTTCTGTGTACTCTTTGATATGCTAGACTCCATCTGCACAATGAGATACCTAAGCAAAAGAAACACAGGTGATGTGATTGTGAAATGAGGAAAAGAAATTCCACATTTTTCAATTACATCACCTGTGTTTCCTAACTTTACGAATCACATTGTGCAGATGAGGTTTAGGCGTGTCCACGGACACAGAAGAGGTCTGGCTTTTGTTCAAGAGTGAAGTGGACATGACTCACTTCATTGGTAGGTCTGAACATGTATTATCTCCTCTGTACTCTTCAACAAGCCTAAATTTCATCTGCAACCCTGAGTAGGCCTCACCTCAAACAAACCTCTAGATAGGCCACACCTTATCGTCATCCTGAATCAATCATTTAAAATGTTAGGGACAGATTTATGATAGCCGTGTGCCTCTTTTGCGCCGCTGTGCGTCACTTTAGTGACGCAGCGGCGGTGCAAAAGAATTGCTATGTTGCGACATATTTACAACTTGATGCATCTAGGCAGATGTGTCATGCTGTAAAGTCCTGTGCCACATGAAACCTGCGTCAGATTTCATGTGAGCGTTTTGTTGTAGGGTGGCCAGTCATTTGCATGAAAGCCCTGTAAACTAACACAGTAAAATTAAGAAGATTTCACTGAGTCACATTTATGGCATTGCTGAATCAAATCCTTACGCCTGTTTGAAACAGGCATAAGGAGTGATGCACCATGCAATGTGTGGCTTGCCCCTGTGCATTTCAGTAGACATGTCTCGCTTACGACGTGATTCGTGCAATGCGCCGTTTTTGTGGAACAGATGCGTGACGCATCTGTGCTGTTTTTGCTCAATGGTGCTCTGCATTGTAAATGCGGCACATCATGGGTGGCAGAGCAGTGGCGCACGTTAACTGGTGCATCCCTGGGGATGCGCCAGGTAACATAAATCTGCTTCTTTAAATTTAAGTATTAGCAGGGGACACAGTGTTGGTGAGGCTTATCCAAGGTTAAGAAGAGATGAGTCCTGTTCACTGAAAAATTGGACATAGGCCTCACCTCCTCAGCATCGCTGGACATGGTTAAATAATATCTACAAAATGTTACTCTTGTTAAACAATTTTACAATTATAGTCCCTGAGATTTGTCTCTTACTCTGCAACATCTCATTGTTGTTCTCTTTCTTTAAAGATAACGACAACATCAAGCATGAGTGATAATGAGCAATCTGTTGATCTCGATATTATCATTGAAATTGTGATTGAAACATCAGTGGAAGTAGATCCCTTGGATGATTTAAATCCTGAGGATGATGAAGAACATGATGAGGATGCCGATTTGTCAGAATTGTATGACATAGGGTGGGAAGCTGACCTGCTTGAGCCTATGGAACTATCAACATTTATTTTTAAAAGTTACTGGAAATGAAAAGTAAACATGTAAACAGTTTCATTTAAAATTAAACACAACTTCAAAAACAGCTTGTGTGTAGTGTCTTTAATAAAATAGTCAAATATGCTCATAAAATTAGTTCAGATTCACATATAAAAGAGCAGAGGTCAAATGTAGAAGCATTCAATTTCTTTGCTACTATTTGTGACTATTAAATTTGCCAATGCACTAAAAATTATTGTATGTAAAATTGACAAGTAGTGTGTTAAATTTTTGACGACTGTTATTGATTTACTGTTTGGTAATAGTGGTTAATAACATTTTTTATTATATTTTACCACAGATTCAACTGCAGATCATTTCAAAAGTACATAATGCCATCTAAAGAACGAAACCGAAAGGCTACAAAACGTCAAAGACAGCAGATTACTAAATGCTTGCAGCAGTCCTCTACAATAAAAACTCGTCAAGTCACCAAGAAAGCTCCAGGTAAGACAACGAAATCATTCCTAAGAAACATTTGTAGAAAAAAAAGTAGTACTACAGAAAATGTTTTAGTCCAGAAAAAGAGAACCAATTTAAACGGAAAGGAAAGGCCAATCAAAAATGTTACTACTGGAGCAGGAGATAACGCTGTGCATGGTAGTAGAAGGAAAAATCAGTTTAGGGACATTCGTAGACGAATGTTCCGCAACAGGATAATTGGCAATTTGTTAAAAAATATTAAGAAAGGTCAACAGAAAGTGGTTTTTTATAAGAGAAAAAAAAAGTTGAGAAAATTATTGATCAGGCATTTGAAATTAAGCGAAAGTTATTTATTTTGATAATCAATAGAATTAGGAAGCTAAACAAGGCAATTTATGATTTCAAAAGAAATAGTAGATGGAAGAGAACAGTTAATCGTAGTAATTTTTGTGAAGTTTTTTCAGGAGAATGGATGCATAGTTCAAGTTGTGAGGCATTTTTTAATGAGGAGAGTTATTTCCAGGATAATGATTTGGTGCATGCAGTTGACACCAGTGGTCAAGCTTATGAGGTGAAAGATGGTTGTCCAGTTGAAAAAGAAAAATTTGTGACAACAGAGGCAGAAGAGGTGTTAGGTAATGAGGTTTTAGGAAGAAGTCCTAAGGGACCAGTGTATACCTGGAAGTGTAGTAGTATTTGCAGTGTGCGACAGGATTCCATCAATTTGCTTTGTGATTTTGTACTGACATTTAATAAGAAAACTTTAAAACAGAAAATGAAGTTGTTGCAAGAATTAGATCCTTGCAGAGTGAGAGAAGTGACTGGTTTGCATGGTCATTCACTGGCTTGTCTTTCCATGAGAGTATGCCAGAGTGTTTTTCATCATTTCAGGATGCTAGCAGTGCATCACAATTAAGTGAGGAAATTAGTTAGAATGTTGTATTATGCTAAGAGTCCAGCAATTATGCTTAAACAATTATGCACTGCTCTTTTGCATGGTTCTGAAGTAGATGTGAAGAATATTTGTGAAGAAATTGAGTTTTGTTACTTTGCAAGTAAAGAGGAGAGTGTTGAAATTGACCCAGAAGAAGAAGGTAATGTGTAAGATAGTGTACAGGTTTCCAGTACAGATAATTTTCAGAAAGAAATTGCCACATTTCAGGTGAAATCAAGTGAGAGGCCTAATTTTACTTGTGTGTGTTGTCGACGCACTTATTATAAGAATCAGACTAAGTTAGTGGATTTATATGCGAAAAGTGAAAGTGAAAATAATAGTGAATGGAAGGATTTTGCAACATACTTGATGGTAGAAAATTGTTTTGATTTGGGATTGGATCAACGTGTGTGTACTTATTGTTGTAACAAATTAAATCAAAACCGGATGCCTGCTAGAGCGGTTCATAATAATCTGGAATTGGTTGAGATTCCTTCTGAATTGAAGGATTTAAATACTTATGAATCTATTTTGATTCAAAGTATCCATCCCTTTCAGGCTATTGTACGAATGGAGCCAAAGACAGGGAAATTGCCTCCATCAGATTTACAGAGAGGATTAAAGGGAAGAGTTGTTTATTTGGCTCTAGATTTGAAGAAAAACATTAATACAATTGGAGTAGAGAAAGTGGAAGAGGAACCTCTGGTTATCTTAGTTAATGGGGTTCCGACAAAGAGTAAGAAAATCTGGCAAGATTTAGTGGATGTTAGGAAAGTCAAAAAGGCAACATTGTATTTGAAGAAAAACAATAAGTACTACAAGAATGTATATGTTGCAGAAGAGGAAGTAAGTGAAGAAGAGGATAGCAATTTGTGTGCTGGTCAAATTGAGAAAGTAGAAGCCTCTAAAAATGAAGAAATAAATGAACATTATAGTGTTCATCCTTTGCATTCCAAGGAAGTCATGGGGAATGCTATTGAGTTGTTTCAAATGAAACAAGCCAAAGGAAGTCCCATTAGTGTTTGGGAGGAAAGTTTGGAAGCTCGGTGTTTTCCACAGCTATTTCCAACAGGTCAAGGAGGAAGATATGATAAGCGACCTGATCAAATTCCTGCTTCTGAATACCGGACTTTACGATTGTATGCAGAAGATCCTAGGTTTCGTCAATGCATTCCCTATTTGTTTCATCTACTGTTTGAAAGCGATCTGTCTGGACTGTCATATGCAGTGAACCACATCTTGAAAAGTGGTGTACAGATGCAAAATATCTCGGCAAGAGACTTTATGGATAAAGTCAATGTGCAAGACAGTATTTTGGATTCTCACCTGATTAATCTCATGGCGTGTCAGCGTGGTACTAATGAGTACTGGTACCGTTGTCATGGTGATTTAAAATGTATGCTGAGGAACTTAGGAACTCCCACATGGTTCCTCACTCTCAGCTGTGCCGAGTATGGCTGGGAAGATTTACTTGAATTTCTACGAGAGGCAAATGGAAACATTGAAAATATCGAATTCAAGACACCCGGAGAACTGTGCTCCTTGGATCCAGTGAATGTATGCAGGTACTTCAATCATAGATTTGAAGCTATGATGTCTTTCATCATGAACAAGAAAAATCCACCTCTTGGAGAGGTGTTGGATTTCTTCTGGAGAAAGGAGTACCAAGCAAGAGGTGCTCCTCATATACATATGCTGCTGTGGATCAAAGATGCACCCAATTTTGGAACAGATCCGGATGACTTAGTGATGAGTTTCATAGAACAGTATTCTACATGTGCTGTTCCAAAGGCAAAGGAAGACAAAAGCCTAAGAGAACAAGTTTTACGCTTCCAAAGCCATCGTTGTGGAAAGTACTGTCGTCGTAAATTCAGAAACAAGGACAAGTTCTACACAAAATGTCGTTTCGCCTTTCCACGACCGGTGATTTCTAAAGGAAGAGTGAACAGTTTGATGTCTTCACTGCGACATAATGTGATGAAGAAATCACCCAAAAATACGTACAATTTGAAAAGGAACGAAGAGTCCAAGTACATCAATGACTACAACCCAGTGATTTTGTCCATGTGGAATGCTAACATGGATATTCAGTTTGTGGCTGATAACTGTATGGCTGTGGCTTGGTATGTGACATCTTACATCACCAAAAAAGAAAAGACAGAATTGAAGGATATGTGGGAGGACATTTCCCATGAAAATAGCCTCAGTAAGAAGTTGTACAGTTTCAGTCTGAAGATGTTGTCGCATTGAGAAATCGGAGCTTACGAATGTTCTGACCGGTTGTCTTCAGCAAGTCTCTATGCCAAAACCAGGAGTATCATTTGGGGGAGTCTTGGTCTTGCTGCAACGCGTAATCGAGTTCTGAAACCTGTACGGGAAATTGAGTATTTGGCGGAGAAGGAGCCAAACAGTACAGATATTTTGAAGACCAACATGTTGGATACATATTATCCAAATAGAAGCAGTCACCTCGAGAATGTTTGTCTGTATGAGGTTCTACAAAATTACATATTCAAGAGGAACATCAAAGAAGATATTGATAAAGGAGTGTATGCTGTAATTGGAACTGAGGGATGTCTGGTCAAGCAAAGAAAATGCCACTTGGTAAACCATCGAAAATTGAGTGGCGAATCTCCTGAAAGAAAAGAGTTTTTCTATTTAGCACTTTTGCAACTTTTCAAGCCTTGGCGTGCAGAAGAGGAACTGCTTGGAGATTTCCTCTGTTACAAAGACTCTTTCAATGCCGCCAAGGAGACCATAGAATGTCCTGTTTTTCCCAAATATCTAGAAATGTTGAATGCGGAAATCGAGCAGGAGCAACGATTGCAGCCGAGATTGCTAGAGACAGTTCTCAGGACAGTCAGAGTTCTGTTTCATTGAGTCAGGATCCACTAGGAGGACCAGTTATCGAAAATGAAGCTGCCACTGCCATGATTGAAGTAGAAAGAGCCATGGCACATGCTCAGAAGGATGCGGTTAACTTAGAAGACTTAGAAAGACAACTCAACGTTGAGCAGAGGAAAATATATGACGAAGTTACCAACCAAATAGATCATGGATTAAGTCATGAGAAGAAAGAGTGCTCATGTACGTCGTTGAAGCCTGTCCGACTGTACGTGAGTGGAGAAGCGGGAACTGGAAAAAGTTTCCTCATTAAAGCAATTTCATGTTATTTGCAGAAAAGGACTGAGTCATCGCTGTCTTGTGTTGTCACCGCTCCAACTGGACTGGCAGCACATAACATTAAAGGTATTACTTTGCATCGTCTACTGATGCTGCCAGTGGAGCATAATAACAAATTACAATACCACAAGTTATCTGGAGATGCTTGTTGTGAAGTTTCAAGAATCTTGAGGAAAATGAAACTTCTTATCATTGACGAAGTAAGCATGGTTTCCAATGTCATGCTTGCCTTTGTGCATTTGAGAATGCAAGAAGTTCTCAAAACAGAGTATGATGTGTTATTTGGTGGCAAACACATCATTGTTTTCGGTGATCTTCTGCAGCTGACACCAGTGAAAGGACAACCTGTGTTCAAAATGCTCACGCATGAAGATACCAGGAAGTGCCTAGGGAGTATTGGCAACGTCAATATATGGTTAAACTTCAATTATGCTGAACTGCGTGAAAATATGCGTCAAGTGAAGGATGAAGATTATAAGAATATTCTACAAGATGTTAGAATCGGAAAAGTGACCGAGCATGGGAAAGAAGCTTTACATGCACGATTACTGTCAAATTTGTATCCAGAAGAAGACGTTGTGCCTGAGAATATTACTGAGAAGAAATCTGGAATATGTTTGATGCCAACTCTTGCAGAATGTGCCATCTTCAACAACAAAATGTTGCATTTAGAAAACCAAGAGATTGTGAAACTGGAAGCTATTGACAGAGTAGAGCATATGGGAGCAACAATTATTTTGTCTGAGAATTTGAAATCAAAATTGGATTCATTAGAGAAGACTATATCTAAAACTGCTGGTTTTGAAAAGACTCTGAATGTGTGCTTAAATTGCCGTATAATTTTAAGAAGGAATTTACATGTTGAAAGAGGTCTGGTAAATGGATCAATGGGTAATGTTGTTGATTTTGAGAAATACAGAAATAGAGATGGAATTGAATTTTTAAAAATTAAATTTGATGGCATTGAGGAAGTACAGCTAATTGGTCGTTGCTCTGCTAGGTTTTTGCTTGTAAAAGACTTATATGTTCGCCGTAAGCAGTTTCCTGTTTGCTTGGCATATGCGGTGACAATCCATAAATCGCAAGGTTTAAGTGTAGACAGTGCATTGGTGAATATTGGCAGTTCTGTGTTCAAGGAGGGTATGGCATATGTGGCATTGTCACGAGTCAGAACTTTATCGGGATTGTACTTGATTGAGTGTGATGTCACAAACATTTGGGCGGATCTAGATTGTGTTAAGGAATACAATAGGTTAAGAAGAGAGTATGCGCCACATTTGCCTCAATATCCTTTGTTTGAGAAACGTGTGGTAGGCCGGAAACGAAGAAATGTGACCAATAGTAGAGAGGTTGTAGCAAAAAGACGAAAAGTCGATGAACCAGAAATTATAAGCAGAAAGAAAAAGGATTTTGTTGAAGATGTTGTTGGTTTTCAATTTGAAAACAGTTCTGGTGTCAACTGCTATGCTAATGTAGTGGTTAATGTTTTGTTTTCTCTAGAAAATTTAAAAGAAGAGATTGTGGTCAATTCGGATCAAAGATTTTGCAGTTTGTTGAATTCTGTGTTAGAGAACTGTAGCACTGATAGAACAAAAATAGAAAGTGTGTCTGAAATTCGAAATCTGTTAGACAAATGTTCAGGTCAAACACAATTCTCTCAAAATATTCAGCAAGATTGTCAGGAGTTTTTAATGTATATGCTTGATGTATTGCAAGATGAAGGTGTAGATGTAGATCACCTGTTTGGGCTTTCTTATCAATGGCAACATGACTGCGAGAACTGTAGGGTATCAAGTACTACTAGTGTAGACTCAGAAAAATTTATATATTTAACTTTGCCAGACAGTAATCAGTGTCCTTTAATAAGCTAGTAAAAGCAGCCGATCACAACATGGAGTGTAGCCAATGTAAGTCTGAAATGTTGTCCACATTATTTATATGAACATATGGCCAGTATGTCATTTTAATGTTCCAACGATGTAGGCCTGATGGAACAAAATTGACAACTTTAATTAAAAATTTTGTGGCTTCGCAGTTGTCAATATCAGGAAGGACTTTTGTAACTGCAGCAATTATATATCAGGACGGTCCTTCAACAACATCAGGACATTACACAGCTTATTTGAAGTCTAGAAACGGCTGGTCATTCTGCAATGATTCTGTTTTAACTTTAAAAAAAATTGCCTTTGACCTTAAAAATTCTTACCTGGTGTTTTTACAACCAAAATTTTAGGGAAAGAATCTCGGGATTTGGTCTGAGGAATTTCAAGAGGTTCTTATGGCTCCTACACTATTTGGCCTTGAGGATAAGTGTACTACAGAGTCAAAAGTTATTTTTCAGTTTTAAGTAGTTCCTGAAAAAAAAGAAGGTTTTCTTACAGAAAGTGGTCGGCACGGATTAGTTAAAGGACAACAGAGTATTTCCCAAAGCAAACGGTATTCTTACCATAACACTTGACGTCATGGAAAAATAACTGCACTTTGAATGAGTTCAGAAAAACTGTTTCTTTTAATAAGCTAATTATAGCAGCCAATCAAAACATGGAGTAGAGGTAATGTAAGTCTGCAATGCTGTCAACATATTTTGAACAAACTTTTGGTTATAATGTCATTTAAAAATTCCAACTATATAAACCTGATGAAAATAAGTTTTCAACTTTCATTTCAAATGTTGTGGCTACACACTTGTTGATTTTAGAAAAAAAATTCTAACTGCAGCTATTATATGACATGATGGTCCTTTGACAACATCCACTTATTACACATCTTATTAAAAATATTCTTACTTTCTGTTTTCAGAAGAAAGAATTTAGGGTAGGTAACTGGCCTATAATGATTCTAGGGGTTGATATAATTTTATGTACTGTTTTAAATTGCTTTATGATTAAAAGTGATGTAGAGAATTAAATAATTGTAGTAGTCATAGAGGTAGTGTAAGTCTGCTTCATAGTAAGCAGTATCAGTGTCATAGGAAATGTGGAACATGAGTGAGCAAGAAGGGTGAGATATTACTAGTACAGGATTGTGAAAGTGATCTTGAACGTTTTCTTTCTGAAAGTTGCGGAAAAAGAAAATGACGGGATTTGCTTAGAAGAATTCCAAGAGTTATAAATGGCTCTTACACGATTTGGCCTTGTGGAAAAGTGTGGTAGAGAGCGAGAAGTCATTTATTGTATGTAACATATTTGTCAAAACGATGGAGCTTTTCTTTCAGAAAGTGGCGGGCTGAAAATAATAACAGCACAACAGAGTGTAAGCTGTTCATAGGATATCCTTCGACGTCATGGAAAGTAAGTTAATTTTAAGGAGTTCTGATTTTTGATTGGTTATGTTATATGTTTTTTTTATACACAATCATTTTGATTGTGTTTTTTTCCCCCGCTGTTATATGATGAATACCTTTAAGTCACTGTTTTTAGTGAAATTTGATATATTCTGAGAACAGCAAAAATAAACCATTTAACATGTATAATTAATTCTGTACTTTTTGTATTTATGATATACATTTAGAAATGTGTAGGAGGCATGGAGAAGCTGAGGCTTCTGTAAGTGTCAAAGTTGTTGCATGCAGTGCTCACCTTCTGCGTAGTCTTTCATATGATAGACTACATCTGCACAATGAGATACCTAAGCTGAGGAAACACAGGTGATGTGATTGTGAATTGAGCATAAATATTTGCACGTTTTTCAATTATATCACCTGTGTTTTCTAACATTACGAATCACATTGTGCAGATGAGGTTTAGGTCTGTCCAGGAAGACAGAGGAGGTCTGGCCTTTGTTCAAGAGTGCAGTGGACATGACTCACTTCGTTGGTAGGCCTGCACATGTATTATCTCCTCTGTACTCTTCAACAAGCCTAAATTTCATCTGCAACCCTGAGTAGGCCTCACCTCAAACAAACCTCTGGATAGGCCACACCTTATCGTCATCCTGAATCAATCATTTAAAATGTTAGGGGCAAATTTATGATGGCCGTGCGCCTCTTTTGCGCCGCTGTTGCGTCACTTTTGTGACGCAGCAGTGGTGCAAAAGATGCACCATGTTGCAAGATAGGTCTCACTTCATCTGCAACAAGATACCGTCAGTTTAAACTGTATACATTTAGGACTGTGTAGGGGGCATGGAGAAGCTGAATCTTCTGTAAGTGTCAAAATTGTTGCATACAGTGCTCACCTTCTGCGTACTCTTTGATATGCTAGACTACATCTGCACAATGAGATACCTAAGCAAAGGAAACACAAGTGATGTGATTGTGAAATGAGCAAAAGAAATTGCACGTTTTTCAATTACATCACCTGTGTTTCCTAACATTACGAATCACATTGTGCAGATCAGTTTTAGGCCTGTCCAGGGAGACAGAGGAGGTCTGGCCTTTGTTAAAGAGTGCAATGGACATGACTCACTTCATTGGTAGGCCTGCACATGTATTATCTCCTCTGCACTCTTCAACAAGCCTAAATTTCATCTGTAACCCTGAGTAGGCCTCACCTCAAACAAACCCCTGGATAGGCCACACCTTATCGGCTTCCTGAACCAATCATTTAAAATGTTAGGGGCAGATTTATGATGGCCGTGTGCCTCTTTTGCGCTGCTGTGCGTCACTTTTGTGACGCAGCGGCGGCGCAAAAGATGCGCTATGTTGCGACATATTTACAAATTGATGCATCTAGTCAGATGTGTCACGGTGTAAAGTCCTGTGGCACATGAAACCTGCGTCAGGTTTCATGTGGGCATTTTGTTGCAGGGTGGGCATTCATTTACATGAAATCCCTGTAAAACTAACACAGTGAAATTTAGAAGATTTCACTGAGTCAGCTTTATGGCATTGCTGAATCAAATCCTTACACCTGTTTGAAACAGGCATAAGGAGTGATGCACCATGCAATGTGTGGCTTGCCCCTGTGCATTGCAGTAGACATGTCGCGCTTGCGACGTGATTCCTGCAATGCGCCGCTTTTGCGGCACAGATGCGTGACGCATCTGTGCTGTTTTTGCTCAATGGTGCTCCACATTGTAAATGCGGCACATCATAGGTGGCAGAGCAGCGGCGCACGTTAACTGGTGCATCCCTGGGGATGCGCCAGTTAACATAAATCTGCCCCTTTACATTTAAGTATGAGCAGGGGACACAGAGTTGGTGAGGCTTATCCAAGGTTAAGAAGAGATGAGTCCTGTTCACTGAAAACTTGGACATAGGCCTCACCTCCTCAGCCTCGCTGGACATGGTTAAATAATATCTGCAAAATGTTACTCTTGTTAAACAATTTTACTATTATAGTCTCTGAGATTTGTCTCTTACTCTGCAACATCTCATTGTTGTTCTCTTTCTTTAAAGTTAACGACAACATCAAGCATGAGTGATAATGAGCAATCTGTTGATCTCGATCTTATCATTGAACTTGTCATTGAAACATCAGTGGAAGTAGATCGCTTGGATGATTTAAATCCTGTGGATGATAAAGAATATGATGAGGATGCCGATTTGTCAGAATTGTATGACATAGGGTGGGAAGCTGACCTGCTCGAGCCTATGGAACTATAAAGACTTATTTTTAAAAGTTACTGGAAATGAAAAGTAACCGTGTTAACCGTTTCATTTAAAATTAAATACAACTTCAAAAACAGCTTGTGTGAAGTGTCTTTAATAAAATAGTGAAATATGCTAATAAAATTAGTTCAGAATTACATATAAAAGAGCAAAGGTCAAATGTTGAAGCATTCCATTTCTTTGCTACTATTTGTGAGTTTAAAATTTGCCAATGCACTAAAAAGTATTGTATGTAGAATTGACAAGTAGTGTGTTAATTTTTTGACGACTGTTATTGATTTACTGTTTGGTAATAGTGGTTAATACATTTTTTTATTATATTTTACCACAGATTCAACTGCAGATCATTTCAAAATTACACAATGCCTTCGAAGCAAAGAAGGAGAAAGGCTACAAAACGTCAAACACAGCAGCTTACTACATGCTTGCAGCAGTCCTCTACAATAAAAACTTGTCAAGTCACCAAAAAAGGTCCGGGTAAGAGAACGAAATCTTTCCTAAGAAACATTTCCAGAAAAAAAAGTATCACTACAGAACATGTTTTAGTCCAGAAAAAGAGAGCCAATTTAAACGGAAAGGAAAGGTCACTCTAAAATGTTACTGCTAGAGCAGGAGATAACTCTGTGCATGGTAGTAGAAGGAAAAATCAGTTTAGGGACATTCGTAGACGAATGTTCCGCAACAGGATAATTGGCAATTTGTTAAAAAATATTAAAAAACGTCAACAGAAAGTGGCTTTTTATAAGAGAAAGAGAAACATTGAGAAAATTATTGATCAGGCATTCGAAATTAAGCGAAAGTTATTTATTTTGATAATCAATAGAATTAGGAAACTAAACAAGGTAATTTATGATTTCAAAACAAATAGTAGATGGAAGAGAACAGTTAATCGTAGTAATTTTTGTGAAGTTTTTTCAGGAGAATGGATGCATAGTTCAAGTTGTGAGGCATTTTTTAACGAGGAGAGTTATTTCCAGGATAATGATTTGGTGCATGCAGTTGACACCAGTGGTCGAGCATATGAGGTGAAAGATGGTTGTCCGGTTGAAAAAGAAAAACTTGTGTCAACAGAGGCAGAAGAGGTGTGAGGTTTTAGGAAGACGTCTTAAGGGACCAGTGTACACCTGGAAGTGTAGTAGTATTTGCAGTGTGCGACAGGATTCCATCAATTTGCTTTGTGATTTTGTACGGACATTTAATAAGAAAACTTTAAAACAGAAAATGAAGTTGTTGCAAGAATTAGATTCTTGCAGAGTGAGAGAAGTGACAGGTTTGCATGGTCATTCACTGGCTTGTCTTTCCAGGAGAGTATGCCAGAGTGTTTTTCATCATTTCAGGATGCTAGCAGTGCATCATAATAAAGTGAGGAAATTCGTTAGAATGTTGTATTATGCTAAGAGTCCAGCAATTATGCTTAAACAATTATGCACTGCTCTTTTGCATGGTTCTGAAGTAGATGTGAAGAATATTTGTGAAGAAATTGAGTTTTGTTACTTTGCAAGTAAAGAGAAGAATGTTGAAATTGACCCAGAAGAAGAAGGTAATGTGGAAGAGAGTGTACAGGTTTCCAGTACAGATAATTTTCAGAAGGAAATTGCCACGTTTCAGGTGAAATCAATGAGAGGCCTAATTTCACTTGTGTGTGTTGTCGACGCACTTATTATAAGAATCAGACTAAGTTAGTGAATTTATATGCAAAAAGTGAAAGGGAAAATAATAGTGAATGGAAGGATTTCGCAACATACTTGATGGTAGAAAATTGTTTTGATTTGGGATCGGATCAACGTGTGTGTACTTATTGTTGTAACAAATTAAATCAAAACCAGATGCCTGCTAGAGCGGTTCATAATAATCTGGAATTGGTTGACATTCCTTCTGAATTGAAGGATTTAAATACTTATGAATCTATTTTGATTCAAAGTGTCCATCCCTTTCAGGCTATTGTACGAATGGAGCCAAAGACAGGGAAATTGCCTCCATCAGATTTACAGAGAGGATTAAAGGGAAGAGTTGTTTATTTGCCTCTAGATTTGAAGAAAAACATTAATACAATTGGAGTAGAGAAAGTGGAAGAGGAACCTCTGGTTATCTTAGTTAATGGGGTTCCAACAAAGAGTAAGAAAATCTGGCAAGATTTAGTGGATGTTAGGAAAGTCAAAAAGGCAACATTGTATTTGATGAAAAACAATAAGTACTACAAGAATGTATATGTTGCAGAAGAGGAAGTAAGTGAAGAAGAGGACAGCGATTTGTGTGCTGGACAAATTGAGAAAGTAGAAGCCTCTAAAAATGAAGAAATATATGAACATTATAGTGTTCATCCTTTGCATTCCAAGGAAGTCATGGGGAATGCTATTGAGTTGTTTCAAATGAAACAAGCCAAAGGGAGTCCAATTAGTGTTTGGGAGGAAAGTTTGGAAGCTCGGTGTTTTCCACAACTATTTCCAACAGGTCAAGGAGGAAGATATGATGAGCGACCTGATCAAATTTCTGCTTCTGAATACCGGACTTTACGATTGTATGCAGAAGATCCTAGGTTTCGTCAATGCATTCCCTATTTGTTTCATCTACTGTTTGAAAGCGATCTGTCTGGACTGTCATATGCAGTGAACCAAATCTTGAAAAGTGGTATACAGATGCAAAATATCTCAGCAAGGGACTTTATGGATAAAGTCAATGTGCAAGACAGTATTTTGGATTCTCACCTGATTAATCTCATGGCATGTCAGCGTGGTACTAATGAGTACTGGTACCGTCGACATGGAGATTTAAAATGTATGCTGAGGAACTTAGGAACTCCCACATGGTTCCTCACTCTCAGCTGTGCCGAGTATGGCTGGGAAGACTTACTTGAATTTCTACGAGAGGCAAATGGAAACATTGAAAATATCGAATTCAAGACACCCGGAGAACTGTGCTCTTTGGATCCAGTGAATGTATGCAGGTACTTCAATCATAGATTTGAAGCTATGATGTCTTTCATCATGAACAAGAAAAATCCACCTCTTGGAGAGGTGTTGGATTTCTTCTGGAGAAAGGAGTATCAAGCAAGAGGTGCTCCTCATATACATATGCTGCTATGGATCAAAGATGCACCCAAATTTGGAACAGATCCGGATGTCTTAGTGATGAGTTTCATAGAACAGTATTCTACATGTGCTGTTCCAAAGACAAAGGAAGACAAAAGCCTAAGAGAACAAGTTTTACGCTTTCAAAGCCATCGTTGTGGAAAGTACTGTCGTCGTAAATTCAGAAACAAGGACAAGTTCTACACAAAATGTCGTTTCAGCTTTCCATGACCGGTGATTTCTAAAGGAAGAGTGAACAGTTTGATGTCTTCGCTGCGACATAATGTGACGAGGAAATCACCCAAAAATACATACAATTTGAAAAGAAACGAAGAGTCCAAGTACATCAACGACTACAAACCAGTGATTTTGTCCATGTGGAATGCTAACATGGATATACAGTTTGTGGCTGATAACTGTATGGCTGTGGCTCGGTATGTGACATCTTACATCACAAAAAAAGAAAAGACAGAATTGAAGGATATGTGGGAGGACATTTCCCATGAAAAGAGCCTCAGTAAGAAGTTGTACAGTTTCAGTTTGAAGATATTGTCGCATCGAGAAATCGGAGCTTACGAATGTTCTGACCGGTTATCTTCAGCAAGTCTCTATGCCAAATCTAGGAGTATCATTTGGGCGAGTCTTGGTCTTGCTGCAACACGTAATCGAGTTCTGAAACCTGTATGGGAAATTGAGTATTTGGCGGAAAAGGAGCCAAACAGTACAGATATTTTGAAGACCAACATGTTGGATACATATTATCCAAATAGAAGCAGTCACCTTGAGAATGTTTGTCTGTATGAGGTTCTACAAAATTACACATTCAAGAGGAACATCAAAGAAGATATTGATAAAGGAGTGTATGCTGTAATTGGAACTGAGGGATGTCTGGTCAAGCAAAGAAAATGCCAATTGGTAAATCATCGAAAATTGAGTGGCGAATCTCCTGAGAGAAAAGAGTTTTTCTATTTAGCTCTTTTGCAACTTTTCAAGCCTTGGCGTGCAAAAGAAGAACTGCTTGGAGATTTCCTCTGTTACGAAGACTCTTTCAATGCAGCCAAGGACACCATAGAATGTCCTGTTTTTCCAAAATATCTAGAAATGTTGAATGCGGAAATCGAGCAGGAAGCAACAATTGCAGCCGAGATTGCTAGAGACAGTTCTCAGGACAGTCAGAGTTCTGTTTCATTGAGTCAGGATCCACTAGGAGGACCAGTTATCGAAAATGAAGCTGCCACTGCCATGATTGAAGTGGAAAGAGCCATGGCACATGCTCAGGAGGATGCGGTTAACTTAGAATATTTGGAAAGACAACTCAACGTTGAGCTTAGGAAAATATATGACGAAGTTACCAACCAAATTGATCATGGATTAAGTCATGAGAAGAAAGAGTGCTCATGTATGTCGTTGAAGCCTGTCCGACTGTACGTGAGTGGAGAAGCAGGAACTGGAAAACGTTTCCTCATTAAAGCAATTTCATGTTATTTGCAGAAAAGAACTGAGTCATCGCTGTCTTGTGTTGTCACCGCTCCAACTGGACTGGCAGCACATAACATTAAAGGTATTACTTTGCATCGTCTACTGATGCTGCCAGTGGAGCATGATAACAAATTACAATACCACAAGTTATCTGGAGATGCTTGTTGTGAAGTTTCAAGAGTCTTGAGGAAAATGAAACTTCTTATCATTGACGAAGTAAGCATGGTTTCCAATGTCATGCTTGCCTTTGTGCATTTGAGAATGCAAGAAGTTCTTAAAACAGAGTATGATGTGTTATTTGGTGGCAAACACATCATTGTTTTCGGTGATCTTCTGCAGCTGACACCAGTGAAAGGACAACCAGTGTTTAAACTACTTACCCATGAAGATACCAGGAAGTGCCTAGGGAGCATTGGCAACGTTAATATATGGTTAAACTTCAATTATGCTGAACTGCGTGAAAATATGCGTCAAGCGAAAGATGAAGATTATAAGAATATTCTACAAGATGTTAGAATCGGAAAAGTGACCGAGCATGGGAAAGAAGCTTTACATGCACGATTACTGTCAAATTTGTATCCAGAAGAAGACGTTGTGCCAGAGAATATTTTTCGGAAAATTACTGAGAAGAAATCTGGAATATGTTTCATGCCAACTCTTGCAGAATGTGCCACCTTCAACAACAAAATGTTGAATTTAGAAAACAAAGAGATTGTGAAACTGGAAGCTATTGACAGAATAGAGCATATGGGAGCAACAATTATTTTGTCTGAGAATTTGAAATCAAAATTGGATTCATTAGAGAAGACTATATCTAAAACTGCTGGTTTTGAAAAGACTCTGAATGTGTGCTTAAATTGCCGTATCATTTTGAGAAGGAATTTACATGTTGAAAGAGGTCTGGTAAATGGATCAATGGGTAATGTTGTTGATTTTGAGAAATACAGAAATAGAGATGGAATTGAATTTTTAAAAATTATATTTGATGGCATTGAGGAAGTACAGTTAATTGGTCGTTGCTCTGCTAGATTTTTGCTTGTAAAAGACGTATATGTTCACCGTAAGCAGTTTCCTGTTTGCTTGGCATATGCGGTGACAATCCATAAATCGCAAGGTTTAAGTGTAGACAGTGCATTGGTGAATATTGGCAGTTCTGTGTTCAAGGAGGGAATGGCATATGTGGCATTGTCACGAGTCAGAACTTTATCGGGATTATACTTGATTGAGTGTGATGTCACAAACATTTGTGCGGATTTAGATTGTGTTAAGGAATACAATAGGTTAAGAAGAGAGTATGCACCACATTTTCCTCAATATCCTTTGTTTGAGAAACGTGTGGTAGGCCGGAAACGAAGAAATGTGACCAATAGTAGGGAGGTTGTAGGAAAAAGACGAAAAGTCGATGAACCCGAAATTATAAGCAGAAAGAAAATGGATTCTGTTGACGATGTTGTTGGTTTTCAATTTGAAAATAGTTCTGGTGTCAACTGCTATGCTAATGTAGTGGCTAATGTTGTCTTTTCCCTAGAAACTTTAAAAGAACAGATTGTGATCAATTCGGATCAAAGTTTTTGCTGTTTACTGAACTCTGTGTTAGAGAAATGTAGCACTGATAGAACAAAAATAGAAAGTGTGTCTGAAATTCGAAATCTGTTAGACAAATGTTCAGGTCAAACGCAATTCTCTCAAAATATTCAGCAAGATTGTCAGGAGTTTTTAATGTATATTCTTGATGTATTGCAAGATGAAGGTGTAGATATAGATCATCTGTTTGGCCTTTCTTATCAATGGCAGCATGACTGTGAGAACTGTAGGGTATCAAGTACTACTAGTGTAGACTCAGAAAGATTTATATATTTAACTTTGCCAGACAGTAAATTAGTGTCCTTTAATAAGCTAGTAAAAGCAGCCGATCACAACATGGAGTGTAGCCAATGTAAGTCTGCAATGTTGTCCACATTATTTATACGAACATATGGCCAGTATGTCATTTTAATGTTCCAACGATGTAGGCCTGATGGAACAAAATTGACAACTTTAATTAAAAATGTTGTGGCTTCGCAGTTGTCAATATCAGGAAGGACTTTTGTAACTACAGCAATTATATATCATGACGGTCCTTCTTCAACATCAGGACATTACACAGCTTATTTGAAGTCTAGAAACGGCTCGTCATTCTGCAATGATTCTGTTTTAACTTAAAAAAAAAAATTGCCTTTTGACCCTAAAAATTCTTACCTGGTGTTTTTACAACCAAAATTTTAGGGAAAGAATCTCGGGATTTGCTCTGAGGAATTTCAAGAGGTTCTAATGGCTCCTACACTATTTGGCCTTGAGGATAAGTGTAGTACAGAGTAAAAAGTTATTTTTGAGTTTTAAGTAGTTCCTGAAAAAAAAGGTTTTCTTGCAGAAAGTGGTTGGCACGGATTAGTTAAAGGACAACAGAGTATTTCCCAAAGCAAACGGTGTTCTTACCATAACACTTGACGTAATGGAAAAATAACTGCACTTTGAATGAGTTCAGAAAAACTGTTTCTTTTAATAAGCTAATTCAAGCAGCCAATCAAAACATGGAGTAGAGGTAATGTAAGTCTGCAATGCTGTACACATTATTTGTACAAACTTTTGGTTATAATGTCATTTTAAAATTCCAACTATATAAACCTGATGAAAGTAAGTTTTCAACTTTAATTACAAATGTTGTGGCTACACAGTCGTTGATTTTAGGAAGAACATTTGTAACTGCAGCTATTATATGACATAATGGTCCTTTGACAACATCCGCTTATTACACAGCTTATTTAAAATGTAAAAAAAGCTGATGTTTCGGAAATGATTCACATTTGACTATGAAACAATGTTGCCTTTTGACTTAAAAATATTCTTACTTTCTGTTTTCAGAAGAGAGAATTTTGGGTAGGTAACTGGCCTATAATGATTCTAGGAGTTGATATAATTTTATGTACTGTTTTAAATTGCTTTGTGATTAAAAGTGATGTAGAGAATTAAATAATTGTAGTAGTCATAGAGGTAGTGTAAGTGTGCCTCATAGTAAGAAGTATCAGTGTCATAGGAAATGTGGAACATGAGTGAGCAAGAAGGGTGAGATATTACTAGTACAGGATTGTGAAAGTGATCTTGAACGTTTTCTTTCTGAAAGTTGCGGAAAAAGAAAATGACGGGATTTGCTTAGAAGAATTCCAAGAGTCATAAATGGCTCTTACACGATTTGGTCTTGAGGAGAAGTGCGGTAGACAGCGAGAAGTCATTTATTGTATGTAACATATTTGTCAAAACGATGGAGCTTTTCTTTCAGAAAGTGGCGGGCTGAAAATAATAACAGCACAACAGAGTATAAGCTGTTCATAGAACATCCTTCGATGTCATGGAAAGTAAGTTACTTTTAAGGAGTTCTGATTTCTGATTGGTTATGTTATATGGGTTTTATAAAACACAATCATTTTGATTGTGTTTTTTTTTCCCCGCTGTTATATGATGAATACCTTCAACTCACTGTTTTTAGTGAAATTTGATATATTCTGAGAACAGCAAAAATAAACCATTTAACATGTATAATTAATTCTGTACTTTGTATAGTGAATTTTAATTTGTACTCGTCTTATCTCATGCTCACTCATCTTTTACTACCTTCTATCAATCCTCCTTACATACTCACATTGCCTTTTGTTTTATTCTCTTTCACCCTTGCTATCTAACTCCACTTATCTTTCAACCTTTGTTTCCCTAATCCAACTCTTCTTTTTTCTTTTCTCCCTTGCACCATTTTTCAGCTTTTAGACCTTCTGCTTCGCTTGTCTTTTCCATCTTTCCTCCCTTTGTTTTCTAAATTAAATATTTTTGGGTTCTCCTCTTTTGGTGCAATCAGTTAGTATAACTCACCCTCACTCATTTATCTTTCTTTGTTGCCTCACTCAGTCTGTATCTGACACTCTTTCCTTCACTTCCTCTGTCTCCTCTCTCCCTCACTCTCTTTTCCTTATTCACCCTTTCCTTATATAGTTTACCTTACTCACTTTCTTTTAGTAGCTTACACAACTTCAATTTAGTTTTCTCTTTTATCCTTCTTTTCTGTCACTGAAAGTATCTTCCTTGTTTTATATTTTTTTTATTATTTTTCTGAACATTTTTTACTTTTTTTGTATTTTTTGAACGGTTTTATATTTTTTTTGTTTTTTTTGGGGGGGGGGAAACGAAAATCATTGATTATAACGGGCTCAACAGGAGCAACAAAAAAAAGATAATTTATTTTCTGGGGTGTTTTGGACATTTATGATTTTCAATTGCTACGTTGATCAAATTTATGCTACTCTCCCTGTAGCAAATTAATTGGCCGCAATAAATGCACACATGCTTCACTTCCTCGAACTTCAACTGGATGTTGGGGACCATCTCCCTCGCCTCTGGTCCCGTCACTGCCTCTCCAGATGATGTACTGGCCACAGGAGGGGGGTTTTCCTGCAGGTGACGTACCTGCGCAGCACTATAATTTATAGGGTGCCACCTCTCCATATGCCGATGCATAGTGTAATTGCCATAACTGTACTTCTTATCAGTCCCTCTGGACAGATTTTTTTTACAGATGAGACAAGTAACGTAGCGGGCATTAACTTTTTTTTGGCCCTGGGGAAATGAGTAAAATTGCCAGATGTAATCTTCTTTTACATGGGACCTCCTTGGTTCTTCAGGCAAAAACTGCCTCCCCCCTTGCTCCTCTTCCTCTTCTTCCTCCTCTTGATTGAGGATTACCTGAGGAGGTGGTCCTCTCTTCCTAGGAGGTGGTGGTGGTGGTGGGGGTGCACCAGCTGCAGTTACTAATGAAGCCATTGCTTATTAGGGAAAATAGGTCTTCCTCTCACAAAGTTGAAAGTCAGAGTGAGAAAAAAGGTGGGGGCTTTCATCATTTGGGAAAAAAAATGTTCTAAACCAATGAAAAGTGTTATTTTTAGGTCACATGACCTAGCCTTACATCATTAGGAAACCAAAAGTGAAATGAACCAATGAAAAGTTTTATTAACAAGTCACATGACCTGTTACGCTTACGTTACGCGCTGCGCGCCGCGCCCCGGATCGCTTCCGGGGAGCTGCGCTTCGCGCCTCGGTTCGCGCTCCGGAGCACTTCCGGGTGCGCTAACGCGGCGCGTCATAAGACGCATTACGCGAGAATGCCATACGTCGCACTTACGCGACACGTCACGATGTTGTTTCCTAACGCGGCAGTTGCGCAAACGGAACGTTTACCAGTTCGCGGACCGGGTCGCGGCACCAAATTGAGCTAACGGGAAGCTACCCGGTTCGTGGACCGGGAGCGAAACAAAAAATAATAATTAAAAAAAATACATAAAAAAATTGTATTAAAAACATATAAAATATATTTTTTGATTTAAAGAAGAATACATTTTAAAGCTTTTGATATTTGCTATTAAAAAAACATTGAAATTCACTGAAAAAACCATAGGTTATAGACCATATATAGTTAGGAATTAGCATTTACAAAACCTTGAAAATTCACTGAAAAAACCATAGGTTATAGACCATATATAGTTAGGAATTAGCATTTACAAAACCTTATTTTACTCACACAAAACCATTGAAATTTGCATATATAGTTAGTTGTACTAACTATATATCGCGCACCCGCAATCCACTGCTGATCAGGTCACATATTACATCATTCATGACATGGTCAGTGACATCACTGATGACATCACTGATGACATCACTGATGACATCACCGATGACATTACTGAGCACATCACTGATGACATTATTCATGTGATAATACGATGAACCTCTTCAGACTCTAATATAACCTTAGATACACTCAGTGTAAACAGACACTCACAGACGGTCACTCATCCAGGGAGTTACTCACACACCTACTCAGTCATGCAAAGAATCAATCACACCTCCATTTTCTAAACTATACAGTTATACACACCTTACTTATTCAAACAGATACTAACACATATTTACTCTCTTATACAATCCCTGATACAATTTCAGAATGATCCATACAGCCACTCACACATTCACTGGCTCTTATGCACAGTTATTTATATATGTCAACTCTCACATGTACTGTGTTTTACATATGTACTTACTTTGACATGTAGCACTGAGATATCCATTTACTCACCAATACACTCATGCACACAGTCAACCGCCCATACAGCTGTTTCCACATGCACTTTTGAACCCATACATCTAGTGAATCAACTGCTCACACATCTATGCACAGAGTCATACACCTCCCAGCCACCCACACACACACTCAGTCTCCCATACAAATACTTGGGCAACCAATCAATAACCCATATAGTTACTCATATAGCTACTGATCAACACATGCAGCAGTTTAAAGAACAACAGACATAATGATGCACAAATTAGGACAGTTTAGTCACTAACCCATGCACTCAGTGAGACACATTTAATCACTCACTCAGACTCAGAGTCCCACCAGACGAAAGAATGTCGCCTCTGTGGGTACAAAAACGAAACTCTCGTCCACCTTTTCTGTATATGTCCGGCCCTGACAATGCAGAGACGACTTCTGTTGAAACCCATTCTTAATGCATTAAACATTCGTTCTTGTAGACAGGCAGTCACAAGCTGGCTCAGAGGCTCCTCCATAATTCTGGCTTGCCGCGGAGTTAAATTCATGGCAGAAGCAAGAAAACGCTTAGAACTAACTGCACTGGAGGTTCACCCAGTTGGCGGACTATTAGGGACACCCTAACTTTTAGACCTTCACGCATCTGTCCTCAAGAAAAAAGAGACTGAGAGACAATAATTTTAGTATTTTAATAAATGTTGCACTGCTATTTCATTAGGAGAATTTTGTAACAATTTTAATTAATTATGCAAAAAAACTTTTTGAACTTTTGAATACTCACTCATACAGTCAGTCATGCACCTACTAAATCCTTCATCCAGACACTTATATATCCACTCATTCTTCAATATGTAAGACATATTTTAACTTTACAGAAATACACAGTCACTGGATGTTGTCATCAGTGATGTCATTTGAGATGTCATCAGTGATGTCATCAGTGATGTCATTTGAGATGTCATCAGTGATGTCATCAGTGATGTCACTGACCATGTCATGAATGATGTAATATGTGACATGATCAGCAGTGGATTGCGGGTGCGCGATATATAGTTAGTACAACTAACTATATATGCGAATTTCAATGGTTTTGTGTGAGTAAAATAAGGTTTTGTAAATGCTAATTCCTAACTATATATGGTCTATAACCTATGGTTTTTTCAGTGAATTTTCAAGGTTTTGTAAATGCTAATTCCTAACTATATATGGTCTATAACCTATGGTTTTTTCAGTGAATATATATATATATACATACATATATATATGTGTGTGTGTGTGTATATATGTGATCATTTATTTAATTTATATATGTGTATATCTATATAACTATATCTATATATATACAGACACACACATATATATGACGTGCTTTATATATTTAATATACACAACGTTGGATTCCAATAAGCGTGTGTCGAATATGCGTGTGTTTTTAATCGAAAGCTCGAACAGACACATACAAATGTCAATGTTCGTTTGTTCAAAATCTTAAATCTCCAAATGTTCTTCATCAATTGATTAGAAATTTTGACACAACGTTGGATTCGATTAAGCGCATGTTTATATATACAAAACGTGAGATTAGGATACGTGCGTGTCTAATACGTGCGTGTTTTTAATTGAAAGGCCGAACAGACCCTATCGATTTGGTTGCTGTGCAAAAACTACAAGGGACGCATAGAGACAATAGTTTACATATTTTAGGATGGACAATTGGTGTCGCGATGGCAGACTGGGAAGTGGGTGGAGGAAGGGGTGAGGAGTTGGTTCACTTTACAACATTAAGAAAGGACGCATAGAGAAAATAGTCTAGATATATTAGGATGGACAATTGGTGTCAGGATGGCAGACCGGGAAGTGGGTGGAGGGAGTGGGGAGGAGTCGGTTCACTTTGCAACATTAGAGAGTGTTTATAGATACACAACGTTGGATTTGAATACGCCTGTGTACAATACGCGCGTGATTTTAATCGAATGGCTAAACAGATCCTATCGATTTGCTTGCTGCTTAACAACTAAAAGGGACGCATAGAAACAATATTCACAAAAACATATTGTTTACCCACAAGCATTGTGAAATTAAACATATTAGAAAAGTGTGCTTACTCTTTTCTTTCTCTGCTATTTAACCAGACAGAGCCACAGCAACGCGTGGCCGGGTACAGCTAGTATATATATATATATATATATATATATATATATATATATATATATATATATATATATATATATATGTATATATATATATATATATATATATATATATATATATATATATATATGTATGTATATATATATATATATATATATATATATATATATATATATATTTCTTTTTTTTTTAAACACGGAGTACGACAGGAGTACCACAGTACCAATTTATTTTTGAAAATACACTCTAAAATACTGTATTTTAATAATTTAGTCTGCTAAATTGTTTATCCAATTTTTTTAATATTTCAATATGCACAATAAGTGAACGGAGTAGCATGTTAATTAGTAAAAATTACATGCTTCCTAAAAAAAATGCAGTTCACCAAACACTGCTATACAAATATAAAGAAATTTAACAACAAAAATGCTAACCGTAGAAATGCTTTGGGATACTGCAACACTCCCCTGCTACTGTGTTTATTAAAAAAAAATCTTCAAAGTTATAAATGATTTGCTCTATCTATTACTGCTTTATAGTTGGTAATAGTTAAGGCCAAAATAACAAACCGAATACTTACCTACATTGGAAGGAGTAATGCAAAACACAGGAAAAGTGGACCTAAAAATAACTTGGCTGCCTACACAAAATAAACATGTGACCACAATAATATGTAATCATGACAAACATGAACAAAATACGACTTCTAGTTTTCACACAGCACAAAATTCTTCTTTACACCCCCTTCAGCCAACGCCACAAAACTTTAAATCCTTGGATATTTAAACCGATGGAAGAAGTCTGCTAAAATGTGCTGGCATTCCAAAAATGCATGCAAACTTATTAATGTATGAAATGTGAAAAAATCTATAGGGCGCTAATATATACAATTTTAGTATTATAAAAGTCTGCCTATTACCACTTCATTAAAGGGGTAATAGATTGTTAACAATAAAAAAAGTTATACTGAACTATATTTAACACTCTAGCCCACAAGTCACCGAAAGGCTGTGCGAACAATAATGCAAAGTATTCATAATAACTACATGGCTGAGTTTTATCTTTGGTAAATACAGACATCAGCTAATCACATCACCAGTTTGAAGCCCCATATACTGTGGTATACCATGAACTTTCAATATCTATGGTCAGAAAATAAATATTTAGACATTATCATTTATATTTTTCAAATATAACATTCAGATTTTCATATAATGTAACAGTACCTTTCATTTTATGTAAATACTCCAATTTAGGCAACTGAGCTGTACAATAGTTCACTTTACCCCACTGCAATCTATGCTATTTAAAGAATACCAGTCCACTCAATGGCACAACACTGTACGCCATTAAATTCTGCGCTAATTTACTGTACATCACTAGGCTCTACTCCACCCAACTCCACTGTACGGCACTCCAGTATACACCACTGTACTCTGCTCTATTATACTGTTCACCTCTGTATTCTTTGACACTTTCATATAGGTCAGTTAACTGGGCAACCCTACATTGTACTGCTTTCAACCGTACGCTTCTCAACTATATGCAACTCCAATTTAAGTTTTTCCACTACATGTGATTGAACTGTGCCCCTCTTTATGGTGCACGGCTGGAGTGTACACTATTCCAGTCTATGCTACTCCACTGTATGGCACTCAGTTCTACTAAAATGCATTTTACGCCACTGCGCTGTACCATAATCTACTGTCTGCTATTTCAGTTTACAAAAGTACATTCTGTGCTACTCCACTAAATGACACTGCAGTGTTCGTCAGAACACTGTATGCTTCTATAATTAACCCCACAGAATTGACCTCCCGGAAATGGCTGGCAGCTACGGAAGGATTTTCTTTATTTCCTTATTATGAGAAATAAGGAAGACAGTGTGGTGTTTATTTGTTTCACATCAGTTAGTTTATTGTCCAAAACAATTCCCGTAATTGTTTGCCATGTTTTCTGGCTCACGAGTCTCCCCTAGTTCAACTGGCCACCTGTGGCACCTTGTGGCATCCCATGTTGGCGAAAGACTGCCAAAAATAATTATTCTGTTTTTCTCTGAATTGAGCTTTAAACAAAGTTTGGTCATCCTGGTGCTTATTTACGGCCTGCACCGTTGAAAGGGGGTGACATAGAGGATTCATTTTTTAAGTCTGCAACCACAATTTGTGAGTCGTCTGCATGAGATGTCAAACTAAATCCAAAATTGAATCAAGGGTGCCAATTCCGACATATAGATGTTAAATATTGTGTGGCTGAGGGAGGAACCCTGTGGAGCACATAAGGCACAGATTTAAAGTGATTCAATGCAACTGCCTGAGTTCTATCCGCCAGAAACGAAGCAAGCAAAGAGAGTGCAGATTCCTTAATGGACAAGGGTCTTTAGACGCCGTTTCAACAAGCTATGATCTACTGTGTCGAATGCTGCAGATAAATCAGGGAGTATTAGAGCAGCAGAACCACCTCTATCCATCACTACCCTAACCTCCTAGGTAGCGTTGATTAATGCAGATAGTGGCAAATGGTGAAAGTCTATGATTATGCTTTTTCAGCCACACAATCATATTTAAAAATATATATATATGTAAATAAATAAATACATAAATAAATAATTCCAGTAGCCCTGATCATAGTTTGAAAAACTTTAAGTATGTTTGGTATACGCAACTTAAACTACACAAACAGAAATGCTACAGTTATAGTTACATGTTTAATTTATCATTTAAGCACCAGTTTCAAACTAACATGTCATACTTATTGCACAGATGTATTCTTGCGCACCAACAAAAAATTCAGATAACTTGCGCACTTCCGTAAAGAGTCTTCTCACCTCACTCCCTACACTAAATTAACAATAACTCGCCCCATCTCTATGCAGTACCTATAACCTTGCATAGTACAGAGCGTTGAGTATATGAAATCACTGTATTAATCACAACACTTATTAAATCTCAAATTACATGTTTTGCCTAAACACACTGCTTGGTGCAGTGGCGAGTTATAGTTAATGTAGCGTGGGGAGTGAGGTGAGCATACTGTTTACGGAGTTACGTGAGTTATCTGAATTTTAAGAGTCACTGAGAAAACCAAAGTTTATGTGATGTCACTGACTCTATTGTGTATGGCTACCATACCATACCTAGGGAACCAGACCTCTAGTGCCACACACATCGTTAGGAGCGACTAGGGCACAAAACACGTCGACCCATTACACTGCGATAGCCGTCTAGGAACTTTGCTTCCCTGCAGGGCTTCCACATATTTTTTAACTAAGCTGGAACTACCTGAACTATTAAAACATTTCTGAAGAGGAATGCTCCAGACTTATTTTAATACTCACTACCCGTGCACTACATTGTCCTTGCCCTCTTACCCGCACGCACCCCACGGCTTCTTCAAAAGATCTCTGCCAAAGAGCCCCGTTTACGGGAGCCCGTCGGGCATTGCAGCTTCGGCCCGACGAGGAGCAGAGCCCAATGATGAAGCATTACATCCCTCCGGGTGTGTGAGGGCATCACAAAAAAATTCCTGCCCTTTCCCTTGTCTCCTTGTTAGGAACTGCACACCCCTCTGTAGCATGTCACTGACCATGTCATGAGTGATGTAATATATGAGGTCATAAGCAGTGCATTGCAGGAAAGCAAGTAATAGATATCTCGGGTCTCTATAATAGCTGAATTTCAATGATTTTGTACGAGTAAAATCTGAGCCTAACTATAAAATCCCTGAACCTTTATATCTTGCAGTACATTTTGAAGGTTTTAACATTTTTGATCCTTACTGTAACCTGTCACCTTTCAATCACTCAATCAATCAAGAATTTGTAGAGCGCACTACTTACCCGCTAGGGTCTCAAGGCGCTGGGGGGGGAGGGGCTGCAGCTAGTGGTCGAAGAGCCAGGTCTTGAGCAGTCTTCCGAAGGCCGGGAGGTCTGTGGTCTGACGTAGAAGGAGGGGGAGGGCGTTCCAGGACTTGGCGGCGCGGTGGGAGAAGGATCTGCCCCCGGAAGTGGTTCTGTGAATGCGTGGGACGGTGGCTAGGGACAGGTCGGCGGAGCGGAGTTTCCTGTTGGGTACGTAGAAGGAGAGTCTGTTGTTGAGGTAGGCAGGGCCGGTATTGTGGAGTGCCTTGTGTGCGTGGATCATGAGTTTGAATGTGATTCTTTTGTCGACGGGGAGCCAGTGCAGGTCTCTTAGGTGCGGGGTGATGTGGACTCGGCGTGGGTCGTTGAGGATCAGGCGTGCGGAGGCATTCTGGATTCTTTGGAGTCTGTTGATGAGTTTGGACGAGGCTCCGGCGTAGAGGGCGTTTCCGTAGTCGAGTCGACTGCTGACGAGGGCGTGTGTGAGGGTTTTCCGTGTGTCCATCGCGATCCATCTGTAGATCTTGCGGAGCATACGGAGGGTGTGAAATCAGGAGGAGGAGACCGCGTTGACGTGGTTGGCCATGCTGAGCTTGGAGTCGAGGATGACCCCTAGGTTGGGTGCGTGGTTGGTAGGTGCCGGGGAGGTTCCCAGTGTTGCGGGCCACCAGGAGTCGTCCCACGCTGAGGGGTTGGGCCCAAGGATTAGGATCTCCGTCTTGTCCGTGTTCAGCTTGAGTCGGCTTGCCTCCATCCAGTCGGCAACGGCCTTCATGCCCAGGTGTAGGTTGGATTTGGCAGTGAGGGGGTCCTTGGTGAGGGAGAGGATTAGCTGGGTGTCATCGGTGTAGGAGATTATGTTGAGGTCGTGTATTCCGGCGATGCGAGCGAGGGGGGCCGTGTAGTCGTTGAACAGAGTTGGCCTGGGGGACGCCGCAGATGGTTTTGGTGGTTCCAGATTGGAATGGAGGAGGAGGACTCTCTGGGTTCCGTCGGTGAGGAAGGAGTTGGTCCAGTCCAGGGCCTAGTCTCATATTCCTGCGTCATAGAGACGTGTGCATAGTGTGTGGTGGCAGACGGTGTTGAAGGTGGCAGAGAGGTCCAGGAGGATGAGGGCCGCTGTCTCGCCATTCTCGAGTAGGATTCTGATGTCATCGGTGGCGGCGATGAGGGCGGTCTCGGTGCTGTGGTTGCTGCGGAAGCCTGACTGGGAGGGGTCCAGGATGCTGTTGTCTTCTAGGTAGCGGGTGAGCTGGGTGTTGACGATCTTTTCCATGACTTTTGCCGGGAACGGAAGCAGGGAGATGGGCCGGAAGTTCTTGAGGTCGCTCGGGTCGGCCTTGGGTTCCTTCAGGAGGGCGTTGATCTCGGCGTGTTTCCAGCTCTTCGGGAAGGTAGTGGTCTTGAAGGAGAGGTTGATGATGTTGCACAGGTGGGGTGCGATGAGGCTGTCGGCTTTGTTGGCGATGTGGTGAGGGAGCGGGTCAGACGGGGAGCCTGAGTGGACGGTGCTCATGGTCTTAGTTACGTCTTCGGTGCTCACGTTGGTCCAAGAGGTCAGGGGATTGTGGTTGGTGGAGCTCGGGATGTTCATCGTGGCGGGGTCCGTGGGGTGCGTCCGGGAGTTGAAGCTGTTGTGGATGTCGGTGATCTTGCGGTGGAAGAAGGCAGCGAGGGTGTCGCACAGGGCTTGTGAAGGCGGGATGTCGTTGGTGCAGGAGCTGGGAGTGGAGAGTTCTTTCACGATGTTGAATAGCTCTTTGCTGTTGTGTGCGTTGTTGTTGAGGCAGTCTTTTAATTAGGTTTTTTTGGTGGTCCTGATGAGGTGGTGATGGTTGCGGATCACGTCTTTGTGGGCTGTGCGGTTGGCGTGTGTTCTATCGTTGAGCCAGATGTTCTCGAGTTTTCTGCAGGTGCGCTTGGAGACTAGGAGCTCCGGGATGAACCAGCTCGCTCTCTGGCTGGTGTCTCTGTCTGTGGGTTGTTTCATGGGTGCTATGGTGTTGGCGCAGTCCTCCATCCAGCGTCTGAGGGAGCGGGCCCCCTCCTTGGGGTTGGTGGGGCTGGTCGGAGGGTTGAGTGCGAGGTGTGTTAGTCGTTCCTTGGTGACTTAGCCCCAGCGTCGGCGGGGGATCTGTAGAGTGTGGTGGTGGGTAACGGGTTTCTGGAAGGTGAAGTGGACACAGTGGTGGTCAGTCCAGGTGAGCTCGGTGGCGTGGCTGAAGGCAACGTGGGGGCTGGCGGTGAAGATGGCATTGAGCGTGTGGCCGGCGATGTGGGTCGGGGTAGTGACGATCTGTTTCATTCCGAGGGTGGCGAGGTTGTCGACCAGGGTGGAGGAGTTGCTGTCGTTGTTGTTCTCTAGATGGTAGTTCAGGTCGCCGAGCAGGATGTAGTTGGTGGAGGTCAGGGTGTGGGTGCTGATGAAGTCGGCGATGGAGTTGCAGAATTGGGGACGTGGGCCAGGTGGTCTGTAGAAGAGGGTGCCTCTGAGGGTGCTCTTGGGGTCAGTGTGGATCCTGGAGTGCATGTGCTCGGTGGCGGTGAGGGTGTCGTCGGTGTTTGTGGAGACCTTGATGGTGTACTTGTGGATTATGGCGATGCCTCCTCCAACTCCATTTGTGCGGTCTCTGCGTGAGATCTTGTATGCGTCGGGGATGGCCACTGCGATGTCTGGGGCGGAGGCTTCGTTCATCCAGGTCTCGGTCAGGAAGGCGACGTCTGGTGAAGTGGTGGTGAGCAGGTCCCAGAGCTCGCCGGCGTGCTTGCGTGCGGAGCGGGTGTTGCAACGCAGTCGGTTGGGTTCTGTTGCTGCGGTAGTGGGTGCCTCGGCGTCGCTGTTGCAGGAGAAGTTGCAGTTCTGGCAGGTGAAGGGACCATGGGTGCGCTTGGGGGTGATCTTGTAGCAGTCGAAGGTCCGTCCGTGGTTGAGATCGAGGAGGGTGCTGGCGTCGTAGCGGAGGCGGGCATCACAGATGGTGGGGAAGTCAGGGGTACTGGCGCTGGGCGCGGTCCAGGCGCGGACGGGCGCAGACGGGCTTGCCTTTGGTGCGCTTTTGGCACGCCACTGGCTCGCCCGCTGCGCGCTGCCGCGCAGCGGCTGCCATATAAAGGGAGGTGGGGAGGGAGGATCAGCTGGGAGGCGGGAGGTGGGTTGACCGAGCAGCGAATGGGCACGAGGGGGGCGGGGCCACCTGGGGCAGCGGCGGGAAGACAAACTCAGCGAAGAAGCTGAAGAAAAGGAAAGGCAATAAAAACTGGAAAAGCGGGCAGGGGCACAGGCACACACTGGGTACAGAAGTGAAAAAGGCCTGGGGCACAGGCACACAGGAGACAGAAGCTGAAAACAGGCAGGGCACAGGCACACAGCAGCGGGAGAAGAGCGGCAACAGCGGCAAAGAAGGAGGTCGGGTGCGGGCACCAGGAGCGAATCAGCAGGCAGGAGGCAGCAGGAAGACACAAGTACAGGTGGCGCTGCAGCGGAGGGGGAGCGACCTACTAGGAAGGTCAAGGGTCGCTCTCTCTACCGCACATCGGCCTCCATATAAAGGGTGGTGGGGAGGGAGGATCAGCTGGGAGGCGGGAGGCGGGTTGACCGGGCAGGGAATGGGCACGGGGGCGTGGCCGCCGGGGGTAGCGGCGGGAAGACAAACTCGGCGAAGAAGCTGAAGAAAAGAAAAGGCAATCAAAACTGGAAAAGCGGGCAGGGGCACAGGCACACGCTGGGTACAGAAGTGAAAAAGGGCAGGGGCACAGGCACACAGGAAACAGAAGCAGAAAACGGGCAGGGCACAGGCACACAGCAGCGGGAGAAGAGCGGCAGCAGCGCGAAGAAGGAGGTCGGGTGCGGGCACCAGGAGCGAGTCAGCAGGCAGGTGGCAGCAGGAAGGCACAAGTGCAGGTGGCACTGCAGCGGAGGTGGAGCGACCTACCAGGAAGTTCAAGGGTCGCTCCTTTGAGAGTGGGTGTGCGAGTGGCTGTGTGGGTCTGTGAGTGGGTCTATGAGTGCCTGTGTGAGTGGGTGAGTGAGTGTCTGTGTGGGTCTGTGAGTGGGTCTGTTAGTGCCTGTGTGAGTGGGTGTGTGAGTGCCTGTGTGTGTGTCTGTGAGTGCCTGTGTGGGTTTGTGAGTGTTTTGTGTATCTGTGAGTGGGTCTGTGAGTGCTTGTGTGGGTCCGTTAGTGAGACTGTGAGTGGCAGTGTCAGTGTCTTAGTGGGTGTGTGAGTGCCTGTGTGGGTCTTTGAGTGAATCTGTATGTGTCTGTGTGGGTCTGTGAGTGGGTGTGTGAGTGATGCTATGGATTTTGGGTATTTACATACTTAGAGTAATTAAAAGGGAGAACCATGGACTCTGCTTTAACCTGGAGATGATAAGAAAGACAGCACTGATATTGTTTTCCAATGTGGAATATAAGAGGAAACACACTTGTTTTGCTTCGCAAAGCCCAAGAAGTTAGGATTGTTTCTGCTTTACTGAAGTGGAGCTCCAACTGGGGCATCTGCTATGTTTATATTTGTAAGTGCTTCTCGTTGAAGTTTAATTTCTCTGCAGTCAGTACCAGGGCAAGAATTGAACCTCATTTTTTCAGAGAAGAGTCTCCAGTTTTGGCGAAATCATCTACCAAACTGGACTACTTTAATCTGGTAATTAGTAAGAGCTACCTCATTTGGCAAATATATTGTGCATAGTCTACACTACAGCTGTGTAAAGGACCATGAGGTGATATTTCCAGTGACCTGGTGTTCATGTAATTTTGGCAATGTGATTGTTACTCAAGCAAGTGCTTCCTTGTTTGGTGGAGACATCCTAATTTTCCTCTGCATTAAAAACTTGTCACCAAAGTCAGCTGGAAACATACTTGGAGGCCTTTTGTTAAGCTGTCCATCAAAGTGGGAATATGCAGGAAGACCTTTAAATACTACTAAGGAAAACAGGGCATGACCAAATGGGTGGAGTTTGCAGAGGACTGTGCATTTGCACACTCATGGTAATAATAACTGAGACCCATAGTCTCTTTTTAATTTTTTTCCATGGAGAGGGGGGTCCTATCTCAGTAACGTCTCTTTGGGTGCCCTGTAGCCCACCTAGGGTACCCAGTGTGCTATTACAGGGACTGCGGGAGGCAGACTCAAGGCCCCCATGGACCCAGTCAGCTCCCCCCTCCTATGGGAGTCAGCATTGCTCACGCACAGAGGGAGCTGCATATAGCTGTTAATTGCTCATCTGTTGTCCTGCTCAATTGACAGCTCCCACTTGCTCAGAGCAGAGCTAGTGTTTGTTCTTGCTTGGTGGGAGCTGTCACAGTTCCAGCCAAGCAAAAGCAAACTTCTATATCCCAGGGGTGGGCATCCCGGGACATAGGGAGCCAGCCCTGGGAAGTGCCTCTGAGAGGGGGCAGTGCAGCCCCCTCCTTTACTTTTCATGTACCAGCACTGTTGAAGTGGTGGTCTCCTGAGCAGAGTCTGGTGGCTCAGTGGACTAATGCGTCCATTGGAGGGGCCTGTGTTCGACCTCATGGTCACAGGTTAAAATAACGGCGGGTCCACTCAGCCTTTCATCCATCTGAGGTCGATGAAATGAGAACCATTGAGTTGGGTAACAATGAACATCTGCTATTCAGTGCCAAGAAACCTCCGGGTGAGTGTGCGCTTTACAAATACACATGTTATGTTATGTTATGTTATGTTATATATACCCGGAGGGGGCCACTTGTTACATTTATTTGGCCCTGGGGAGGTTGTGGTACCTGGTGCCCACAGGGGTCCGCTCAGGCCCTCATTACTTTTTATTTTCTCCAGTGAGGTGGTGGTTCTCTGGGCATTGTAAAGCCCATGGAGGGGAGTCTGCCCAGCTCTCCTCCCAAAATTAAATAAACACCCAGGAAGGTGGTGGTCCCCAGGGCTAAATAGATCCCCAGTAGGACCTGGCACACAAGCGCATATTTTAAATCAAGCTTGGGACACCGCACTTCTTTTTTTCTCTCTGCAGATCCGCAACTCCCACGGATTTGCGACTCCATGACTATTTCATGGCAAACCATTTTTTAAATGGTTTTTTGCCCTGGTGCGGTTCTAGGGGGACCCCAGGACCAGGGCTAGGAGGTCAGGGTATTACTACCCTGCCCCCTTTTACATTTTGTAAACTTTTTGGGGGCACCGAGTCCCAAGATGGCTGACAACCCTTCCTTGTTGGGCGGTTGGTCGCCAATCAGATATCAGCACGGTACTGTTGGATCTGGGGAGTATGCACGTCCCTATATATATACAAATTTGCTTTCCCTTAAATGTCTTGAAAACTACTGAATGAATTTAGATCAAATAACAAAAAGCTCTCTTTCTGGAAAAAGAGGTTGTGTTCTTCCAAATTTGGGGGAATTCTGTCCAGAAGTTCAGGCTCTGGTTGTGTCTAAAATGCCTATGGGAATTAACATGGGAAATGCAAATGTTTGACCCCCCTTTTTCTTTGGCCCCCACATGACGGATCACTCCAAAAATTTCCATGCACAACTGGAATGACTGGAAAGCTTTTATTGAAAAGTTTTGTGAAGATTTGTCAAACGGCACCAAAGATATAGGCAAGTCAAAAAATGCTTCTCCTATGGGAACATGGTATTAACTATAACTACCTACAGTCAACTGTCTGCCAGTAGGTAATGTGCATATATAAATATATATATCACAGGGATTTTCCCAAGGGAGAACAGAAGCATTGCACACTATCAGGAGTCATTAATGTATTACTTTATTTTAGCAAAGACAACGCGTTTTGGCTTTTAGCCTTTCTCAATGTCATAGCGTCCAGGCCATTATTCTTTACATTTTAAGGTCCAACATAATAGCAATCGAGACCTTGTAAGGTTTTTGTTTTGCCTTGATCAAGTAATAAAAGAAGAGCGGGGAGGAGATCCTACTAGGAACTTAAGACAAATGGAGTCCAAATATATAATCTCATTACAAACAAAACCTCCCATGGGTCTCAATTCTGATGAGGAATTGTGGGTGCACGAAGGTTAACAGGAAATTATACTTAGCTGCAAAGATGATTATACAGTCAATATGAATGTAACCACATAGAGCCACCCGAGACAAGCAGCTTTTATTATTGGGCAGATGTATATGCCCACATGGCGTAATATGTAAATAATAACTCAAAAATGATAACCAGCAATTGGTATTAATCTATTCTTAGGAGGCCAGCACCCTTACGTTATAGGCTAATTTAGGGCAAAATTTCCTTTGAGCATTGTGGTTCCTGATATAGCGTGAGCAATGTTATTAAGCCATAATAGAATAAAGTGAAATTTAAAGTGGATGCTGGTGTTACAAATAAATTCTCAGGTACATGAAGAAATCATGCTATACCATTGAAGTTTGTTTTTTAATTGATTGTGTGCTATTAGAGTAGCTATCTAATTATTTGATACCTGCGATAACAGTTAATGTATTTAATTGAGGCAAAGGTGGTTATTTAGAAAATGGCCAAGCAGCAATGTTCTTACTGGTTTCACTGTGGCCCACACATGTGAGTATAACTGCAGCGACAATAATGATGTATATATTTATTATTTCGACCTCAATGTACAATAAGCACACTCCTCCAATGAAAAAAGAAATGGTACTCACAGCCCCCACATCGGGATTTCTACGTTAATATGTCGCCGGTCATGCCGTTGGAGCCCAATCACTGTACATATACCCCTCGTCTGCTGCTGGGTGTAGTTCACAGAAACTTCACGAGTGTCCGTTCCATAACTGGACACCCTGGATTTGTATAATCCATGGCCTTCATTGGCCAACAAGGTCATACCCACATGTTTGGGCCACAGTAACTCCAGTAAGAACTTTACTGCTTGCCCATTGGTCTGATCTCCACCAATAGGAACAGCAGAAGGAGTTTTAAATGAACCAAACTCTGCGCATTTAATAATGATGTTACTGCACGGAAGAAGGCATAATGCCGAAACACGTCTGCAAATATAGTGACCTGGATTACCCCGTGAATACTCTAAACCTTTTTATATATATGGCGGCACCCTAATAAAATACTAAAGAATATTATATCTGTAGTCCGGGGTTTTGGAAAAATACGAAGTGCAATATATATATAATTTCTATATATATATATATATATATATATTCACTGAAAAAACCATAGGTTTCAGGAGTTATATAGTTAGGAATTAGCTTTTAAAACACCTTTGAAATTCACTCAAAAAACTATAAGTTTTAGTGGTGTTGTAGTTAGCTGCTGGACATTTTACTCATACAAAACCATTGAAATTGCTCCTATATAGTTAGTTGTACTAACTATATTTCGCGCACCCGCAATCCACTGCTGATGATGTCACATATTAGATCATTCATGACATGGTCAGTGACATCACTGATGACATCTCAAATGACATCACTGATGACATCATCCAGTGAATGTGGTTTGCTTCGTTATTTAAATATGCATTATATATATAGCAATTTGCATTGAAATAAGTGGATATATATAAATAAATATTTGGATGGAGGATTTAGTAGCAGTGTAATTGACTGTTTACTTGACCAATTTATAATGTCTCGCTAAATATAGTGGATAGTGACTAAACTGTGTGAATATCTGTATCACTTTGTCAGTTTTTGTGTAAACTGATTCTACAGTTGGATACTAGCTATGTGAAAGTCTATATTAGTTATTGATTAGTTAACTGAGTATTTGTATGGGAGTGTGAAAGTGTGTGTGGTTCGGTGGGGGGGTGTGACTGTCCAAAGATGTGTGAATAGTTGATTCAGTAGATATATGAAGTTAAAACTACATGTTCTAACAGTTGTTTGGGTGAGAGAATCTCTTTATGGGTGTGGTGATGAGCAAATATATTTCTCAAAGGTACAGGTCCAACAAACTAGAAAAATAAAAGGCAGTGTATGTGACAGTTGTTGTATATAAATAAGTATACATAAGACACAATGATTGTGTGAGTGACTGTATGGATAACTGTATACTTGTAATAATGATTTTATAATTCACTAAGTATGACTTACTATCTAAATGAATAGAAGAAGCGGTGTTTGTATAAGTGTTTTGCTAAGTAAATATGTAAGTATGATCCATTGTTTGCATAAGTGAGTAGGATGACTTCATATGTGAATAGGATGCGTGCTGTTGTTTAATGTCGATATAGATGTATAAGTATTTTTGATAGTGTTCTATTGTTCATTGACAGCATGTATGAGTGAATCCATAGGTAAGTGATTAGATGTGTGTACACATCTATGAATCACTGAGTGGATTTTTAGATACTTGTATTGCTGTGACAATGGATTTAAATATGATACTCTGTATTTTACAAAGAGTGATGAAAAATTGTAATAGTGTATGAAAAGGTGTATGTGATTGTCAAGTGGATGATGCCATCAGTGATGTCATCAGTGATGTCATTTGAGATGTCATCAGTGATGTCACTGACCATGTCATGAATGATGTAATATGTGACATCATCAGCAGTGGATTGCGGGTGCGCGAAATATAGTTAGTACAACTAACTATATAGGAGCAATTTCAATGGTTTTGTATGAGTAAAATGTCCAGCTAACTATAACACCACTAAAACTTATAGTTTTTTGAGTGAATTTCAAAGGTTTTTTAAAAGCTAATTCCTAACTATATAACTCCTGAAACCTATGGTTTTTTCAGTGAATTTCAAAGGTTTTTTTAAATGCTAATTTCTAACTATATAAGGCCTGAAACCTATGGTTTTTCAGTGAATTTCAAAGGTTTTTTAAATGCTAATTCCTAACTATATAAGGCCTGAAACCTATGTTTTTTTCAGTGGATTGCAAAGGTTTTTTAAATGCTAATTCCTAACTATATAAGGCCTGAAACCTATGGTTTTGTCAGTGAATTTCAAAGGTTTTTTAAATGCTAATTCTATTAGCGGATAACGTTTAAATATATTAATATCCTAGTGGGACCACCTGAGCAGCCCTAAGGGGTCAGGGTGTTTCTACCCTGCCCCCTTTTTGTGTTCTAGACGTTTGTTTTTCTGCTTTCTTGTGCCTAATTCCTAAGTATATAAGGCCTGAACCTATGTTTTTTTCAGTGAATTTAGGTGTGCCATACTTTTGTCATAAGTAAGACTGTTAGCGCTCTAGTTGTTCTTTAGAACACTCTGGGAGATTCTGTCATTGGGCTATAGTTGGGCTACATCTGGCTGATATTTGGGCTACATTTGTTTTTTTTGTCTCTGGTGGCCATCTTTGGGCTACATTGGGCTACATTGGGCTACATTTGGGCTCTAACATATATATAGCCCAATGTAGCCCAATATATATTTTTTCAAAGTTAATTTTCGTAAAAACCACTGGAGCATATATCTTGAGACATAGCAAAGGCACATCGGGCTACCAGTCCCTACAATTATTCCCAATAGAATGTTGCGATTTCCCTATGGAAAACAATCCTAACTATATATACCTACTGGCTATCGCCAGTAGGTAATATATATATTTGTATATATATTTATATATATATGTGTGTGTGTGAGTGTGTAGGTGTGTGTGTGTGTGTGATCAATGCCTCATGTCTGGTGGCCGGAACACGTCATTTGGAGTTTTGATGGGTGAAGAAAGAACCACGTCGATAACCTCACTATTTGAGTCTGTGCCCTGGTGTTGCACCGCCTCGGCTGGGATACTTTGGGATTTCGTCTTGATATATACCACACCACTTTTTCTCCGCGATTCCTTAGCCCTGGAATCAAGAAAGGGAATGGACTCCACTTATTTCGTGCAAATATTTTTCTTTTAATCGTGCTCTGCCTCAATGACGCCTTTCAGCCCCTAGAGGCCTTGATCACATGACATGCCACCATTTCCTGTACAATTTAAAGTGCCCTGTGCTAACAGAAACAGAAAACAGACTGCCCATTTATCCTCTTAACAGCAGTAACTCAAAACTTACAATGATGATGTTCAAATTCATTGTCATATGTCGGCTGCTCCAGAGGAACTTTGTGATAAGGCTATCTATACCTCTGAACCATTGACATGGAAAGTGGAGCGGGGTATTCTGAATAATGTAGAGGAATCGGTGAAGAATCATGATTTTAAAGAGAGCTATCTTCCCTAGTGGATTAAGCGGCAGTTATTGCAATTTCTGCAAGTCTAGTTTAGTTTTGGTATCTAAGTGGTCACATTAAGCGCCCATGCAAGTTCAAGGAGAAGGGCAATCCAAATCCCAAGGTATTTGAAGGATAGCTGTCCAATGGGGATGGTGGATTGCCAGTCAAAGCATTCCTGTGAGAGATGTAGAGGGATTAAGGTCGATTTGGCTGAGTTCAGTTGCAAGCCTGAAGCTCGTTCAAAGGAGTGTAGTATCTGTAGGCATCTGGGACCGGATCGAGCTGGGTCTGCGAGATACAGCAGAACGCCGTCAGCGTAGAGGGCAGTTTTGTCCTCATGTGATCCCACCCAGTTCCAGCCTTGGACTTGGTTGTCCGATCGGATGAGGTTAGCCAGGGGTTGCATCAATAAATCAAAAAGGAGGAAGGAGAGCGGGCAACACTGGTGCGTTCCCCTTCTGATTGGGAAGGTCTGTGAGAGTGTCCCATTAACCAACACCCGCGCAGTTGATTAGGAGTAAAGAATGTGGACCATGTAATGAAATTTAGGGGCCATACCCATGGACAGCAAGACGTCCTCTAGATAGCCCCAGTCGATCTAGTGAAAAGCTTTCTCAAAGTCGACTAGGAGGAGCGCCAAGTATGGGATAAGCCACTGACAATTGCCTGAAGCCAAATGCAAGCGCTTCAGGCAGTGTCTGGTGCTGCATAGGGGGCATGAAGCCACACTGATCGGGATGGACTGGCCTATCGAGGTGTGGCTTAAGATGCTGCGCCAGGACTGTGGCGTATATTTTAACTTCTGTGTTAATTAAGGATGTGGGTTAGTAGTCAGCACAGGCTGATGATGGCAGTTGTGTTTTGGAAGTTATGACAATCGTGGCTGTATCTGTCTCCGGGGGAAAGGAACCCTTTTCTATAGCTTCTTCATACAGGGTCGCAAGATGATGGACAAGCGTGTCGTGGTAGGCTGAATAGTATTCATGTGGGAAGCCATCTGCGCCGCGAGTTTGACCAGCTGCTACCAGCTACAAGGTGCCCTTCATTTCCTCGCCTGTGATCGGGCTCTCCATACCGCCTGAGGCAGTTTCGGCAAGCCGGTAAGATGAAGGTCTCCCGGTGCAACCAACTCCATTAGTGAAGACTCCGGTTTCCGGGCGGCGTATAGGTTGGAGTAGTAGTCTGTGGATGTTTGGGCCATCGTTTGGGGAGAGCGGTGGGTGTTGCCACTTGGGTCGTGGATCTCTGGGATGATTTGGGTTGCTAAGGGGTAGGACACCAGCCTGTGTAACATTTTCCCATTCTTGTCGCCTCAGCGATACACTTGAGCGATGGAGGATCGCCATAGGATTTTCGCGGAGTCACGAGAAATTTGCCTCAGTTCATCACACACTAGTGTCAGTTGGCGTCACTGAGAGTCATCTGCTGATCCAGCTGTTTCTCTCTCAAGTTGGCAGGCCTGAGCTTCAATAAGGATAAGCCCACTGTCTTGTGCCTCCCTTTGTGCTTTGAGGCGGCTTTTGGCGAGACCACAAATTGTGGCATTACCTGCCTCCCATAGGGTGCCTGGGAATGAGACGGAGCCTTGGTTCATGAGGAAGTAGTGTTTGACTTCATCGTGGAGTGCCTCTCTGAAGTCCTTATCTTGGAGGAACCAGGCATTCATCCTCCACATTGGATGAAGGGCAGTGGCAGGGTCACCTAAGGTTAGCATGACCGTTGAGTGGTCCGAGATACACCAGGGGAGGTTTTTTATGTCTCTGACTTTATGACAGTCCGGTGCTGGAATGAATAGCATGTCGATGCAAGAGTGGCTACCATGTGCAGATGAGGTACGTGTGTATTGGGTTGCCCATGGGTTCCAGACGCGCCACACGTCACAGACACCCATGACTTCAGATCAAGTCACCAGTTGTTTGGCTTGTGAGGTACGTCAGGTGGAGGCAATCCCCGTGGCATTGTGTTTGGCTTGCATCACGGCGTTGAAGTCACCTCCTACCACTGGTGTGCGGTGGAGAAGAGAGGAGAGTATGTTACCTATATGATTTAAGGTCTGTGTGTGGGTGGCAGCGGGGATGTAAATGGAGAGGACATTCAAGGTTTCTTCACCCAGTGTGCTACAGAGGGCTACAAAGTGGCCATTGGGGTCCTTGACTGCTTGGGTTGGTACAAAGGAAAGGTTGCGTTTCTGGAGAACTGCAACCCCACAGGAGCCCCTCGTGAAACCAAAGTGCCAGGCTCTGTGAAATCCATATCTTGCAAGGAAGGGGCAAATATTGCCCATCAGGTGGAGTCTCTTGGAGCATAGGGATGTCAGGGGCTTGTCTTTGGGCCTGTTTCAGGACCATGGTCCATTTGATCTTATCTAGGAAACCATTCACGTTCCACGACATAACTTTGTTCAAGACCTGGCTCTTTGAGCAGTAGCGGCACCCCCTCCCCTCAGCGCCTTGAGACCCTCACCGGTAAGTAGCGCGCTTTACAAGTACTTTGATTGATTGATTGATTGATTGATTGATTTGAGTGAGTTCCCCTTGGCTGTCATTGCGTCATGGGTAGTAGAGGAAGCCTAGTGTTGTCTGGGGGGCCGTTGTGTATTGGATACCCCGGAAGCTGAGGTGCATGAAGCATGGATATTATCTGTTGAAGTGTGATTGTGGTGTATAGTCACAGTATAAAGAAGCTGATATGCTGTGGACCTAAGATTGATGAACAATTAGAAACTCGGGGCAAAGGGCCAAACCCAACTCTCCCCCCACCCTATACTTAAGGAATGGAAGCATCTGTCGTCCCTAACTACGAAAATGGATTAAACTATAATGTTTAAAGTCAATGAAGCGTGGTGGACCCCTCCTGTTACAGGATCAGAATGTGTATCGGCAGAATTATTTGATTATGGATAAGTTTGTTCTTTCACGGTTGGACTATGGTTGGCGTGACCGCTCTTTCTGTAGCCTTCTGTGGGGAGTTCAGCTCGAGAGAACTGTACTGCAGGAGAGCAGAGTCCGTGGAGTCTGTAGCTATGACTTTGGAGGGAATGTCCACAGCATATCACGGGAATCCGAGCTCCCTTGGGGGGGGGGCACAGGCGACAGGGTCTGGTTCTGGAAGGATGAACGTGTAGACATTGGCGAGTCGGATTTGGCCCTACCCTTCCTCCAGCCTCTGCGGGATTGTGTGTGCCTCCTTCGCGGTGCCGGATCTTGTGTAGAAGTGGATTGGGCTCCTGGAATCGATGTAGCAGATTGGAGTCAGAGGGGACGCTCCCCCTTCAGCCAGACCCACGCTGCTTCAGGATTATCGAACAAAACTGGAAGACCACCCGCAGCCCCTTTGGAAAGGGGATCACATTTGCATCCCTCGCAGTCAGGATTTAGAGCACTCCACTCGACTGAATCAGCCCTCCTTTTTTCCACGGAACTATTAAGGAGTAGAGTTGACGAGGGGAAGACAGCCGCGCTCCTTTTGTTAGATCTGAGCGCGGCATTTGACACCGTCTCCCACCCACTGTTACTCTCTCGTCTTAGCGAGGTTGGTATTGAGGGGCTGGCTTACGAGTGGATGCGTGCATTCCTGGCGAACAGACAATTTCAAGTCTGCTGTCCACCTTTTAAATCTAAGGTGCGTTCACTAAAACATGGGGTGCCTCAGGGCTCTATTTTGAGCCCGACTTTGTTTAACCTTTATATGGCGCCCCTAGCCAAGTTGGTTGCTACATATGGGGTTGAGATAGTGTCATACGCTGATGACAGCCAGCTGGTAGTGACACTGTCTCAGCCCCCAGAAGAAGCTGCAGCCAACTTTACAGCCTGTCTGAGTGGACTAGCGGGATGGATGAACACTAATTGTTTACGCCTCAACGCCAATAAAACCGAACTTCTGGTGTTGGGGAAATCCCCATCCATCTGGTCGTCAGCGTGGTGGCCCAAAGAACTTGGTACTGCTCCCAAACCATTGGAACAGGTCAAGAATTTGGGGGTCAAACTGGACGAGACCCTATCCTTTGAACACCACACTAGAGGGATAGCAGGGAAATGCTATGGGATCCTTAAGACCCTTCGCAAGACCCTGGACCTGCTCCCTGCAGTAAATAGAAAAACGCTAATTCACACCCTGGTGATGCCCCATCTCAACTATAGTAACGCTTTGTACTTAGGTTTGAGTAAGAAGGCTCTTCACAGGCTCCAGTGCGTTCAAAACGCAGCAGCTAGACTGGCTCTTAAACTCCCTAGAAGATCTTCAGGGAAACAAGCCTTGATGCACCTCCACTGGCTTCCCATGCGTGAGCGCATTATATTTAAAAGCATGTGTATAACCCACCGCATTGCCTATGACAGAGGTCCTGTATATCTTCAAAAATTACTCACCAAGTACTTCCCTAGCCGCTATCTACGATCTCAGGGCTGTATGCTCTTTCGGGTGCCCAGAATCCAGCGGGCTCGGATGGGTGGTAGGTCCTTTAGATACCTGGCCAGTAAACAGTGGAATGACCTCCCCACTGAGCTCCGAATGGAGCCATCTGAGGGAAATTTTAGACGCAAATTGAAAACTTATCTCTTTCCTAAACTCTGAGGTTCTGCACCCTTTCCCTCAGCGGTCTTTTCTTCGGGGCTTTGTACTGGCAATTAGTTTTAAGCGCGGGGACACACTGTGACTAGTGTAACCAGGCGCTATATAAGTGGCATTATTATTATTAGCCTCACTGGAAAGAGTAGCCTGTACTGTAGGTTAAGGGCACAGAGTTTTTATTTCACTTCCATGTAGGAACGCCTGTGAGCCTGAACCTCTTCAGTGTAGTCTGGGAAAACCATGATGGTGTGGTTTTGATATGTGACCGTTTTCAGGGCATGGGATTGCTGCAGAATTAGGTCCCGGCCTCTAAAATTGAGGATCCGTGCTATGATGGGTCAGTGCGCAGCAAAAAGAGGAAGTTTTAGGCCACGGTGCGGTGTGCTTGTTCCACCGCAAACCAGGTAGGGAGCTTATCCTTGGACATCCACAGATTGATCCAATTCTCGATAAAATACTCCATTGGACCTTGCTCTGAGCCTTCCGGGCATCCCACAAAGCATAGGTTGTTGCATCTAGACCTGTTTTCGGCATCTTCTGCCCTCCTGGCCTGGGTCTGGAGTTGGGTCATTTGATCCTTCAAGCATGATACATCGTCTTCAACGGAGGAGATGCAGGATTCAATTTCGGGTATCCTGGCCATTGCATTGCTGAGGTCTTGTCAGAGCAGGGCCATGTCGACATGCACCTCTCCAATCTTGTTCTCAATGGAGACTTGCGAGGCTGAAATGGCTTGCAGGATCATGTTGAGGTCTCCACCCGCTGGAGTACCCCCATCCATAGTTTCGGACCGAGTTCTGGTCTTGTTGACGGTGTTCTGATCCATTTTGGTTTGCATCACGATTGGCTTTGCAGTCCGGTCTTTCGCATGGCTGCGAGGTGTTGTGTGGATCCCGGGTAGCGAGTGGTTTGAGCAGCCAATAGATGGAGCCACTTGAAAGTAATGGCTGCTGTGTGAGGATAGTTGTTGCACCTCTGCGGGTTCTCTGTGTTTCCACGAGGAGATGGGTCAATGGGTGTCGCCTGTCTAGGGCCGCCGTGTCCATTAGGTAAGTTTATTGCAGCTGAAGGGGGCGCCACTGCATCACGGCCATAACCTGAGACAGTCCGCTCCGTCCAACAGCTGGCCTTGGTGGAAGGGCCACATGCTGTGTAGCGGTAGTTATATGCAAGGATATGATACAGGAGGATACAGCCTATCGTGGAGCCACAGACTCAGTCAGAAGGGGAGTCAGTGATTGCTGCTTGCGAGGAATAAGGTACCCTTGAGCCGGCAGGTGCTATGCGGCACCAGGAGGGGAAGGTGAGCCAAAGGGATTGCAGCTGGGCCTCCCGTCTGAGGGGTACCGGCGACAAGCCCTCACTAGGCCTGGAAGAACAGGTCGATCGTAGTTCCATCTCTATTATGTCATAAATTAGCGTGGGGCATGATGTGCAGCGTGGCACCATAGGCAATTCCTCTGTGGCCGAGATCAGGGCACTGGAGGCTTAGTAAGGCGAGGGGGGAATACAGCCCACCGCGCGGTCTCGCAGTCAAACCCCTTCTCACAGCCACTTATGCCTCCATTCCAATCAGAGAGTTGGATCAGGCCTTCTCTTCATGCCCAATCCAGTTCTCCCACCACCTACCAGTTCGCCGCAGTGCCAGGCCGGCCCACTGTTGCTCTGATGTGGATTGATGTGAGAGGATGACACCTCAGCCGTGGATGAGGCAGGGGACTTCCGTTGGTGGTAGAAGGGAGATAGAGGGGAGGAAGAGGGCGAGGGAGAGGGCCCGGCCCGGGGCCCCCACTGTCCAGCCACAACAGCGGCACCCCCTCTTGGTGATCCCAAAAATCACTGCAGGAGTGAACGTTGGCAGGCCAGGGAGCCATTCCAAAGAGCCAGCAGCAAGTCTCTGGATATAGTGGCAGATGTGGGCCTCCTCTCACTGGTGTCGCGCTTCAATGTACGTCTTGTGTCTGGCTGCCAGTGGGGGACTGCAGGACTCCACTCCACATGTCGGCCCTCTCGATTGCCCCAGAGACCGGTGGGAGTCCCCGGGCTCTAGGATGCTGCAGGGGAGGAGGGGGCCCTCTCCCAGGGCTCCACTGCACAAAATAACAGCTGATATCCCAGCCCACGCTCCAGCCAGGCTCAGCCCCACAGGTTCAAGCTCTCCTCCGAGGCTTGGTGGCCAGGGTGAGGCAAAGGGGGGAGCCCACCTCAGGATGAGGCAGGAGACCTCCGTTGGTGGCTGGAGGGAGGTGGAGGTGGAGGGGGGTCAAGGACCTGGCCCGGGCCCCCGCTGTCCGATCATGACAGGCAAACCCCCTGTTGATGTTCCCAAAAAACACTGTGGGTGTGAACACTGGCAGGCCAGGGAGCCACCCCAATGTGTTCCCACTCAGACTTTGAATATGGTAGCACATGCAGGTATCCTCTACCCAGTGAGGCACAGTCTGCCTGACTCACCGCCTTAAAGGATGTCCTGTGTCTGGTTGCCAGTGGGAGACTGCGGGACTCCATTCCACATCCCGGCCCTCTCGATTGCCCCAGAAACCGGCGATCATCCCGAGCTCCAGGATAGTCGCAGCGGAGGAGATGGGGTTCTCCCAGGGATCTGCTGCTCAAAATAACAACCGATATCCCGGCCCCACGCTCAGGCCAGGCACAGCCCCACAGAGCCGGGCTCTCCTCCAAGGCTCGGCGGCCCAGGCATGGCAGAGGGGGACTCCGCCTCAGGCGTCTCGTCTCCGGGGGGCCGGGTTCTCAGGGCCCCGCACAAGTCCGCCACCCCAGAGGTCACCTACCCTCAGTGGAGTGCCTGAAGCCTCGGTGTGGCTGCAGAGTCCAGCAGAGGGCCAACTGCCAGGAGGAATTGTCCATTGTTTGGGTCCAGCCTCCTGACCCAGATCACGGGCCGGTGGGCACCGTCATTTTGTGTGTGGGTGGCTTAGGATTCAGGTGCAGCCTCACCCCTGTAGAGGTCTTTGCTTTGGATTCCCGGCACCGGCAGAGAGTGTAGATATTATTTAGGTGTTGGCATTGGGTATGGGGCAGAGGTAACTGCCGATGGCGTTGCATGTTGGAGTGGATGACGGGGGGGTCCAGAGCACTCCTACAGTCCAACCGCCATCTTGACACTCCATGCCACGCCTCTTAAATTTTTTTAAATGTAATTGAACACATTTTATTTTTTTTTAAATATTTTTGGGAGTACCGATGTACCTTTGTGGGTCCGTAAAAATTGATAGACTACTACTTACTAGGGCATAGTCTCAAGAACGTGTGATAACCATCACAAAAGTAACTTAATGCAACTCCCAACATCCTAGTCCATCGCTGGAAAATTATACAGTGTTAACCAAGTATTCAAAACACAGCGGTACCATGCGATAGACTCCAGATTACTCGTCAAATGACTGCGTTAAATTCAACGCCACGCCGCAAAAATACGAAACACGAACGCAAAAAAAGGTGCTATGAGGCCAATCGCGATACAAAAAGCAGCGAAACCAGTGGCTGGCCTGCAAATTCCACACATCTGGTGGGAAAATGCACTATGAAAGCTACAAAAACAACACACCAGAAACAATCCAAAGTGCGTAGCAACATGGATGCACCCTGACCAAGTGCAGAGGTCATCGCAAACCTCACAAGCAACCAGACCACCAGCCATGAACAATAGGATCGGGAAAGGCCAAGGAGAAGAGGGAGAGGAAGACGGGGTGCAGTCCGCAGCAAAACCAGATCAGCGTCACGGAGGTGACAGAGCAATACTATCAACTGACCCCCAATTAGACTACCAGGAATGCAGTCGTAATGTTGAGGAAGCCAATGGAGGAGGCCAAAAGACGCTGGCATGATGAGAAAATCTAAACCAGGCACAAAGCCGCTGCCAACATGAAGGCAGCAACGGCAACAGGAGGTGGGAGTGCTGCGCCACAGGAGGAGCTGGAGGAAAAGGAGGCCGCAGTCAACAGTGTGGAGACTGTGCAAGGAGTCGGGAGTGCAGACACAGCTTGGGAGAACCTGACACAACATCAACAGGGTGAGTACTGACCAGGGACAGGGGGGACGGGGGAGATGGGCACAATGGCACAGATGCACAATGATGTGTAGCACACTGCACACCCACAATTTCCCAGATCATGTCTCTGATCCCCGTGGCACACTCCAGCACACACAGCAAGAACAGCACACCCACATTGACAACAATGTGGTACAATGCGCTAACCCGACTCTGCATAACAGAGGACACAACTGGGTCCGAACACGTGCAGAAACAGGCTTACAACATCTGACAGAGCTGGAAACTGTGAAATGGAAATGTACGCATACAACCTCACATTTGTCATGTAGACCAAATGTACACGGTACCGCATCTAAATCCTGCACCTACCAAACAGTCACAATGTACATTGTCATACCGTCTGCATGTAAACAAGATCAATGCGCCAACATACATGTCAACACAATGTCAACATGCATCTCCCCTTCACATTGCAGAGGGACACACAACACATCCAGCAGAGCACAGAAGACCACACATCAGTAATGCCGGAGAGGACCACCACACCTTCGACACAGATGCCCTACAACAGCCCATGAACGGATCTATGACAGAATATCGACAGATAAAATATCAACCTACAGAAACATCGACGCTGGAATATCGAAGGCAAGTATATCGACATCCTATCTACAACATGGTAAGTACAAAAATATCGAAACAAAAATATCGATGTTAAAAATATCGTAATTAAAAATATCATTTTCTATCTGTTAAAATATAATGTGTAAAATAAAGTAAATAATACTTATAAATAAAATAAACATTGTTAAAAATATTCAGTAATGTTTAAAATTAATAAATAATAGATATATAATAATATGACATTAATTAAACACATATGTAAAATATATATTATATATTTACTTAATAATACATTTTAATAATTACTTTAATTACTTATAAATTATTTAAAAATACTATAAATTACAAATAGATCTCCACACATAAAATAATTACCTAAAAAAGTAAATGATTATTTTTAATAAATTAAAAAAGTTAAATATACATTCAATATTTCTAAAATTAATAACATAATACATTATCTAAATTCATCCCAAAAAAACGACAGTATTAAAAAAATTGGATAGCGTAAAACGTGAAATTACTATTCCCACTACAGAAACCGCAAAATTAGGGAAAACATTGTATAGCATAGAGATAACAATTACTATTACCACTCCAGGGAGTGAAACAGTAGGGAAAGCACTGGATAGCGTAGGGGTAAAAACTTAATATTCCAACTCCAGAGAGTGCAACTGTAGGGAAAGCGTTGGATAGCGGGTGGGTAAAAATTACTATTCCCACTCCAGAGAGTGCAACAGTAGGGAAAGCGTTGGATAGCGTAGGGGTAAAAATTACTATTCCAACTCCAGAGAGTGCAACAGTAGGGAAAGCATTGGATACCATAAAAATTAAATAAAACATACATAGAAATAATTTTTTATATTTAAATGTATTAATGTTTTAATTTTTAAATAACTAAACATCATTTAAAAATACCCATTAATAATAAAAACAATATAGATTTGAATAAATAATTAACAATACATTAACAATAAATATCAATTAATAAATAATAGTTACAAAATAATAAATATTAAGCAATAAAATACCGTAAAAAAACAAAACAATATTATTAATAATTGATTACCAATTAAAAAACATTAAACAATAACATTATTTATATACCAAAAAAGACTTTTTATAACACATTAATTACCAATTATTTACAAATAATTTCCAATAAACATTTTTTTAATTACCAATTAAATACATTAATTACCAATTACAAAAATGAATTGCACATTAAATACAATAAAATACAATAATTTGTATTATATTAAATACATTAATTACCAATTACAAACATTAACTACCAATTACAAACATTAACTACCAATTACAAACATTAATTACCAAATAAATAAATTAATTACCAATTACAAATATTAATTACCAATTAAAAACAATTAATTACCAATTAAAATTATTAATTGCCTATTAATAATGAATACAAAATACATAAATTATCAATACCAATAAATAAAAATAATTCATTACTTAATCACAATTAAAATACTTCCCACCCAATTGCCCTATAAACCCACTACCTGCTACAGAACTTAAACGCAAAAATTAATTAAAATTAATTTATAATTCCTAAAAAGTAATAATTAATTTAATATATTAAATTACTTCCCACCCTATTCCCCTATAAACCCACAACCCGCACCGGTACTAAAACATAAAATTGACTTAAAAATAACATTATAAATATATGAAAATAGTTCACATATAACCTAAAACAAGTAAAATACTTAACAAAAAACATATAACACATACATATTAAATATATACTAAAATACATAACAATAATACAAATATCGATATTAGTAACATCGAAATTACTAACATCGATATATTTGATATCGATATTACTGACTTCGATATTACTTACATCGATATAAAAAAAATCGATATTACTTACCTTGGTGTCGATATTCTGTCCAACGATATTCTTGACCTCGATATTCTTTACCTTCGATATTTCTAACTCGATATTTGTGTAGGTCGATATTTACAACTCGATATTTTGACTGTGTACCCCCATGAACATCTCACACAACCCACCACCAGGACCAGGGCAGCCAGGCTACTTGGAGGAGAACACAGATCCTGCAACAGACCACACAGCAGGAAGCACCCGCAAGCATGGCTGGCTCACAACACTTCACTGACCCACACATGACACCCCAATGCCAGGTGTCTGAATGCCAAAATGAGGTGGCCGAACAGGTGCTGGTGGGGTCTGAACCTATGCGTGGGTGTCTTTTATTCTACAAGGACCATCTACACCCCACAAAAGAGACCCACACTGCCATAAAGACACATGCAGATGCACATTCCCAGTACAGAACCATGCCCAGGGGTATGTAAATATCAGTCACACACCCACGTTGGCTCTGCGTACGATGGCCCAGTCCACTCCCCTTATGAATTGAGTGGGTGATGACAAAGCTACATGTCAAGCTCTAACCTGCTGCCTGCGGTGCATGCATCCGCAGTACACAGCACAATGTAATGTCATATGCCCCAGGGTCCTCATGCATACAACAAGACCACAGGGGCGCACACAGATATTATGTTGAACTGGCTACGGGCACATGCGCCCGGCCCCTGTATTGGCAGGGCCACATGTACAGTGAAGCCAGTGCTGGATGTGCGTGGGGTGAGTGTAAGCCAGCCCGCACAGAGTGGTTGGTTCTGGCACCAACCTGAACAGTGGAAACCAGTTCAACGGAAACACAAAACACCTGTATAACAGTCGGAGCAAGTACAGAGGTCACCAAACATACAAACAGAAGAGTCGGTGAGTTGCAGTGCACTGAGGTTGGGGCACTAGAGCTGAGTGAGCTCATATGATGAAAATGACTAGGATTGATTCCATTCAGGATATTCCTGATGCAGATGCAGTGGGGTGTGTTAGACCTGCATCATCTTCCTCATCACCGTCCCAGGTCTTCTACATTGCCTGAGGTGACATTGCTGCTCAACCTCTCCACAGCACAAAACTCAATCAGTAACTGTCCATAGGCTGCGGTGCACTGAGTCAGTGGCACCTTGAGTGCTGAGAAGGGGATCACGCAGATGATGGCATCCACAACAGGTCTGAGTAACTCCCTTAGTCTGTCAGTACCACTGTTTCGACTCTGGTAGATGGTGGTTGGAGTTGGCCCTGGCGATGGTTGTGTGTGCCTCCTGCAGTGATGCCACGTCCAGGCCGGTCAGGACTCGATTGGATTTGTGAGCCCTGGTGGTCCGCAGTTGAGGCCCGAGACAGCGGACAGCGCAGGGCCACAGACACATGGGGTTGATAACCCCAAGAACACCGTCACAGAGGTCATCCAATATTCATTCAGACAGGGTCCCTGACTTGAGCTGCATAGAGTAAGTGGCCCAGGATGCAAAGCGGCCGGCACGGGCACACCGCCACAGGGTGGTGACTTGCGGTCAACTGAGGTAAGGCCACGCAGACAGAGCGGTTCCCGTTGAAGGTAAATGTGGCATTGGGTTGCGGGGACAGTGTAAGGGGTCTACCAGGGCATGATGCAGAGGGCAGAAACTATCCGGAAGCAGCAAATGGAGGAGTGGAAAGGGACAGCCTCGTTGCCACCACCAATTTGGTATCAGCTGCATGAAGATGAAAACTACCCCCAAGTCCATAGACTCAGACGCCACCAATGTACGACCAGAGAGAGTTCATGAATGTCGGGGAACAGACTGAGTGGCACGGGGGCTGTGAGGGGATGCAGTCTGCGATGATGCTAGTTCACAGAAATGAACTTCCCCATTGCCAAATCAAGTCTCTGTGACCTACTGGACTACAGTGTAGGCGGGAGGCAGCAATCAGCAGCGACCCACAGCCACATGTTGTTTGCTGGCGATGCACAGAGTTAGTGACACAAGAGCAGTTGTTGGAAGTGTTCGCTCACCTCCGTAATGATGATCCTTTTTTCCTCCCAAATGCAAAGCGTCATCCTCTTACGCCTCTCCTTGTGTGCAATGATATGTACTCTGCCTTAGAATTATTGATGTACAGTTCCAATCCTGTGACCTACTCGGACGCAGCGTAGGCCAAGAGCAGTAGTCCGCGAGGGCCCACAGAATCTTGCGGTTGTGATGTACTACTACGACCTGGTGGCACCACATCGAAGGCAGTATAGTGACATAAACTCAGCTATAGTTTATGTGCTCTGCCATAGTGTAATCATGACTCAGTTGCAAATGTGTGACCTACTTGTCCGCTGTGTATGCCGCTGGAGTGCGTCAACGAGAAAGGAATACTGCGGGCCTGTGTTGCGGAGACCGTAATGGTCTGAGGAGGCTGCCAAGGTCATGGGCCTCGGGCTTGGAGATTGCACCGGCACGTGGTGGGCCCACTTCAACACACGCCGGTGTCGGAAGGTGGGCATTGAGGCCTGGATGCGGTGGGGCAGGCAGGACTGGTTCAGGAACCAGTGTTCCGGTGTGCAGCAGGCGCATAGGATCGCAGGCAACTCCGTTCATGGCGACGGCATCGGCCTCGTGGTGGTGTGAGAGGCGCCGCCCCGGTAGAGACATGGGGTATTCCGGAAGAGGACCACACCCAGAGTTATGTGCCTTTTATTCACACCCCTACGCTGGTCTGGCGTACCCTGGGCCAGCCCGCTCCGCTCACGCTTCCGGGGGGACGTAACAAGCTACATTTCAGTGATATTCCCCATGGGCTGGGGTGACATGGTTGCGTCCACTGTCCTCTGCACTCTATACACCAGCGGTGTGTGTTGACATGGATATGTGTGTGGTCTGCATACTACAGTCTGGCCAGCACATCCACGCCACACTTGACATTGTGTACATTTTTATTTATCGTCACTTTCCTCCTTCGCACATGCCTGGTCACCACCTCTTCCCACATTCTGCTATTGTGTGGCTGAGGTGCCATGCAGTTGAAGGCTAATGTACATGGCTGGCCCAGGTTCCCATAGTAAGTTGTGCTGTCATGTCTGGGGGGGGGTGCATGTTGTATGTGAGCTTGTGACGTGTGCATTTTCTGTGTTGTGAGTTGCATGATTGTGGAGTTGAGGTGTGTGGTGTGTTCATTTGGTATTGGCCAACGAGCAGTGCATTTCCGTGGGTATCATCCTGGTAGCGCAGGTTAATGATGGACTGTCGGAAGGTGAAGGAATCATGCACACTGCCTGGGTGGTTGGTGACGACATTGGCGGAGATAATCCTGTGGTTCTAATTTGCCTCGACATTGGTGGAATATGTGTGCTTTCTGTTGCGCTTATTGTGTGCAGTATTGGCAGGGGCCACTGGCAGGACATGTGTGCAGTCAATTGCCCCCTGACACGTGCCGGAAGCCAGCTGTGGTGTAGATGCCTTGCTTGCTCTCTGGCTGTACCTGCGAAGTGTGTGGGAAGTATGGATGGTGGTGTACCAAATTGATGGTGTCATCCATGACCGTTGTGAGGTACTTGAAATGGGCTGGCTGTGTGACTCCTCCGTCTCAGGCGGTTGTTGGTTGGAGGGTACCAGAGGCCGACACGTGCAGCACCGCCAGCAGCTTGATCTGAGGTGGGATGTTGGTTGTCCGCTGTGTTGGTACTGTCAGCCTGTGGACAATGGTGGTCAGGATGCGGAGGAGGGTTGTCCCTTTGAGAATGTAGTGGGCAATGACATTATCTGGTGTTGGGTCTGTGAGGTTGGTGCATTTTCTAAGTGTCATTGTCTTTGTCTGCACTGACTCAGTGTTGGTCCAGGGGGGCGGTGGGGGTCCGGGGGTTTGGGGGGGTCCTAGGGGTGCTGGTAGAGGGTGTTCTGGCTCTCTTGGGTGTCCGGCCCGCATGTTCAGTGGCTCCATGGCATTTATTGTTCTTCAGGTGTGGGTCTGGGTTGGCCTCCCTTTTGTGGTGCAGGCTGTTGTCTGACTTTGCACCAGGTCAAAGCAGGTGTTAGTTTCCTGCTGCTAACGCGCCTTATCGCATGTTTTGTGGTCATTTCGCCTATCTGGCTGGTCGTTGAGAATGTTGCGGAGTGGTGTTGTTGCAGCTTTTGGCACCGGAACGCCTACTCTACATCTCATTAGCGATAGTTACCGGGGTCGTCTGTGGCGATGTTTTTTGCAGCTGCTATAGCGGGTAAACTGGTGATATAGGCTGTTAAGACCGGCTTGTGAATGGAGCGATAAATGTATCACCACTTTGGCTGCGATAAAGTGCCGTTAAGTTGGCGATAGCTCCTTGAGAATATGCCCCTATGGTTTTTAATCCCGATCACATGAGTGGAATGAATCCGAAAGTCTGGATCTTCAAAAATTTTATAAATCACTGAGCATATGAACACCCCTCCATTATCATTAACGACATCAGTGTGAACATTTTTACATGTATATATAAACCACCTTATATCTGTTTTTAACAAAGTTACCCATTTTACACGTTTTGTAAATCTGCAAATTTATGGACTGGATTTGTGAATGCACTCAAAAACACACCCAAACCTGGCCTTCTGACTGGATATATTAAGACCACACCCTTACACATAGAAAATTACAACCAAAAGCAGTTACTTCTTCAGTGAAGTCTCTAGAAGGAGGATTGAGAACCAGTGGTACTCTGCTTTCACACAGTGGCTGAAGTTACATCGTCCTTCCAAGATGATTATCCACAACCTGTCAAAGATGAGGAGGAAGAAGCATCATCTCACAGGAAAAAAAGTAATGTGTGAAAGCAGTTTACTATATCTTCTGGGGAAAAGAAGATAACAGCAAAATATGTGCAGTGCAATATTTGTGGCAAGCCGTTATCCAGAGACCCTGTAAAGAAGTATTCACATGGGACATGTTCCTGGTGGAATCAGCTAAATACAATTCATGAAAGGGTCTACAACCAGATGATGTGAGCGTAAGCAAGGGCACCAGGACAGTTGACCTCTGCAGTAGCCTTGGGAGAACCATCATCAGCTGCAGTCATTACAATATAGTAGCCTACGAAGAATTGAGGGATATGATTATTCACGCATAAGCTTGTCTCTGTAAAGCTGTCTTCTGTGGGTGCATTCTTGGATACAGTGAAGAAGCATCACTGTTGTTTTTTTGTTTCTTTGCTTCCAGTGACTACATAATATTTTTAAAGACTAATGCCAGTTGTGCTTTGCATTTCCCCACCCTTATCCTTTTTATGACCCCGTTGTTCAAAAATAAAAAAGAAGAAATAAATATTAAAAAACTGTTAAAAATCATTCAAGAAAAAAAATTCTTGTTAGAACCACCATCTGGTCAAACATAGAGCTGACTCTGTGTTTTTAATGTGTCAGTCATTGCATCGGTGTGAGAGTGGGTACATCAGTGTATGCCTGGGTGTTTAAATGGATGATTATTGTTTGTCTGGGTGTATCAGTGTCTGCTTTGGTGTATGCCTGGCTGTGTCAGTGTCTGCATCAATGTATGCCCAGGTCTGTCAGTGGATGCATTATTATCACCCGGGATGTGTCACTGTATGCACCACTGTGTGTCTGGGTGAGATATTGGATGCATTAGAGTTAGGTTAGGTGTGTCTGTGTAGGTATTGGTGTATGCCTGGGTGTATAAAAGTCTGCCTTGGCCTGTTCCTGGGTGTTAGTGTATGCCTGGGTGTCTTATTGTATGCATTAGTGTTTGGATAGGTGTGTGGGTTCCTTCATTGTTGTATGCCTGGGTTACCAGTGTCTGCATTGGTAAGTCCCTCGGTGTGTCAGTATGTGCCTGTGTATGTTATAGGATGTGTTAGTGTTTGGCTAGGTGTACATTGTCTGCATTACTGTATGCCTGGGCGTATCACTGTCTGCATTGGTAAATCTCTGGTTGTCTCAGCGGTTGCATCAGTATGTGCCTGGATGTGTTACTGGATGCATTAGTGTTTGACTTGGTGTGTCAGTGTCTGCATTGCTGTATGCCTGGGTGTGTGAGTGTCTGCATTAGTAAGTCTCTGGGTGTCTCAGTGTGTGCGTCCGTTTGTGCATGGGTATGTTATTGGGTGCATTAGTGTTTGGCTGGCTGTGTCAGTGCCTGTGTTACTGTATGTCTGGTTGTGTCGGTTACTGCATTGGTAAGTCCCTGGGTGTGTTAATGTGTGCCTGGTTGTGTTTTTGGATCCATTCTTGTTTGGGTGGATGTGTCAGTGCCGGCATTGGTGTGTAGTGGGGTCAGTGAGTTGCTGTACTGATGTGTGCCTAGGTGTGTTAGTAAATGTAGCAGTCTGTGCTTGGGTATGCATCCTCCTAATCTAAAGTTATGGAACTGAACTGCAAGAACTAATTAGTAAAGTGCATTTCAATAACTGGTGCCTTTAATCTTTTAAAAAGAAAAAATATTTATCAGTTTTGCAATTAATAGAATTACAAAAGTAAGTTACAATTTAAACTATCTATAAAGACATAATTAAAGGAACTCCCTAGACATTTCTCACATTATAAAGGTATGTATTAATATAAATAAGCATTTCATGTTTCCATTTTTACTGTTCTCATCTTCTTTACTCATACACCATAAATAATGTACCTTTGAGGCAATCATTACTGAACAGCGGGGAAAAAACAAACATAAAGATTGTAGAAAAAACTGCACACTTTCTAATTTTAGTTAAAGAACACTGTGCATTGTACTCACTACAAATAAACATAACACAACTTATTTAACTATTTATAAATACAGTTTTGTGCACAACCACTTTAAACACATACAGATATATCTGTACATCAGCAAGTACAAAAGAAAGTGATGTCTCCAAACATTTTAGAATACCTTCAGGGGAAAAGGAAATTGCAGCTAAATATGTGCAGTGTAATATTTGTGGGATAAAGTTACCCAGCAGCACTGTCAAGAAGTACTCTTATGGGACAATGGAAGCGAGTAAAAACAGTTCATGAAAGGGTGTACAACTGAATGATGCAGGGGAAACTAGGCGCAGAAGAATATTCCACCTGTAAAGTACCATTGGGTGAACCGTCATCAGTTGCAGTCATCACAATACCAGCAGCCTGTGAAGATTTGAGTGAGATGGTTACTCACTGTGCAAAATGCCACATGTTAGTTGCTGTAAAAATTTGTTGTGTTGTTAAATTTGCCCTTCTACTGTTGTATACCCATACACAGGAGAGGCTCGTGCAGGTAAGAGCTGTGGGGTGGTGAGCGGGGAGAGGGGACTCAACAGACGACGACAAGGGCAATTTAATAATTTATTTATTTTTCCACGCCGTTGTCTATTGAGTCCCCCCATCCTGCCCCTCTGCCACACTGCTCTTACCTGCATGGGCCGCTCCTGCCCATACACCACAAATGATGTACTATTGAAATATTTATCATTGAACAGTTGGAAAAACTCAGCCATGAAGACTGTAGTAAAAAAAACTGCACATTTTGCGTATGTATGTAGATGTTTGCATGTGTAAAATGGTCTGTCACTGACTGTATGGGTATGTGGGTGTTTCAGTACATGTGTGAATGACTGTATAGGTGTTTGAGTACATGTATAAGTAGCTCTATGAGTGTGTTTGTGACCCCTAACTTAAATTAATGTATACATATATCTATAACTGCCCAAGTACATTTTATTAACATATAAGAATACAATTTAAACCAAACAATCAACAAACAAACATAACATATCCTTATTTAACTATTTACAAATACACTTTTGTGCACAAGTACTTCAGGAAATGTATAAATGGGAGTGCAGCAGTATTTATAGTATTTGCCAGGAAACGCTTGATACAGTAGGACCCCACCCATGTACTTGCAGTGCTGCTATTTACTTTACCTTTGCAAATTTGGGACTATTGAGTACTGGTATCATTGTCATGCTGAGCTTAAGTGCATGTTATGAAATTTAGGAACACCAACACCACTTTTTTGCCACAGTGGCATTACTTTTTTATGCTCTGGTGGCACAATGTGCCTCAGCATATTTACAAGGCCATGCAAAGCCACTTTGATGGTATTTAATGACCTTGTAAATATATACCCCTTTCACGCAGAAAACTGGGCCTGACTTTGAGTTTGGCAGATAGAGTAATGGCAATTAGGGTAGTGAAGGAGTTTACGTCCACCATTCCGCCTTTACTCCACATGCCATACTTAGAGTTTACCACCAGCCTTGCAGTGAACTCTATCAATTTGTATAAACCAATGTCATGGCGGTTCACACAAAAGTTTGCTGTGCACCCACCATTGGTTACAGATGCTTACACTAAACATTTGAAACTTTTTTTCCCCGATAATGTGGGGGTCATTTTTTACTATTATTATTATTTTTACTGTTTCTCACCACCAGGATATCATGACTTCCTAGTCCTCTTTGACTAGTGGAGATCTTGAGCAGAGAGGCCAAATAAAAAGGATTGTTCCACAGATGTGGACAAGCCAGCTGATTTTAAATTTGAGCCCAAACTGGCAGTCAATGTAACTGGCAAAGTAGATGCGAAATGCAATTAAATTTACTGGCAAAGTAGACTAAGCTAGCTGGTGAATGAAGCACCAATTAAAAAAGAACCAGAGTAGATTGAGGCACTCCAGGTAGAGGTGCATTCTCAAAGTCAAACCTTGTTATGTTATGTTATATAAAGTTTTGTTAAGCGCTCAGCTACTCGGACCGAGTGTCCCGGCGCTATCAGACCCAGCACAACATAACCATCATGGCAGAGGGGGATTAATTACAGAACAACCACATCTTAAGCTCCTTACTAAAAGACAGTAGGGTCACGCATTTTCTTAGTGACAGTGACAGTGCATTCCAGGCTTGGGGTGCAAGGTAACCAAAGGAGCGACCCCCGATGCGAGCACGCCTAACTGCCGGGATAGCAGTCAGTGAAAGGGACGCAGAGCGAAGCGCTCTAGATGGAACATGAAAACCCAACCGCTTCCTTAGGTAACCTGCGCCAGTGCCATGGAGTGCCTTAAAAGCCATGATCAGCGTCTTGAACTCGATACGTTTCCGTATTGGAAGCCAATGAAGGGATTTCAGCAGTGGCCACATGAGCTCTCCGAACAAGGCCGAAGATAGCTCGGGCGGACGAATTCTGCACCACCTGCAGCCGTGAAAGAAGATAATCGGGGAGGCCGATGTAGAGCACATTGGCGTAGTCGAGCCTGGAACCTACCAAGGCTTGCACTATACTTTTCCTGTGGGCAATGGACAGGAGAGGGAGGAATTTCCTGAGCATTCTCAGTAACCAAAAGCATTGACCCACCAGACCCAGAATCTGTGGTTTAAGGGACAGGGCGGTGTCCATCTTGACTCCCAGATTCTTTGCCATCCCCGTCTCCACAGAGGGAGGGTGGATATCGGCCAGCCACCAGGACTTCCAGCATGGGTGCGGAGAACACCCAAAGAAGAGGACCTCAGATTTGTCTGGGTTGCATTTCAGCTGGTTTGTATGAAACCAGCGGAACACAGCGCCCAGGCAGTTCTTAATAAGCTCTCCGTCAAAATCCCTGTTCCTGCTACAGGTGAAGAGCAGCTGGGTGTCATCGGCGTATGAGACAATCTGGGCACCGCAGGCCTCGGCTAGCACCGCCAAAGGGGACATATAGATATTGAAAAGGGTGGGACTTAGAATCGACCCCTGGGGGACTCCCACCTCCAATGGCGGTACTGCGGCCAAGTAAGGCGGGGCCCAGACTGTCTGTTGCGGATTGGAGAGAAAGGACTCAAACCACCTAAGCACCGTTCCCCTTAGCCCAATCTCCACAAGTCTGGCCAGGAGACGGTCGTGAGGAACGGTGTCAAAGGCCGCCGATAGATCTAATAACACCAGCAAAGCCTTTCCTCCCCTGTCCAGGACCTCCTTGATCACTTCCGACACCTCGAGCAGTGCCGTCTCCGTGCTCATGTTAGCCCTGAAACCGGACTGAGTAGGGTGGAGGAAGCCGTGAGATTTTACAAAATCCACCAGGACAGCCTGCACGTGCTTCTAAGTCACCTTGGCCAAGACCGGGAGCAGCGAGATAGGACGGTAGTTGGCATGGGTGCCAGGGTCTAGTGCCGGCTTCTTTAGAAGGGGAAGGACCAAAGCTTCCTTCCAAGCAGGGGGCACGACTCCTGTCTCAAGGGAGCAGTTTAAAATAGGATTAACCATGGGGTTCATCACGTGTGCCAGTTTGGCAAGGTATTTGGCCGGACATGGGTCCAAAGGTGACCCAGATCGCATCTTAGATAGAATCTCCAGCGATTCCTGTGGTGCAATAGGGGGAAAATTAGCAAGAAAGGGCTGCCCCAGCTCCGGTTGGGGGAAAGGCCGAGCCATGGTAGAGGTTGCTGCCCCTGCAGCAGGAGTGAAGGTTGCCTGGATACTGATGATCTTATTCACAAAAAAGCTTGCCAATTGAGTAACCCAGGCCTTCGAGAAGGAGCGTTTAGGAGTGATAGAGGCCGGAGAGGTGAATTCCTTTACAATCAGGAACATTTCTTTGCTGGAATTAGAGGCCTCCTCAATCCTCCTGGCAAAGTAGGATTTCTTTTCTACAAAAATTGCCTTGTGGTAAGCCTTCACGCACTGCCTGTAAGCCTCCTTAAGGGGCTCATCATAATTTGAGCGCCAGGCTCGTTCAGCCTTCTTGCAGAGCCTACGGCTTGCGTTTAGCATGGGCGTGAACCAAGGCGCCGAGGCACGCTGAGAATTCCTAACCTTCCGCTGAGGAGGGGCCAGCTCCTTGAGGCAATGAGCTAACCATGTTTGAAAGAGGTCCAAGTCCTGTTCCAAATGGCCTGTTGGCCGGCATGGATGGGACAGTAAATACTGTGTGACCATGTCGGGAGAAATATTATGAAGGCATACGAAGGCAGGGGGATAGGACAGGTCCCTCTGGACAAGAGGCTTGATTTGTAAGGAATATCAAAATTGACCAAAAAATGGTCAGACCAGGGCACAGGTTGAGGGAAAGCCACTGTGATGGGAATTGTAGAAAAGATCTGGTCGAGCATGTGCCCCTTGTTATGGGTGGGGGAAGCCAAACATGGTAGCAGGCGAAGCGGCTTGGTTGAGTCTAGCAGCTTGATGTGTCAGCTGCATCTGGCATATCCATATGGATGTTGAAATCACCTAGAAGTACGCAGTGATTAAACTGCACACTTAAAGCTGAAATAACAGAATATAGCCCCTCGTGAAAGGTCCCAATAGGTCGAGGTGGTCTGTACACTAACAAGCCCGCGCAGGATTGAGCTGGTGAAATAGTCAGGCAGAAACCCAGAGCTTCGGCTCCGGGGATGTCATCCGTAGGGACAATAGAGCACTCAAAGCGACGGTCGATCACAAAGGCCACACCCCCACCTTTGCCTGTGCCCCGGTCCTTCCGCAGCATAAGGTAATCAGGGGGCAGAGCGTTAGCGATATCCGGACCGGAAGTCTCGCCCAACCATGTTTCAGTTAAGAAAAGACACACCGGCTTAGAGGCAGAAAGAAGGTCAAAGAGGTCCTGCGCGTGTTTGCTTACGGACCTTGTATTCAGGAGAGCACAGGAAATATTGTGCACAGGCGGTTCCTGACCCGGCATAGGAGCGCTCGAGTGTCCTATCGTAGCTGGGGCCTGCCCTAAAATGCCTTGAAATGAGCAATGCATTTGTAGTAATTTTATGCAGCTCAAGAGGGTTTGTTTTTAATGTATGAAGATGATAATTTGCAGCTTTCACCATCTTGCTGATAAAATAGGTAAAGCTGAGGGTACAGACAAGAATTAAATCATGGAGATCTGGACATTATGGTTTTAGTGGTGGCCTAGCCTCTGAGCTTCATAGCATTAAGGGGCTTGAAATCAAATCTAATTTTGGTAAAAGACGAGCAAATGAGAAATTCAGCTTTGAGAGTGTTGAGAAAAAGGAAGGTCTGATGCATCCATGAATCTGAGAACAACAGTTTCTCAGAAGGAGGATACCACTTATTCTTTAAGTCTTTAGATAGTGCTGAGTGTTGTAATTCTACCAGTGAAGTGAAGCACCAGAGTTGTGGTGAATCAGGCACAGTGGCTCAACATAGAGATTAAATCAAGTGGGTTCTAGAATCGAGTCGTGAGGAATACTGTAATCATAGAGGAGGAAGAGTGGTCAACTACTTACACCAGTTAAGGTCTATCTGGTGGGAAAGATTCTAACTAATTTTGATCTTTGCCTCGGAATCTCAAGCAGTGATTGGAAATCTGAATTGGGGTTTTGTGGTCAGTAGTATCAAAGCTAGACAAGCGGTGTAGAAGAACAATTAAGCAGGAGTCACCCTTATCAAGTATACGGTGCACTTTGTCTAAGTACTTAAACTTATCAATCCAATACATTAGCTGGCTCTGAAATCAGATTTATGGTTGACCAGCAGATGATTGTCAGACCTGAAAATATCAAGTTGGTTTGCAACAATTCTCTCTATTACCCTAGCAAACCATTGTAGGGTGCAAACTAGCCTGTAGTTTGCTGCTATAGAAGGGCTGAGGTTGGATTTTTTAATGACGGGCATGATCTGAACCGTTTGTAATGATGATGGAAAGATGCTTTGATGAAGGGAGGTATGTATCTATCTTTGATGATGGAAACTTGGCTTTGATTATTTTGGATGGCGTGGAGTCATAGAAGTAACTGGTGGGTTTTAGATTCTTGACAGCATTAGATAGTTCTATGTATTACCCTCTAGAAAAAGCAATCCAGTTTTAGGGAATTCACCCACATGGGGTGTTTTCTTATTTTTCTGCAAAGACTGTTCCAAAAAGCATGGTTTCATTCAGCTATAAATAATTTAAGAACTGCCAGGGTTACTTAGGTTGAGACTCTCCACTAGGAAAAATGGTTCCGAACATGAGTACACCAGATGCGTATTTTCTTTAGGTTGCTGTAACTCTTTCCCTTAGGATGATGTCATCTATTTTCAATTACTTGTTATCCAGGGAATAAATATATATATTTTTAATGTCTCTTTTATCATCCAGAATTTTTAATTTTATGGCAATTCTCATGTGTGAGTGGCTTTTAGTCTAAACATTACATTAGATAGTTCTATGTATTACCCTCTAGAAAAATCAATCCAATTTTAGGGAATTCACCCACATGGGGTGTTTTCCTATTTTTCTGCAAAGACTGTTCCAAAAAGCATGGTTTCATTCAGCTATAAATAATTTAAGAACTGCCAGAGTTACATAGGTTGAGACTCTCCATTAATAAAATTGGTTCCGAACATGAGTACACCAGATGGGTATTTTCTTTAGGTTGCTATAACTCTTTCCCTTAGGATGATGTCATCTATTTTCAATTGCTTGTTATCCAGGGAATAAATATATCTATTTTTAATGTCTCTTTTATCATCCAGAATTTTTAATTTTATGGCAATTCTCATGTGTGAGTGGCTTTTAGTCTAAACATTACCTCCACACTGGGGCCGAGATTTATCAAAACATTCATACAACGCAGTGAATCGTAGCAACTAATGTTGGTTTGCTGCTTTGTGTGAAATGTATAGAGCAGTATAGTGCCATATCCACTAAGATATGGTGCTGTTTTCCACTCTCTCTGTGCTGGCACACTTTAGGCTCCATAATGCAAGGATTTGTGCTTCCTGTAAGGAATAGTTTTTCTGCTGGAAATGGAGCCTTCCCGTACAAAAACTATCCTTTAACACTGTTCCTGCATTGTACATGTGTTGAACAATGCAGCACACATGCAAAGTAGGAAAATGCGAGAAATAAAAAAAAATCTTAGTGTTACACCTGCCTCGAGTAGGGATGAGATTACGACACACATCCCTGTAACAACTTTGCATTACTTCGGGAAACTATCCAATACAAATCCTGGTTTGCAGTGAATAGTAAATCCCAGCATAAAAATTTGCAGCGGGTTTGCGTTTCAAAAGTAACACAGACCTGCTGTGAAGTGTTAGTAAAATCGGGCCTGAATGTCTCTATATTGGGAAAATAATAGGTTCCTACAGTTGAAATATCTACTCAGGAGAGGAAGACCTATGTTTGTTACATATTCTACTGAGATAAATATGGGCTCTTACAGAGAATCCCCTGATACTGCACAGGTGTGTGGATTATGGAAATGTGAACACGTTTTCAGCCAGATTAGAACACCATTGTTCTGTCAGCAAGGTAACATAAGGCAGAATACCCGATCAGTAGCTTTGCACTGAGCGGCGTGACATTTTGTAGCCAGTCTATTTAGGGCACCAGAGTTAAAAAAAAGTTTCTAGAAAAGCACCAATGAATGTTCCTTTGCAAGTAACAAAAAGTTGTTGTGTAGGGACACTACATGCATGGGGAGAGACTGCTCCGATGTAGAAAGAAAACTACAGACCTGTTACTGTCCTGGAAAAACAATAGGACCTACATGCAAACAACCTGTGAAATAAACTTTGTCTTGAAAGGGCAATTAGTTCTGTTCCATGATTTCGCTAACTTCTCAGCCATGGTCTCCCTCAAGTGGAAGATATTCACAATCTCTCTTGCTTGATCAAATTGGATACTGTGAGAAAGAGTGGAAGACTGACTTGACACATAGGTGTCTCACTGGGTAAAGGACATGATGTCAATTAACTGGTTTAAGAGGGTGTGGGGCACTTCGTGGAAACAGATACAACCATACATTATATCAAGATAGGAATACAGTGAAGGCAATTCACTGTCTACTAACAAACGTTAATTGTACCAACCAAAGTAGCCCTATCCACCTCTGCGTTACCATAGGAGAAGCATTTTTTGTTTTCGGAATAACTTTGCGGCAGTTTGACGAATCTTCACAAAACTTTCTCCAAAATGTCTACTCCACCTCAGCTTCTTCCCTAAATGTTTTGGTGTGATCGGTCAAGCAGGGGGCAAACTAAAAGGGGGTCCCAAAACGCATTTTGGCATTAATACACCCAAGTAGAACAGTTGTGCTACTGTGAACACTAGCAAGACATGGACGGCGACTTTTAATCGTTTTTTTTAACTTCATGGGTGCGCATTGCCGTCTTTGGATCAGGTTGGCCGGTTAAAAGTGAAATGGGGTCAAAAGTAGTGCTTCCGCTAAGCAGGACTACGTTATTGAAACACGTCGCTGGGACCGTGCAAGTGTACTCGCCTGCATGTAAGCTTTAGATTGAAATGAATAAAGGAAAACAAAATAGACAAGAAATTATTATGAGAGCTTAAATTAACAGGTGACCGTTTGTTTATCAGATCGTACATGGCGGAGAAAACACATTAGGAAGGAAACTCACCGGACAAACACTGGGGAATTGAAAGGATGCAGAAACTAAAAGTTTACACTTTGAGTGACTCTCTGATTACTCTGAGACAGGTGGGATTTAGCCACATCACAGTTGCTGATTTTTTGAGTCATAGATGAGATCCAATTTGTAACTCATTGTCATTATCCATAGACAGAAACAATGGACAGGATAATAATTTACCATGGAACCGACATGGAAGTGAAACCGGTGGCAAGGTAGGTAGGCGACCCTTGCGGTTCTATTATTAAACTAATGATTGGCTGGGCATACTTAATAGAGTTTGTAGCAATTTATCAATTTAGTAATTTCAAGATTGTTAGTATAGGTAGCAAGAAGCTATAAAGGTAGGTCTTGACACTAGTGGTGTGACAGTAATTTGGAGTGATGCACTGGGTTACGACATCACACATGATAAATTTAGATTTGTGCCACGTCCTATCCGATCCAGAACTGTGCATTTATATTACCGAAATGGCTAATTTGATTGAAATATGATGGTTTGTAAAGTAATGTTGTTACAATCGTATAATATGTCAGCATGGGTTTCCAAAACTGTGGAATGATATTACCAAAATGGCTAATTTGATTGAAATAAGATGGTTTGTACAGTAATGGCGTTATGATTGTATATGTATGTCAGCATGGGTTTCCACATGCGCACACTAGAAAATGTGATTGAATATAACACAATGTTCACGGGTGCAGAGGGGCTGTAGTATGTAAGCACACTGCAACCAGAATGGTGTTCATTATATCTTTTAGCCCTGAAGAAATTGTGGGTTAATCCCTACATGACGAAACACATGCTGGCTTGCTAAAGGAAGACAGAACATAAAGGAAACAAGAAATATTGATTGTGTCTTGAATTACCTGCAATTGTGGGTTTGTATATTAGAGTGTGTGCTCAGGTTATTTTTTTAACTTTTGATTGCGGTCCATGTTTTGATCCCATTGGGAGGGTAGAGGTTGTCCTATTACTTACCGGTAATCTTCATTACTCCTGGTCCCGTTGACCTTGTCCCATTCCTTAAAATATGGAGATAACCATCTCCCCGACAGAAAAAAAGAAAAGGAGCATGCTGGGATACCCTACCTGCTCCCTCCCACTGGGAGTGCATAAGCGGTACCAGCCCAGCATGCAGCCTGAAAACACCAAGCCAACAACAGGAAGGCCGGCCGCAAGGGAGGGAGGGAGGGAAGTAAGGAATGGGACGAGGTCAACGGGACCAGGAGTAATGAAGATTACCGGTAAGTAATAGGACATTACCCCCAGGTCCCTCCTGACCTCGTCCCATTCCTTAAAATATGGAGAATACCAAAGCAGAGAACCCAGCCTTCCGGAACCCCACCAACAACCAGGGCACCAGACCCAAAAAAAAAACAGCACCCCACAGGCCCGTATCAGAACCCGAAAAGGCCAGAAGGGGACGGCCCCGGAAACAAGAACCACCAACCCGGCAAGCCAGAAGGGAGGCACAGAACCAGAGCCAAGCCCCCAAGGGAGCAAGCAGAGGGGCCAAAACCAAGGCCCCCCCAGGACCAAAGGAAGCCCAGGAGAAGCGCGCTCGTCCCAACAGAGAACAGAGCCAGGAAAGGATAACCAACCCGCGAGAAACCCCCAAGGGCGCAGCCCCCGGACCCAGGCCGCCAAACAACCAGGAACCAACAGGCCAACCCAGCCTAAAGGACAAGGGCAGAAAGGAACAGCCCGCACAGAGCAGATGAGCCGAAGGAACAGGAAGGAACAAAGCAGAGGGACGACCCCAACACAGCAGGGGAAGCCCCCAGCAGAACCGAAAAAGCGGTCAGCAACAGGGAACCACAGAGGAACCAGGCCAGAGGGCAGGACCGACCAAAGGCCAACCCCCGCAGAGACTCCGAAGAGCAGCAGCAGCCAAAAGGCCAACCAACCGGGAGAAGAACCCGGCGCCCCAGAAACGACCCAGACCGGGGCAAACCCCCACAGCAGGAGGCACCAGGACAAAAAATCCAGCAACCACCAAAACAAAGGTCAGGGAGAGCAAAAAGCTCAACCCCAAACAGACCCGGCAAAAACGAGGGTGCAGCCAAGAAAGACAACCAAGGCCCCCACGGAACCAGGGAAACCAAAACCTCAGAACCGGAAAAGGAGGAACCGACCCTCAGGAGGAAAAGGGAGACACCACGGAACCACCGAAGGCGAAACCCCAAAAGCAGAAGGCCAACAACAAGGCCCACAGCCCAACCCCAAGAAACCAGCCGCAGAAGAGGCAGGACAGCCAGCCAAGAGGTAAAAAGGAACCCCCAACCAGGAAGGGGCACAGGAAAGGCACAACAGCCAACCACAGCCAGACCACCCCGAGAAAGGAGAACCAGAGGAAGGAAGCCCAGAGCCCACACAACGGACCCAGCGCCACAGCCAACCGAAGGGAGCGGACGCAGAAAGGACCGAAGACCAACCCAGGACCGCGACAAACCTCAAGAGAAGGAGCATCCAGGAAAGGACCCCAGCAGGGACCAAACTCCCGAAGCAAAGAAGGGTCGCACAGCACAAAGCTCCCCACAACCAATCCAAGAGGCGCACCAGCGACCCAAACGCAAAGCGAACGGGACGCAAAAACAAGGACCGGAAAAGGCAAAACCAACAGAGGCAGAGCCACGGCCCCCAGAGCACACGGGGAAAAAAACCCCGGCACAGAAAGCAAAGGAGAGGAGCCCGAAGAAGCCCAAGGCGCACCACACAACAAGGGAGCGGGAAGGACCACAGCACCATGCAATCCCAGGCGGTCCCCCAACCAGGAACCAACCAGGCCCGAACCTGCAAAAAGGCCGAAAGCAGACAGAGTAGACCAGGCGCAGCCAGGGCGGGACACAAATCCCCCCCCCGCAGTCCCCCCATCCTGCCCCTCTGCCACACTGCTCTTACCTGCATGGGCCGCTCCTGCCCATACACCACAAATGATGTACTATTGAAATATTTATCATTGAACAGTTGGAAAAACTCAGCCATGAAGACTGTAGTAAAAAAACTGCACATTTTGCGTATGTATGTAGATGTTTGCATGTGTAAAATGGTCTGTCACTGACTGTATGGGTATGTGGGTGTTTCAGTACATGTGTGAATGACTGTATAGGTGTTTGAGTACATGTATAAGTAGCTCTATGAGTGTGTTTGTGACCCCTAACTTAAATTAATGTATACATATATCTATAACTGCCCAAGTACATTTTATTAACATATAAGAATACAATTTAAACCAAACAATCAACAAACAAACATAACATATCCTTATTTAACTATTTACAAATACACTTTTGTGCACAAGTACTTCAGGAAATGTATAAATGGGAGTGCAGCAGTATTTATAGTATTTGCCAGGAAACGCTTGATACAGTAGGACCCCACCCATGTACTTGCAGTGCTGCTATTTACTTTACCTTTGCAAATTTGGGACTATTGAGTACTGGTATCATTGTCATGCTGAGCTTAAGTGCATGTTATGAAATTTAGGAACACCAACACCACTTTTTTGCCACAGTGGCATTACTTTTTTATGCTCTGGTGGCACAATGTGCCTCAGCATATTTACAAGGCCATGCAAAGCCACTTTGATGGTATTTAATGACCTTGTAAATATATACCCCTTTCACGCAGAAAACTGGGCCTGACTTTGAGTTTGGCAGATAGAGTAATGGCAATTAGGGTAGTGAAGGAGTTTACGTCCACCATTCCGCCTTTACTTCACATGCCATACTTAGAGTTTACCACCAGCCTTGCAGTGAACTCTATCAATTTGTATAAACCAATGTCATGGCGGTTCACACAAAAGTTTGCTGTGCACCCACCATTGGTTACAGATGCTTACACTAAACATTTGAAACTTTTTTTCCCCGATAATGTGGGGGTCATTTTTTACTATTATTATTATTTTTACTGTTTCTCACCACCAGGATATCATGACTTCCTAGTCCTCTTTGACTAGTGGAGATCTTGAGCAGAGAGGCCAAATAAAAAGGATTGTTCCACAGATGTGGACAAGCCAGCTGATTTTAAATTTGAGCCCAAACTGGCAGTCAATGTAACTGGCAAAGTAGATGCGAAATGCAATTAAATTTACTGGCAAAGTAGACTAAGCTAGCTGGTGAATGAAGCACCAATTAAAAAAGAACCAGAGTAGATTGAGGCACTCCAGGTAGAGGTGCATTCTCAAAGTCAAACCTTGTTATGTTATGTTATATAAAGTTTTGTTAAGCGCTCAGCTACTCGGACCGAGTGTCCCGGCGCTATCAGACCCAGCACAACATAACCATCATGGCAGAGGGGGATTAATTACAGAACAACCACATCTTAAGCTCCTTACTAAAAGACAGTAGGGTCACGCATTTTCTTAGTGACAGTGACAGTGCATTCCAGGCTTGGGGTGCAAGGTAACCAAAGGAGCGACCCCCGATGCGAGCACGCCTAACTGCCGGGATAGCAGTCAGTGAAAGGGACGCAGAGCGAAGCGCTCTAGATGGAACATGAAAACCCAACCGCTTCCTTAGGTAACCTGCGCCAGTGCCATGGAGTGCCTTAAAAGCCATGATCAACGTCTTGAACTCGATACGTTTCCGTATTGGAAGCCAATGAAGGGATTTCAGCAGTGGCCACATGAGCTCTCCGAACAAGGCCGAAGATAGCTCGGGCGGACGAATTCTGCACCACCTGCAGCCGTGAAAGAAGATAATCGGGGAGGCCGATGTAGAGCACATTGGCGTAGTCGAGCCTGGAACCTACCAAGGCTTGCACTATACTTTTCCTGTGGGCAATGGACAGGAGAGGGAGGAATTTCCTGAGCATTCTCAGTAACCAAAAGCATTGACCCACCAGACCCAGAATCTGTGGTTTAAGGGACAGGGCGGTGTCCATCTTGACTCCCAGATTCTTTGCCATCCCCGTCTCCACAGAGGGAGGGTGGATATCGGCCAGCCACCAGGACTTCGAGCATGGGTGCGGAGAACACCCAAAGAAGAGGACCTCAGATTTGTCTGGGTTGCATTTCAGCTGGTTTGTATGAAACCAGCGGAACACAGCGCCCAGGCAGTTCTTAATAAGCTCTCCGTCAAAATCCCTGTTCCTGCTACAGGTGAAGAGCAGCTGGGTGTCATCGGCGTATGAGACAATCTGGGCACCGCAGGCCTCGGCTAGCACCGCCAAAGGGGACATATAGATATTGAAAAGGGTGGGACTTAGAATCGACCCCTGGGGGACTCCCACCTCCAATGGCGGTACTGCGGCCAAGTAAGGCGGGGCCCAGACTGTCTGTTGCGGATTGGAGAGAAAGGACTCAAACCACCTAAGCACCGTTCCCCTTAGCCCAATCTCCACAAGTCTGGCCAGGAGACGGTCGTGAGGAACGGTGTCAAAGGCCGCCGATAGATCTAATAACACCAGCAAAGCCTTTCCTCCCCTGTCCAGGACCTCCTTGATCACTTCCGACACCTCGAGCAGTGCCGTCTCCGTGCTCATGTTAGCCCTGAAACCGGACTGAGTAGGGTGGAGGAAGCCGTGAGATTTTACAAAATCCACCAGGACAGCCTGCACGTGCTTCTAAGTCACCTTGGCCAAGACCGGGAGCAGCGAGATAGGACGGTAGTTGGCATGGGTGCCAGGGTCTAGTGCCGGCTTCTTTAGAAGGGGAAGGACCAAAGCTTCCTTCCAAGCAGGGGGCACGACTCCTGTCTCAAGGGAGCAGTTTAAAATAGGATTAACCATGGGGTTCATCACGTGTGCCAGTTTGGCAAGGTATTTGGCCGGACATGGGTCCAAAGGTGACCCAGATCGCATCTTAGATAGAATCTCCAGCGATTCCTGTGGTGCAATAGGGGGAAAATTAGCAAGAAAGGGCTGCCCCAGCTCCGGTTGGGGGAAAGGCCGAGCCATGGTAGAGGTTGCTGCCCCTGCAGCAGGAGTGAAGGTTGCCTGGATACTGATGATCTTATTCACAAAAAAGCTTGCCAATTGAGTAACCCAGGCCTTCGAGAAGGAGCGTTTAGGAGTGATAGAGGCCGGAGAGGTGAATTCCTTTACAATCAGGAACATTTCTTTGCTGGAATTAGAGGCCTCCTCAATCCTCCTGGCAAAGTAGGATTTCTTTTCTACAAAAATTGCCTTGTGGTAAGCCTTCACGCACTGCCTGTAAGCCTCCTTAAGGGGCTCATCATAATTTGAGCGCCAGGCTCGTTCAGCCTTCTTGCAGAGCCTACGGCTTGCGTTTAGCATGGGCGTGAACCAAGGCGCCGAGGCACGCTGAGAATTCCTAACCTTCCGCTGAGGAGGGGCCAGCTCCTTGAGGCAATGAGCTAACCATGTTTGAAAGAGGTCCAAGTCCTGTTCCAAATGGCCTGTTGGCCGGCATGGATGGGACAGTAAATACTGCGTGACCATGTCGGGAGAAATATTATGAAGGCATACGAAGGCAGGGGGATAGGACAGGTCCCTCTGGACAAGAGGCTTGATTTGTAAGGAATATCAAACTTGACCAAAAAATGGTCAGACCAGAGCACAGGTTGAGGGAAAGCCACTGTGATGGGAATTGTAGAAAAGATCTGGTCGAGCATGTGCCCCTTGTTATGGGTGGGGGAAGCCAAACATGGTAGCAGGCGAAGTGGCTTGGTTGAGTCTAGCAGCTTGATGTGTCAGCTGCATCTGGCATATCCATATGGATGTTGAAATCACCTAGAAGTACGCAGTGATTAAACTGCACACTTAAAGCTGAAATAACAGAATATAGCCCCTCGTGAAAGGTCCCAATAGGTCGAGGTGGTCTGTACACTAACAAGCCCGCGCAGGATTGAGCTGGTGAAATAGTCAGACAGAAACCCAGAGCTTCGGCTCCGGGGATGTCATCCGTAGGGACAATAGAGCACTCAAAGCGACGGTCGATCACAAAGGCCACACCCCCACCTTTGCCTGTGCCCCGGTCCTTCCGCAGCATAAGGTAATCAGGGGGCAGAGCGTTAGCGATATCCGGACCGGAAGTCTCGCCCAACCATGTTTCAGTTAAGAAAAGACACACCGGCTTAGAGGCAGAAAGAAGGTCAAAGAGGTCCTGCGCGTGTTTGCTTACGGACCTTGTATTCAGGAGAGCACAGGAAATATTGCGCACAGGCGGTTCCTGACCCGGCATAGGAGCGCTCGAGTGTCCTATCGTAGCTGGGGCCTGCCCTAAAATGCCTTGAAATGAGCAATGCATTTGTAGTAATTTTATGCAGCTCAAGAGGGTTTGTTTTTAATGTATGAAGATGATAATTTGCAGCTTTCACCATCTTGCTGATAAAATAGGTAAAGCTGAGGGTACAGACAAGAATTAAATCATGGAGATCTGGACATTATGGTTTTAGTGGTGGCCTAGCCTCTGAGCTTCATAGCATTAAGGGGCTTGAAATCAAATCTAATTTTGGTAAAAGACGAGCAAATGAGGAATTCAGCTTTGAGAGTGTTGAGAAAAAGGAAGGTCTGATGCATCCATGAATCTGAGAACAACAGTTTCTCAGAAGGAGGATACCACTTATTCTTTAAGTCTTTAGATAGTGCTGAGTGTTGTAATTCTACCAGTGAAGTGAAGCACCAGAGTTGTGGTGAATCAGGCACAGTGGCTCAACATAGAGATTAAATCAAGTGGGTTCTAGAATCGAGTCGTGAGGAATACTGTAATCATAGAGGAGGAAGAGTGGTCAACTACTTACACCAGTTAAGGTCTATCTGGTGGGAAAGATTCTAACTAATTTTGATCTTTGCCTCGGAATCTCAAGCAGTGATTGGAAATCTGAATTGGGGTTTTGTGGTCAGTAGTATCAAAGCTAGACAAGCGGTGTAGAAGAACAATTAAGCAGGAGTCACCCTTATCAAGTATACGGTGCACTTTGTCTAAGTACTTAAACTTATCAATCCAATACATTAGCTGGCTCTGAAATCAGATTTATGGTTGACCAGCAGATGATTGTCAGACCTGAAAATATCAAGTTGGTTTGCAACAATTCTCTCTATTACCCTAGCAAACCATTGTAGGGTGCAAACTAGCCTGTAGTTTGCTGCTATAGAAGGGCTGAGGTTGGATTTTTTAATGACGGGCATGATCTGAACCGTTTGTAATGATGATGGAAAGATGCTTTGATGAAGGGAGGTATGTATCTATCTTTGATGATGGAAACTTGGCTTTGATTATTTTGGATGGCGTGGGGTCATAGAAGTAACTGGTGGGTTTTAGATTCTTGACAGCATTAGATAGTTCTATGTATTACCCTCTAGAAAAAGCAATCCAGTTTTAGGGAATTCACCCACATGGGGTGTTTTCTTATTTTTCTGCAAAGACTGTTCCAAAAAGCATGGTTTCATTCAGCTATAAATAATTTAAGAACTGCCAGGGTTACTTAGGTTGAGACTCTCCACTAGGAAAAATGGTTCCGAACATGAGTACACCAGATGCGTATTTTCTTTAGGTTGCTGTAACTCTTTCCCTTAGGATGATGTCATCTATTTTCAATTACTTGTTATCCAGGGAATAAATATATATATTTTTAATGTCTCTTTTATCATCCAGAATTTTTAATTTTATGGCAATTCTCATGTGTGAGTGGCTTTTAGTCTAAACATTACATTAGATAGTTCTATGTATTACCCTCTAGAAAAATCAATCCAATTTTAGGGAATTCACCCACATGGGGTGTTTTCCTATTTTTCTGCAAAGACTGTTCCAAAAAGCATGGTTTCATTCAGCTATAAATAATTTAAGAACTGCCAGAGTTACATAGGTTGAGACTCTCCATTAATAAAATTGGTTCCGAACATGAGTACACCAGATGGGTATTTTCTTTAGGTTGCTATAACTCTTTCCCTTAGGATGATGTCATCTATTTTCAATTGCTTGTTATCCAGGGAATAAATATATCTATTTTTAATGTCTCTTTTATCATCCAGAATTTTTAATTTTATGGCAATTCTCATGTGTGAGTGGCTTTTAGTCTAAACATTACCTCCACACTGGGGCCGAGATTTATCAAAACATTCATACAACGCAGTGAATCGTAGCAACTAATGTTGGTTTGCTGCTTTGTGTGAAATGTATAGAGCAGTATAGTGCCATATCCACTAAGATATGGTGCTGTTTTCCACTCTCTCTGTGCTGGCACACTTTAGGCTCCATAATGCAAGGATTTGTGCTTCCTGTAAGGAATAGTTTTTCTGCTGGAAATGGAGCCTTCCCGTACAAAAACTATCCTTTAACACTGTTCCTGCATTGTACATGTGTTGAACAATGCAGCACACATGCAAAGTAGGAAAATGCGAGAAATAAAAAAAAATCTTAGTGTTACACCTGCCTCGAGTAGGGATGAGATTACGACACACATCCCTGTAACAACTTTGCATTACTTCGGGAAACTATCCAATACAAATCCTGGTTTGCAGTGAATAGTAAATCCCAGCTTAAAACTTTGCAGCGGGTTTGCGCTTCAAAAGTAACACAGACCTGCTGTGAAGTGTTAGTAAAATCGGGCCTGAATGTCTCTATATTGGGAAAATAATAGGTTCCTTCAGTCGAAATATCTACTCAGCAGAGGTAGGCCTATGTTTGTTACATATTCTACTGAGATAAATATGGGCTCTTACAGAAAATCCCCTGATACTGCACAGGTGTGTGGATTATGGAAATGTGAACACGTTTTCAGCCAGATTAGAACACCATTGTTCTGTCAGCAAGGTAACATAAGGCAGAATACCTGATCAGTAGTTTTGCACTGAGCGGCGTTACCATAGGAGAAGCATTTTTTGTTTTCGGAATAACTTTGCGGCAGTTCGACTAATCTTCACAAAACTTTCTCCAAAATGTCTACTCCACCTCAGCTTCTTCCCGAAATGTTTTGGTGTGCTCGGTCAAGCAGGGGGCAAACTAAAAGGGGGTCACAAATCGCCTTTTCTTTATTCATTTTCCCATAGGAAATCACATTGGTGAAAATGCAATGTCCTTCATAATAGGCATTAATAGACCTAAGTAGAACAGTTGTGCTACTGTGAACACTAGCAAGACATGGACGGCGACTTTTAATAGGTTTTTTTTTAACTTCATGGGTGCGCATTGCAGTCTTTGGATCAGGTTGGCCGGTTAAAAGTGAAATGGGGTCAAAAGTAGTGCTTCCGCGAAGCAGGACTACGTTATTCAAATACGTCGCTGGGACCGTGCAAGTGTACTCGCCTGCATGTAAGCTTTAGATTGAAATGAATCAAGGAAAACAAAATAGACAAGAAATTATTGTGACGTGCTTAAATTAACAGGTGACCGTTTGTTTATCAGAGATCGTACATGGCGGAGAAAACACATTAGGAAGGAAACTCACCGGACAAACAGTGGGGAATTGAAAGGATGCAGAAACTAAAAGTTTACACTTTGAGTGACTCTCTGATTACTCTGAGACAGGTGGGATTTAGCCACATCGCAGTTGCTGATTTTTTGAGTCATAGATGAGATCCAATTTGTAACTCATTGTCATTATCCATAGACAGAAACAATGGACAGGATATTAATTTACCATGGAACCGACATGGAAGTGAAACCGGTGGCAAGGTAGGCGACCCCTCACGGTTCTTTTATTAAACTAAAGATTGGCTGGGAATACTCAACAGAGTTGGTAACATTTTATCAATTTAGAAATTTCAGGATTCTTAGTATAGGTAGCACGAAGTTATAAAGGTAGGTCTTGACACTAGTGGTGTAACAGTAATTTGGAGTGATGCACTGGGTTACGACATCACACATGATAAATGTAGATTTGTGCCAAGTCCTATCCGATCCAGAACTGTGCATTTATATTACCGAAATGGCTAATTTGATTGAAATAAGATGGTTTGTAAAGTAATGTTGTTACAATTGTATAATATGTCAGCATGGGTTTCTAAAACTGTCGATTGATATTACCAAAATGGCTAATTTGATTGAAATAAGATGGTTTGTAGAGTAATGGCGTAATGATTGTATATGTATGTCAGCATGGGTTTCCACATGCGTACACTAGAAAATGTGATTGAATATAACACAATGTTCACAGGGGCAGAGGGGCTGTAGTATGTAAGTACACTGCAACCAGAATGGTGTTCATTATATCTTTTAGCCCTGAAGAAGTTGTGGGTTAATCCCTACATGACAAAACACATGCTGGCTGGATAAAGGAAGACAGAAAATAAAGGAAACAAGAAATATTGATTGTGTCTTCAATTACCTGCAATTGTGGGTTTGTATATTAGAGTGTGTGCTCAGGTTCTTTTTTTAACTTTTGATTGCGGTCCATGGTTCGATCCCATTGGGAGGGTAGAGGTTGAATCCCTCCTCCTTTAGAGCACCTTAACAGGTTCACAGGTGATTTACACATAGCACATTCCCCCTTTTTTTTCTTGTGCCTTCACGAAGTTTTCCCCTTTCAATGAGATAATTTTAAGTTAATTTAACACAACCATTTCAAACATGACCCACTGACTGCAACAAAATACCTCTCACATATTTACATAACAAATCCGTTCTAGAAAATATATTAACAGTTTTTTTTTAAGTAAGTTCGCATTTTGCTGACCATCTCTGTGCCCAATGGCACTGCAAAGGTGAAGAACATATTTTTGTAAACTATATTTCCTGCATAATAATCTTGTGTTACACATAGATTTGCAATATAAAAATGCTATAGTTTAAATAAAACAAATGTGGGAAGCTCCATGCAGATGTTTCAAAGCAATCACACAATGGAAATTGCGCCAAATTGTGGGGTTTTCCAACGATCTTCACAAATGTTGGAGGAGTTTGTGAAGAAACCGTAATTCTCATTAGTGTGATGATTATCACATCTGTGTTATTTCCACCCAAAGATTTCTGCAGGTTCCACCTGCCAAAAATTATTGAGAGAAACCCCCTGGCATGGGAATAAGGCAAATATGCAGAATTTGGTGATTTGATGATTGATATAGCATGTTATGCCGCATATCCAAATTTTTAACAATTACGTCACATGTGGCATTTTTATCAAATTTTCATGCAGCACAACACAGCAAGCCACCTTTTTGCACTGTGCTCTGTGAAAGAGAAAGGGCAGGAATGTGCTGTATTTAACATCATATGGCACATTCCTGTCCTTTCCATGTGCTGGCGCACTCTCAGCTGCCTAGCGCCAACGCAGGCACCTTTGCACTATGGTACAAAGGCACCTGCATTTTATGCAGGGTTGTTTTTGTTCAGGAAGGGACACCTTCCTGCACAAAAACCATCCTCTGAGGCATTTCCCTCTTTCTATGTGTGCTGCAGCACAGATGGAAAGAGGAAAAAACAAGGAGAAATAAAGATATTTTCCCTCGTTACGCCTCACCTGGTGAGACATAGCATTTTGACTCATTCCCAGGTCAACCAGTAATGGTCATTTTGGGAAAGCGCCAAAATCCATTTCTGGATGCGTGAGAACACCCGTAGAATGTCCCACTCCTGGGATACTCTGTCTGAGTAGCTGAGCGCTATACAAATCCCCTAATACCAATAACATAACAGAGTAGCGCTACGCAACGATGTGCACTGTGTTGAGTTACTCTAGATTTATAAAGCTACACAGGGCCATGCAAAGTTGCTGTGCGTGGCTGGAAAAATGTCACTTAGTAGTTTTGTCGCCCTTGCACCCCCTTGAGTGGGACATGGGTGACACAAATCATTGCTAAATGTGCCCCTTAGTTACTACCTCACCCTGGCTAAACAAATTGTGGATTATGCGATGATTTTCACACCCTGTTGTTTTCCCTTGAAAGATTTTAGTACGCCTATCCTGATGAAACCTACCAGTGTAAATGGAGTGGAATAAAAAAGAATGCACTTCTAGAATTTAGAATTCTGCAAGTTATGCCACATGTCCAAGTTGAAAAATAGAATATCATCCGATAAATACATCCTCCTAGAGGAATAGTATTTATTGGGAGCCTGAACACCAGTGTCCTGGATGGATAGGTAGGTAGAACTAAACGCACCCAATGAAATCGTATGAATAAATGTACTTATTCCCAGTTTTTTTGCTTTTCTGGGGAATAAACATGTTTTTTTGGTGCTTAGTGCACCAAAATATGCATGTTTTTGTAAATATCAGACATTTTTTCCCGATTAAAGCCCACAACTGTGACCTGCTGAAATATAATAGACTGTGTAAACTTTGTTGCTCTGTTGATTACCGGTTGTGATAAACATCATACCACTTGCAAGTGTGATCACAATTTATCTAGACGGTGTAATCAGATCATGGGTGTGGGATCTTGACGTCAGAGCTCAGGATGCAGTAAATTCGTCACCACCATCCGGCCCGCTTTTAAGCGGGGTCTGTTTCTAACTTGGTTGCACAATTAGGTAAGGACAAAAACTTCTCTTGCATGCGTCAGAACTTGTCACACATGAACATGCCAAGAACAGGTACGTTCTAAAGATTTGTGTTACAGATCTGTATTCTTCAATCGTCATTATTTTAACATCCCCGATGGAAAAACATACGAACATCTGTAAATTAACCCAACGGAAATAATAAACGATTGTTCAATAGTGCAGACCACTATCTCGAAAAGTAAGTAGCCATTAGCCACGTTATCAGAAAAACTTTCCATTTTGTAACAAGCATCTTCCTTACAAATTGGCATCCAGCGCTAAGTATTTTTTTTTTATTTTCGTCTCCAAGCTCCCAAAGGCGGGTTACATATTTGTATTGGGAAGACATCAAGGGCTGAGATTGAAGAGATTCTGCTTGATGCAGTGCAATGCACTGCCTCTGAACTTAAAGGAAAGTTCACTCCATCAACCCATACAAATCATCTCAAGCCTGGTGTTCCACCAACTAAAATAAACACACTCAGACAGGGCATTTTTTTCTCGGCAGTAAAGATGGAGCAAAATATGATAGTTTGTAGCAGTATAATGACTTATTGGCAAACGTCTGGAAAAAAATAGAGACCCCCCTCTCTGTTATTTGTTGATACGCCTCCCCCTCGGTGACATCATTTACGTGTTGGAGATAGACTCAGAAGTAGCATGTTCCACATAATGCAGTCTTGTAAAAAGTTAACATTTTCTTTTGGGATTTCAGAAAAAATGCAAATGTAAAACAAAGGGCCATATGTATCAAGGCCAAATGGGTCCGCAAACGCCAAAATTCGCAGAATTTCTGCGTTTGCGAACCCATTTTCGCTAAATGGTATGTATGAAACAATTTGGGTGCAAAATAAGGAATCACAAAATTTGCCATTCCTTATTTTGCGATTGCATTTAAGGAATCGCAAATTTTGCGATTCCTTAAATGCAATGTATCAAAGATTTTTTTTTTCCAAAATGCCCTTAAGGAATCGCAAATTACTACCAACTTCTAGATGGTGGTAAGTTGCGAATTCTTTTAAAAAAGCATTTTTTTAAAAATCCAAAGGTGCCATGTGACGCTCATACATGCCCTTAGGGCATGTATGTGCGCCATATGCGCACACATGTCATTTTCAGGGGTGCAGCAGGGTGTTCTTGAGACACCTCTGCACCCTTGAAATTATTCTCAATTTGCAATTGGCAATTTGCAAATCGCAAATTGAGAATAATTTCACATTCATTCCTATGGGCCTCCTGGCCCATAGAAATGAACGGGAAATTATTCTTTAATTGCGATTAGCAATTTGCTAATCGCAATTAAAGAATTTTAAGGAATCGCTAAAAAATAGCGAATTTCTTCATACATACCATTTTGCGATTTCTAAATAGCGATTCCTTAAAAATCGCTATTTAGAAATCGCAAAAGGGTATGTTGATACATATGGCCCAAAGAGCGAAATATACTGCAGGAGTTTTTCCCTGCTTTCGCTGTAATTGTTTTTTCTTAGGTGGAATTTTCTGTCATTGGACACATTTGCCCTGCCTGTTCTGCATAAAAACGTTATACTGGACAATTATGCGCATTAACGAGTCTCACTAAAACAGACATTGAATTGTGCTGTTATTTGTCCAAGTAGCTGAGTCTGTCCAATGTACACAGTGAGGGAATCATAATGATTTCACAGAATATTGCAGTGAACCGAATTCAAGTACTTGAAGAACTACAAGCACACCGAAAAACATGCACATTCAGTTATCATTGTTTTTTTGTTTTTTTTAACGGTGTACCATAATTCCTAACGTATAAGAAAAAAACGGCGCTGGAAGCATTCTAAACAATTGTTATTTCTTTCTTTATTTGAGATTTAGATGCTGTGAATAAGGCCTTAGCAGCGTCCCAGTTTAAACAAGAAGATGCATTTTCAAAGTCAACAAAACATCAACAGACCTAAAATAAAATGTGTCTCATATATATCGTAATGGAAGCCAACTTTACTTCTAGAGTGCGGAGGAGGCACCAGTGATCTTCCGAGCATTAAAAACAAAGGCACGGCATGGGCAAACTTTAAAATAAGGCCCAGGGTCTGGAACAAGCCTTCCTTCCGAGGTCAAAATAAAAGGACAGGAATGCGCCATATCTATGAGATCCGATGCTTTCCTGTCTAGACCCCAGTGCACAAACAGTAGCCGTGCTCCAGCGCAGACACCCATGCACCATGTTGGAAGGGTACCTGCGTTGCAAGGTTAATTGTTGTTGTGCAGGAAAGGACACCTCCTGCACAAAAACAATTATTAATGGTGTTTTGCTCCTTCCATGTGTGGTGCAGAACAAGAGCAAAAAACAAGGAGCAAAAACTATATCTTTTCGTTGAACCACTTCTACACTTCGTAGGCGTAGGGTTCTGACACATTCCCAGGTTTACAACACTTTGTAAATCTGGATATGGGTCAGGTTTAATGGATGATGCTTGGGAACACCCACAGCAACACCAATGGAACGCCCCTTTTTTACAGAGTAATGTGTGAAAGGGGCCCAAATTTACAAGACCATGAAAATTCACACATAGTCACTTTACATGGCCATGTAAATATGTGCAGCCACACTGTGCAGCAGGTGCATCAAAAAAGTGACACACTAGGGGTGCAATGGGCATGCAAATAAGCCCTCAATCTTCATGGCTCCCAGCACAGCATTCACATTTATTGCACAGTGTGGCGCAAGGGGGGGGGAGTAGAGTGATATAACTATAAAGAATAGCTTGCTGCTTGTGTTATTCTCAAATCCTGCACTCAAATAAGACTGCCTTGTGTTAGTACTAGCCTACCACCATAATGCACAAATAAGTGATTTCCATCTAGCATAGGATTTGCATTCTAGGCACACCCATGCAGCACAAATGTCTATGCAAAACAAACTTAGGTTTCCATGCTTTCAATGAGTGCCATGAACTACAGCACATATGCCATGCATTGTTTCTTTTGAGCAATCAAAACGTTTCCCCTTGTTTGTTCCTGCTTCAAGTAAACATGAATTTTTGATGCAAAGCGTGGTAGGGCTATCTTAGTAAATGAGTGTGAGAGGCTGGCTTGGTATATGATGCACACTTATGTAAGAGGGCACCCTGCACCAATCCAGACAACCCTTATGGTGATTTTGGTGGTCCTAGACAACCTTATAAAGCTCTCTAAGTGGCAGCTGTGGAGAGCAGCCTTCAGGCTTAGTCCAGAAGGAGTGTAAAGCAGTTTTCTTTTTGCAGAAAGCAATCTTATAGGTGTGGATTAAATGAAAAAGAACCACACAGTCTATTTAGAAAAATAGGTATTTATTATAAGACACTCACTAACACCTACAGATATCTCCTACCCGGAGATATACACAATTCACAAAATACTTTGCAACGGAAACAGGTAAATAGCACAGAATACACAGCGGTCACCAGGGGGGGAACCAAACCATATACTAAAATAGTGGTATGCGAACGACGACTCGAGTCAAGACTATACCCAGAGGACGTAGAAGTGTCAGGGACCCAAGGAACTACCCACGGTGAGTATCTAGGCACCCGCGGAGGTCATGTGCAGTGTGGGAACACAATCACGTTCTCCGTACAAATCAATGTGTAAATCACAGTTGCAAATTTAAAGAAAGAGGACCCTTCCAGTGGAGCCTGAAGAAACCCTGTGGAAGACAAGAGGTTGGAGAGCCACCCCAACCATGGTTATCCTTGGGACCAGGTTACCTGAACCAGGGAAACCGGGTACATAGGTGTGAAGTGACGTCGAACACCTTCGTCGAAATCAATGGGAGGATTCAGGAAGATGCCACTGCTGGAGAAGGTGAAAGTGTCCAGTGGAACCCAAATGTGGATTCGAGGTGAAGAGTACCTGCAAGCAGAGGGGACAGAGTCTAGGCCACTCGGGAGTGACCAGGGGCACGGAAGACGAGTACCCACCAATGTCAGGTGTTGCAGGAAAGACGACGTTGACCTTGCTGCTGCAGCTCTGAGGACCAGGCAATGCCGTTCATGGCTGTCCCACGTCGGATGTTGAGAGTTGTGGGGTTGGTGTCTGCTGGGAGCACCAATAAGCCTTGGCAGCTGCAAACAATGTGGAAAGTGAAGAAGGTACAGTGTCGGGACCAGCAAGGTCACAGTGACTCACCACAAGCAGGGGAGTCAGGGTATGTCCAGAGCAATCAGGGAAGCCCAAAGAAATCAAAGGTGACCCTCAACAGGGCCCACAGACAGGGGGCACTAGAGTCACCAGAGGAACTTGAGCAGTTCACCAAAGAAGGAGGCCAACAGGGCAAGTGATGTGGAGAGGGCAAAGATCTTGGTCACTGGAAATACTTGAGGTGGGGGCTACTTGGAGCCTGAAGATCCTGATGGAAGTAAGCCAACAAGCCTTTGCAACACAAGTCGATGTGGTGCACAGGGGTTCAGTTCCTGCGGCTCTGATGAAGGATACTGGCCTTAAACTTGATGAGAGGGCAGGTCAGACCTTAAGAGATGTGAAAAACCACAACCTGTGTTGCTGAGCCTTTTAGAGTCAGTGGAAGCCCAGGATCAGCAGATCGGTCAGCACAGTTGCGGTGCCTGCAGATGCAGGGAAGTGACTTCTTTACTTAAGTGGAGATTCCTTCTGGTGTCTTGGATGCCCACAGGCCTTCAAAGGTTTCCTGTATGGAACACAGGCACGGACCTTGCAGCAGACGAGCAGAGCAAAGAGATCAGGAGCAGCAGGAGGCTTCCCAGTTGCAGCCTTGATGCCAGAGCGAAGTCCAGAGTGCCCAGATGGTCGAAGTTAAAGTGGTGTCTGAAATGAATCATGTCCCATGACAAATCTACGGACCAACCCTCAGGTAAGCCCTTAAGTACCCTATGGAAAGTGTTGGGATGATTGAGAATTCCCCCCCAGGGGAGGGGTTGGATAGTGGGGAGGATATTCCCATGTCCTTAGTCCAGTTTTGCACCAGTGCGGAGGCCAATGGATCACTGGGCTGGTTTGAACTGGACTATGCAAGGGGGGCACTAAATAAGCCCTTCAAGCAAACTGAGTGGCGCTGCCAAGCGCTCCCACTCGGTCCTAATACACTAAACCATGTCTGGGAGGTGGTCACCTCCCTGTGACAGGATACCTGCTCAAGCTTGGCTCAGCAGCAGGAGGGCCGAATCATGACTCTGGTCGGCAGCAGCCATGTTGTGCTGTCCAGGTCTAGAAGACTGGTACCGGGAGCACCGAGGGCCTAACAGAGGGTCTCTACAGTGCTTGGAATCATACCCCACACACCATTTACAGTGATACCAAACATGACAGGGTTTGTTACAGCCAGTTTTGAGATGGTCACCACGTAATGACGTGGTGCCCCTCTATATGTTATATGGCTGTCTCACTTACAACCTAGGAGAATGGACTGTAGGGGTGTCCTGCTCATGCAGGGACACCCTCAATCTTAGAACCAACCACCCCGCCATCAGGATTGAAAAGGCCTGCTGTAGGGGTGACTTATAGGTTTTAAGCGCAGTGGCCCTAGATATAGGGAACCTATATCTTTCATAATTGGTGTTAGCACCACCTTACACCGGCGGCAATGGCAGGCCTGTAGTGTCAGTTTGAATGGTCTCCCATGGGTGGCATAATACATGTTTCAGCCTATGGGGGACCCCTGGTGTACCTATGTCATAGGTACCTTAGTATCATATACTAGGGATTCATAAGGGTCCTCCAGTATCCAATCTGGGATGTACCCATCTACTTACCATAACAATTTAGGAGAGAAAGCAAAGAGACTGGGGTCCTGATTAGCAGGATCCCAGTCCGACTAGTCAGACACAGCATAGCAACAGGCAAAAAGTGGGGTAACCATAAAAGCAGATCCTACTTTCCTGCAATAAGACTTTGCATCAAAACCTCTGGGTGTTTGCATTGATCTGCCCCTTGAAAGCAAAGTGTTAATGTGCAGTGAAACGTGGACCTCTCTAGCACTAATGCATTTTGGATTGGATAATAAAGTGCATGCAATGCTCGTGCCTCTAGTGGTCCTTTGCATTATGCTAACGCCAACTCACAGCCTCAGTAAATCTGGGCAATGATGTCAGTATACAAGTGGGAGAAGGGACCAAGCATTAGCAAAGACAATAGGTCTCACCTATGTGAGAGATATTGGCTTTGCCAATGTCTTTTAGCCATGTTGTTCAGCAGCATGGTTGTTGTTCAGCATGGCTTGAAGTGGTGTGGCATAGAGTAGAATGGCTTAGAGGAGGGTGGCATAGAGAAGAGTGTAGCAGAGGGGTGTAGGGTAGAGTTGCATAAAGTAGCAGACATTGTAGTTGAGCGGTGTGGCTTAGAGTAGGTTTCAGTGTTAACTCTATTCCATCGGTGAAGTTCATGGAGTTTTGCAACTCCACACTCAGTTTGGAGAGCAGAGTTCAGCAAAAATCCATCATCCGCCGCGCGGTAGAGTTTACCGGTGCCAAGCCCTACAGATATCTACCGCCTGTGCCTATTTACATGGATAGCCTATATCCTGCCTCCCTATGTTGATTGGCTCTAGTCACAGACCTAGGATAATTATGCTTGGTAAGAGGATATGCCACATGGCCTGCAGAGAGGCATTTTTAGCAATGATTAGTTAGAGCGTGTGAATGTCAATGCGGGGTGCAGTGATTCTGCTTGTGACAGGACCTCATTGGTGTCAGCTCCCAACTGTGCAATCATTCTTTGGTGTAAGCAGTGATGTGCCTCTGTTTCCGAAGCTTCATAAAGCAGCTCATTCCCATCACCAGGGAGCCAGGAAGTCGGAAGTGTAGATGTAGTCGCAGCCTCATGATGGACAACCAGGCATGAGAGTCAGGAGCTTCCCCTCTCACTTCCATTGCCTGCCCGGGCTGTAGTAATGATCTTGACTGCCAGGCAGAATGGCCAGCTGCTGCTGGCATAATGGCGGCACAGAAAGATGTCCTGCCTCACACCAGCAAAACAACACACGCAGCTACTACAGTATGCCGTTCAGCTCCAGGTAAGTGCGAACTGTTTAACAGGATATTAAGGAATACAAATTTCCCCCTGCAATCGAACTGTGGAAAATGCAAACTACAAGTATCAGAATGCATGCTGCAGTAGGCCTAGGTCAATCGAAGACTCCACACACCTTGTAGGCAGTTGTTAGATATGGTACAGCCAGGCCATCTCTGTGGACAGAAATAAACTCGGGATGGGAGACAACTGACCTGAAATCAATGATTCCAAATGCTTTGCTACTTGGACCTGCCATATAAAATATATTTGCCAGCATATGATTGGGAGAGGAGAAGATCCTCATGGCCTTTTAGATACTAATAAGTGATTTATTGAGAGGGAAGCAGCGACAATAGCCTCCCGGATGGCTGCCAAGCAAAGCAAGCCCATCCTGAATCCCTTCAGATTGGGAACTCTTTCAAATGTGACAGGGGGAATATGCCTCCCTTAATGCACCAATTAGTATTCCTATGCGGGCATCTGCGTACCTGGGCTGTGTGTGTGGGGGGAAGGTTAGCCATGAAGAGAGGGTGTGAAGAGATAAGTGGACAGGGTTTCTGTTGAGCATTGACAATATTTCACCCACTAAAGTGGAAGAGGCAGTTTCAGCGTTTCCTCTTTACTGCAGCAAATCTCTGCTGGGGCATTTAATGGGCATTTACTGGACTCCATCTCACTCCGCCCACTCATAAAACTCAGTAGAATTTTGCAGAGTTGTTTGGTAACTCCTCAGAATTCCACAGAGTGATGTAATATGTGACGTCATCAGCAGTGCATTGGGGGGCTTGAGTTATAGTTAGCTGAGCTAACTATAACGTCTGAATTTCTCTGGTTTTGTACGATTGAAATGTCAGCGTAACTCTAACGTCTCTGTAACCTGTGTTTTCTTCTATGAATTTGTAAGATTTTTTAAATGCTAATTCCTAATTATATCGTCACTGAAACTTGTGGTTTTTTTCAGTGAATTTCTAAGGTTTTTTAAATGCTAATTGTTAACTATGACGTCAGTGAAAGCTGTATTTTTTCTGTGAATTTCTATGTTTTTTTAACTAGCATTCACGTTTCCAAAGTGGTGGAGAAAGGGGGCTGGGCCTCCAATCAATGCTCAGGAATTCCACTGCATACTTACAGGAGGTACCAGGACGTTTTCGTGGCCCCCAAGATTCCTCAGGAGTAAAGTGGAATTCATCCCCCAACCAATAGTGCATCAGGAGGCGACTCTGCAGAGTGGTGGAGAAAGGCGGCGTGGCCTCCGAAGACCTTTTTGCAATACCACTGCTTGGTACTTACTGGAGGTAACAGGTGGCGTAGTTGGCCCCGAAGGGTATTCTTGCGGGCCAACTACCCCTCCTGTTACCACCAGTAAGTTCCAGACAGCAGGATTGCTGAGTACTGATAGCAGGCCAAGTCCCCTTTCTTCCTCAGTCTGCAAACATGCCTCCTCGTGCATTCTTGGTTGGGGAAGAAGTCCCCTTGCCTCTTGAGGGTCCCTGGGGGCGAACTAGCCAGCCCCCTTAACCTCCAGTAAGCCCCACACAGCTGGATTGCTGAGAGGTGGTCATAGGCCACCCACTTTCTCCACCACTCTGCAAACGTATCTTCCGGTGCACTACTGCTTGGGGGATGAAGTTCACTTTAGTCCTGTGGTCCTCAGGACCCAAGAGGACCTTATCACCCCACCAATAGTGTGCCAAGAGGTGCGTTTGCAGAGTGATGAACAAAGGGGCGTGGTCTGCAACCACCTCTCAGCAGTACCACTGTGTGGGGCTTAATAGAGGTAACAGGTGGGCTAGTTGGCCCCTAAGGACCTTCACCATCGAATGGGACTCCATCCCCAAACCAAGAGCGCGTCAGGAGGCACATTCGCAGAGTAGTGGAAAAAGGGAGCAGGGCCTCCTGCGAGTTGCCGGCTAAATTTTTTGTGTGTATTTTGGAAGGGGGCTCTGTGACCCCCTTCCTTTTAACTCTTTTGAGCCCAGGGACCCCTTCTTCCAAGGCCTGACCCATTAAAAACAAGCATTTGCAATGCAATAGGTCTCGCATTAGGAAAGTTTGATCTATTGGTATTGTAAATGACAAATATTTTATTTATGTGTTGGTTTTGAAAATAGCGTAATTAATAGCTTTGTCATTTACAATGCCAACATTTTTAACTTTCGCAAACGTGACACCTATAGCATCTGTAATGCAATATGTGTTGTATTTACATTACTTAGATGTATTAATGTTACAAATAACAATGGCTTTTATTTTTTTAAGAATGAATACTTAAATAAAAGTTATTGTAATTTATAATGGCAATAGCTTAAATTGTTGTAAATAAGTTTTGGGAATATTATGTTCATTGTATTTTATTGTGATGAAAATCCAACAACAGCTGTGAAATATTAAAATATTTTTGTGACATTTGTAATAAAGCTTGAAACATTGAGAGAACATGTTAGAAACATTTGTTGTTGAATGGTTGCACAGAGTAATGCTGTGGCATTCAGTGGTGCTGAGTGATGCTGTGGCCTTCAGTGGTGCTGAGTGATGCTGTGGCCTTCAGTGGTGCTGAGTGATGCTGTGGCGTTCAGTGGTGCTGAATGATGCTGTGGCATTCAGTGGTGCTGTGGCGTTAAGTGGTGCTGAATGATGCTGTGGCGTTGAGGGATGCTGTGGCATTGAGTGATGCTGTGGCATTGAGTGATGCTGTGGCGTTGAGTAATGCTGTGACATTGAGTGATGCTGTGACGTTGAGTGATGCTGTGGCATTGAGGGATGCTGTGTGCGAGTGGTGTAGTGGCATTGAGTGGTGCTGTGGCATTGAGGGGTGCTGTGGCGTTGAGGGGTGCTGTGGTGTTGAAGGGGTGCTGTGGCATTTAGTGGTGCTGAGTGATCCTGTGGTGCTGAGTGCTGCTGTGGTGTTGAGTGGTGCTGTGGCATTGAGTGGTGCTGTGGCATTGAGTGGTGCTGAGTGATTCTGTGGTGCTGAGTGATGCTGTGGCGTTGAGAGATGCTGTGGCATTGAGTAATGCTGTGGCATTGAGTGATGCTGTGTCCTGAGTGGTGCTGTGGCATTGAGTGGTGCTGAGGCATTGAGGGGTAAAGTGGTGTTGAGGGGTGCTATGGCGTTGAGGGGTGCTGTGGCATTCACTGGTGCTGAGCGATTCTGTGGCACTGAGTGGTGCTGTGGTGTTGAGTGGTGCTGTGGTGTTGAGTGGTGCTGTGGCGTTGAGTGGTGCTGTGGTGATGAGTGGTGCTGAGTGATGCTGTGGTGTTGAGAGATGCTGTGGTATTGAGTGATGCTGTGGCATTGAGGGATGCTGTGCGCTGAGTGGTGCTGTGACGTTGAGTGGTGTTGTGGCATTGAGTGGTGCTGTGGCATTGAGGGGTGCTGTGGCATTCAGTGGTGCTGAGTGATTCTGTGATGCTGAGTGATGCTGTGGGGTTGAGTGGTGCTGTGGCGTTGAGTGGTGCTGTGGCTTTGAGTGGTGCTGTGGCATTGAGGGGTGCTGTGGCGTTGAGGGGTGCTGTGGCATTCAGTGGTGCTGAGTGATGCTGTGGCGTTGAGAGATGCTGTGGCATTGAGTGATGCTGTGGCGTTGAGTAATGCTGTGGCATTGAGTGACGCTGTGGCGTTGAGGGATGCTGTGCGCTGAGTGGTGCTGTGGCGTTAAGTGGTGTTGTGGCATTGAGTGGTGCAGTTGCATTGAGTGGTGCTGTGGCATTGAGTGGTGCTGTGGCGTTGAGGGGTGCTGTGGCATTGAGGGGTGCTGTGGCATTCAGTTGTGCTGAGTGATTCTGTGAAGCTGAGTGATGTTATGGCATTGAGTGGTGCTGTGGTGTTGAGTGGTGCTGTGGTGTTGAGTGGTGCTGTGGTGTTAAGTGGTGCTGTAGTGTTGAGTGGTGCTGTAGTGTTGAGTGGTGCTGTGGCGTTGAGTGGTGATGTGGCATTGAGGGGTGCTGTGGCGTTGAGGGGTGCTGTTGCATTCAGTGGTGCTGAGTGATTCTGTGGCGCTGAGGGATGCTGTGGCGTTGAGTGGTGCTGAATGTGTAGAGTGGTGTTGTGGCATTGAGGGGTGCTGTGGTGTTGAGGCGTGCTGTGGCATTGAGGGGTGCTGTGGCATTCAGTGGTGCTGAGTGATGCTGTGGCATTGAGTGGTGCTGTGGCATTGAGTGGTGCTGTGGGGTTGAGTAATGCTGTGGCATTGAGTGATGCTGTGGTGTTGAGGGATGCTGTGCGCTGAGTGGTGCTGTGGCGTTAAGTGGTGTTGGGGCATTGAGTGGTGCTGTGGTGTGGAGTGGTTCTGTAGTGTTGAGTGGTGCTGTGGCGTTGAGTGGTGCTGTGGCATTGAGGGGTGCTGTGGCGTTGAGGGGTGCAGTGGCATTCAGTGGTGCTGAGTGATTCTGTGGTGCTGAGTGATGCTGTGGCATTGAGTGGTGCTGTGGCGTTGAGTGGTGCTGTTGTGTTGAGTGGTACTGTGGTGTTGAGTGGTGCTGTGGCGTTGAGTGGTGCTGAGTGATGCTGTGGCGTTAAGAGATGCTGTGGCATTGAGTGATGCTGTGGCATTGAGTAATGCTGTGGCGTTGAGTGGTGCTGTGGCATTGAGTGGTGCTGTGGTGTTGAGTGGTGCTGTGGTGCTGAGTGGTGCTGTTGCATTGAGTGGTGCTGTGGCGTTGAGTGGTGTTGAGTGATGCTGTGGCATTGAGAGATGCTGTGGCATTGAATAATGCTGTGACGTTGAGTGATTCTGTGCGCTGAGTGGTGCTGTGGCATTGAGTCGTGCTGTAGCATTGAGTGGTGCTGTGGTGTTGAGGGGTGCTGTGGTGTTGAGGGGTGCTGTTGCGTTGAGGGGTGCTGTGGCATTCAGAGGTGCTGAGTGATTCTGTGGCGCTGAGTGGTGCTGTGGCATTGAGTGGTGCTGTGGTGTTGAGTGGTGCTGTGGCGTTGAGTGGTGCTGTGGCGTTGAGTGGTGCTGTGGCATTGAGTGGTGTTGAGTGATGCTGTGGCGTTGAGAGATGCTGTGGCGTTGAGTGATGCTGTAGCGTTGAGTAATGCTGTGGCATTGAGTGATGCTGTCGCGTTGAGAGATGCTGTGCGCTGAGTGGTGATGTGGCGTTGAGTGGTGTTGTGGCATTGAGTGGTGCTGTGACATTGAGTGATGCTGTGGTGTTCAGTGGTGCTGTGGCGTTGAGGGGTGCTGTGGCGTTGAGGGGTGCACAATTCACAAGAATGAATGTGTATGCGCTCTGGTGACACAAGAACATACATTTACACGTAAAATGTATGATGAGTTCATTATGGCTGCAGATTAAGCTTGCATGCGTTGTAAAACAATGAGGTAACATGAGGAATTGTAGAAGTGCGGCTCGGCCATGAGGAGACATACAAGGTTGATTAAAAACGAGTGGTGCTGTGGCGTTGAGTGGTGCTGTGGTGTTGAGTGGTGCTGTGGTGTTGAGTGGTGCTGTAGTGTTGAGTGATGCTGCAGCGTTGAGTGGTGCCGTGGCGTTGAGTGGTGCTGTGGTGTTGAGTGGTGCTGTGGTGTTGAGTGGTGCCGTGGTGTTGAGTGGTGCTGTGGCGTGAGTGGTGCTGTGGCGTTGAGTGGTGCTGATTGATGCTGTGGCATTGAGAGATGCTGTGACATTGAGTAATGCTGTGACGTTGAGTGATGCTGTGCGCTGAGTGTTGCTGTGGCATTGAGTGGTGCTGTGGCATTGAGTGGTGCTGTGGTGTTGAGGGATGCTGTTGCATTGAGGGGTGCTGTTGCATTGAGGGGTGCTGTGGCATTCAGAGGCGCTGAGTGATTCTGTGGCGCTGAGTGGTGCTGTGGCATTGAGTGGTGCTGTGGTGTTGAGTGGTGCTGTGGTGTTAAGTTGTGCTGTGGTGTTGAGTGGTGCTGTGGCATTGAGTGGTGCTGTGGCATTGAGTGGTGCTGTGGCATTGAGTGGTGCTGTGGCGTTGAGTGGTGCTGTGGCATTGAGTGGTGCAGAGTGATGCTGTTGCATTGAGAGATGCTGTGGCATTGAGTAATGCTGTGACGTTGAGTGATGCTGTGCCCTGAGTGGTGCTGTGGCATTGAGTGGTGCTGTGGCATTGAGTGGTGCTGTGGCATTGAGTGGTGCTGTGGCATTGAGTGGTGCTGTGGTGTTGAGGGGTGCTGTGACGTTGAGGGGTGCTGTTGCGTTGAGGGGTGCTGTGGCATTCAGAGGTGCTGAGTGATTCTGTGGTGCTGAGTGGTGCTCTGGCATTGAGTGGTGCTGTGGTGTTGAGTGGTGCTGTGGTGTTGAGTGGTGCTGTGGTGTTGAGTGGTGCTGTGGCATTGAGTGATGCTGTCGCGTTGAGAGATGCTGTGCGCTGAGTGGTGATGTGGCGTTGAGTGGTGTTGTGGCATTGAGTGGTGCTGTGACATTGAGTGATGCTGTGGTGTTCAGTGGTGCTGTGGCGTTGAGGGGTGCTGTGGCGTTGAGGGGTGCACAATTCACAAGAATGAATGTGTATGCGCTCTGGTGACACAAGAACATACATTTACACGTAAAATGTATGATGAGTTCATTATGGCTGCAGATTAAGCTTGCATGCGTTGTAAAACAATGAGGTAACATGAGGAATTGTAGAAGTGCGGCTCGGCCATGAGGAGACATACAAGGTTGATTAAAAACGAGTGGTGCTGTGGCGTTGAGTGGTGCTGTGGTGTTGAGTGGTGCTGTGGTGTTGAGTGGTGCTGTAGTGTTGAGTGATGCTGCGGCGTTGAGTGGTGCCGTGGCGTTGAGTGGTGCTGTGGTGTTGAGTGGTGCTGTGGTGTTGAGTGGTGCCGTGGTGTTGAGTGGTGCTGTGGCGTGAGTGGTGCTGTGGCGTTGAGTGGTGCTGATTGATGCTGTGGCATTGAGAGATGCTGTGACATTGAGTAATGCTGTGACGTTGAGTGATGCTGTGCGCTGAGTGTTGCTGTGGCATTGAGTGGTGCTGTGGCATTGAGTGGTGCTGTGGTGTTGAGGGATGCTGTTGCATTGAGGGGTGCTGTTGCATTGAGGGGTGCTGTGGCATTCAGAGGCGCTGAGTGATTCTGTGGCGCTGAGTGGTGCTGTGGCATTGAGTGGTGCTGTGGTGTTGAGTGGTGCTGTGGTGTTAAGTTGTGCTGTGGTGTTGAGTGGTGCTGTGGCATTGAGTGGTGCTGTGGCATTGAGTGGTGCTGTGGCATTGAGTGGTGCTGTGGCGTTGAGTGGTGCTGTGGCATTGAGTGGTGCAGAGTGATGCTGTTGCATTGAGAGATGCTGTGGCATTGAGTAATGCTGTGACGTTGAGTGATGCTGTGCCCTGAGTGGTGCTGTGGCATTGAGTGGTGCTGTGGCATTGAGTGGTGCTGTGGCATTGAGTGGTGCTGTGGCATTGAGTGGTGCTGTGGTGTTGAGGGGTGCTGTGACGTTGAGGGGTGATGTTGCGTTGAGGGGTGCTGTGGCATTCAGAGGTGCTGAGTGATTCTGTGGTGCTGAGTGGTGCTCTGGCATTGAGTGGTGCTGTGGTGTTGAGTGGTGCTGTGGTGTTGAGTGGTGCTGTGGTGTTGAGTGGTGCTGTGGCATTGAGTGGTGCTGTGGCGTTGAGTGGTGCTGTGGCGTTGAGTGGTGCTGAGTGATGCTGTGGCATTGAGAGATGCTGTGGCATTGAGTGATGATGCAGCATTGAGTAATGCTGTGGCGTTGAGTGATGCTGTGGCGTTGAGGGATGCTGTGCGATGAGTGGTGCTGTGGCGTTGAGTGGTGTTGTGGCATTGAGCGGTGCTGTGGCATTGAGTGATGCTGTGGCGCTGAGTGGTGCTGTGGCATTGAGGGGTGCTGTGGCGTTGAGGGGTGCACAATTCGCAAGAATGAATGTTTATGTGCTCTGGTGACACGAGAACATACATTTACACATAAAATGTATGATGAGTTCATTATGGCTGCAGATTAAGCTCACATGCGTCGTAAAACAATGAGGTAACATGAGGAAATGTAGAAGTGCGGCTCGGCCGTGAGGAGACATACAAGGTTGATTAAAAACGAGTGGTGCTGTGGCGTTGAGTGGTGCTGTGGTGTTGAGTGGTGTTGTGGTGTTGAGTCGTGCTGTAGTGTTGAGTGGTGCTGTGGTGTTGAGTGGTGCTGTGGCATTGAGGGGTGCTGTGGTGTTGAGGGGTGCTGTGGCATTCAGTGGTGCTGAGTGATTCTGTGGTGCTGAGTGGTGCTGTGTCGTTGAATGGTGCTATGGTGTTGAGTGGTGCTGTGGTGTTGTGTGGTGCTGTGGTGTTGAGTGGTGCAGTGGCATTGAGTGGTGCTGTGGCGTTGAGTGGTGCTGAGTGATGCTGTGGCATTGAGAGATGCTGTGGCATTATGTGATGCTGTCGCGTTGAGTACTGCTGTGGTGTTGAGTGGTGCTGTGGCGTTGAGTGGTGCTGTGGTGTTGAGTGGTGCTGTGGCATTGAGGGGTGCTGTGGTGTTGAGGGGTGCTGTGGCATTCAGTGGTGCTGAGTGATTCTGTGGTGCTGAGTGGTGCTGTGTCGTTGAATGGTGCTATGGTGTTGAGTGGTGCTGTGGTGTTGTGTGGTGCTGTGGCGTTGAGTGGTGCTGAGTGATGCTGTGGCATTGAGAGATGCTGTGGCATTAAGTGATGCTGTCGCGTTGAGTACTGCTGTGGTGTTGAGTGGTGCTGTGGCATTGAGTGGTGCTGTGGTGTTGAGTGGTGCTGTGGTGTTGAGTGGTGCTGTGGTGTTGAGTGGTCCTGTGGCGGTGAGTGGTGTTGAGTGATGCTGTGGTGTTGAAAGATGCTGTGGCATTGAATGATGCTGTGGCATTCAGTAATGCTGTCGCATTGAGTGGTGCTGTGGTGTGGAGTGGTTCTGTAGTGTTGAGTGGTGCTGTGGCGTTGAGTGGTGCTGTGGCATTGAGGGGTGCTGTGGCATTGAGGGGTGCTGTGGCATTCAGTGGTGCTGAGTGATTCTGTGGTGCTGAGTGATGCTGTGGCATTGAGTGGTGCTGTGGCGTTGAGTGGTGCTGTTGTGTTGAGTGGTACTGTGGTGTTGAGTGGTGCTGTGGCGTTGAGTGGTGCTGAGTGATGCTGTGGCGTTAAGAGATGCTGTGGCATTGAGTGATGCTGTGGCATTGAGTAATGCTGTGGCGTTGAGTGGTGCTGTGGCATTGAGTGGTGCTGTGGTGTTGAGTGGTGCTGTGGTGTTAAGTGGTGCTGTGGTGCTGAGTGGTGCTGTTGCGTTGAGTGGTGCTGTGGCGTTGAGTGGTGTTGAGTGATGCTGTGGCATTGAGAGATGCTGTGGCATTGAATAATGCTGTGACGTTGAGTGATTCTGTGCGCTGAGTGGTGCTGTGGCATTGAGTGGTGCTGTGGTGTTGAGTGGTGCTGTGGCATTGAGTGGTGCTGTGGCGTTGAGTGGTGCTGTGGCATTGAGTGGTGTTGAGTGATGCTGTGGCATTGAGAGATGCTGTGGCGTTGAGTGATGCTGTAGCGTTGAGTAATGCTGTGGCATTAAGTGATGCTGTCGCGTTGAGAGATGCTGTGCGCTGAGTTGTGATGTGGCGTTGAGTGGTGTTGTGGCGTTGAGGGGTGCACAATTCACAAGAATGAATGTGTATGCGCTCTGGTGACACAAGAACATACATTTACACATAAAATGTATGATGAGTTCATTATGGCTGCAGATTAAGCTTGCATGCGTCGTAAAACAATGAGGTAACATGAGGAATTGTAGAAGTGCGGCTCGGCCATGAGGAGACATACAAGGTTGATTAAAAACGAGTGGTGCTGTGGCGTTGATGGGTGCTGTGGTGTTGAGTGGTGCTGTGGTGTTGAGTGATGCTGTAGTGTTGAGTGATGCTGCGGCGTTGATTGGTGCCGTGGCGTTGAGTGGTGCTGTGGTGTTGAGTGGTGCTGTGGTGTTGAGTGGTGCCGTGGTGTTGAGTGGTGCTGTGGCGTGAGTGATGCTGTGGCGTTGAGTGGTGCTGATTGATGCTGTGGCCTTGAGAGATGCTGTGACATTGAGTAATGCTGTGACATTGAGTGATGCTGTGCGCTGAGTGTTGCTGAGGCATTGAGTGGTGCTGTGGCATTGAGTGGTGCTGTGGTGTTGAGGGATGCTGTTGCATTGAGGGGTGCTGTTGCTTTGAGGGGTGCTGTGGCATTCAGAGGCGCTGAGTGATTCTGTGGCGCTGAGTGGTGCTGTGGCATTGAGTGGTGCTGTAGTGTTGAGTGGTGCTGTGGTGTTGAGTGGTGCTGAGTGATGCTGTGGCATTGAGAGATGCTGTGGCATTGAGTGATGCTGTGGCGTTGAGTAATGCTGTGGCGTTGAGTGCTGCTGTGGCATTGAATGGTGCTGGGGTGTTGAGTGGTGCTGTTGTGTTGAGTGGTGCTGAGTGATGCTGTGGCATTGAGAGATGCTGTGGCATTGAGTAATGCTGTGAGGTTGAGTAATGCTGTGCGCTGAGTGGTGCTGTGGCATTAAGTGGTGCTGTGGCTTTGAGTGGTGCTGTGGTGTTGAGGGGTGCTGTGGCATTGAGGGGTGCTGTTGCATTAAGCGGTGCTGTGGCATTCAGAGGTGCTGAGTGATTCTGTGGCGCTGAGTGGTGCTGTGGCATTGAGTGGTGCTGTGGTGTTCAGTGGTGCTGTGGTGTTGAGTGTTGCTGTGGCGTTGAGGGATGCTGTGCACTGAGTAGTGCTGTGGCATTGAGTGGTGTTGTGGCATTGAGTGGTGCTGTGGCATTGAGTGGTGCTGTGGCGTTGAGTGGTGCTGTGGTGTTGAGGGGTGCTGTTGCGTTGATGGGTGCACAATTCGCAAGAATGAATGTTTATGCACTCTGGTGACATGAGAACATACATTTACACATAAAATGTATGATGAGTTCATTATGCCTGCAGATTAAGTTCGCATTCGTCGTAAAACAATGAGGTAACATGAGGAATTGTAGAAGTGCGGCTCGGCCGTGAGGAGACATACAAGGTTGATTAAAAACGAGTGGTGATGTGGCGTTGAGTGGTGCTGTGGTGTTGACTGGTGCTGTGGTGTTGAGTTGTGCTGTAGTGTTGAGTGGTGCAGTGGTGTTGAGTGGTGCTGTGGCATTGAGGGGTGCTGTGGCGTTGAGGGGTGCTGTGGCATTCAGTGGTGCTGAGTGATTCTGTGGTGCTGAGTAATGCTGTGGCGTTGAGTGGTGCGGTGGAGTTGAGTGGTGCTGTGGTGTTGAGTGGTGCTATGATGTTGGGTGGTGCTGTAGTGTTGAGTGGTGCTGTGGCATTAAGTGGTGCTCTGGCATTGAGGGGTGCTGTGGCGTTGAGAGGTGCTGTGGCATTCAGTGGTGCTGAGTGATTCTGTGGCGCTGAGTGATGCTGTGGTGTTGAGTGGTGCTGTGGTGTTAAGTTGTGCTGTGGTGTTGAGTGGTGCTGTGGCATTGAGTGGTGCTGTGGCATTGAGTGGTGCTGTGGCGTTGAGTGGTGCTGTGGCATTGAGTGGTGCAGAGTGATGCTGTTGCATTGAGAGATGCTGTGGCATTGAGTAATGCTGTGACGTTGAGTGATGCTGTGGTGTTGAGGGGTGCTGTGACGTTGAGGGGTGCTGTTGCGTTGAGGGGTGCTGTGGCATTCAGAGGTGCTGAGTGATTCTGTGGTGCTGAGTGGTGCTCTGGCATTGAGTGGTGCTGTGGTGTTGAGTGGTGCTGTGGTGTTGAGTGGTGCTGTGGCGTTGAGTGGTGCTGTGACATTGAGTGGTGCTGTGGCGTTGAGTGGTGCTGAGTGATGCTGTGGCATTGAGAGATGCTGTGGCATTGAGTGATGATGCAGCATTGAGTAATGCTGTGGCGTTGAGTGATGCTGTGGCGTTGAGGGATGCTGTGCGATGAGTGGTGCTGTGGCGTTGAGTGGTGTTGTGGCATTGAGCGGTGCTGTGGCATTGAGTGATGCTGTGGCGCTGAGTGGTGCTGTGGCATTGAGGCATGCTGTGGCGTTGAGGGGTGCACAATTCGCAAGAATGAATGTTTATGTGCTCTGGTGACACGAGAACATATATTTACACATAAAATGTATGATGAGTTCATTATGGCTGCAGATTAAGCTCACATGTGTCGTAAAACAATGAGGTAACATGAGGAATTGTAGAAGTGCGGCTCGGCCGTGAGGAGACATACAAGGTTGATTAAAAACGAGTGGTGCTGTGGCGTTGAGTGGTGCTGTGGTGTTGAGTGGTGTTGTGGTGTTGAGTGGTGCTGTAGTGTTGAGTGGTGCTGTGGTGTTGAGTGGTGCTGTGGCATTGAGGGGTGCTGTGGTGTTGAGGGGTGCTGTGGCATTCAGTGGTGCTGAGTGATTCTGTGGTGCTGAGTGGTGCCGTGTCGTTGAATGGTGCTATGGTGTTGAGTGGTGCTGTGGTGTTGTGTGGTGCTGTGGTGTTGAGTGGTGCAGTGGCATTGAGTGGTGCTGTGGCGTTGAGTGGTGCTGAGTGATGCTGTGGCATTGAGAGATGCTGTGGCATTAAGTGATGCTGTCGCGTTGAGTACTGCTGTGGTGTTGAGTGGTGCTGTGGCGTTGAGTGGTGCTGTGGTGTTGAGTGGTGCTGTGGTGTTGAGTGGTGCTGTGGTGTTGAGTGGTGCTGTGGCATTGAGGGGTGCTGTGGTGTTGAGGGGTGCTGTGGCATTCAGTGGTGCTGAGTGATTCTGTGGTGCTGAGTGGTGCTGTGTCGTTGAATGGTGCTATGGTGTTGAGTGGTGCTGTGGTGTTGTGTGGTGCTGTGGCGTTGAGTGGTGCTGAGTGATGCTGTGGCATTGAGAGATGCTGTGGCATTAAGTGATGCTGTCGCGTTGAGTACTGCTGTGGTGTTGAGTGGTGCTGTGGCATTGAGTGGTGCTGTGGTGTTGAGTGGTGCTGTGGTGTTGAGTGGTCCTGTGGCGTTGAGTGGTGTTGAGTGATGCTGTGGTGTTGAAAGATGCTGTGGCATTGAATGATGCTGTGGCGTTCAGTAATGCTGTCGCATTGAGTGGTGCTGTGGTGTGGAGTGGTTCTGTAGTGTTGAGTGGTGCTGTGGCGTTGAGTGGTGCTGTGGCATTGAGGGGTGCTGTGGCGTTGAGGGGTGCTGTGGCATTCAGTGGTGCTGAGTGATTCTGTGGTGCTGAGTGATGCTGTGGCATTGAGTGGTGTTGTGGCGTTGAGTGGTGCTGTTGTGTTGAGTGGTACTGTGGTGTTGAGTGGTGCTGTGGCATTGAGTGGTGCTGAGTGATGCTGTGGCGTTAAGAGATGCTGTGGCATTGAGTGATGCTGTGGCATTGAGTAATGCTGTGGCGTTGAGTGGTGCTGTGGCATTGAGTGGTGCTGTGGCATTGAGTGGTGCTGTGGCGTTGAGTGGTGCTGTGGCATTGAGTGGTGCAGAGTGATGCTGTTGCATTGAGAGATGCTGTGGCATTGAGTAATGCTGTGACGTTGAGTGATGCTGTGCCCTGAGTGGTGCTGTGGCATTGAGTGGTGCTGTGGCATTGAGTGGTGCTGTGGCATTGAGTGGTGCTGTGGTGTTGAGGGGTGCTGTGACGTTGAGGGGTGCTGTTGCGTTGAGGGGTGCTGTGGCATTCAGAGGTGCTGAGTGATTCTGTGGTGCTGAGTGGTGCTCTGGCATTGAGTGGTGCTGTGGTGTTGAGTGGTGCTGTGGCGTTGAGTGGTGCTGTGGCATTGAGTGGTGCTGTGGCGTTGAGTGGTGCTGTGGCGTTGAGTGGTGCTGAGTGATGCTGTGGCATTGAGAGATGCTGTGGCATTGAGTGATGATGCAGCATTGAGTAATGCTGTGGCGTTGAGTGATGCTGTGGCGTTGAGGGATGATGTGCGATGAGTGGTGCTGTGGCGTTGAGTGGTGTTGTGGCATTGAGCGGTGCTGTGGCATTGAGTGATGCTGTGGCGCTGAGTGGTGCTGTGGCATTGAGGCATGCTGTGGCATTGAGGGGTGCACAATTCGCAAGAATGAATGTTTATGTGCTCTGGTGACACGAGAACATACATTTACACATAAAATGTATGATGAGTTCATTATGGCTGCAGATTAAGGTCACATGTGTCGTAAAACAATGAGGTAACATGAGGAATTGTAGAAGTGCGGCTCGGCCGTGAGGAGACATACAAGGTTGATTAAAAACGAGTGGTGCTGTGGCGTTGAGTGGTGCTGTGGTGTTGAGTGGTGTTGTGGTGTTGAGTGGTGCTGTAGTGTTGAGTGGTGCTGTGGTGTTGAGTGGTGCTGTGGCATTGAGGGGTGCTGTGGTGTTGAGGGGTGCTGTGGCATTCAGTGGTGCTGAGTGATTCTGTGGTGCTGAGTGGTGCTGTGTCGTTGAATGGTGCTATGGTGTTGAGTGGTGCTGTGGTGTTGTGTGGTGCTGTGGTGTTGAGTGGTGCAGTGGCATTGAGTGGTGCTGTGGCGTTGAGTGGTGCTGAGTAATGCTGTGGCATTGAGAGATGCTGTGGCATTAAGTGATGCTGTCGCGTTGAGTACTGCTGTGGTGTTGAGTGGTGCTGTGGCATTGAGTGGTGCTGTGGTGTTGAGTGGTGCTGTGGTGTTGAGTGGTGCTGTGGTGTTGAGTGGTGCTGTGGCATTGAGGGGTGCTGTGGTGTTGAGGGGTGCTGTGGCATTCAGTGGTGCTGAGTGATTCTGTGGTGCTGAGTGGTGCTGTGTCGTTGAATGGTGCTATGGTGTTGAGTGGTGCTGTGGTGTTGTGTGGTGCTGTGGCGTTGAGTGGTGCTGAGTGATGCTGTGGCATTGAGAGATGCTGTAGCATTAAGTGATGCTGTCGCGTTGAGTACTGCTGTGGTGTTGAGTGGTGCTGTGGCATTGAGTGGTGCTGTGGTGTTGAGTGGTGCTGTGGTGTTGAGTGGTCCTGTGGCGTTGAGTGATGCTGTGGTGTTGAGTGATGCTGTGGTGTTGAAAGATGCTGTGGCATTGAATGATGCTGTGGCGTTCAGTAATGCTGTTGCATTGAGTGGTGCTGTGGTGTGGAGTGGTTCTGTAGTGTTGAGTGGTGCTGTGGCGTTGAGTGCTGCTGTGGCATTGAGGGGTGCTGTGGCGTTGAGGGGTGCTGTGGCATTCAGTGGTGCTGAGTGATTCTGTGGTGCTGAGTGATGCTGTGGCATTGAGTGGTACTGTGGCGTTGAGTGGTGCTGTTGTGTTGAGTGGTACTGTGGTGTTGAGTGGTGCTGTGGCGTTGAGTGGTGCTGAGTGATGCTGTGGCGTTAAGAGATGCTGTGGCATTGAGTGATGCTGTGGCATTGAGTAATGCTGTGGCGTTGAGTGGTGCTGTGGCATTGAGTGGTGCTGTGGTGTTGAGTGGTGCTGTGGTGTTGAGTGGTGCTGTGGTGCTGAGTGGTGCTGTTGCGTTGAGTGGTGCTGTGGCGTTGAGTGGTGTTGAGTGATGCTGTGGCATTGAGAGATGCTGTGGCATTGAATAATGCTGTGACGTTGAGTGATTCTGTGCGCTGAGTGGTGCTGTGGCATTGAGTGGTGCTGTGGCATTGAGTGGTGCTGTGGTGTTGAGGGGTGCTGTGGTGTTGAGGGGTGCTGTTGCATTGAGGGGTGCTGTGGCATTCAGAGGTGCTGAGTGATTCTGTGGCGCTGAGTGGTGCTGTGGCATTGAGTGGTGCTGTGGTGTTGAGTGGTGCTGTGGCGTTGAGTGGTGCCGTGGCGTTGAGTGGTGCTGTGGCGTTGAGTGGTGCTGTGGCATTGAGTGGTGTTGAGTGATGCTGTGGCGTTGAGAGATGCTGTGGCGTTGAGTGATGCTGTGGCGTTGAGTGATGCTGTAGCGTTGAGTAATGCTGTGGCATTGAGTGATGCTGTCGCGTTGAGAGAAGCTGTGCGCTGAGTTGTGATGTGGCGTTGAGTGGTGTTGTGGCATTGAGTGGTGCTGTGACATTGAGTGATGCTGTGGTGTTCAGTGGTGCTGTGGCGTTGAGGGGTGCTGTGGCGTTGAGGGGTGCACAATTCACAAGAATGAATGTGTATGCGCTCTGGTGACACAAGAACATACATTTACACATAAAATGTATGATGAGTTCATTATGGCTGCAGATTAAGCTTGCATGCGTCGTAAAACAATGAGTTAACATGAGGAATTGTAGAAGTGCGGCTCGGCCATGAGGAGACATACAAGGTTGATTAAAAACGAGTGGTGCTGTGGCGTTGATGGGTGCTGTGGTGTTGAGTGGTGCTGTGGTGTTGAGTGGTGCTGTAGTGTTGAGTGATGCTGCGGCGTTGAGTGGTGCCGTGGCGTTGAGTGGTGCTGTGGTGTTGAGTGGTGCTGTGGTGTTGAGTGGTGCCGTGGTGTTGAGTGGTGCTGTGGCGTGAGTGGTGCTGTGGCGTTGAGTGGTGCTGATTGATGCTGTGGCATTGAGAGATGCTGTGACATTGAGTAATGCTGTGACGTTGAGTGATGCTGTGCGCTGAGTGTTGCTGAGGCATTGAGTGGTGCTGTGGCATTGAGTGGTGCTGTGGTCTTGAGGGATGCTGTTGCATTGAGGGGTGCTGTTGCTTTGAGGGGTGCTGTGGCATTCAGAGGCGCTGAGTGATTCTGTGGCGCTGAGTGGTGCTGTGGCATTGAGTGGTGCTGTGGTGTTGAGTGGTGCTGTGGTGTTGAGTGGTGCTGAGTGATGCTGTGGCATTGAGAGATGCTGTGGCATTGAGTGATGCTGTGGCGTTGAGTAATGCTGTGGCGTTGAGTGCTGCTGTGGCATTGAGTGGTGCTGTGGTGTTGAGTGGTGCTGTTGTGTTGAGTGGTGCTGAGTGATGCTGTGGCATTGAGAGATGCTGTGGCATTGAGTAATGCTGTGAGGTTGAGTAATGCTGTGCGCTGAGTGGTGCTGTGGCATTAAGTGGTGCTGTGGCTTTGAGTGGTGCTGTGGTGTTGAGGGGTGCTGTGGCATTGAGGGGTGCTGTTGCATTGAGCGGTGCTGTGGCATTCAGAGGTGCTGAGTGATTCTGTGGCGCTGAGTGGTGCTGTGGCATTGAGTGGTGCTGTGGTGTTCAGTGGTGCTGTGGTGTTGAGTGTTGCTGTGGTGTTGAGGGATGCTGTGCACTGAGTAGTGCTGTGGCATTGAGTGGTGTTGTGGCATTGAGTGGTGCTGTGACATTGAGTGATGCTGTGGTGTTCAGTGGTGCTGTGGCGTTGAGGGGTGCTGTGGCGTTGAGGGGTGCACAATTCACAAGAATGAATGTGTATGCGCTCTGGTGACACAAGAACATACATTTACACATAAAATGTATGATGAGTTCATTATGGCTGCAGATTAAGCTTGCATGCGTCGTAAAACAATGAGGTAACATGAGGAATTGTAGAAGTGCGGCTCGGCCATGAGGAGACATACAAGGTTGATTAAAAACGAGTGGTGCTGTGGCGTTGATGGGTGATGTGGTGTTGAGTGGTGCTGTGGTGTTGAGTGGTGCTGTAGTGTTGAGTGATGCTGCGGCGTTGAGTGGTGCCGTGGCGTTGAGTGGTGCTGTGGTGTTGAGTGGTGCTGTGGTGTTGAGTGGTGCCGTGGTGTTGAGTGGTGCTGTGGCGTGAGTGGTGCTGTGGCGTTGAGTGGTGCTGATTGATGCTGTGGCATTGAGAGATGCTGTGACATTGAGTAATGCTGTGACGTTGAGTGATGCTGTGCGCTGAGTGTTGCTGAGGCATTGAGTGGTGCTGTGGCATTGAGTGGTGCTGTGGTGTTGAGGGATGCTGTTGCATTGAGGGGTGCTGTTGCATTGAGGGGTGCTGTGGCATTCAGAGGCGCTGAGTGATTCTGTGGCGCTGAGTGGTGCTGTGGCATTGAGTGGTGCTGTGGTGTTGAGTGGTGCTGTGGTGTTGAGTGGTGCTGAGTGATGCTGTGGCATTGAGAGATGCTGTGGCATTGAGTGATGCTGTGGCGTTGAGTAATGCTGTGGCGTTGAGTGCTGCTGTGGCATTGAGTGGTGCTGTGGTGTTGAGTGGTGCTGTTGTGTTGAGTGGTGCTGAGTGATGCTGTGGCATTGAGAGATGCTGTGGCATTGAGTAATGCTGTGAGGTTGAGTAATGCTGTGCGCTGTGTGGTGCTGTGGCATTAAGTGGTGCTGTGGCTTTGAGTGGTGCTGTGGTGTTGAGGGGTGCTGTGGCATTGAGGGGTGCTGTTGCATTGAGCGGTGCTGTGGCATTCAGAGGTGCTGAGTGATTCTGTGGCGCTGAGTGGTGCTGTGGCATTGAGTGGTGCTGTGGTGTTCAGTGGTGCTGTGGTGTTGAGTGTTGCTGTGGTGTTGAGGGATGCTGTGCACTGAGTAGTGCTGTGGCATTGAGTGGTGTTGTGGCATTGAGTGGTGCTGTGGCATTGAGTGGTGCTGTGGCGTTGAGTGGTGCTGTGGTGTTGAGGGGTGCTGTTGCGTTGATGGGTGCACAATTCGCAAGAATGAATGTTTATGCACTCTGGTGACATGAGAACATACATTTACACATAAAATGTATGATGAGTTCATTATGCCTGCAGATTAAGTTTGCATGCGTCGTAAAACAATGAGGTAACATGAGGAATTGTAGAAGTGCGGCTCGGCCGTGAGGAGACATACAAGGTTGATTAAAAACGAGTGGTGCTGTGGCGTTGAGTGGTGCTGTGGTGTTGACTGGTGCTGTGGTGTTGAGTTGTGCTGTAGTGTTGAGTGGTGCAGTGGTGTTGAGTGGTGCTGTGGCATTGAGGGGTGCTGTGGCGTTAAGGGGTGCTGTGGCATTCAGTGGTGCTGAGTGATTCTGTGGTGCTGAGTAATGCTGTGGCGTTGAGTGGTGCGGTGGAGTTGAGTGGTGCTGTGGTGTTGAGTGGTGCTATGATGTTGAGTGGTGCTGTAGTGTTGAGTGGTGCTGTGGCATTAAGTGGTGCTCTGGCATTGAGGGGTGCTGTGGCGTTGAGAGGTGCTGTGGCATTCAGTGGTGCTGAGTGATTCTGTGGCGCTGAGTGATGCTGTGGTGTTGAGTGGTGCTGTGGTGTTAAGTTGTGCTGTGGTGTTGAGTGGTGCTGTGGCATTGAGTGGTGCTGTGGCATTGAGTGGTGCTGTGGCGTTGAGTGGTGCTGTGGCATTGAGTGGTGCAGAGTGATGCTGTTGCATTGAGAGATGCTGTGGCATTGAGTAATGCTGTGACGTTTAGTGATGCTGTGCCCTGAGTGGTGCTGTGGCATTGAGTGGTGCTGTGGCATTGAGTGGTGCTGTGGCATTGAGTGGTGCTGTGGTGTTGAGGGGTGCTGTGACGTTGAGGGGTGCTGTTGCGTTGAGGGGTGCTGTGGCATTCAGAGGTGCTGAGTGATTCTGTGGTGCTGAGTGGTGCTGTGGCATTGAGTGGTGCTGTGGTGTTGAGTGGTGCTGTGGTGTTGAGTGGTGCTGTGGCGTTGAGTGGTGCTGTGGCATTGAGTGGTGCTGTGGCGTTGAGTGGTGCTGTGGCGTTGAGTGGTGCTGAGTGATGCTGTGGCATTGAGAGATGCTGTGGCATTGAGTGATGCTGCAGCATTGAGTAATGCTGTGGCGTTGAGTGATGCTGTGGCGTTGAGGGATGCTGTGCGATGAGTGGTGCTGTGGCGTTGAGTGGTGTTGTGGCATTGAGCGGTGCTGTGGCATTGAGTGATGCTGTGGTGCTGAGTGGTGCTGTGGCATTGAGGGGTGCTGTTGCATTGAGGGGTGCACAATTCGCAAGAATGAATGTTTATGTGCTCTGGTGACACGAGAACATACATTTACACATAAAATATATGATGAGTTCATTATGGCTGCAGATTAAGCTCACATGCGTCGTAAAACAATGAGGTAACATGAGGAATTGTAGAAGTGCGGCTCGGCCGTGAGGAGACATACAAGGTTGATTAAAAACAAGTGGTGCTGTGGCGTTGAGTGGTGCTGTGGTGTTGAGTGGTGTTGTGGTGTTGAGTGGTGCTGTAGTGTTGAGTGGTGCTGTGGTGTTGAGTGGTGCTGTGGCATTGAGGGGTGCTGTGGTGTTGAGGGGTGCTGTGGCATTCAGTGGTGCTGAGTGATTCTGTGGTGCTGAGTGGTGCTGTGTCGTTGAATGGTGCTATGGTGTTGAGTGGTGCTGTGGTGTTGTGTGGTGCTGTGGTGTTGAGTGGTGCAGTGGCATTGAGTGGTGCTGTGGCGTTGAGTGGTGCTGAGTGATGCTGTGGCATTGAGAGATGCTGTGGCATTAAGTGATGCTGTCGCATTGAGTACTGCTGTGGTGTTGAGTGGTGCTGTGGCGTTGAGTGGTGCTGTGGTGTTGAGTGGTGCTGTGGTGTTGAGTGGTGCTGTGGTGTTGAGTGGTCCTGTGGCGTTGAGTGGTGTTGAGTGATGCTGTGGTGTTGAGAGATGCTGTGGCATTGAATGATGCTGTGGCGTTCAGTAATGCTGTGGCATTGAGTGGTGCTGTGGCGTTGAGTGGTGCTGTGGTGTTGAGTGGTGCTGTGGTGTTAAGTGGTGCTGTGGTGTTGAGTGGTGCTGTGGCATTGAGTGGTGCTGAGTGATGCTGGGGCATTGAGAGATGCTGTGGCGTTGAGTAATGCTGTGACGTTGAGTGATGCTGTGCGCTGAGTGGTGCTGTGGCATTGAGTGGTGCTGTGGCATTGAGTGGTGCTGTGGTGTTGAGGGGTGCTGTGGCATTGAGGGGTACTGCTGCGTTGAGGGGTGCTGTGGCATTCAGAGGTGCTGAGTGATTCTGTGGCGCTGAGTGGTGCTGTGGCATTGAGTGGTGCTGTGGCGTTGAGTGGTGCTGTGGCATTGAGTGGTGCTGTGGTGTTGAGTGGTGCTGAGTGATTCTGTGGCGCTGAGTGGTGCTGTGGCATTGAGTGGTGCTGTGGCGTTGAGTGGTGCTGTGGCATTGAGTGGTGCAGAGTGATGCTGTTGCATTGAGAGATGCTGTGGCATTGAGTAATGCTGTGACGTTGAGTGATGCTGTGCCCTGAGTGGTGCTCTGGCATTGAGTGGTGCTGTGGCATTGAGTGGTGCTGTGGCATTGAGTGGTGCTGTGGTGTTGAGGGGTGCTGTGACGTTGAGGGGTGCTGTTGCGTTGAGGGGTGCTGTGGCATTCAGAGGTGCTGAGTGATTCTGTGGTGCTGAGTGGTGCTGTGGCATTGAGTGGTGCTGTGGTGTTGAGTGGTGCTGTGGTGTTGAGTGGTGCTGTGGCGTTGAGTGGTGCTGTGGCATTGAGTGGTGCTGTGGCGTTGAGTGGTGCTGTGGCGTTGAGTGGTGCTGAGTGATGCTGTGGCATTGAGAGATGCTGTGGCATTGAGTGATGCTGCAGCATTGAGTAATGCTGTGGCGTTGAGTGATGCTGTGGCGTTGAGGGATGCTGTGCGATGAGTGGTGCTGTGGCGTTGAGTGGTGTTGTGGCATTGAGCGGTGCTGTGGCATTGAGTGATGCTGTGGCGCTGAGTGGTGCTGTGGCATTGAGGGGTGCTGTGGCGTTGAGGGGTGCACAATTCGCAAGAATGAATGTTTATGTGCTCTGGTGACACGAGAACATACATTTACACATAAAATATATGATGAGTTCATTATGGCTGCAGATTAAGCTCACATGCGTCGTAAAACAATGAGGTAACATGAGGAATTGTAGAAGTGCGGCTCGGCCGTGAGGAGACATACAAGGTTGATTAAAAACGAGTGGTGCTGTGGCGTTGAGTGGTGCTGTGGTGTTGAGTGGTGTTGTGGTGTTGAGTGGTGCTGTAGTGTTGAGTGGTGCTGTGGTGTTGAGTGGTGCTGTGGCATTGAGGGGTGCTGTGGTGTTGAGGGGTGCTGTGGCATTCAGTTGTGCTGAGTGATTCTGTGGTGCTGAGTGGTGCTGTGTCGTTGAATGGTGCTATGGTGTTGAGTGGTGCTGTGGTGTTGTGTGGTGCTGTGGTGTTTAGTGGTGCAGTGGCATTGAGTGGTGCTGTGGCGTTGAGTGGTGCTGAGTGATGCTGTGGCATTGAGAGATGCTGTGGCATTAAGTGATGCTGTCGCGTTGAGTACTGCTGTGGTGTTGAGTGGTGCTGTGGCGTTGAGTGGTGCTGTAGTGTTGAGTGGTGCTGTGGTGTTGAGTGGTGCTGTGGTGTTGAGTGGTCCTGTGGCGTTGAGTGGTGTTGAGTGATGCTGTGGTGTTGAGAGATGCTGTGGCATTGAATGATGCTGTGGCGTTCAGTAATGCTGTGACATTGAGTGGTGCTGTGGCGTTGAGTGGTGCTGTGGTGTTGAGTGGTGCTGTGGTGTTAAGTGGTGCTGTGGTGTTGAGTGGTGCTGTGGCATTGAGTGGTGCTGAGTGATGCTGGGGCATTGAGAGATGCTGTGGCGTTGAGTAATGCTGTGACGTTGAGTGATGCTGTGCGCTGAGTGGTGCTGTGGCATTGAGTGGTGCTGTGGCATTGAGTGGTGCTGTGGTGTTGAGGGGTGCTGTGGCATTGAGGGGTACTGCTGCATTGAGGGGTGCTGTGGCATTCAGAGGTGCTGAGTGATTCTGTGGCACTGAGTGGTGCTGTGGCATTGAGTGGTGCTGTGGTGTTGAGTGGTGCTGTGGTGCTGAGTGGTGCTGTGGCATTGAGTGGTGCTGTGGCGTTGAGTGGTGCTGTGGCGTTGAGTGGTGCTGTGGTGTTGAGTGGTGCTGAGTGATTCTGTGGCGCTGAGTGGTGCTGTGGCATTGAGTGGTGCTCTGGTGTGGAGTGGTGCTGTGGCGTTGAGTGGTGCTGAGTGATGCTGTGGCATTGAGAGATGCTGTGGCATTGAGTGATGCTGTAGCGTTGAGTAATGCTGTGGCGTTGAGTGATGCTGTGGCGTTGAGGGATGCTGTGCGCTGAGTGGTGCTGTGGCGTTGAGTGGTGTTGTGGCATTGAGTGGTGCTGTGGCATTGAGTGGTGCTGTGGCGTTGAGTGGTGCTATGGTGTTGAGGGTTGTTGTGGCGTTGAAGGGTGCACAATTTGCAAGAATGAATGTTTATGCGCTCTGGTGACACGAGAACATACATTTACACATAAAATGTATGATGAGTTCATTATGGCTGCAGATTAAGCTTGCATGCGTCGTAAAAAAATGAGGTAAAATTAGGAATTGTAGAAGTGCGGCTCGGCCGTGAGGAGACATACAAGGTAGATTAAAAACGAACGTTAGCAAAAAAAGCGCACACATTGCTCGTAAAAGGATGGTGTGAAACGCACAGTAGTTGGCTACGAAGCTATAATGAAATGAGACGCCTAATAAAGGTGGGAAAGAGATACGAACTTGTAGTGTGATGGGGACATAGCAAAGTGGCCTAATAAGAGGACAGCAGCTGCAAACAAATAACGCTAGTTTTGTGAATAGTGATACTAAGTACGTAATGGACCCTAAAGTTGTAGTGAAATGTTTGCAAACAAGTACAGAGTAGTAGTTTGTTAAAATATTTGATAAGAGGCTTAGAATGGTGGAGCAGTCATCACGAGAACTTTGGATGGGGGTCGGGGGCGGGGGAGCCAGCGAGTGGGAGGGAACGAGCATGGGTGTCCAGCTGGCATGTGGCAGACCCGTGAATCTTGTATCCTGCAGGATATAATAGCTCGACCTAAAAAGGATCAAATGGGCATCCCAAATTTCAGGCCCCAGAACACAAAGTGGTCCTCAAATTTAGAGCAGAGAGTTGTCGATAACTCCTGAAATTGCGTTCTGAAAGTAAGAAAAAATTGGTTTTGATAATATATTGTGAGCATGTAGTCTCAATATTGCCTCTATGGATAAGGTGCATACCAGACATTATGTCAGTCCCCAGAAGTCACCAAGGGATTTCAACTCTCTGGAGTGATAGGGATGAAAGTGCTAGCGGCAAATGGTGACCTGCAGAGCGCGTGAAAAACAATCACTTCAGAGCAGCGCATTGCTTTGAAGTCTCATGGCGGGGGCGGGGAGCAGTTTGGGAGGTAAACGAGCATATGGGGATGGGGTGTGAGGCCAAGCGCGCGCCTGGTGAAGCGTCACGCTGCAGTAGACAACATGCATTGGGAGGAATCCGCTTGTTCAAGAGTGTTGTTATCCCTGCAATAGTTCAGATCTATATAAAGCTCGACTTAAAAATGACATTAAAAAGGGAGGGAGGCCTCATGGCCCCCTTCCCGAGGCCTGTTTTGGCCCCCGGGCATGCCCAGATGATCAGGGACCATGTGGTAGCTTAAGACCTCCTGCGGGTGCCGGCTTTGTCCTGGGGCATGGCCAGATGGTCAGGGACTGTGGCGGAGCCTGAAGGCCTCCTGCAGGAGCTATCAGGAACCCTCCAACATTTTTCAACATTTAGCCCGGGGGGTGGCTGTCCCCTGGTTTGGCCCGCAATATGATGCATTTAGCCCCAGGGAGGTGGAGGTCCCCGGGGCTGCATGGGGGGCTGAAGCCCCCCATGTTTTTCTCTACATTTAGCCCTGGGGAGCTAGTGGTCCCCGGAACTGCGAGGGGGCCACATGTGCACCGCATTTCCAAATTTTGCACCAGGGAGTTAGCAGTCCCCGGGGCTGCGGGAACCTGCGCGGGCCCCTGCATCATAATTTTTTTTTGCCCCGGGAACTGACATTCCCGGGGGCTTAAAGAAAACAAAAGCCCGGGAGCCCGCGCTTCACTATTTCTTTTTCATTTTTGTCTGGATTCACGGATCCAGCACTAATCACGCCAAAACTAAAATAATTAAATGCTGTGGGACCCCTGAGCAGGCCTTTTCTAATTTGTTTAAGTTTTTTCACCTTTTTCCTTGTTACTCAGTTCAACTGAGTCACAAGATGGTTGCCAACACTTCCTGTTTAGAACTGTTGGCAGCCAATCCGATCGCAGGTTCAAGATTGGGAGGGTTCGCAGATCCTCTGCAGCCAAATTTGTATATCTGAGAAATGTTTATATTTCTCAGGAAGTACTGATCGGATTTACATCATTTAACAAAAAGAGTGCACTCTGGACCAAGAGCTACCTTTCTGCCAAATTTGGTGTAATTCTGTTCAACAGTTCGGGCTGTAGCTGCGTCAACAGTTTCCTATAGGAATTTACATGGAGAAAAGGCATTTTGGGACCCCCCATTTTCTCAGCCCCTACTTGATGGATAACCCCAAAACTATGAACACAGCAGCTGAAGGGGGTGTGCCATTAGTTTTTAAACTTTCGCGAAGATTCGTCAAATGACCCCAAAAATATTGGCAAAGAATAAACTTGTTTGGAATAGAAAAAGAAAAAAAAAATATATATATATATATATACAAGGACTAAATCTGTATTTACCGTGAGAGCGGACTTCAAGGGAAAGTGGCTGCCGCTGGAGACCGGCTCCAGTATGACTCCTGCTTTCATCTGAAGAGGGGTTAAAGCGGGGCACCAGGCAGTAGAAAATCCACCAAAGGACAAACAAAACGCAATGGAGAACTACAATTACCAGCATGCCCACCAGAGGGAAACGTGAAAAAACGCTATATAAGCATCACTAATTGAAAATGCTGGTACTGCGGGAACTCCAAGCACACAGAATGGCTTACCTTTGAAAAAGTCGAGTGGTCGACGAAACGCGTCAGGAATGCCAAACCTGCAATAATTTAATAAAGAAATTCAGCCCAGTGAAGTGCGACTCCAATTTCCTTAGGCAGAGAATGAAGATTAATGAAATTGATGACGGCGCGGTCCAGCCGTGGGAGCAGCGCACAGTCAGCCAGAGCGCCAAAAATTTCCCTGACAAGGACTAAATCTGTATTTACCGTGAGAGCGGACTTCAAGGGAAAGTGGCTGCCGCTGGAGACCGGCTCCAGTATGACTCCTGCTTTCATCTGAAGAGGGGTTAAAGCGGGGCACCAGGCAGTAGAAAATCCACCAAAGGACAAACAAAACGCAATGGAGAACTACAATTACCAGCATGCCCACCAGAGGGAAACGTGAAAAAACGCTATATAAGCATCACTAATTGAAAATGCTGGTACTGCGGGAACTCCAAGCACACAAAATGGCTTACCTTTGAAAAAGTCGAGTGGTCGACGAAACGCGTCAGGAATGCCAAACCTGCAATAATTTAATAAAGAAATTCAGCCCAGTGAAGTGCGACTCCAATTTCCTTAGGCAGAGGATGAAGATTAATGAAATTGATGACGGCGCGGTCCAGCCGTGGGAGCAGCGCACAGTCAGCCAGAGCGCCAAAAATTTCCCTGACAAGGACTAAATCTGTATTTACCGTGAGAGCGGACTTCAAGGGAAAGTGGCTGCCGCTGGAGACCGGCTCCAGTATGACTCCTGCTTTCATCTGAAGAGGGGTAAAAGCGGGGCACCAGGCAGTAGAAAATCCACCAAAGGACAAACAAAACGCAATGGAGAACTACAATTACCAGCATGCCCACCAGAGGGAAACGTGAAAAAACGCTATATAAGCATCACTAATTGAAAATGCTGGTACTGCGGGAACTCCAAGCACACAGAATGGCTTACCTTTGAAAAAGTCGAGTGGTCGACGAAACGCGTCAGGAATGCCAAACCTGCAATAATTTAATAAAGAAATTCAGCCCAGTGAAGTGCGACTCCAATTTCCTTAGGCAGAGGAGGAAGATTAATGAAATTGATGACGGCGCGGTCCAGCCGTGGGAGCAGCGCACAGTCAGCCAGAGCGCCAAAAATTTCCCTGACAAGGACTAAATCTGTATTTACCGTGAGAGCGGACTTCAAGGGAAAGTGGCTGCCGCTGGAGACCGGCTCCAGTATGACTCCTGCTTTCATCTGAAGAGGGGTTAAAGCGGGGCACCAGGCAGTAGAAAATCCACCAAAGGACAAACAAAACGCAATGGAGAACTACAATTACCAGCATGCCCACCAGAGGGAAACGTGAAAAAACGCTATATAAGCATCACTAATTGAAAATGCTGGTACTGCTGGAACTCCAAGCACACAGAATGGCTTACCTTTGAAAAAGTCGAGTGGTCGACGAAACGCGTCAGGAATGCCAAACCTGCAATAATTTAATAAAGAAATTCAGCCCAGTGAAGTGCGACTCCAATTTCCTTAGGCAGAGGAGGAAGATTAATGAAATTGATGACGGCGCGGTCCAGCCGTGGGAGCAGCGCACAGTCAGCCAGAGCGCCAAAAATTTCCCTGACAAGGACTAAATCTGTATTTACCGTGAGAGCGGACTTCAAGGGAAAGTGGCTGCCGCTGGAGACCGGCTCCAGTATGACTCCTGCTTTCATCTGAAGAGGGGTTAAAGCGGGGCACCAGGCAGTAGAAAATCCACCAAAGGACAAACAAAACGCAATGGAGAACTACAATTACCAGCATGCCCACCAGAGGGAAACGTGAAAAAACGCTATATAAGCATCACTAATTGAAAATGCTGGTACTGCTGGAACTCCAAGCACACAGAATGGCTTACCTTTGAAAAAGTCGAGTGGTCGACGAAACGCGTCAGGAATGCCAAACCTGCAATAATTTAATAAAGAAATTCAGCCCAGTGAAGTGCGACTCCAATTTCCTTAGGCAGAGGAGGAAGATTAATGAAATTGATGACGGCGCGGTCCAGCCGTGGGAGCAGCGCACAGTCAGCCAGAGCGCCAAAAATTTCCCTGACAAGGACTAAATCTGTATTTACCGTGAGAGCGGACTTCAAGGGAAAGTGGCTGCCGCTGGAGACCGGCTCCAGTATGACTCCTGCTTTCATCTGAAGAGGGGTTAAAGCGGGGCACCAGGCAGTAGAAAATCCACCAAAGGACAAACAAAACGCAATGGAGAACTACAATTACCAGCATGCCCACCAGAGGGAAACGTGAAAAAACGCTATATAAGCATCACTAATTGAAAATGCTGGTACTGCGGGAACTCCAAGCACACAGAATGGCTTACCTTTGAAAAAGTCGAGTGGTCGACGAAACGCGTCAGGAATGCCAAACCTGCAATAATTTAATAAAGAAATTCAGCCCAGTGAAGTGCGACTCCAATTTCCTTAGGCAGAGGATGAAGATTAATGAAATTGATGACGGCGCGGTCCAGCCGTGGGAGCAGCGCACAGTCAGCCAGAGCGCCAAAAATTTCCCTGACAAGGACTAAATCTGTATTTACCGTGAGAGCGGACTTCAAGGGAAAGTGGCTGCCGCTGGAGACCGGCTCCAGTATGACTCCTGCTTTCATCTGAAATGGGGTTAAAGCGGGGCACCAGGCAGTAGAAAATCCACCAAAGGACAAACAAAACGCAATGGAGAACTACAATTACCAGCATGCCCACCAGAGGGAAACGTGAAAAAACGCTATATAAGCATCACTAATTGAAAATGCTGGTACTGCGGGAACTCCAAGCACACAGAATGGCTTACCTTTGAAAAAGTCGAGTGGTCGACGAAACGCGTCAGGAATGCCAAACCTGCAATAATTCAATAAAGAAATTCAGCCCAGTGAAGTGCGACTCCAATTTCCTTAGGCAGAGGAGGAAGATTAATGAAATTGATGACGGCGCGGTCCAGCCGTGGGAGCAGCGCACAGTCAGCCAGAGCGCCAAAAATTTCCCTGACAAGGACTAAATCTGTATTTACCGTGAGAGCGGACTTCAAGGGAAAGTGGCTGCCGCTGGAGACCGGCTCCAGTATGACTCCTGCTTTCATCTGAAGAGGGGTTAAAGCGGGGCACCAGGCAGTAGAAAATCCACCAAAGGACAAACAAAACGCAATGGAGAACTACAATTACCAGCATGCCCACCAGAGCGAAACGTGAAAAAACGCTATATAAGCATCACTAATTGAAAATGCTGGTACTGCGGGAACTCCAAGCACACAGAATGGCTTACCTTTGAAAAAGTCGAGTGGTCGACGAAACGCGTCAGGAATGCCAAACCTGCAATAATTTAATAAAGAAATTCAGCCCAGTGAAGTGCGACTCCAATTTCCTTAGGCAGAGGAGGAAGATTAATGAAATATATATATATATATATATATATGTATATATATATATATATATATATATATATATATATATATATATATATATATATATATATTGCCTACTGGCGGTCGCCAGTAGGTAGTTATAGTTAGGATTGATTTCCATAGGGAAATCGCAACATTCTATTTGGAATAACTTTGGCGCCGGTTGAGGAATCAGCCTGAATTTTTCAGCAACTTTGCCTCGCGGCTCTCCGCTCCTTCCCTGAAAGTTTGGGGGGGATTCGTCAAGCGGGGGCCAAGATAAAAGGGGGGTCCCAAAACTTGTTTTCCCCATGTTAATTTCCATAGGGCGGTCTGTCGCACTTTTAGCTCGAACGGCTGAATGGATTTTCACCAAACTTGGCAAAATTGTAGGGACTGGTAGCCCGATGTGCCTTTGCTATGTCTCAAGATATGTGCTCCAGAGGATTTTGAGTAATTTAGGTTCAAAAAAATGTATATATCTGTAAGCGCGCCCCGGTGCGCGTACCGGGCAGCGCTCCGGGCGCGCCACGCTACTTGCGCAGGGGAAGCTGATTGGCTCTTGGGTGTCTGTAAACATTCTAAACAGTCCGCAGCGGCCACAATCTTGTGTCTCGGTAGGATCGAGACACAAGAGGTGGCAAAAAACAAAGGGGAAATGACCAAAAGGGGGCAGGGTACACCCCCCCTGACCCCCTAGGTTTGATGTGGGGGCCATAAAAGGGTCCCTCGGGTAAAAAAAACAAATTTAATTTTTTTTCGATTTTCGCGGGGGGCGCCCGGTACGCGCACCGGGGAGCGTACCGGGGAGCGTACTTTGCGGAAAAATAGTGAAAATAATAGTGTAAAATAATCATTTTGAGTGATTACAGGTAGGGTAGCTCTGAAAAGAGCTTTTGGGTTCTGTGGCTGTTTTAGGTACCTACAAGTACGTCCCACACACACCCACATGCACACAACCCCACACCCCCACACTCACACACTCCCCACACACACCTCACACACGCACACCTCCACCCACACCCAAACACCCCACACCCCCACACCGACACATTACACATCCACACCCACAACCACACATCCCACACACCCAGACACACACCTCACCCCCAACACACACACACGCACACACAGATACCTCACAGACACACCTCACACATCCCACACACCTCCCCCCACACACACACGCACACCTCACAGACACATCCACACATCCCACACATATACACACATCCTACACACATACCCCCCACACCCACACACACCCCACACCCACCTCACACACCCACACTTCCATCTACACCCAAACACCCCACACACCCACACACACACCTTACACACCCACATCCCCACCCACACCCACATACCCCACACACATATACACCTCATCCCCCCCAGACACACACACACACACACACACACCTCACAGACACACCCCGCACATCCCCCACACACACCTCCCCCACCCCCACACATGGGGAAAACTCAGTGAAACACTAAAATAATAATTTAAAGTGCTTAGAGGTAGGGTATCTCTGAATAGAGTTGTTGTGTTGTGTGGGTGATTTAAGTACCAACATGTAGGTACCAATGCAGAGTCTTAAATTCAATGTACACCGTTTACTCTGTAGATAATTTGCATGTTGTTAGAGAAGTTATTGTGGTATATGGAATCCATACCATAGTCTGTCAGGAAAACATAAAGAACATGGAGGCAGGAGATGAAAAAGAGATGTCAAATACACATTGGAGATAATATAGTGGGAGAAAGGAAGTATCTATGAGCAAAATTACTATGTAAAACAAAAAAGTTGCACAGTATACTATAAGTCTGACTTTACATTATAATCAATTTGGTAGTAGTTTAAGAATTACATATAAAAATGAATAATGTCTCAAACAGTTTTAGAATTATTAAATATGAATTTATTTTTGAGATTCATTTTCAAAATTTGATAGAACGTCTAACATTTGACTGTCCAAAATGTCCTCTTTTTGAGTGAACATAACTTCCAACATTTGACTGTCAGAAACGTCCTCATATTGAATTAACAAATCCACAGATTCTACACATTGTAGAAGTTCATGGTCCCGTGATTCATCCATGAATTCCAAGTCATTGGGTTCAATGATTTCCTCATTGTTCATCTCTAGGACAATTTCAAAGGAAACGTTCTGTTCTCTTTCCATTTTTGTGCTGAAATTTGCATTAAAAAAAAATCAGTAGAAATATGGCACTGTTGGGTTTAAGTTCAGACAGGTAGTTTTCATTTTTTAACAGTGAAGTTAACTTTGGGCAATGTATGGTAACAGGCAGGAAGTAGAAATATAAAAAAGTGCCTGTGAAGAAACGTAAGTAAATTCATAATTATAGCAGAGAAGCCTAAGTCAATCCATAAATATAACAGAGGAGCCTATCTCTATATATAACTATAGCAGAGGGACAGTAAATAACTATCAGAAAACGTTTTTAAAAAATAACTTAAAGTGCCCCTTACAAATTATCAACTTACTTTATAGAGAGGTGAAAAAGACAAAATGCGAAAATCCTTTCAAGATGTACCTCAGGTAGTTGTAGTCAAAATGGCCGTGTTTCCCTCTCATTTTTCATTTATATTCATGTACATAACCAATCAAATGTCAGAAAAAATAAATAGAAAATGAAAGTAACATTTTAATTGGTTGTCAATTCTAACACTTCAGATGTGTTTTTGTGAAGTAATTTACCTCAGGGTATTTAGAGAGGTCTACAGGCTAAATGGCTCAATGGAATTCCATCGAATTTGGGAAAATGGTAGGGGTTGCTATGTAGTATGAGCTATTCTATATTTGGTGAAAGTGTCTCCAGTGGTTTTTATGTAAATTAACTTTTAACATTTTTTTAGAGCGCTTCCCGGTGCGCGCCCCGGTACGCGTACCGGCAGCGCTACGGCAGTCCTCCATTTTGTTTTCGGTAGATTTAAGACAGAAAATGGAGGACAAACAACGTTGGGAATGGGTATAAGGGGGCATCGTAGGCACTCCTTGACCCTCTAGGTTTTCTGAGGGGGTCTTAGGAGGTCCAAATAGGCCAAAAAAATAAATATATATATATTTTTCGCGGGGGGAGCGCCCGGTACGCGCACCGGGAAGCGTACCGGGGAGCGTACTATGGTGAAAAATAGTGTAAAAAGTTAGAAAAAGATAATCATTTGGAGTGATCAGAGATAGGGTAGCCCTGAAAAGGGCTTTTGGGTTCTGTGGCTGATTTAGGTACCTACAAGTAGGTACCAATGCACAGTCTTAAATTCAGGAGGAATATTCTATTCCCCTCATCTGAAAAGTGCACACCATCTCCCCTGTAGATATCTTGCATGTTGTAAAGCAAGTTATTATTGTATATTGAACCCATTCCATAGTCTCTCATGTAAGCAGAAACAGATTTATTCACATGTTTCCGTGCTTTCTCAAATTGTGGACAAAATTGATTGGACCACTTCCATTTCTGTCTTTGGCATATATTGGAATATACCTAGGCAGTTTGAGGAAAAAGTGCCATCAATTGATCAAAGGTGTCCTTTATAAGCATTTCCAGACCTACCCCAGTCAAAGTGCCCAAGTCATTTCCTCCACAGTGCACAATTAAAAGGTCAGGGTGTGGCAAATGCAAAAAGGTTTTCACCAATGGTATCAATTGGTGACATTTCAATCCTCTCTGGCCAATCCATTTAATCTTCACATTTGGTAAGTCAAGGTTGTGAAAATTTCTGGTAGCTGCATACCTTTGAGCCCAGTGGATATAGCTATGTCCAATAATCCAGACAGAATACATGGTGAGAGGAGATTCTGAGCCAAAATACATTTCCTCTATGCAAACAAACTCAAGATGCTTCCTACACTGAGTTAACACAGGTAACATCATTGTAAAGAGTCAAATTGACACCTGTGTCTAAGAATGCAGCAGAGATAGGCTTCATGAAGCCTAGTCCACTGCACTCTTAGACACAAGCCTCACCACCTATGCTCCCCAGGAAAGCCCAAACATGTACCTTTTTGCCCCATATTTAAAAATTGACGCATGTAGGTAGATGCGTCACTTTTTAAACCTCTGCGCCACATTATACTAAAAAATGTAAAAACCATTCATTTTCTCCAAAATCGTTTTTGACATCTCATTTAGGAAACACAGCACAGATCCTATGTACAATCATCTGCCTCACAGCAGGGATAAGACTGAGGCAAACCTTGCACCTGCCTCACAACAGGGATAAGACTGAGGCAAACGCTTTCACATGGAGCTTCACAATTTTACAAAATACAATTCCTCTATGCAAACAAACTCAATATGCTTCCTACACTGACTTAACACAGGTAACATCATTGTAAAGAGTCAAATTGACACCTGTGTCTAAGAATGCAGCAGAGATAGGCTTCATGAAGCCTAGTCCACTGCACTCTTAGACACAAGCCTCATCTCCTACGCTCCCCAGGAAAGCCCAAACATGTACCTTTTTGCCCCGTATTTAAAAATTGACGCATGTAGGTAGATGCGTCACTTTTTAAACCTCTGCGCCACATTATACTCAAAAATGTAAAAACTATTTATTTTCCCCAAAATCGTTTTTGACATCACATTTAGGAAACACAGCACAGATCCTATTTACAATCATCTGCCTCACAGCAGGGATAAGACTGAGGCACACGCTTTCACATGGAGCTTCACAATTTTACAAAATACAATTCCTCTATGCAAACAAACTTAATATGCTTCCTACACTGATTTAAAACACAGGTAACATCATTGTAAAGAGTCAAATTGACACCTGTGTCTAAGAATGCAGACAGGGATATGCTTCAGGAAGCCTAGTCCACTGCACTCTTAGATACAAGCCTCACCACCTAGGCTCCCCAGGAAAGCCCAAACATGTAAATTTTTTGCCCATATTTAAAAAGTGATGCATGTAGGTAGATGCGTCACTTTTTAAACCTTTGCGCCACATTATACTCAAAAATGTAAAAAACATTTATTTTCCCCAAAATCGTTTTTGACATCACATTTAGGAAACACAGCACAGATCCTATTTACTTTTTTTTTTTTTTTTAAAGTCTTATTAGGCATCAGCAGAAAAAGAAAACAGAAAGAACAAAAAGATAAACACCTATACACATCGAGTCAAAGGCAGAAAAAACGAATATGATTCACTTCCAGAATTTCTCACTTTTCAATCCAATTAGTAACTGGTAACCATAATTTACAACCAAATGTCTTCCTTCTTATAGCTTTCAGTTTATACAATGCAATTTCAAGATGATACAGAGAGAGAAGCTTATTTCGCCACAAAATAATATTTGGTGGTTCTTCATCAAGCCAGCCGGACGTGACGCAGAAACGGAAAACAGACATACTTATAAACACAAACCCAGATACTAAATCTGAGATTGAGTTAGAGGCATTTTCTTCACACCCGAACATAACCAAAGATGCGGTTAATTTAATTGAAATACCCAATTCGGCTGTGAGAAAATGCTCCACATCGACAATAAATTTTGCCAATCTTGGGCAATTAAAAAACATGTGAATAGCGTCAGCTCCATAAAGATTACAGCGACTACAACTCGTCCCACGTCCGACGCTCCATTTGGCTATCTTCCCCGATGTATAATACAATCCGAATATAGACATATAATGCTGACTGATTAATGACCCATTCATTAAAACCTTTCTAGCGATTGCTAAACTTCTCTCTATATTTAGAAAGGGGATATTTAATTTCTGCTGCCATTTGCTCGCCACCACCTCTAAATCATCCTCTCTTTTTTCCAAAATTTATTGATACAAAAATCCGATTCTTTGTCGGTGTTCTATTGCTTCTAGGATTTCAATTTTCTCCAAAAATATTAATGACTGTGAGAGCTTTTGTAGGCAGAAGCTTCGAACCTGGAGGTATTTAAATAAATCGGATCGATGTATGTGATAAGTGTTTATCAAATATTCAAATGAAACAAAGTCTTTTTCTATAAACAGATCCCCTAGTTTATTAACACCTAAATCATTCCACCTATGCATTACCCCGTCCTGAAATATCGCCGGCAAAAAAGAACATTTCTGCAAGGGTGTATATTTCGTTAAATTTATATTGAGACAGCATTTCTTCTAAACAGCTCGCCAGATGGAGTAAGCTGTATCAAATATCTTAAACTTAGTTTTTTTGTAATAACTGGGCTCTATGATCCTGTTTAGACATTGTTTCGCCTCTGTCCCCAAGAGCATTTCATAAATAGAAGGGGTCAGGCATTCCTCCAAATGATCCTCTGGTAATAGAAGTACACCCATATATTGCATTATAGCCATCCAATGATAAATTTGAAAATTTGGCACAGCCCATCCCCCTCTTTCTCGGGGTAATTCACAACTTTTAAGTGCTCTCCTAGCTCGACGATACCCCCATAAAAAACTAGAGCTCATTCTCTCCAGCCGTGCAAAGTAGCCGGATGGAATTAACAGAGGTATAGCTCGGAAAATATATAAAAATTTTGGGAAGATAAGCATTTTTATCAAATTGCTGCGACCTAGTAGGGATAGTCTCAAATTATTAACCCTTTCTAAAATCTTATTTGATGATGCTATTACTGGCTCTAAATTAATTGGAATAATTTCCTCAATATTAGCCGAAGATGATGCTATTACTGGCTCTAAATTAATTAGAATAATTTGCACAGATCCTATTTACAATCATCTGCCTCACAGCAGGGATAAGACTGAGGCAAAATCTTGCACCTGCCTCACAACAGGAATAAGACTGAGGCAAACGCTTTCACATGGAGCTTCACAATTTTACAAAATACAGTTCTATATAACTATATAACTCAATATTTTCTTGGGAGGCATAGGTGGTGAAGCCTGTGTATAAGAGTGCAGTGGACTTAGACATAGGTCTCATCTTCTTTGTACTTGTGGACAGAGCTGTCTTCCACTATACTCTTCAATACAGGCCTCACCTTTTGTGCACCCCTGGAGAATCCTCACCTGATCTGTAACCCTGTATAGATTGTTTGCTTTTTGTCATTGCTTTGTTGTTTGATAATAGTGGTCTATAATGTGCTATTTTTTTATTTAACACAGATTGAAATCCACATTTGAAGAGTAAGCAAACATGCCCACTAGGGAAAGGAAAAGAAAAGGATGTAACCGCCAAAAATCAAAAACAGCAATGGAATTACAGCACTCTTCCACAACAAATACTTCAACAAACAGGATCCAAGCTCCTGGTAAGAGAACTAAGTCTTTCTTACGTAACATATGTACTTTAAAAAAAAAAATGGACAGCATGTAGAAAAAGAGAATGACAGAGTAAATTTGAAAAGGAAGGAGAGAACCTCAAAGAATCCTACAACTGGAGCAGGAGAGAATAATACGTATAGGAATAGAAGGCAGAATCAGTTTAGAGACATTCGTAAACGAATGTTTCGCAATAGGGTGGTTTTAAATTTGTTAAAAAACATTAGGAAAGGTAAACAGAGAGCTGCTTTTTATAAGAAAAAGAAAAGTGTAGAGAAGATTGTTGATCAGGCTTTTGAAGTTAAGAAAAAATTATTTATTTTAGTAATTAATAGAATTAGGACACTTAACAAGACAATTGATGTTTTCAAATCAAACAGTAGATGGAAAAGAGTAATTAATCGGACTAATTTTTGTAACGTTTTTTCGGGAGAATGGATGCACAGTTCAAGTTGTGAGCCATTTTTTAATGAGGAGAGTTACTTCCAGGATAATGATTTAGTGCATGCAGTTGACACCAGTGGTCGAGCGTATGAAGTGAAAGACGGTTGTCCGATTGAAAAAGAGAAACTTGTGCCTAGAGAACTAGAAGAGGTGTTAACTGATGAAGTTTTAGGGAGACGTACTAAGGGTCCAGTGTACACTTGGAAGTGTAGTAGTATTTGTAGTGTGCAACAGGAATCAATTGATTTGTTTTGTAATTTCTTACGTACATATAGTAAGAAAAGTATAAAGCAGAAAGTGAAGTTGTTGCAAGACTTAGATCCTTGCAGAGTGAGAGGAATCACAGGTTTGCAAGGCCATTCACTGGCTTGTCTTTCTAGAAAATTCTGTCAGAGTGTTTTTCATCATTTTAGGATGTTAGCAGTGCATCATACCAAAATGAGGAAATTAGTGAGAATGTTGTATTATGCAAAAAGTCCCGCACTTAAGCTTAAACAATTAAACAGTGCTCTTTTGCATGGAACTGAATTAGATGTGAAGAAGATGTGTGAAGAAATTGAGATTTGTTATTTTCGTGAAAAAGAGGACAGTGTAGAAATTGAGACAGCAATTCAAGGTAATGTGGAAGACAATGTACAGATTTTAAATACAGAAAAGTTTGAGCAGGAAATTACCAGGTTTAAGGTGAAATCAAGTGAAAGGCCGAATTTTACTTGTGTGTGTTGTCGACGGACTCATTATAAGATTCAGACTAGGTTAGTTGATTTATATGCAAAAAGTGAAAAGATGGATAATTATGAGTGGAAAGATTTAGCAACTTATTTGTGGGTGGAGAATTGTTTTGATTTGAGTTCTGATGAGCGTATTTGTAAATATTGTTATGATAAATTAAATCAAAACAGAATGCCTGCTAGAGCTGTTCATAATAATTTGGAGTTGGTAGACATTCCCCGTGAATTGATGGATTTAAATACATATGAGTCTATTTTGATTCAATGTGTCCATCCTTTTCAGGCAATTGTTCGCATGGAGCCTAAGATAGGGAAATTGCCTCCTACAGATTTGCAGAGAGGATTAAAGGGAAGAGTTGTTTATTTGCCCCTAGATTTGAAAAAAAATATTGATACAATTGGTATAGAAAAAGTAGAAGAGGAACCTTTAGTTATTCTAGTTAATGGGGTTCCAACAAAGAGTAAACAAATCTGGCAAGATTTAGTGGATGTTAGGAAAGTCAAAAAGGCAACGTTGTATTTAGTCAAAAACAATGAGTACTACAAAGATGTATGTGTTGCAGCAGAGGAAACAGCTGCAGATGAAGACAGTGATTGTTCAGGCGGCCAAATTGAAAAAGTTGATGTGTCTAGAAGTGAAGAAATATATGAACATTATACTGTTCATCCTTTGCATTCCAATGAAGTAATGGGGAATGCAATTGAATTGTTTCAAATGAAAACAGCAAAAGGAAGTCCCATTAGTGTATGGGAAGAAAGTTTGGAAGCTCGTTGTTTCCACAGCAATTTCCAACAGGTCGAGGTGGACGATATGACGATCGACCACTTCAAATTCCTGCATCTGAATATCGAACTGTAAGATTATATGCTGAAGATGCAAGGTTTCGTCAATGCATTCCCTATTTGTTTCATCTACTGTATGAAAGAGACTTGTCTGGGCTTTCTTATGCAGTAAACCATATTCTGAAAAGTGGGGCACATCTGCAAAATGTTTCGGCGAGGGACTTTATGGAGAAAGTGAATCTGCAAGATAATATTTTAGAATCTCATCTAATCAATCTCATGGCATGTCAGCGTGGTACAAACGAGTATTGGTACCGTCCCCATGGGGAATTGAAATGTATGCTAAGAAACTTAGGAACTCCTACATGGTTCCTCACTCTTAGCTGTGCCGAGTATGCATGGGAGGACTTACTTCAATTTCTACGACAGGCCAATGCTAATATACAAAATACAGACTTCAAAACACCTGGAGAACTGTGTTCTTTGGATCCAGTGAATGTATGCAGATATTTCAATCATAGATTTGAAGCTATGATGTCTTTTATTACCAACAAAAAAAATCCTCCCCTTGGAGAGGTTTTGGATTTCTTTTGGAGAAAGGAGTATCAAGCGAGAGGTGCTCCTCACATACATATGTTGTTATGGATTAAAGATGCACCCAAATTTGGAACAGATTCAGATGAGACAATGATGAGCTTCATTGAAAAGTATTCAACATGTGCTGTTCCGAAAACTACCAAAGAAAACAATTTAAGGCAACAAGTTTTACGCTTTCAATCCCATCGTTGTGGAAAGTACTGTCGTCGAAAATTCAGAAACAAGGACAAGTTCTACACAAAATGTCGTTTCGCTTTTCCACGACCAGTGATTTCTAAAGGAAGAGTAAATAATTTGATGTCTTCTCTGCGACATACTGTGACGAGAAAATCACCAAAAAATACATACAATTTAAAAAGAAACGAAGAGTCCAAGTACATCAACGACTACAACCCAGTGATTTTGTCCATGTGGAATGCTAACATGGATATTCAATTCGTTGCTGACAAATCTATTGCTGTGGCTCGATATGTGACGTCTTACATCACAAAAAAAGAAAAGACAGAACTGAATGAAATGTGGGAGGACATTTCACATGAAAAGAGCCTAAAGAAGAAATTGTACAGTTACAGTCTGAAGATGTTGTCGCATCGAGAAATTGGAGCATATGAATGTTCTGATCGATTGTCGTCAGCAAGTCTCTATGCCAAATCTAGAACCATCATTTGGGTGAGTCTAGATCTTGCTGCAACACGAAATTGAGTTTTGAAATCTGTACAAGAGATAGAGTATTTGGCGGAGAAAGAACCAGAAAGTACAGATATTTTGAAGACAAACATGTTGGATACATACTATCCAAATAGAAGTCCTCACCTTGAGAACGTTTGTCTCTATGAAGTTCTGCAAAGATATATTTATAAGCGGAACATCAGAGAAGATATCAATAATGGAATATATGGAATCATTGGATGTGAAGGATGTCTAGTGAAACAGAAAAAAGGTCATTTGATTAATCATCGAAAATTGAGTCAAAAGAGAATTTTACTATTTGGCTCTTTTGCAACTCTTTAAACCATGGCGAGAAGAAGAGGAACTACTTGGAGATTTTCTCTGTTATGAAGACTCTTTTAATGCTACGAAGGATACAATAGAATGTCCTGTTTTTCCAAATTATCTGCAAATGTTGAATGAAGAAATAGAGCAAGAATCAACAATTGCTGCAGAGATTGCGAGAGATAGTTCTCAAGGCAGTCAGAGTTCTGCTTCATTGAGTCAGGATCCACTAGGAGGACCAATTATCCAAAATGAAGCTGCCACTGCCATGGATGAAGTGGAAAGAGCTATGGAGCAAGCTCAAGAGGATGTAATTAATTTAGAAGATTTGGTGAAACAATTAAACCTTGAGCAGAAACTGATATATGACGAAGTCATAGAACAGGTTGAACATGGATTGAGTCATGAGAAGAAAGAGTGCTCATGTACATCATTTATGCCTGTCCAACTGTATGTGAGTGGAGAAGCGGGAACTGGAAAAAGTTTTCTGATTAAAGCAATTGCATCTTATCTGCAGAAAAGGACTGAATCAACGCTGTCTTGTGTTGTTACCGCTCCAACTGGGCTGGCAGCACATAATATTAAAGGGATTACTTTACATCGTTTACTGATGCTGCCAGTGGAGCATGATAACAAATTGCAATATCACAAGCTATCTGGAGATGCGTGTTCCGAAGTTTCGAGAGTCCTGAAGAAAATGAAACTTCTTATCATTGATGAAGTAAGCATGGTGTCAAATATAATGCTTGCTTTTGTGCATTTGAGAATGCAAGAAATTCTTAGAACAGACTATGATGTTTTATTTGGACGAAAACATATTATTGTTTTTGGAGATCTTCTGCAGTTGACTCCAGTGAAAGGACAACCTGTGTTCAAAATGCTCACACGTGAAGATACCAGGAAGTGCCTAGGAAAAATTGGAAACGTTAATATATGGTTAAACTTCAAATATGCAGAACTGCTTCAAAATATGCGGCAGGCAAAGGATGAAGATTATAAAAATATTTTACAAGATGTAAGAGTAGGAAAAATAAGTCAGCAAGGGAAAGAAGCTTTACATGGACGGTTAATTTCTAATTTGTACCCAAATGAAAACATTCTTCCAGAGAATATTTTTAAGAAAATTAACGAGAAGAAATCTGCCATATGTTTGATGCCTACTCTGAAAGAATGTTCCATGTTAAACAACAAAATGCTGAAGTTAGAAAATGAAGTGATAGTGAAACTGGAAGCTATAGATAAAATAGAGCATATGGGAGCAACAATTATTTTGTCAGAAAATTTGAAATCAAAATTGGATTCATTGAAGAAGACTATATCTAAAACTGCTGGTTTTGAAAAGACTCTGAATGTGTGTTTAAATTGTCGTATTATTTTGAGAAGGAATTTAAATGTTGAAAGAGGTCTGGTAAATGGAGCAATGGGTCATGTTGTTGGTTTTGTGAATTACAAAAATAGAGATGGAATTGAAATTTTAAAAATTAAATTTGATGGCATTGACGAAATAGAACAAATTTGTCGTTGTTCAGCTAGATTTTTGCTTGTGAAAGACTTACATGTTCGCCGAAAACAGTTTCCAGTTTGTTTGGCATATGCAGTGACAATTCATAAATCTCAAGGTTTAAGTGTAGATAGTGCTTTGGTGAACATTGGAAGTTCTGTGTTTAAAGAGGGTATGGCATATGTGGCATTATCACGAGTGAGAACTTTATCAGGATTGTACTTGATTGAGTGTGATGAAACAAAGATTTGTGCTGATCTAGATTGTGTTAAAGAATACAATAGGTTAAGAAGAGAGTATGCTCCACATTTGCCTCAATATCCTCTGATTGAAAAACGTGTGGTAGGCCGAAAAAGAAGAAATGAGAGTAATTGCAGTAAGGTAGTAGCAAAAAGACAAAAAATAGATGAACCTGTAATTGTAAGCAGAAAGAAAAATGATTCTGTTGAAGATGTTGTTGGATTTCAGTTTGAAAACAGTTCTGGTGTCAACTGCTATACTAATGTAGTAGTTAATGTTGTTTTTTTTCTTCAAAATTTACAAAAACAGATTGTCGAAAATCAAGAACAAACATTGTGCTGTTTATTGAATTCTGTGTTAGAGAAATGTAGTAGTGATAGAGGAAAAATAGAAAGTGTTTCACAAATTAGGAATCTTGTAGACATATGTTCAGGTCAAAATCAATTTTCACAGATAATTCAGCAGGATTGTCAGGAATTTTTAATGTATATGTTTAATGCGTTGGAAGATGAAGGAGTAGATATAAAAAATCTTTTTAATCTTTCTTATCAATGGCAACATGACTGATAACTGTGCTTCATCAAGGACTACTAGAATAGACACTGAAAGATTTATATATTTGACTTTACCAGACTGCAAATTAGTGCCTTTTAATAATCTAGTTAAAGCAGCTGATCACAATATGGTGTGTACCCAATGTAAGTCTACAATGCTGTCCACATTATTTCTACAAAATTATGGTCACTATGTCATTTTAATGTTCCAACGATGTAGACCTGATGGAACTAAATTGACAACTTCTATTAAAAATTTGGTGGCTTCACAGTTATCGATATCAGGAAGAACCTTTGCAACTGTAGCTATTATTTTTCATGATGGTCCTTCTACAACATCAGGACATTACACATGCTATTTAAAAACTTCTAAAGGTTGGACCCAATGTAACAACACTCATTTGACTTTCAAACAACGTTTGCCTTTTGGCTTTATAAATTCATACCTAGTGTTTTTACAGCCAAAATTTAGGTAAAAGTAATTGGCATATGAAGACGGGAGTAGTTCATAAAGGTTATTTTGCTGTTTAAAAATATATTCTGAGTAAAAGTGTTCCAGGCAATATAAAAAATTGACTTGTCATATAGGTACTGTAATTGGATCTCATAATAAGTGAAGTTAATATTATACAAAATGATGAACATGAGTGAGTCAGAGATGGTTATACAAATAATTAAATATTGTGAAAATGTTGTAGAGCCTTTCTTTCAGAACGTCGGGAAAAAGATCATTTCAGAGTGCCTTAGAATTAATTTGAACATATACTCATACATCTGACACTATTTGGCCAAATGGAAAGGTGCAGGAATGAGTAAAGAGTCATGACTGAAAAAAGGAGTATATGAAAATATTGAAAATATTTCAGATGTTCTTGGAGCTTTTCTTCTAGAAAGTCGATGAAATGGATTTTTAAGTGAACAGCAAAGTACTTTCCAACGAGAAAAGGACCACCATGATACAGTATTTGGCCTCTAAGAAAAGTAAGTCAATCTAACTTTAGCGTACATTTGTCATTTGTCAGTATCTAAGGTTTTTTTTAAAACACAATCTTTTAGATTGTGTTTTTTTTCCCGCCTTCATATGATGAGTAATTTGAACTCACTCTTTTAAGTGAAATTCAATATATTCTGAGAACAGAAAAAATAAACTTTGTAACATGTTGTCCAAGTTATTTTATACTTTGGATTGTGTAAATTAAATTGTATTCCCATTCTCTGACATTTACTTTCCTTTTTCCATCCTCTTTCAGCTCTTTTTACTCACTTATAATGTCTTTCTCTCACTCTCTGTAACTCCCGTTCCCTTACTCCACTTCTTTGACAACCCCTCATTTTCATTTCAACTGTGTGTATCCCGTCTCTCCCTTGCATAACTTTTCAGCTTTCAGTCTTTCTGCTTTACTTCTCTTTTCTGTATTTTACTCTTTTGCTATTTTAGTCATTCCTGTTTACTCACTCAGCAGTATTATTGCACTCTATCACTATAAATCACCCACTCTCCTTAGCTTACCTTTGTTTGCTTCTTACTTTTTACCTCTTCTCTCTGTTTTTCGTTCACTATTTCTATGTCCTCAGTGCCTCACTCTACTTGTGTTATGTTCACTTGTGTTTATCTACCTTCTATCACTTCTTTTACAACAACTTCACTGCTCCTTTCTCATAGTTCTTCATCCCATTTCTTTTACTCTGGTTCCATTACTATCCCTCATTTCTTTTCTTTCAATGTCCTTCTCTTTACTTTCATCACCAAATTATTTTTTTCTCAGTACCACTGTTTTAGTCATCTTCTCCTTTCTTTCCTTCTTTTTGCTCACTTACTCATTTCCTTTTCTCACTCATTGTACTCCACCTCACTCCCTTTTTCTATTAATGGGTCTACCTTATAACTTTCTCAGTCCATTTTCCTCAATTGTTGTATATTATCCTGTCTCCCTTCATCCTTTCATTCTATGACTGTTCTTCATTTACTCTCAGTTATCTTATTTTCCTCATTCTTCTAAATGCATCCTTAATTAGACTGTTTTCTGTCTCAGTCATTATCTTTTTACTTACTACTGTTTCCTTATTTAGTTTTGGTAACTCACATTGTTTTAGTATCTTTCTTACCTTCATTTCATTTCTCTGTTCTTCTCTCTCTTTTTCTCAGTGAATCTATATGCCTTACTCTTTGTAATTTGCTCTCCTTCTATTTCTTTTTCCCTCTTTTTGTCCTTCTACCTTAGTTTATTTCCCTTTCTGTGTTCTTCACTCTAACTTTATTTCTAAATAGAGCGTTATTATTTTTAACCTTTTCATTTGGATCTTTTAATTTAAAATACATATTTTACTAATTATAACTTATTTTTTCTTCTCTCTTTCACAGATAAAAAGTGTAGTTAAAAAATGTATTTATTATATGGTAAGTATGACTAAAAAAATGTAGTTTGTGATCACCCTTTGCTTTAAGCTCACTAACATTTTCTTAATCTACCACACTCCTGTGTCTTTACTCTGTTTCACTCACTTATTCTTATTCTACATGTTTACTCCCCTTTTCCGATTTCCCATCTCATATTCAACTTCTTTCAATCCCTTTTCTTTACTTTACTTACCCTCTAATCCCTTCCTTTGCTTCTTCACTCATTCTCTTTTTCCTAATTATTTACCTTACTCCTACACATACACCTCATCCCTATTCCAACACATACACACACCTGTAACATACACCCCACACACACCACACACACACCTCATACACACAAAAAATCCCCCCACACACACTCCTGAAACACACACACACATTCCATACCCACACATACATCGAACACATATACACCCCACACTCATACACTCCTCACACATATTTCACACACCCTCACCTCCACCCACACTGAAACACTCCACACAGCCACACCCACAGACACACCTTACACACCCACACTGCGACCTACACCCACTGACTCCCTATAAGTCACACACACTGCATTACTTATCTTTTTTTGCTATTTTACTCAAGCCCATTCAGGTACTGTTTCCTTTACTCTATTTGTCCTTTCTCTTTGTCACTCCACATGTGTTTTCGTAATTCAATGTTTCTCCCTCTTTCACCTCTCTTTACTTATACTACCTGGTCTTTTCTCACTTTTCCTCATTGTTCTTTATTTATCGTGATTCAGCCACTACCCTTCATTCTCCATTTTTTACTGTCCTTTCTTTTTCTTGTAACAGCGAATCACAGTCTCACACTATCTCTACTTTAGTGTTCTTCCTCTCTCTTCCTTTCTTTCGCTCCTTTAGCCATTTTACTTTTTTCACTTTCATCCAATTACACCTTCTCTAATTTTTTACTATGTAATAAACAATCCCTCTGTGGTCATCTTGTAGCTCTTTTTCTCTTAACATAACTCTGTTTGTGTCCTTTCCTCATGCTAACTGTTTCATTAAATTTTTTTATTTTTTTCTTGGGGGGGGCGCACCCCGGTACGCGTACCCTAAGGAGAAAAAATTGACAGAGATCCTTTAAAAATATTGGTTTAATTTTATAAATGTGAGGTAGTTCTGATAAGAACTTTTTTTTTTTTGTTTTGTTTTATATATATTTTTTTTCTGAACATTTTTTGGTTTTTTGGGTTTTTATGAACTATTTTATATTTTTTTAGGGAAGAAACAAAAAACTGGGAATTAACAGTGGCTCGACAGGAGCAAAAAATAAAAAAAAAAGCTACTGCTTTCTTTTCTTGCTGCAGTGGTGGTTGTCTACAGCATCATTAATGAGGGAAATACTTAGTTGCCCGTAGCAGAGGGTCTTTCCACAAAAAATGCAGACCATCTTTAATACACCAAATTTTTTTTGTATGTTTGGCACTGTTTCGCGCCCTTCTTGTGCTGCAACCGAAAATTCACCTGTGGAGGTGCTGGCCTGACGATCTCTGTTCTTCTGAAGCATGTCCCGTACCTCAGCCTGTGCCAAATTGTTAGGATGCCACCTCTCCATGTGGCGGATCATCATATAATTCCCAAAGGAATACTTTGTATTTGGGTTGCCCCTGGAGAGGACTTGGTTGCAAATCAAACAGGTGACATGTGGGGCATTCACTTTTTTTTGCCCAGCAGGGATGGAGAAGTACTGCCATATATAATGCACTTTCACATGCCTTTCTCTAGGTTCTTCCCGCAAGAATCTCCTAGGCTGTTCCTCCTCATCATCTTCTTCCTCCTCTTCTTCAACTCCTGGAAGGATCTGGGGTGGTGGACCTTCCTTTCTGGGTGGTGGTGGTGGTGGGGGTGCACCAGCTGCAGCTACTACTGAAGCCATTTCTCTGCTCACAAATAGCTCTTGCTTTCTGAAAGAAGAAAGTAAGAATGAGGAAATAAGGAGGGGGCTTTCATCATTTGGAAAAAAAAAAAGTTGAGAACCAATGAAAAGTGTTATTTTTAGGTCACATGTCCCGACGCGCTTACGCTACGCGCCCCGGAGCGCTTACGTTTCGCGCTCCGGGTCGCGCCACGGAGCGCTTCCGGGTGCCTTTACGCAGCGCGCCGTAAGAACGCATCACACGGTTATGCGATACGTCACGCTTACGCGGCGCATCACGCGACTACGCGAAACGTTTTGTTGTTGTTGTTTTCGTTCGCAGGAAAAGTGCTCTCGGGACGCTCCCTGGTACGCGCCCCGGGGCGCTCCTTAGCATTACGCTCACCCGTACGTTCACCGGTACGCACCCCGGGAGCGCCCCGGGGCGCGTACCGGGGCAAACAATAAAAAAAAATATTTACACAATTTAAAATTTGTTATAAAAATTATTACTTTCATACCTATAGATATTTGCTATTAAAAAACCTATGAAATTCACTGAAAAAACCATAGGTTTCACCCCAGTTATAGTTAGGAATTAGCATTTAAAAAACCTATTAAATTCACTGAAAAAACCATAGGTTTTACACCAGTTATAGTTAGCTGGAAGTTTTACTCGCATAAAACCATTGAAATTCCCACGTTATAGTTAGTTGGACTCACTATAAATTGCGCTTGCAATGCACTGCTGATGACGTCACATATTACATCACTCATGACATGGTCAGTGACATCACTCATGACATCACTGATGACACCATCCTAGTGACAGAGTGACCCATCTCCTTTCACTGTAATGTAACCCTTGAACATATATTATAAAATAGAAACTACATTTTTCAAAAAAATGGAGATACCCATATCAGTTACAACAACCAATTAAGTAATTCCACTATATATATACACATCCACTCATTCACCAACAGTTCTATGTAGTCACTCATACATATACTCACTCATCATATGTAGTGATACACCTATATATCCTGTTACACACCGACAGTCATCCAAAAGTTACTCGCACACATACTCACACATGCAAATAAACTATTGAACATCCATTTATTTCCATATACAGCTATACACACACTACCACCTTACTTCTAAGAAAACATATATATATTTACTCTGTTAAACAATCACTTATAGAAAAACATACTTATTTAAACAGGAACTCTTACAATGCCTCAGTCTCACATATACTCACCTATATACATTAATATTCACATATAGTAGATTAAAACATATGTAGTTATTGATAAAGCACTAGTGAGACAGTCATTCACTCACTAATACACACACATACACACTCATCCACCCATACAGTCCTGCACATATGCTGTCTTCAAAACACATACAAAGAGAGAGTCAGTCATTCATGCATCTATGTGCTAAGTAATACCCACACCAAACCATATACACACTCATACTGATATTAAAAAAAACATCTAATAACCCATATACATACAAATTTAGCTACTCACCAACCCATGCAGCCACTTTTAAACAAACTGAAACACTAATACATATATTTAAATATTTAAACATTACTCACTAATATATGTATTCACTAATATATTCAATAACATATACATATATAACATATATTTATTTTTCAGAAAGACACACATTCACTGGATGGTGTCATCAGTGATGTCATGAGTGATGTCACTGACCATGTCATGAGTGATGTAATATGTGACGTCATCAGCAGTGCATTGCACGCGCAAGTTATAGTGAGTCCAACTAACTATAACGTGGGAATTTCAATGGTTTTAAGCGAGTAAAACTTCCAGCTAACTATAACTGGTGTAAAACCTATGGTTTTTTCAGTGAATATATATATATATATATATATATTATTTTTTATTTTTTTCACTAAGTATAGTTAGGTACATATTTACACGCACAAAACCATGGTAATTCTGCTGCTACAGTTAGAGTTATTTCAAGTAACAATTGTGAGAAGTTGGCCTGGTATATTATGTTCACTATTTTAGTGAGCACCTTGCACCAGTCCAAACAACCCTTATGGTGATCGTTGTAAAGTCAACCTACTGACCAGCTATCCTAGTGGTAGCATGGACAAAGCAGTCTTAGGCTAACACTTCAGAGAGCATGTGAAGCCAATTGTTTTACCAATTATAATCCCTTGAATACCAAATGAAAGGACACCACACAAGGTATATATCAAACATATATGTATTTATTACTAACACAACCCCTCTGCACTCTTTATGAGGTCAGAGTTCGAGATACAGCACAAGTTACTCAATAAGCATACTATAAGTTGCACAAATACAATTCTGCCCTAGGGGCCTCACAAACATATACTAAAGAAGTGGTATAAGAACCACTTCAGGAAAGGTGAGTAGGCCTAGGAAATCACTGGGGCTACGCTGATCAACCAAGGGATTGGAAGTAGGAGACCCACAGGATGCGTGTGCAGTGTCTAAACACACACGCAAGTTACCATGGAGTTTCAATGGGAACGTGAAAGTTACAAAGTAGTTGATTTCGGACACTTCCGGGTGGACTAGGGAAAAACCCTGTTAAACTAGGACACTTGGATAGTTGTTACCCACGGGAGCACCGGAGTACTCGAGTTACCTCACCCAGGGAAGCCTGGTGCATAGGTGTTCCTTCGTGTCGGGTTTCGTCGCTGAATCCTATGGAGAGCTGCAAGAAAGTGCCGCAGGCGACCAGGAGGAAAGTGTCCGGATGGATCCAAGGGTGGATCGGAGTCAAGACGAACCTGAAAGCAGAGGGGACAGAGTCTGGGTCACTAGTCAGTGACCAGGAAGGAACCAGGAAGGAACCAGGCGATGTTGAGATGCAATCAGGTGAAGAAGTGAAGCTTATCTCTGCAGCCACGTGGACCAGGAGGCGTCGGCGATGACCAGGCGCTGGATACGAGCTGTCCCACAAAGGCTCTCGGTGACTGTGGTATCGGTATCCGGATTGGACCCAACAAGCCTTGGTAACCGCAACCCACGCAGGAAGTAAAGATGGGCTTCTGTTCAGACAAGCAAGGTCTGGGGTGCTTCTCTTTCACAGGGAAGCTGGAGCAACCAGGCAAGCTTTGTAAATTCAAAGGAAGGTCTTCGTAGGGATTACTAGCCAATGGGCTAGCAACCGGGAAGACGCGGTGAGCTGAAATGCAGGCGCATGCCCCACGCGGCACTCGTGGAGTGTGGAGGGCTGAGCTTCGGTGCAAATGCTGCTCGGGTCTGGGGCTTCTCAATCCCCAATGCACAACTTCGAGGGTACCTCAGGAGCTGCACAGGTAGCAAAAAGCAGGTAGTTCAGGATGTCCGGTCCCACGTCGCTCGTGTCTGCCACTGGTCTCAGCTTTGCTGTGGATATGGGTCGGAGTCAGAGAGGTGTGGGAGTCCAGTTCCTGGGTTGCTAAGTCTTCGGTATCCGGCTGGAGCGTCAACAAAGCAAACTGGCAAGTTACTGTTGGGGCCTGTTTGCACAGGGTGATCACTCCTTGACCACAAGGGAGATGTCTTCAGTCTTCCAGTCGATATGGAACGTCGAAGGTCCAAGAGTTTGTGTCAGAGTTTCTTTCCAGGATAAATCTAAAGTCGCTAGACTCAGCTCCTATCTTTATACTAAACTAAGGGGCTGGATTACCTGCTAGGTCCCTCCTGTGGGTGGTTACACCCCTTTCCCTTTGTCCAGTTTCGCGCCAGATCTGGGGCTGGAATGCCCCAGCAACTGGTTTGAACTGGGCTATGCGTGGAACTCCTTGTGTGCCCCAGGCAGTGTCTCATTTCTCAGCCCTCCCTGCCCCAATACACTAAAAGTCTGTCTGGGGACCAAGGCAGGAAACCTATTGTCCAGGCCTCCCCTGCTGGAGTTTCATCCAGCAGCAGGAGGTCAGACTCGTGTCTGTGGCAGCAGCATCCATTTTGTGATGCTGAGGCTCTGTTTAACTTTAACCGGGTAAAGTAGTAACTACATGTCTTCTCCCTCTAGAAGGGTGGAATGATACCCCCGCCGCCAGAACTGGCGGGGGGGGGTAGTATTCCAAAGTGTATGACACCTCACACGACATGTTTTGATAAAGCCAAACCAACGTTAGCATTAACCGCGAGGATTATAATGCACTTAAGAGTATATGGTATGGCTATATCCTAGAACAGCTATAAGGACATGGTTCCGAAAGCTGCAGACAGGCTCAGCTCATGCTAGAGCACCATCTCACATAAAACCAAGCACTCTGCCTCCAGGATTGTTAAGACCTGCCATAGGAGTGACTTACAGGTATATATGTGTCTATATATAAGGGTAGATATAGGTATACTATATCTAAGCAAGGGGTAATTACACGACCTTGCCCAAGCTGAATGATCAGCCTGTGGTTTCAGTTTGGATGGCCAGCCAGGGGTGGCATAATACATGCTGCAGCCCCTGGTAGGCCTTGGATGCACCTATGCCCTGGGTACCTATGGTACACTATACAGGGGCTCACAAGGTGACCCAATACCCAATTAGATATATACCTTAAGTACATGAAGTCCATTTTACAGAGAGAGCAGATAGCCTGGGGTCCTGAATGGCAGGATCCCAGGCCAACTAAGTCAAAAACCAGCTAAACACTAGGCAAAATGTTGGGGTAAGTCAGATATCCACCTTCCTACTCAACCCCCCTCCCCAAATGAAAGGAGATAAGGCTATCCTTGACCAGGTAAGCCTATATTGCCTAAGTGGCCATATAAGGAAGTTCCTGCACTAGCATGGTTACCCCCTGTCTCGTTATCCACTAAGCAATCCCTCACCCTAGGGATATCAGAGGGTCTCCACCATAGGGAATCTCTACCTGTGGTGTGTTTTGGCAAAGTAAGAGGCTGGTGTTGGGATGGAGTACTGAAGTGAGGCTCCCCTAATGTAGGGCTCAACTTCCTCCAATCACTCTCCACCATGTACGCCTTTCTTTCCATGACTGAGTTGCACTGTGCTCTCAGGGTCAACCTCTGGCTACCTACAGCTGGAGGCTGGGTCCCTTCTGTTGGCTTACTGGAGGGACAGGTCAGGTTTGGGGCCACCAGGTCCCATGTTTGGCTGTGCCCAACAGAGTCCATCTAGGGTAGGTTCCTACTTAAGGTGAAGGGTGATCCCTCAGAAGTTTTAGGAATTTTCACCTGGCTAGGGCTGCTAGCTTTGGTTCACCTAATCTGCTTATGTGGGGGTTCATTTGGATAGGGGGCCCTTTGGGGTCCACTGGCCTACCTGACCTCTACAGGCCTGGGCTGACTGAGGCAGGGTAGAGAGGGACAGGTTACCTGCGCCAGACTGGGTACCACCTTGGAAGGGTCCACTGACATCAGGGGCTCTGTCAGGCTAGGCCTGACTACCTCTGGGGCAGTTCCTTCACAAGGGGTAAGGTCAGTTCCCTGAGGAGGCTGACTCTCACTTAATGTCTTGTAGGAGGGAGACTTTTCTTCCTCCCCAATACTCTCTGTCTGTGTGGAGTGATCCATAGTTTCAGGCTTCACAACACAAAAATCTGTTTGAGTTTGGGCTGTGACCATCACAGCCCTACCAACCTTTTCAGGAAGGAACTCTGCTTGAGCTTGGGCTGTGACCATCACAGCCCTTCCAACCTTTTCAGGGAGGACATCTGCTTGAGCTGGGGCTGCGACCATCACAGCCCCACTAACCTTTTTAGGAAGGCCTACCATTTTGGAATGTGTTTCTTGTTCTACCTCAGCCCAGACTGAGATCTCTAGATCATTTCCTAGTAGACAATCTACAGGCAAGTTTGTAGACACTGCCACTCTGTTTGGGCCAGTGACACTTCCCCAGCCGAGATTTACTACTGCCATGGGATGATCTTTCTGTACTTCATCAATATTGATCACCTGGTATGTGAACCCAGGTAAAAGTTGTCCTGAGGGGACTAGACTCTCAGTCACCATAGTGATGCTAGCCCCTGTGTCTCTATAGGCTTCAACTTTCTGACCATTGATGAGGGGCTCCTGTCCGAACTTGCCCAAAGTGTTGGGACAAGCAGTGAAGTTGGCAAACCCTATGCCATCCTCACAGACTAGAGTTTCTGTATTAGGGGACCTGGTTAGGCCAGAGTCCACCTGAGTTCCCCAAGCATACCCAGCCACAGTTTTGGGGGTACTCCCACCACCTGGATGATTACTAATAATAGTAACAGGAGGTCTTGGAGTGTTACTTGGAGGACTATTTTCCTTATTGTTGGCCTTGGGGCAACTACTGTCAGTCTTCCAGTGGCCAGGTTGTTTACATACATGGCAATAAGGTGTCTTAATGTTAGAGGAAGGATTTTGGGACCCACCCCCCTCAGAGGATTTTTGGGGCCCTGTGGTGGATTTGTCCTTAGATTTATCCCCACCTTTCTCTTGAGGCTTGGTAGAATCTTTCTTCTTGTCACCACCCAGATTTTAGGCGTAATCCTGGTTCTGACCCATTTGTCTGCCTTCTTGCCCAATTCTTGGGGAGAGGTCAGATCAGAGTCCACCAGGTGCTGGTGTAGAAGCTGGTTTTGACAATTACTAAGGATCTGCTCCCTCATAATCAAATTATACAATCCTGTATAGTCCTGTACTTTGCTGCCCAATAACCAGCCCTCGAGAGCCTTAGTAGCACAATCTACAAAATCAGTCCAGTCCTGAGTCTGTGTCTTCTGGGTATCCCTGAACAGCAACCTATACTGCTCAGTGGTTAAGCCAAACCCATCAATCAGAGCACTCTTCAGGACTTTGTAGTTATCAGCATCCTTATCACTAACTGTAAGGAGCTTATCTCTGCCTTTATCAGAAAAGGAGAGCCATAGTATAGCTGCCCACTGACTCTGGGGGACCTGTTGTACCTTACAGGCCCTCTCCAAAGCAGGTATCCACTTGTGGATGTCATCCCCACTCTTGTAGGGAGGGACACTCTTACTTAGGTTTTTATGGTATATTGACCTTTCCCTACTTCTAGGTGTATTGCTGCCACCAGTGGACTCTAATCCACTCAATTTGTGCTCTCTTGCAAGAGCTAGTTTCTCTTTGGCTAGGGCAAGTTCTTGTCTCTCAATCCTCAGATTAACTTCCTTCATTCTGGCCTGGTGCTCTCTCCTCTGAGGGGAAGTCATTCTCCTCTGAGCAGAGGCATCAGAGCCTACTGAGCCATTAGAATGGTGAGATTCCCTGGATAGGGATCTCCTCTCTCTGGGCCCAGTGTTAAACCTGTTTGGAGGTCTGAATGGGGCTATGCCCTCTTCAGCCCCATGCAAGCTTAGGTTGATCTGATTAAGTTCTAAAACTTGGACCTGATCAGTGTCATCATCCTCATCATCATCATCATCTCCTTGATTCTCATCAGGGAAATCTTCTGCTGATGGGTGACCCTCCCCTGTACTACTTGTTGAGACTGGGTTAGCTGCTCTAGCTACATCATACTCCTCTAGTATCTAAGATGCTTAAGGGTAGGATTTGAACCTTGCCTACACTTCCTAGTTGTACATAAGTGTCTCAACTCATGGAAGGTAAATGTGTCATATTTAGAAGGTTCCTTGGGAAGGTCAACTTCTGCTGGGAGCGATCCACTGGGTTCTCCTCTCAATGACATCTTTCTAGTGAGGTGTGGTGTGTGCACCTAACTACACTAAGTGTTATCTACTAAACCTCTTTAGGAGTTGTAGTCAGGGTGTGCTAGGCCCTTTGCTCTACAACTAAGTTCAGTAGAACTTAAGTATTTAAGACGTGATTTATATGTACCTCTGGGTACCTTAATGTGATCTTTCAAATGCTATCTTAAGATTATATGGTAAAACAATCAGAAAGCTCTTATCCCAACCACTGCACACCAATGTGAGAAGTTGGCCTGGTATATGATGTTCACTATTCTAGTGAGCACCTTGCACCAGTCCAAACAACCCTTATGGCGATGGTTGTAAAGTCAACTTTATAGACCAGCTATCCTAGTGGTAGCATGGACAAAGCAGTCTTAGGCTAACACTTCAGAGAGCATGTGAAGCCAATTGTTTTACCAATTATAATCCCTTGAATACCAAATGAAAAGACACCACACAAGGCATATATCAAACATATATGTATTTATTACTAACACAACCCCTCTGCACTCTTTATGAGGTCAGAGTTAGAGATACAGCACATGTTACTCAATAAGCATACTATAAGTTGCACAAATATAATTCTGCCCTAGGGGCCTCACAAACCATATACTAAAGAAGTGGTACAAGAACCACTTCAGGAAAGGTGAGTAGGCCTAGGACCTAGGAAATCGCTGGGGCTACGCTGATCAACCAAGGGATTGGAAGTAGGAGACCCACAGGATGCGTGTGCAGTGTCTAAACACACACGCGAGTTACCATGGAGTTTCAATGGGAACTTGAAAGTTACAAAGTAGTTGATTTTGGACACTTCCAGGTGGGCTACGGGAAAACCCTGCTAAACTAGGACACTTGGATAGTTGTTACCCACTGGAGCACCCGCGTACTCGAGTTACCTCACCCAGGGAAGCCGGGTGCATAGGTGTTCTTTCGTGCCGGGTTTCGTCGCTGAATCCTATGGTGAGCTGCAAGAAAGTGCTGCACGCGACCAGGAGGAAAGTGTCCGGATGGATCCATGGGTGGATCGGAGTCGAGAAGAACCTGAAAGCAGAGGGGACAGAGTCTGGGTCACTATCCAGTGACCAGGAAGAAACCAGGAAGAAACCAGGCGATGTTGAGATGCAATCAGGTGAAGAAGTGAAGCTTATCTCTGCAGCCACATGGACCAGGAGGCATCAGCAATGACCAGGCACTGGATACGAGCTGATCCACAAAGGCTCTCGGTGACTGCGGTGTCGGTATCCGGATTGGACCCAACAAGCCTTGGTAACCGCAACCCACACAGGAAGTGAAGATGGGCTTCTGTTCAGACTAGCATGGTCTGGGGCACTTCTCTTTCACAGGGAAGCTGGAGCACGACTGGAGCAACCAGACAAGCATTGTAAATTCAAAGGATGGTCTTCGTAGGGCTTACTTGCCAATGGCCTGGCAACCGGGAAGACGCGCTGAGCTGAAATGCAGGCGCAGGCCCCACGCGGCACTCATGGAGTGTGGAGGGCTGAGCTTCAGTGCAAATGCTGCTGGGGTCTGGGGCTTCTCAATCTCCAATGCACAACTTCGAGGGTACCTCAGGAGCTGCACAGGTAGCAAAAAGCAGGTAGTTCAGGATGTCCGTTCCCACGTCGCTCGTGTCCGCCACGGGTCTCAGCTTTGCTGTGGATGTGCGTCGGAGTCAGAGAAGTCTAGGAGTCCAGTTTCTGGGTCGCTAAGACTTCGGGATCCGGCTGGAGCATCGACAAAGCAAACTGGCAAGTTACTGTTGGGGCCTGTTTGCACAGGGTGGCCACTCCTTGACCACAAGGGAGATGTCTTCAGTCTTCCAGTCGATATGGAACATCGAAGGTCCAAGAGTTTGTGTCAGAGTTTCTTTCCAGGATAAATCTAAAGTCGTTAGACTCAGCTCCTATCTTTATACTAAACTAACGGGCTGGATTACCTGCTAGGTCCCTCCTGTGGGTGGAACCTGGGAAGGGGGTGGTTACACCCCTTTCCCTTTGTCCAGTTTCGTGCCAGAGCTGGGGCTGGAGTCCCCCAGCAAATGGTTTGCACCAGGCTATGCGTGGAGCACCTTGTGTGCCCCAGTCAGTGTCTCATTTCTCAGCCCTCCCTGCCCCAATACACTAAAAGTCTGTCTGGGGAGGTGCTAGCACCTCCCAAGGCAGGAAACCTATTGTCCAGGCCTCCCCTGCTGGAGTTTCGTCCAGCATCAGGAGGTCAGACTCATGTCTGTGGCAGCAGCATCCATTTTGTGATGCTGAGGCTCTGTTTAACTTTAACCGGGTAAAGTAGTAACTACATGTCTTCTCCCTCTAGAAGGGTGGAATGCTAACCCCACCACCAGAACTGGTGGGGGGCTAGTATTCCAAAGCGTATGACATCTTACAAGACATGTTTTGATAAAGCCAAACCAACGATAGCATTAACCACGAGGATTATAATGCACTTAAGAGTATATGGTATGGGTATATCCTAGAACAGCTAGAAGGACATGGTTCCGAAAGCTGCAGACAGGCTCAGCTCATGCTAGAGCACCATCTCACATAAAACCAAGCACTCTGCCTCCAGGATTGTTAAGGCCTGCCATAGGAGTGACTTACAGGTATATATGTGTCTATATATAAGGGTAGATATAGGTATACTATATCTAAGCAAGGGGTGATTACACGACCTTGCCCAAGGTGAGTGATCAGCCTGTGGTGTCAGTTTGGATGGCCAGCCAGGGGTGACATAATACATGCTGCAGCCCCTGGTAGGCCTTGGATGCACCTATGCCCTGGGTACCTATGGTACACTATACAGGGGCTCACAAGGTGACCCAATACCCGATTAGATATGTACCTAAAGTACATGGAGTCCATTTTACAGAGAGAGCAGATAGCCTGGGGTCCTGAATAGCAGGATCCCAGGCCAACTAAGTCAAAAACCAGCTAAACACTAGGCAAAAAGTTGGGGTAACCATATAGTCAGATATCCACTATCCACCTTCCTACAACAATAACTCATGCCCTAAGGTAACTATAACTTACGCCCTCCCCATGCAGAGGTTTCTCATCATTAATTTTACTGCAAATGTCACAGTGATATTACAATGATGCCATAGATGATGTCAGGAGTGATGTAATATCTGGGGTAATCAGCAGTGTATGGCAAGGGCACTAGTTATAGTTACCTTAGGGCATGAGTTATAGAGCCACATGTATCAACCAATTTTGCATTTGCAGAATCGGCCATTTGCGAATGCAAAAAAAGGCTTTTTTCATGTATCAAACCATATTTTGCGATTCAGTAACCTCTTACCAAATCACAAAATGGGATTGCGATTTGGTATTTGGAAGGGGCGTGTTTAGGGCGCCCCTTCCAAAGAGCGAATCCTAATGGTATGTAAGAATGTTTTGTGACCGTGAATGCAGTCACAAAACAGTCACATTTTACCCCCTACTTCAAGTGGGTGGTAACCCATTCGCAAATAGGAAGGGGTCCCCAAGGGACCCTTTCCTCTTTGGGAATGGTTCTAAAAACACTTTTTAAGAGCAGGCATTGCTCCCATGGACCACTGCTTGCTCTTAAAAAAATTAAAAGAAATCTTTTTTTTTCCTTTAAGGAAAACGAGCTGCATTTAAAAAACCCTTTATTTAAAAGCAATCACGGACATGGTGGTCTGCTGACCCCAGCAGGCCACCATCCCCATAATTTTAGCGATTCCTAGGGGGTCGCACTAGGAATCGGTATATGAAACTCATGGAGTTTCATACATTGGAAATTGCGATTACCTAATTGCGATTCTCTGAAAATCGCAATTAGGTAATTGCAATTGCTAAATTTGATACGTGGCCCAAAGTTACTTGAAATAACTCTAAGTAACACACACGATTTTCTATGGTTTTGTGCATGTAAAATCTGAACCTAACTATAATGTCCCTGTAATCTTAGTTTTTTAGTGAATTTCTAAGTTTTTTAAAATTCTATTTCTTAGCTATAATGTCCCAGTAACCTTTGTTTTTTCAGATAATTTCTAGTTTTTTTTAACGTTGAGTAAAATGCCCATCTCAATGCACAGTGGTGTTGAAGGAGGGGAGTTGGACGGAGGGCCTTGCTGGCATTGTGCTGCCCCTACCCAAACTTGATGCTCCTTCCCCCTCCTCCTTGCCATCGATTGTCCAAGTCTATGCCCCTGCTCCCTCATTACGGCCCTGGTGGCCATTGCTCTTCTACTGCCCTTCCTGCCTGCGATGAACAGTTAGCTTGCTGCCCCATCTACCTTCTGCTTACCCTCCTGCCCTGCATGGTCAGATGTGCTGCCACTGCCCTCCATTTATCTTGATGTCCCTACGTAGTCCTCCTGCCCTCCAATGTCAAATTATATGCCTCATCATTCTCCTCCTGCTTAGCCTCTGTGCTTAGCTTGACACCCCTATCCTCCTTTCCCCACCCTCTGATATCTCTGTGCTTGCCCCTGCTCCCTGCTTTATTCTCACATTGTTCCATGAACCTGCCACTGCCCCGCCTATCCACTCTGAGTGGTCTGTTGAGCTGCCACTGTCCCACCCACCTGCCTAGCATGGTCAGAAGAATGCTGCCTCACTCTGCCACCTCCACCCTGCCTATCCAAGCTCCATGCCCCTACCCCCCATCTGTCCTCCACAGTTCATTTTGCTGCCATTCTCTTCTGCCCTTCATTCTCTGTTGTGCTGCAACTGCTCCTCCTGCCTACCCTGCGTGGTCTGTGGTAAAGTCCGTTCCTCTACCCTCTCTTAATTGTGTCCAACCCCTACCCATCCCTTCTGTCCTCCATGGTCCTTCCTGCTTGCCATGCATGGCCTTCTGTGCTGCCACCGCCCCTCCCACCTGCCCTGTGTGGTACGCTTGCTGACCCTGACCCCCTGCCACCCTCCATCCTTCCTTACAATGTCTGTGTGTATGCCATTATATTCTCACTGTTGACCGCCATGGTATGTTGTGCTTCCAGAGCCCAGATCTGCCTGCCTTCCATGTTCAGCTTGCTGCTCAAGTTCTGCCCCCTGCCCTCCGTTTTCACAGTGCAGGCCTCTATCCCCTCCCTCCTGCCTTGTCTGGTTCATAGTCATGCCCCTGCCCCCTCCCTCCTGCCCTTCATGGTCCCTTATGCTGCAACTGTCCCTCCTGTCTGTCCGGTATGGTCAGCTTGCTGTCCTCTGCTCTCTGTTGTCCATGTACATGGCCCTGTCCCCTCCCTACTGCTTTCCATTGTCTGTTGTGCTGCACTGCCATCCCCCTTGCCTTGTGTGGTGTATTGTGCTGCTGCAAGCCCTGACGCCTGCCCTTTATGGTCAGTTTGGTGCCCTGCCCATCTCCCTCCTGACCTCTGTTATACATGTCCAGGCCCTTACCCAATTCCTCCTGCCCTCAGTGCTCCAATGTACAATACTTGCCAACATTCTGAGCTTGGTAATTGGGAGATTTTAAGAAAAGAAACCTGGGAACGTGTTTTCCCTATTGACTTACATTGAAAAAGAGGAGATATTAGAGATGAAACAGATTAAAAAATATCAATTTTGGGCTTAAAAACATCGGGAGTCTTGTGCCTGAATTGAGCCTGTTGACATGTGTGGTCTGTTATAATGCCACGGCCTCTCTTGCCTGTCCTGCATGGTTGGTTTGCTGCCCCTGCCCCCTTCCCCTGCCCTCCATGGTCTGTTGTGCTGCCACTGCCCCTCCCGCCTGGCCAGCATAGTCAACCTGGTGCCTCTGCACCCTTCTCCCCGCCCTCAATTATCCAAGTCCGTGCCCCTGACACCTGCTTCCTCACAGTATTGTAATTAACAACTAGATTGCTAACATTCAAAATGTATTACAAAGGTTTATCACGCGTGATGTCATCTTGATGTAATCAAAACTGTAATACCTAAAGCATTTCCTATACAAATTATAAAAATGAGAGGGTCTTATTCCCATAGAAAGTATGGTTAGTGCTCTAAAAAACTGAAATGAGGACATATTTTTTGAGTTCTTATTAGCAACAAATAACTTTTAAATGATTTCCTATCTTGATGTTTTGTTATCCAGTTGATCACTTGATTGTATGTTGTACTTAGGGGAGAGAATGTGACGTTATGGCCCGAACTGCAGACTTTGCAACTTGGTAACCAGATTCATATTTCACGTCAGCTCGACATTTTGTGATTCTGGGCACATGACTTAATCTAAAACCCAAAAGCAATGTGTCATTGTGTAATGTAACCAATGCACATGTAAAGCACTCCAATAGCCTTCGGGTCAAGTCTGCGCTACATAAAACTGCAAAAAACAAAAAAAATTAAGGGGCATATTTACAAGCCCCTAATGCCACTGGAGAGTCATTTTTCTGACACTCTGGTGCCATGGCGTCATTCCTCATATTTACAAGTTGGTGCTAAGCCACTCAACGTGGCTTACTGCCACCTTGTAAATATGCCCCTTTCCTGTGCATTCTGCTGCAGGACAAGTCTGGGCAATGGGTGTTGCAGTGGGCATTCCACTGCAACACCCATAGCTTTTTACAAGGCTGGGGCAGAGGCAGGAACTAAGACCAGGTAATACCTGGCCTTAGAATGGCGATGCGAGGGGAAATTTTTAGTTTCTTCTTGTTTTTTGCTCGTTCATTGTGTGCTGCGTTCTACATCCCACAAAGAAAGAGCTAATCACCATTATTCATTGTTTATGTGCAGGAAAATGTTCCTTCCAGCACATAAACAATTTCCCCTACAGCTCAGGCACCCTTGCAACATGGAGCAAGGGTGTCTTCGCTGGCACGGGGCAGCTTTTTTAGCACCAGCACTAGGGGAAATGCAGGGGTGTGCCATATTTTTGTAAATACGGCACATCCCTGCTTTTGACTATGTTGGAGCACGGTGTTGCCAAATTTGGCGTAACACCACTCTCTGGAATTTTCTTGTAAATATCCCATTAAGTGTTGAGCACACTTCTGCCATTGGGCTATACTAAATTTGTGTGATGTTTATGCTGCATTTGGACTCTCTTACCTCTGGGGGCCCTCTCCTCATTTACTGCAGTATCCTCAGTAGAAAATTCTTTCAGTTTTCCTCTTCGATTCCATCGAGATGGCAATCAGATGTGCCACACTTTTGTCATAGATTCAGAATGATAGTACTCTAGTTGCTCATTAGACAGAGGTGTCCACTCTCCCCCCTTCTTTTTGCTCTTTATATAGAGCCTTATTTACAGACTTTCCTCAGGAATCCAGGTATTCAACCATGGGCTCCCGGTGATCAACAACTGAAACTGACTGCCTATGCGGCACATTTCTCTTCTAACACAGCAACAGCAGTCACTCAGATCACTCTTGAAGCACATACTATTGGGGAAGTGTCTGGCTATAAGCTGAATTTGTCTAAAACTCGGGTTCTTTAGAATTTGACTCCTGATTCTTAAATTCTAGGGGCTACTACCTCTGCATTTTATTTAGGCATTAAGCTGTGCTCTGCGGTCTCCAATATTGTTAAATTAAATTAAGAAACTTTGTCATATACAACATTCCTTAAATTAAAATCGTGGAATAAATTACCATTTACCATTATTGGACTAGTAGATATTATTGAAATTAATATTCTCCCCAAATTTCTTTATTTGTTTAGGGCCACACCGTTGAGGGTCCCGGATTCTCTCTTTAGACAGTTGGAAGGTGCTATTGGTAGTTTTATCTGGGGCTTCAGGCGGGTAAGGCAAGCTAGTTGATTTTTTAATTCCCCTACAAGAAAGGGAGGGCTCTCATGTCCAGATTTTAAGTTTTACTTTTGGGACGCTTTTACCGGATGTTTTCATAGTTTACTGACTTTAGGGGAACCAGAACCAACATCATTTTGCTACCAGCTCACTCTTGTAGCAGAAGCCAGGCTCTTTTTTTATCGGATAGACAATCCCAACTACCATAAAAGGGTGTGTTTTAAAGTACTTAAAGATATTTTCTGTATCTGGAAAGGGATATGTAAGAAATATTCTGTTGGCCTTATCAACAAAGATACCCCATATGGGATAATCCTGTTGTTACCCTCATTTCCCAGGATCTAATCTGTATAGTCTGGGCATAATGTGGAATTATAACAATGGACACAAATATTTGATTTTAATGGCTTTAGATCTTTTTCTGACTTAAAAGATGCCTTCAAACTACATTGCCATTCTTTTTTCAAATGCCTTCAACTGAAGAACTATATGCGGACGAGCCGCGAACATGCAAAAGACATTGAGAGCTCAGAGTTGTCGTCATGCTATTTTAGGCATGGCCACCTACTATAAGCATGATGTATCAGGCATTTTCGCAGTTCGCTGTAGAAGACACCCTGCTCTTTGCAGCAAAATGGAGTAGGTTCCTCTCGTCTAAGGTTACTGTTGGAGAGATTCAGATGTCTTGAGATGTCTTGAGATTTCCTGGACCGCTCTGTACATTCTATTAATCTTAAACTACAAAAAGCTGTGTCTTTTATATAATACCCCAGACGTAATCTTAAAATAGGAAGCAACTGCTTTTAGAGATAGGACAATTAGAACAAGATGTCCTAAGTTCAATCTTTTTGCTGCTGATGTCTTGCATATGTTCGCACTCTGCCCGTGTTTACAAAAATTCTGGGTAGGGGTGACGAAGTGTATGTCATTAAGACTGGGCTTTCCAGTACAGGTATCTGTTAAAGAGAGAATTATGGGTGTTAAATATGACCTCGAAGGGGGCTTTCTAGAATTAATAATTATCCTGGTAACCGCCCGACTTTGCATTGCTAGGGCATGGGTCTCAGGGAACACCCCAAAAGATTCGGAATGGTGTTCCCTTATCTATCAGATATATGAATTAGAGCTTGCTTTGACCAAAGCAAGGGGTCCTCTTTTCGCTGCTAAAGTTTGATAAGATTCGGAAAAATGTCAATGGGATTTTATCAATGTTGATAATGATTAATTGTATAACTAAATTGTTTTAATAAGGAAAGACTTCATATCTGTGTAATCTCTGTAATATAATCTTAGCTAATCTATTAATGAATGAATTAATTAATTAATTATAATTATCTCTACTTGGATTGTTTCTTTCTGATGTTCACACTATATGAATTGTTTTATATATCTGTCTTATACTAAAAAAATCATTAAAAAAATGTTCCTCATTAGAATACGGTAGTAAATTGCTGATCACCAGGGAGTTATCTACCAGTCTGCTGATGGTGTTGAAAGTGAATGGTTCAGTCAACTTGTCAGAATGTTTTAATAAAATAGAAGAGAAAGATATTTGAGAACTCACTTAAAACGTGAATTTTTCTTTCTACATATAACCATAATTTCTATGACAAAATGAACCCCCTAATGTTGTTCCTTTCTAAATTAAATGTTTTACATTTTACCTGATGATTCAATTAAGATGGCTTCAGGTGTGCCACAATTTTGTCATAAGTAAAACTGCTAGTGCTCTAGTTGTTCTTTAGAACACTCAGAGAGGTGGCAGTAGAACACAAGGAAATCAACTGACAGGCTGTTCCTGTTGGAATACATGTTTTACTGAGAATGTCAGACTTCATTCTCACATGCCTGAGAAAAATAGTGTGAATTTGCAGAAAATATGCTCTCATTTTAGCTTCTGGAGCACCTTACATAACATTTATGGGAAAATCATGAGAAAACTGGTTTTCTTAAAAAATGACTAGTAAAATCCCAGCAGAAGGATTTCTCACAGGATAAAATCACCTTAGCAGCAAATGATTTATATTGTAACTAAAATCAGTTTTTACCCCTTGTACGTTTTCCTATTTGTGACCCTCATCACCTACTTCACTAAAATGCATTTCAATGGGTTGCTATCATGACAGTTGGTCCCAATAATACTGCCATCACTTTCTGGTTGAAGTGCTGACAGCCAATCAGATCTCACCATTAGGTCTGTGCTAAGATACATGCCCAGATATATACATTTGGATGTCCATTAATATCTTGAAAACTACTGAACGGATTCAAACCAAATAACAATAAGCATGCTTTCTGGACCAAGAGCTACCTACCCTCCTGACGAATTTGGTGTAATTCTGTCCCGCAGTTTGGGCTGCAGTTGTGCCTAAACACTCAACCAGGATTAACATAGGAAATGGGAAATGCACTTTTTTGACTACCCCCCTTTTTCTCTGCCACCGCTTCATGGATCAACCAGAAACTTGCCATGCACAACAAGACCCAACTTGACACTTTTCGGGGGAAATTTTATGAAGATTCGGTACCAAAGATATAGGCAAGTCAAAAACCTCTTTTTCTATGGTAACTAGGTCCTAACTATACCTAACTACTGGTGACTGCCAGTAAGTAGTTATATTTAGTACTATGTTTCCAAAGGAAAAGCGTTTTTTGACCTTGTTTACATCGTTGGCACAGTTTGAGGAATCTTCACAAAACTTTCCATAAAAAGTGTACCGGTCATTCGAGGTGTGTAGAAAGTTTCAGAGTGATCCATCAAGCGGGGGCTGAGAAAGGAGGGGGGGTCAAAACAACTGTGCTTCCCCTGTTAATTCCCATGGGGATTTTGAACACGACTACAGCCCCAACTGCTGGACGTAATTACATCAAATCTGTCCGAAAGGTAGCTTTTGGCCCAGAAAGTCTGCCTTTTGTTACTTATTGTGAATCAGTTCAGTAGTTTTAGAGTTATTAAAATACATTAAAATGTGTACATATAGGGATGCAGATCTTCCAAGGATACAACAGTCCCCGTGCTGATATCTGATTGGCTGCCAACACTTCAACCAGTAAGTGTTGGCAGAGTAAAAAAGTATTTAAAAAGCAAATTGCTGTGAAATTGCAGCGGAGTCACGAATCTGCTGGAATTTTTTTTATGAAAAATATGTGCGGCCTCTAGGAGGGGGGCAAGGGACACCCTCATAGGGCTCTTTTTAGCCCTGTGGACCACCACCTCCCCAAGGCTTTATTTCAATTGACGAGGGCCAAGTGGAGCCCCCTCTATTGAGCTCATTGAGCCCCAGGCACCACCACCTTCAGAGGCTTTTGAATAATAGTGGAGGGGGGGCACACAGACCGCCCTTCAGGGGCAATAATATATTTGTAAAACTTCCAAAATAAAGTTCAGCCACCTCAGCTCCTTCCTGGCAAGGTTTGGGGTGACCGGTGCAGCGGAGGACAAGAAGAAAAGTGGACCCAAAATCACAAAAAACAAAATCCCCATGCATTTTATAAAGAATTCTTTAAAAAAGGCTGCAGTAATATTTCTGAAAGAAATTACACCAAATTTGGCATTAAGCCAGATCACGGTCCGCAGACTGTGATTTTTGTGTTTGGTGTAAATCCATTCAGTAGTTTCCGAGAAATTAAGGGCCAAATGAATTGTTTATCTGGATGGTTGGGTTCACGAGGGCTTTGAGTTTATTTCACAGGTACGCCAATATAAAAATAAAAGCTTTTTGATTGGCCTACGAAGCTTTATTTTCCTTGGGCCAGACTCCAGCAGAGCAAGCGCTCTGGCTGCCAGCAACTTGAGAAAGGTTTGCAGGCAGCCATTGCAGGATTCAAGGACTAAGGGGCATATTACCAAGCAATAGTGATAATTATCGCTATTGCTTGGTTAGAGACAACATTTTACTGCTGAGCTGCGGCGATTTTTATCGCAGATAAACCAAGGTTTATCGCAAATGCGATAAAAAACGGCCGCAATGCATGAATATCGCTGAAAAGTCCGCGATATTCATGCATTACCGAGCTAATGCTCTTAGCCATGTTATCCACCTCCCATTGGATAACATGGCTAAGAACTGCTCAGGGCAGGTGTTAGCTTTTGGAGATATTCGCGCTTAGCGCGAATATCTCCAAAAGTTGGTAATAGGAGATAGCGATGTCAGCGACTGTTTCCAGTCGCTAACATCTTGGCATGCCCACTTTGCATGTCATTAGTGATAAATATCACTGACATGCAAAGTGGGGCCCAAGATGGTCGCTATCTCCTACTAGCTGTCGCTAACTGGTGTTAGCGACAGCTAGGTAATAGGGAGATAATTTTATCTCCGCTTTCTTGGCTTTTAAAGCCAAAAAAGCGGAGATAAACCCCCTTGATAATATGCCCCTTAGTCCCCTGTCCTGCAATCCTGCAAGGTTCCTCTAGTATTGAAAGAAAAAATTGTGGCGGGATTGCATTCAATATATTTATGCCACGGGGAGCACACCCAGGGGCTGTGTTCATAAAGGGGAGGGGCTGTGTGGTCCCCCTCCCCAAGCCTGAAGAGGCCCTGGGGAACCTACCACAGGGACCAAAAATAGTTTATAAGGGGAGGGGGACCACATAGCCCCCCTCCCCAGAGCCTCCAGAGACCCCGGGGAACCCACCCCAGGGGTCAAAATGACCTTTATATTGGGAGGGAGCCATGCAACCCATCTCCTCAAGCACTCAGATGGCCGAGGAGCCCATCTCCAGGTCAGAAATTACTTTATATGGGATGGAGGGGTCCGAAATATAACAAAGAGGGAAGTGGAACATACAGCCCTCCTCTCTTTGAGCCTCAAAAGGCACTGAGGAGCCCACCCTGAGGCTGATTACTTAAAGGAAGGGAGGCTGTGTGGCCATCCTCCCTGAGCCATTATTGGCCTTGGGCACTCCATCCCCTTGGGCCAGCTTACAAGTTATGTCCCTGAGATTCCACCTCCAGAACATAGAGGTTTCCCTGCCCAAAGCGGCATGGACAGGGAAACATGGTTTGCTCACACTTGGCAGCACCATTTTTGAATTTCCCACCAAGTATAAGCAAACACCAGGTCAGGCCCTGTGGTCGACCGTGCACTTACAAAGGCCCAGCGCAGTGTGGGATTGGTTGCCTTTACAGGCATTGGCCACAGGGCTGGGCCATTGGCCAGGTCGTGTGACTAACCCTCCACTGCACACAGCCAAAGGCCATGCGGTGTGTGTGGTGGAGATTTGCATTTATGTGTGGTAATTAAACATTACTTTACATTTTAAAAAGCTAAAATTCACTGAAAAACCAAGGGTTAAAGTAACGTAGTAGTTAGGTGTGATAAAACGATGTTTTTTTTTAAACCTTAGAAAAAAGGTTAAAGTAGCGTTATAGTTAGGTGAATTTGTCAGTGACAACATTAACGTTTTGAACCCAAGAAAACACAGAAATTCACCAGTTACGCGCACTGAAACGTGAAACGCTTTTGGCGTTTCAGCGCGCACAATGAAATTTGTTTTATTTATTTATTTATTTACATTACTCCGGTCGGCCGTGAGCCGGAGTTTTCAACCCTCCACCCAGCCCCTCTCCTGCCCCCCCCCTCAGCGGCACTCCCGCCACGGGCCGCTACTGCCACAGAGTACAAAAAAGTATCTACTAAGCAGTGTACAATCTATGCAAAACATATCCAAAGAGTGACTATTCATTCAAACTAACTAAGGTTTGAAGGTGCCTATGCAGCCTTCATTTAGTGGTGAAAACTTTACAGATAGCCCATTTTCTGAGGCAAAACAAGCAAATGTGCACAGGTTAATACTTGGTGCACACAGTCTTCTATGTTAAGTAGAAAGTGTCATGCTGAGAGGATTCTGTTAAATAATTCAAGCTACTTATAATACTTAGTATGCGGTATGCAGAATCGTAGACTTGCTGGAATTTTTTCCGTGGTACCAAAAACGTGGGTGGAACATGCTGTCACCTGTACCCAGAGTTACTCTTCAAATAAAGTTTATAAAGTGTTCAGTACTTCTACACTTCTATGATGTGTTAGAGAGCACATGAGTTTTGTAAACACTTACACCCATAAGCTGGACAGAGACTGTACAAAATTAGGTAGAAAAGTAATATGTTAGTTACTCGCCACTATTTAAACTATAAAACAAACTAACACACTCATTGGATGATGTCATCAGTGATAGCAATGATGTCATTTGAGATGTTATCAATGATGTCATAAACAATATCATAGAACATGTCATGAGTGAATTAATATGCGAGGTCATAAGCACTGCACGGCAGGCGCAAGTTATAGTCAGCTCTGCTATAACTGGTGGCCTGTGGTTTTTTAGTTCATAATGTTGTGTGGTGGCAGTCAGTATCATCTTGAGATATTACGGCCCTGCTCATCTTCCATGATGTCAAATATACAACATTTCTGAACATATATTATATGTATATTCACTGAAAAAATGTATAGTTAGGATGAATTTGTCAGTGACAGCATTAACGTTATGTACTAAAAAACACAGAAATCCACCAGTTAGGAGATGAGATTTCAGTGACTGCCACCACAACAACAACGATGTTGAAGCAGCCATCTTAGGATTCAGGAATCAGTCCCTTGTGCTGGATAACATGATGGAAATACAATATATGGGGCAGGATAGGGATATCCTGCCCCCCCTGATCTTTGTTGGGGGGACACTCTGTGGAGCCAAAAACCTATATATATTTTAATTTTACTGGAAATTAGCAGTGGATCCATGAATATGCAGTAAATATTTTTTTTAAAGAGAGCTCCAAAGAAAACATAGCTTGGGTGAGCCCAGGCCTCAGGGCAACCTCATATCAAAGGGGAGGGCATACTGTCCCTCTCCCCTAACATCTCTGAGGCCCTGGGGACTCCATCCCCTAGGGGCCAATATTATGTAAAAAGGAAGGGGTGGGCAGTCTCCCATCCACAAGCCTCAGATGGCCGCAAGGGCCCCATCCCCTGAGGCTTTATCCAGTGTTGTGCCCCAAGGAGCACACCCTCAAGACATAGTTTCAATGCCTGCCAGTATGCAGGGAGTAGAAACTTTCATATTCCCACCCGGCTGGAGGATTTTTGCAGCTCCTGATGGGTAGGAGCACGCATTTTTTCTCTGCCCGCACTCTTATGAGAGAAAAACCCCTGCTCCTGCTGGGTGAGAGCAAAGCCGGTTCCCGCTGCATCTAACTAAAGCACACTTGTGATTGCCCCACAAGGGCAACCACCTTCAGAAACTGGAGGATAGGGTCCCTGGTGCCAGTCTTGACTTGGGAAGTGGGGCGCAATCTCACTTCCCCCTCAAATTAATTTTTATCCCAGGGGATTGGGTCGCTGGGAGCCACTAGTAGCTTGGGGAGATGAGCCTCATGCCCCCTCTCCTCTACATGAAGTACGCCCCTGGGGAATGTGGTCCCCTGGGCCAGTATTAACACAGGTAGGGACTGCATGCCCCCTCCCCAATAATGTTTTAAAAAAGGAAAGACTTACTGGCTCTTGTCAGCACCCATCTGCTGGCAGGGGTGCAGATTGGGCGGTGGAAGTCCTGCCCCCCCCCGCTCCGCTTCCCCCCCCCCCAAAAAAAGAAGTATCTGGGTGTCCCAAGTGGGCACCAGGACACCCAAAATATAAATACAAATCGGCGTTTCTGACAAATACAGCATTGACAACAGTGTCTTCCTTACTTAAGTTATGTGGAAGATTGAAGAACTTTTGTGTGAGTAAAAAGTGTTGTCTTCAACAGGGGTGGGGGTAAACTCCACACCTCCGGTGAAGTTGGCGGTGTTTTCCCAACTCCATGATCCTCTTGGAGCGTGGAGTTCCAGAAAAACTCAGTCAACTGCCCTGTGGCAGGGTTTTGTTCTCGCGCACTGCTCACCACCGATAAGTTGGTGAGCATGAGTAAGAAAATCTAGAGCTTCAACGCCTCCTGGTGAGATTTCTCAATGTGCACGGTCGTGGCAGGTCGCTACCACTCACATTGAGAAAGCTGCCATTGATTTGAGTAAGCTGCCACTTGAGTAGAAAATCTAACCGAGTGGTAGAAAAAAGCAGCACCCTCTGGTGCGCCATGCGGTGCTGTTTGCTCTGTACTGTGACACCACTGAACAAGATCCTGGCACAAAAAATAAGCATGAGCAGCAGGACGTACCAAATTTCAATGCTTGCAGGACACCAAGGAATGTTGTGGAGTTTTTAGGTAACTCTGTGGAATTCTGCGGAGAACTCCGCAAGTTCCACTCTCTCCAAGTCTTCAAATCCTTGGGTGCTGGTGTTTCTTGAGTAATATCAGACAGAATTACACTTGAAGCCTGTACAATTCAGAACTCCCTGCTGCAGGTTTTCCATCATAATGAGATGAAATTAATGATTTAGAAATTTAGAAAATGTTGGAGAAAGGTGCCATTGTTTAAGTTACAGTGTCAAATTATTTTTGGTCAGGAAAAAGAAGAGAGGCAGGCAATAAATGTAAGGGGTTTGAACAGAGTTCTCAAATGTAGGCACTTCAAAATGGAAGCTATTACTTGTTTTAGAAATATCCTTCAGAAGGAGTATTGGTAGGTACAATTGAATCTAAAGACTACTTACTTTTCAATATCAATAAGGGAACTTTTTCCAGGTTCTGTTGATTGGTATGAAGTACTGGTCCATGTGCCTGCCAGGCTTTCAGAGGTAAGCACTTTAGTGTTTGCCAAACAGCTGTAACCACTGATAGCTCATCTGCGGCTAAAAGCTGTATGTCTGATCGTTTATTGGGATCCCACTGTATTAATATCGCAGGGCAACAACATTTTGGCCAAACAACTACAGATGACAATTTATTTTCGGGAAAATTAGAATTTTGTCCTGAACATGGGAAAATGGATTTTAAATCATGATTTGTCAGTAGAGCAACCTGTTGTGTACAATATTTCCAAGAGATCCTCTTGGAAGCAATACCTGCAATCACACAATGAGATCAGTGCACAACAAGACTTTGGTGCTCACCAACTGGGCCCATCTCTTTTTTGTTAGATCTTACACTTCAATATAAGGATGTAACATTCTCAATAAGAATGAAATGAAAAGAAGATTTATAAAGCGCATAGGACCCAAGGATGTAAGCACTAAGCCAAGCAGGACTTGATAATACACCCCGGAACCACAAGTTAACAGGGAAAAAGCCATGTTTTCAGAGATTTTTTTAAACACAGAAAAAAAACAAGAAGCTTAGTAATGTGGTCAGGTAAGGTGTTCCATATCCTTGCCATGGTCCTTGCCATGGCCCTCAAAAAGGACCGACCACCCCATCTGGCCTTGCTAAACCTAGGAATTAGGACTTTCTTGGCTGAAGGGGAGCTGAGCGACCTGCAAGGAACATACCAATAAATAAGTGGTGGGAGATGTTTGGAACCTTAATGATGAAGGGCTAGAAAGACCAGGCATAAAGCCTTAGGCAAACCCTCTTTCTGACAGTGAGCCAATGTAACGAGTGAATACCCTCTCTAACAGGCATGTTTCGGTATGTTAATAATAAGGTGAGCAGCTGCATTCTTCACCACTTGCAGTCTGTTCAATATGGAATCATTAATGTTCAAGTAGAGGGCATTGCTATAATCCAACCTGGATGAAATCAGAGCAATGACCACAGAGTGACGCATTTCGATCTGATTAAATGAAAGCAAGTACTTGCAGTACAATTCACATGTGCCTTAAAAGTCAAAGAAGTATCCCAGAGGTTTTAAGCCGCTTTCTTCAGAATAGGCAAAGAGACACATTCTTCAGGCTATCCACTGTTTGTCCAAATTGAGTATTGTGCACCAAAATTCAGGACCTCAGTTTTATCTGGGTTAAGCTTAAAAAAAACATTCTTTCATCCAAGTGCTTACCCTGGTGTTGGGACAGTAAGTCTTCTGCATGTCTCTGGAGAGAGTGCTTTCCCTGCCTCATACTGATCTCCAGGCAAGTCACTTAAAAGTTACTGTATGGCTTCTAGACCTCAGTGGTCATGACAATCATACATGTCCACCGAGGGTCTCCCTGTTTACATGGATTGAGGCTCTGGAGCTTGGCTCTAAGGTTGAGGGGAGGCATGCATACTGCACCCCTATTCTACAGAGAGTGGCTACTGCTCTCACTCTCTACACAGGCTGTGGTAGACTGACCATGGTGGTAGCAATACATATATAGTCAGGGGCACAGGGATACCTGTATCCCTGTATTCCAAATAGGGTGGATGACAAGCCATCCTTCTGATCAAGTCTGTGCAGTCTCTCATGCTTGTGGGTTCCTGTTGCTTTTGGCTACCTAAGGTGTGTTGGAGCACCTGAAGGATCCTGAGTTGAGCCATTTGTGTGATGTGAGCTGTTCTGCTGGACATTCCAGCTCCCTGTTCCCCTCCCAATTCCTTTGACAGGCCTGGTTGGTAGGGGTGGACACTCACACTCATCTGTGTTTAGCTGCCCTAACCCTGCTAGGAGGGACCCTTTCTGTTGGGAGATGGTCAGGCCCCTCTGATCTGGAGTTAATTTAAATTCCTCTATGGGGAATAGCCTGAACTAGTACAAGGTAAGACTGGAGATCATCCCTTGCAGGCTTTGGACACGCAGGGGACATGAGATAAATGTGCCTTCTGATTGGAGGGGCACCCAGGTTTCAAAAGTAGCAGACCCTCTGATTGGATCAGGCTATCAATCAGAGGTAATAAAAGTCTGGCCTTTGTGGTCAGTTGTGGTTCAAGACTGTTCAACAATTCTGAAGAGGCGACCCTACACGGGGTCTCTCTATGGGAAACAATTTATGGGCCACAGTGTACAGGCAAGATAAGAGGCTTACTTACCGCGTCTCTGCACACCCCTTTATTGGGGTTGACCTGAGGAGGTTTTCCACGTGATAGATGGATTATGCTACAAAGGAGTTTGCCAGTTTGACATCGGTCACAGCACCAGCTGTCGTTGCAAGGGTTATGGAGCTAGTGCTCTGAACAAGGAAATGTCAGACAGCTGCTCCAAATAGGGAAGCGTGCAGCATATCAACTGAGGCAGGGAGAGGCATGGAAGCTTTATCCCAGTACTTGAAGGTGAGATCTCTTTTCCCAGACCCCTCTCCTGTGGCACTCTGGCCAGCCACTAACCTCCTACAGCTAGCCAGTGGCTACAGGACAAGTGGGATGCCGGTAAACTGTGCCAAGACATCTGGCACCTGTGAACAGATCCCTGATGCCACAAAAGCGGTGTATTCGCTAAGGATGGGAAGGCACTTCTGTTACTTTGGATAGTGGTTAATGGGGTTGATCAAGAACATTTGACTTCGCACCAAATGCTAACACTACCTCATTTCAATACAAGGATTGGTATCATGGCTCTAGCGAATGTGAGCAACCCTGGGCAACATGGTCTGTAATATGCAATGCTAAATTTGTGTCTATATTTTAACTGTGTTTTTATGGTGCTTAGCATTTAGGCGCTATTATACTGTTTGGGGCCACACGTCTGGCCCAGAAGGTTGTAGAGGCATCAAGGTTTCACTGTCTATCCTAGTTTTATGTGTAGTATATTTCTCTTGTGTGTATTAAAGAACTTTTCTTTTTTTTTAAAGTAAAGCACTGACTGGACATTGATTTTATCAGCTGGTAGTATGGTGTGCACTGTATTCTGACTGACTAACCCCACCTCACCTCCTTGGGTAAGCCTTGGACTGCTCTGTCTCGGTACCCTGAGAGAGTCAAGTGCTGGAGAGGAGTACTTGGTTATCCAGTTTTGGGTCCACTAGTACTTAGGCTCCAGAATACCAGCAGGAACACTCTAGTTGATGCAATTGGAGCACAGTAACCCCTGAGTGCCCTGGTGCTCAGACAGCTGGGTCAAACAATTGGTCATACAGAAATTGAACATGTGAGCTACAGAGGCTATATTATCAGAGATAGAAACAATATTTTGTGTATGACAATGCTTGAAAGTTAAATGGGCGCATTGATTCTGCAAGGGAAGCAGCATACAAATTAATCAAAGTAGGGCTAAGCAAGGACCCCCGAAGGCTAAACATTAAAGGTTTACCTACAGAATATAAAAGCATAAATACATCAGTTGGCTACTTAATCAGTTATCATAATGGCACATAAATCATCAGTACAAACAACTCAATAGAAAATTCAGCATAGATTTGTGTTCTAAAGTGGTAAAAAGTGGTCTCTCCACCAGTGTGAAAGCAGGGTCTTTTATAGGATTTTAGGCAAAATATTTCTTATATATATTAACTACACAAGTACAGGATATGCACAAATGGGAAATTATCAAACAGAAGAATTTTACTAGAGAATACATTTGAAGAATCTCTCATAATACTATTACATTAGATGTAGATGTTCTCAGAGTCTATTCAGGTAACATGAGTCGATACATAATATTTGATACAGCCTGAGACAGCCAGGTTGTGCTTGTTAGGTATATCATGTCCAGTGTGTCTGGGAACGTTTCTGGATTTCTGTATATAGCTAACAATTCTTTAGTACAGCAATGAAAACAACAGCAATGGTGATCACGTTGTGTATTACAATGTCACATTAAAAATAGAAGTAAGTATGAAATTATGTTAGCATAGGCTTGATTTCTAATACATTAAGCTCTGCAATGCATAAAAATAAATTCCACCAAGCTCCTCTGAAGATTTCTAAATCATCTTATCTATATCTTTATTACAATACAGATGTTATCATTTTTTGGATTATTTTCTTTGGATCCTTCCAATTCCTTCATGGAAACATAGAGTTTACTCTATTTCATCAACCTTCATCAGTTCTCTTTCTCTTTCTTCCCCTTGTCACTGAAAGCTTCTTCATCCCACACTTTAACCCACCACTTGATGAAATTCCTTTGCAGAATTTTAGGAAGAAAAGCACACATGAAATACTGAATAGTATAACAAAAAGAAGGGTTTAAAAGCTATTTTAGAATTTCTCCTTTCTACGCTCCCTAACCAGCAAAATATCTCTCTCTGTCTGGGGTGGGCAATAAGGGAGCAGGGTTTAGGCTGTTGCATCTTCTTATAGACACATTGTCTGCAGGCAGAATTGTTCTCTCATAGCAGGTCAAGCAGCTGTTGGTCAATGCTGTGTTCAAGGATGAGTAACATACAACAATGTCTCAAAAGGGTGTCAATTCAAGTCAAGTCAAAATTAACTTTATTTGGTTAATTTAAAACCATCAAAGTACATAGCCCAAAACAATATAAAAAACAACAGCGATATGTACATGAATAAAAACTCGTTTGATTTCCCCCTACTTAAAGCTGAGGGAATGACATCCATATGGAAAATTAAACAGAGGACATTAATAACAATTGTTAGATTTCATCAAATCTTACTCTGCTCAGGATCATTGGCTGCAGTAATTTAAGGTGCATTTTGCATATTTAGATAAAATCTACATACAACAAAATAAGCACCCCGACAATCCATGGCGAGGGGAAGAAAAAATATTGGACTCCTAATCCAAAGTAATTAGTCCTGAGATTGAATAAAAAAAGCAAATGACATTTTTGCCCGTCTTAAATGTTGTTCATTATAAGATAAGGAGAGCCTTAAAAGTAAGTAAGTTACTAAATAGAATAGTTTAAAGCAGAGTCCCCAATTTTGTTCAATGATAACCTATTCCTGTGCCTAATAGCGCCTATTAAAAAACTTGCTACCCCAAAACACACCACAGGTGACACTAGCATTTGCAAATATGCCAGCACTGGCCTCACTTGTACAAAGTTGCAGCCTCTTAGTAAGGGGATAATGAATTTCCTGCGTAGCGAGCTGTAATAAGCACAGAACAATTCTAAGTGAAGGGTGTTCTGTTCCGAAAAGTTATCACATGGGCAAGGATTACATGCTCCTTCTTTTAAAAACCCTTTGGGAAACGCTAACAGCCAGGGAACTAAATTATGCCTAAATCTTATTAAAACAAACAGGTGGGATGTTTTTTTTTTATATAGGATAAGTATGGTTATAACTGTTTCCCCAGGCTCAATGTGACAAAACTTCTCACTGATGGTTTCATCAGCTCCTTCTCCTCCCTTAGCGACATACACCTATCCAAGAACTGCCTTTTGAATTCCCTTATAGCTGTTTTGCCTAATGATGTGGGGCTCAAAAATAAATCAGGGCATCCAAGGATTTCCATCTGGGCCTTAATATATTGAATCCATGGGATATCTAGAGACTTGTCTAGGGAGAGACAGTCTTGGATAATTAGTTGGTTCAGATTTGGTGGAGATTGTGCCCATATTCTCAACCAACACAATAGAGGGGCAGCCGCAATCTGGTTGGAAATAAAACCAGCTCCTAGTTCCTCATGAATGTTAAAAATTGGCATAGAAGTTGGGACCGACAGCAGTCTTCGAAAAAAGGTATTTTCGGCTCCCTGAATTTCTCTAACCTCAGTGTATCCCCAGATGTCGCTCCCAGAGGTCGCCATAGGAAGACACTTTGCGTTATAAATCTTCATGAACGCCGGGAGTGGTTTGGAACCAATTATTTTTGCAAAATCTAGAATAGCCCCTGAGGCTCTAGCTAATATATTCCTTTTGTGTGCGCTGGGTAGACCACCAGCGCCGGCCGTCAAAAAGAACCCCTACATATGGGAAAGAGGGGACTTTTACTAATTCTAGATCATTGCAATAGAATTTGGCCTTCATTGCCGTCTTTGAACCTATTGACATCACATGTGACTTTTTGAAATTAGTAATTAGGTCCAATGGCTCCATAAAATCTATAAAACTGTTTAAAAGCATTTGCAACCGCCTTGCAGTTCTAGCCATCAAAACTGCATCATCGGCGTACAGAAGTGCGGGGATCATTTTTGTACCAGCTCTGGGGATATCTTTACAGCGACAGGACAGGGTGTCCCCTAATTTGTTAATATAGAGTGTAAACAGCAGTGGGGCCAAAATACACCCCTCTTTTCACAGCCCAAGAATCAGTAAGGCTACCATCTTCATTAAAGCGGACAGCCGCTGTGGTATTTTCATGGATGGCCGCCAAAAAAGAGATCAGGTCTGCATCTAGCCCTATGTCTTCAAGGGTCGCCCAGAGCTTTGATCTATTTACAAGGTCAAAAGCCAAGGTTAAGTCCATAAAGGCCAAATGAAGATCCCGTGCTTAGCGGCTGTATACTTCCCTATCACCAGATGAAGGTTAAGGCATTGGCCCAACGTGCCTTTCCCTTGCCTTAAGCCGTATTGTAGATCAGAGACTATGCTTGCTTGATCAAGCCACTCCGTAAGTCGAGCAAGGATGACTTTCCCCAAGATTTTAGCCACGGAGTCAAGAAGCGAAATGGGCCTATAACAGGCCGGATCGTCTCTTGCTCCCTTCTTAAAGATCGGAACAATAACCGCCTTGGCCCAAGATGGGGGAAAGCCAAACTGGGTGGGTGCATTAAAAACATGAGTTAAAATTTTAGCCCATAGCTCAGGATCTGCTTTGTAAAGATCGTCCGGAACTCCGTCCGGACCCAAGGCTTTCCCCCTGACGTTGACATAATCGCCTTGATAACTTCATCCGTTGTAAAGACTAAGGGATGTGAAGCATGGACCATACCAGCTGGCCATACAAATATTCCAGTAGTCACATCACTATATACTTTTCCAAAGTGTTGAACACACCTCTCTTTTGGGATAAGACAGTCTTTAACAGTATTTGGTGAATCATCAAACATTGGACTATTTACAACAGACCAGAACCTAGTGCTATTTGCCAGAACACTGGCCTGACCAAGCTCCTCCCATGCCATCTCTTTTAGTTGCCTTTTCCACCTATCCACAGCAAGTTTGTATACCCTCCTTGCATTTTTGACCCTTATGGCTATCCTAGGTTTTTGCTTGAGTTCCTGCATTAATGCGTTATGTGAACTCATACAAGTTTCATCGGGAGACAGCCATGACAATGCAGGCGTTTCCCGGCGCTCCCATTATGACGCTGCCATCACAACGCAAGTCGTTACAACGACTTGCGCTGGAGGGCACTCTTGGTAAAGGAATAGTTTTATTTTCTATTCCAACACCTTCCCTACTGTTACGTGGGCTGGAGTTGGAATAGAAAATTAAACTATTCCACAGTCCAGCGCCTACAGCGCAAGTCGTTGTAACGACTTGCGTTGTAATGGATGCGTCGTAATGGCAGAAGGATATAAACCCATCTAAAAAATAGGTTTCATTAGCCGCCCAAGTTTCCTGAAGAGCAATAATATAATGGGTAGCAAGGAAGCGTTCCCAATTGGGGGCCCCATTTTGCACCCTCAGCCAACAATATTCCATGATAATACTTTCACACAACCCCCCTCGGTAAATGACCGGGTAGGGCTGGGGTTTACAGTGCCCAGTAAAGTAGCCTGGGGGAGTACAATCTGGGTCAATGGACAACCCGGGGGGGCTTGAGTTTCATCCTCCATCATTTCCTCCAAGTTGTCTAAAGCCGCTGGAGCTAGGTTACTGACTGGTAGTCAGTCTTGGTTATCTAATCCGGAAAATGCCTCAAATCTATTAAAAACAGGGATTGGGGGAGCTATCTCCTGCAGTGTATTCAGTAGGGGTTTATAGAAATAGCCCAAAGGCAAGGCCTAAATGGAGGTGGCAGTCATAGGACATGGGACCTGCGCCTTTAGCATCATCTGGACAATCGAGGGGTTCCGGAAGTTAGCAACCACACAGACTCCCTCAATATTCTATGGCGATCGTCCCAGCCACCCAACTCTGCACACCATTAAGATGTTATTACTCATGGGTACCCTGAAGCCTTTATGTCTGGATAACCAATCTGCGGTTTTATTACGCAGTTGGATCCAAGATTCAGGTTGGTCTGGTGTGAGCGGGGGAACACCAGCTAACACTAAAACATAAGGACATGCCGCAGGGAGCAGGTCTAAGACATCCCCGGAAGGTTTAGTAGTCACAGGATTCACTGCGATAGAGCTATCTTTATTGAGATTACTAGGCTTCGGGATTAAATTTTCCTGTTCCGTAGGTAGTGGTCTCTTAGGACCAACGGTCATTAGTGGATTCTGTTCTCCTGAACTAAAGGAATTTACATTGCCATTTATCACCTGTCCTCCCATGCTCAACCGTCTGATGTCCCCCCCAGGCCAGGTGGCACACTTGATAGTCGTGGCGTTAAAAGTCCCGCATTGCTAGTAAATTTCTTCCCTAGCCCAAGTGCCACATCCCTGTTATGAGTCCCCATGGGGCCAATATTTCCTGGCAGTGATGATGCCACTGGTACCTTGCCTCCCCCCTGCGTGACACAATGACACCCACACACCTCCCGATTATCTGGAGCATTGTTTAATTTTACGAGTTGGGATAGTTTTCATTCCCAAGTTTATTTAAGAAGGGCGATAGGAGAACAGACATTAAAGTCTCCAGGCGTTTCCAATTATCGGGATCATCTCCGTGTTCCGTCATAGTGGGGGAATCGAGATTTAGAAAAAGAGGCGTACCTCCATTGGGTTTCGGGGAGTAATTCTCACCTTTTCCTGGGGGTTGATGTTTAAGCTTGGCCTGTGCCTTATTCCTCAATGCCACACCACCCCTTGTGCACTTAGCAGGTGGTTCCCCGTGTCCTTCCTCACTATTTGCTCCCAGTCTAGGTTTAGAAGAACATACAGCACTATCCCTTCCCTAATAGTTCTTTTCGGTCTAGTGGCAGGGTCGCCTCGAGCTGAATACCTACACGAGCTCAACCTTGGATTTTGGTTGTGCGCCAAGCTACCTGAATTATCTGCCTCCAAGGCACCCAGTTCAGAGGTTACACCATAACCTGGTCCCTCACCCGAGCTGGCATCTAAATGTCACCAGACTTGGGCAGACCGTAGCCTGTGGGGCACCCAAGGGAGATTTAACCAAGGTTATAGCCCCCAAGGAAGAACTTTTTTGCCCAGCATACGTCCCCAAGGAGAGCCTTTTCTCTGTGAGCTGTATTTCATGTGTTAGGACTGATTCTGCTCTTGTTTAAAAAGCATCCAACGTTCCCACTACCACCCCACCCTCTGTCCGGTAATCTTAAGTTTAGTGTTCATAGTCCAGGAAGCAAAGGACAGGCCTCAGAGTCTAATCAAAGTCCAGGGGCCTGAAGATCTTTAGCACAGGTAAAAGGGGGGTGGCCCAGTCCAGCCTCCGTCGGCCTCTGACGGCCTCAGATGGGCCCACCTTTGGTCCGGGCTTTGTCCGGGCTAAATCTCGCGCGCGTCCCGCGCCGCAGTGGGAGTGGCAGTGCTTTAAGCACGATCACCATGCCCCCCCCTCACAGCTGAGATATGGCAGCCCGCAAAGCCTCCCACCAGCAGGATGCTGAGTTCGGTTCGAGAGAGTGTTGCAGCGAAAAAGCAGGCAAGCACCAGTTATGGCAGAGTCCCCCATGCCGCGGGGGGAGAGGCAGCGCTTTAAGTGCGATCACCACGCCTCCCCCTCACTCGCGGCAGCTGTGCTTCAGGTGGTGCACCCTGGGCAAAGTAGGCTCCCTCCTGGGCGGCATGACGGCTCCGTGTCAGAGTAGCAGAGATATGGCTGCCCGCAAAGCCACCCAATAGCAGGACACTGAGTTCCGTTGGAGAAAGTGTTGAAGCGAAAAAGCAGGCAAGCACCAGATATGGCAGAGTCATACAATTATAATTAGCACAATTAATTGCTTAAGAGATAAATCAAGAAGGGAAGAAAACCAGGGAGACGAGGTTCTTTGCAAAACAAATTGTATTGGTGCATTTACTCATTTGACATATTCAGTTTCATATTATCAAACAAACGAAGAGTTGCACTGCGTTACATTGAATGACATGTAACCCATTGGATACTGTGCACAAGTGCTCGTGAAGGATTGTAAAGGCGCAAGTGACACATGAGGTAGTATGTACGGTGAAGGGCGCAAAGAAGAACAAGTGAGATTTAGAATTAAACAGGGTAAGGATAGCCAAGCAATAAATGATAATGAATACAAAGTAATCAAGGAGGGTATCCTTGTTGGGAGCGCCGAGAATTTGGCTGTTAAAGCCGACAGCGTTTCGGCCTATAGAGGTGTTTAGGCCTTCATCAGGACCGGGTTACAATAATCACGAAGCCCGCATCAGTCTGACTTCGTGATTCATCCTGCCACACGACTAGTCCTCTCCCAAGTCTCCTGACAAGCAGCTGTGGTTTCCTGCTTTTTCACACATGCGACTGCGCGCCACTGTGAGCGTCTTGGGACCGCTACTTGTCCCTGATAATATAACCGTGGTTGTATGACGTTACAACGCATACCTTTACAACGCATTTTCCAACGCAACATCCATTACAATGCATTCCATTACAACGCATGCCATTACAACAAATTTTTAAAAACTACCTTTACAAAGCATTCCATTACAACGCATACTACCTTTACAACGCATACCATTACAATGCATAACATTACATTGCATGTTACTATTCTAACTCCAGGGGGTGCAACAGTGGGGTAAGTGTTGGATAGTGTAGGTGTAAAAATTACTATTCTAACTCCAGGGGGTGCAACAGTAGGATAAGTGTTGGATGGTAATGGTATGCGTTGTAATGGTATGCGATGTAATGACTGCGTTGTAATGACATGCGTTGTAATGGTATGCGTTGTAGTGTCATGCGTTGTAATGGTTGCGTTGTAATGGCATGCGATGTAATGGATGTTGCGTTGTAAAAGTTTCATTGTAATGGTAGTGCGTTTTAAAAGTTACGTTGTAAAGGTTGTTTCCCTATAACCGTGGTATGCCTATGGTTTCCCACGACCTTGCACCCATCCACCCCGGACTTCTGACGGTGTATCCCCAGACCACTCCCATATAAATTATAGTAACCTGGTCCTCAAAAAGCAAAGAGGTCTCTATTCATGAAAGGGAACTGGGAAGAATGCCTGACCAAGGCCAATGACTGCTAACCACTCTGCTCTGCTTTAATCCTGTACTATCTTCCATTTCTTGTTAGGTTTTTGCAAGACCATAATCAGAAGTTACAGAGACTCAGGATGACCTCCTTCAAGATGCCCTGTTCTACCATCCTCTTAATTACAGGTGTTATTCCTGCAATTGCTTCTGGGATCATCTTGTAACGCTGTGTTTGAGGAAACACAGTGTCTGGTCCAAGGGTTATTTTTAGGGATTTAGCGACCTTAACTCTTTCCGTGCTAGTGACTGAACCACTCTGTGCTCATGACAGAGTGGTTCCGTCTCACCGCGGCCGCTCCGCCCACGCGGCACTGATTCCCTGCCTGTGCAGGCGAATTAGTGAGTGGGCGGAGCCGTGACCGAACCACTCCGTCATAAGCACAGCGAGCCCATGGCTCGTGACGGAGTGGTTCCGTCACAAGCCTGGCGGGGCCGCGCAACCCCCCCACCACCCCAGCGCCACAGCGGAATTACCGCCGCGGCCAAGGGGTTAAGCAAACCAATTTCCTTTCCTTTGATATCCCATATATCTTCTCTGACTGTTTCTTTTAAGTTGACATGTAAGTCCTCTTTGGTAAGAACCACGTATAATCTGACTACAGATTCCGGTGCCAGCAAATTAAATTTAGCGTCTGCTGCTTGGCTCTCCAAGCCTACTCTGTCTGGCGTACAGTATATGAACCAATCGAGTTTATAATTTTTGTCCCTTCCCAACAGATATACACGGCTCGAATCACAGCAAACTGGTGGGGCTCTTTGATGTGTTCCGATTTTCATTGGGACTGGGCCAGTAACTTTGTTTATATGATACTGATTTTGATACCAACAATTTGGACTTTCTTTCTTGAGAGGGGTAGGTTTGGGACCTCAACTGTTTTAACAGTTGAATGAGTGGTTCCTTAATCTATCAAGAAGGACACAAATGTCCATTAACTTCTCCATCCATATACAGGCCATTCTGAACCACATCTAGGACTGTACCAAGCACACATTCCTCCTCTCCTCTTAGTCACCATCATTGGGCTTATTCAAACTCTGTAGAAGTCCCAAACATGATAGGAATCACGGCAGTCTGGGGTGGAAATGGGTTAGGTGTAACTCTGTTTGCTGGGTCAGAAATGGGGGTTCCATCCATGCATATGCATAGGCAAAAAGGGATTCTGTGTCAAACTTGGTTTCAGGATCTTAGGAAGTCTGGGTACTGGGGGAAGCTGTTACTGCATCGCACAACTTGTGGCTTGGGCAGCAATCATTGCTTGACCAGAATTGTAGTGACATTTCCACTTCCAATTACTGACCTTGTTACAAATTTTACAGGGGGTACCCTTCTTTAAAGTGCAGTTGCTCTTTCCTGGTGTACCAGGCTGACCTCTTCTCATTCCTTGGGTATTTCCTCTGTATGACATGGACACTTCCTGCATGTGTACACCGGGATCAAGATCTAGCTCTGGGCTGGGCAGTTTAACACTCCCACATTCTGCACTAGCTTTGTCTGTGCAACCATGAATTTCATCTTCGGCCTTCTTTGCTTGGTGTGCAGCATGTTGCACCAACATTTCCCATACTTCAGAATTCCGTCTACAGGTTTGCTTTGCTGACAGAGAACACCCTGTAGGACCAGAGTGCTAATCTCAGGATCCTTGCACAAAGGAGTCAAGAACCCCCCCCCCCCCACTATTGTCTCCAAAAGGATCATTCAGACCAGTATGAGCCCTGTACACTTACACTAGTCTATCAAAATATGCATGCATGGATTCTTTCGGCTCTTGGGATGCTCTGAAAATCTTGGCCTGCTTCATCTCCTTTTGGAGAACCCTGGTTTAAGGTGGGCAACAATGACTGTATTGTATTCAGTTTTGACTAACTAATGCTGATGATGCCTTTGTGTTCTCTATTCTAGAGGATTCCTGAGTCCTGCAGTGTGCTATGTCAACTTAGTGAAGACGACAATGTCCCTATGGTCCACGTGACACCGCTCCAGCCCTGCCAAGCATATGGCGAGTTTCCTCAAAGCCAGGGGTCCCATGGCGGTGTTTACGCCATGAAACTGTTGGCAGTGAGGAAACTAAGGGGGCCCTATAGGGGCCCTTTGTGCCTCAGGCCATGGGGATGCATGAAGGGGGCACATGGTGTGTTCTCCCTGTCTGCATGCATCCCCAGTTCCTGCACACATAGACTTGAATGTCCATGCCATGCAGGATCTTGCTTTGGCATTCCCAAGGCGGGGCCTTTTTGAAAGGCACCATCCTGGGAACGCCAAATGACCACCCACCAGACATAGGGAGGTAAAGAAAAAATGAAAGCTAGGGAGATTTCGTAATCTGAGGCATGACATATTGCAAACAAATATTTCCTGGGAGAATGGAAACAAAATTATATGCTTACCAAAAATGATCATTTATGTTTTAATCCTGTACTTCCATAATTAACCAAACTATGAACATATTACTCCAAAATGAAAACTAATAATGTTTCACCCATTACAGAGATGCTTTAACTGCGTAGGAATTGAGAATGTCTTTTAGCAGACAAATCACAATATTGACAAAAGCACTCAAGCTCTTAACCCTCAGACTGAGAGTAAGGGAACCTTATCCACAAATCCACAAGACACTCTCTAATAATAGCAGGGTAACTATAGAAACACCATAAGATTTGAAAATCAAATTCAATGAACTTTCAAACATGGCTGAAAATGGACTGCTACATCATTCATAGAAAAAGGTAAGGAGGAGAGAGACATAGGGCCTGATTATGAGGGACCGCTGAACCAGTGGTGGAGGTGCAGAGGACGTCGGACCCGCCACACCAGTGGTCCGACCGCTGTGTTACGACTACGGCGATCAGACCTGCATGGCACCACCACAACCTCCAGTGATCTGCGATCCCTGGTGGTGGTGTGGCGGAGTGAGACCGTAATTTGCGTGGCCCCACCAAGCATATAATACGTTTTCTCACTGCCAGCGGTCTCACGGCGGTGTTCACGCCATGAAACTGCTGGTGGTGAGGAAACTAAGAGGACCCTACGAGCCCCCTGGTGCCTCAGACAATGGGGATGCATGCAGGGGAGTACATGTTGTACCCTCTCTATCTGCATGCGTGCCCAGTTCCTGCACGGCATGGCCTTAAAAGGCCATGCCATGAAGGAACTTGCTTTGGCATTCCAACGGTGGTGCCTTTTTCAAAGGCACCATGATGGGAACACCAAACGACCGCCCACCAGACAATGATGAAATTCATAATCTTGCAGGCGGTGGTCGAGTTTGGGGCAGTGGTGTGCCACTCCACTCCCGCACAGCCAAACTAGTAATCAGGCCCATAGAAAAAATGGAGATCTAGGGAGGGAAACTTTTTGCTCTTTGGGCATTGTAAGTTTCAAATACATTTCTTCTGAGATAGGTAACTGAAGGCAAACTTTTTTTCCAATAACATAAGTATATTATAATGTTACAAAATAAAAATTATTGAATTTTCACATGTTAGAAAGATCATTGACATACCATATGTTTGAACCTTTAACCTTCATACTGATAAGGTCCTGAACACTAAGTCACAGGTGAATCTCTATCCTGTTTTGTGAAACATAATATGATATACAATTTGATAATGGATTTAAAGATGGCACTATAGGTCACTGCAGCTAACCCTTCTCCAACTGACCATTTATGCATCTTGCAGGAAAAGAGACTTTTAACTAGGTGAAGAACAATAGTGACATCAGGGTGGACCTTTAGCCTTCTAACAAAAGTGAAGAGGCTTTCGCCACTAGATCACATGCTATGCTCTGTTGAACATACTGAAAATATAGTTATGACAACAAACTAAGGCTTCTCCAGTTAAAATAAAATATAGTTATATTTTTACAGTATTAAAACCATTAATTGTTCAGTTATGAAACAGACACTTGAAGCATACTATTATTGATCAGAACGTCAAGCAATTGGAAGACCTTGGAACAATAGGGAAGGGAGGTTTATGAAAGTGAATTACATGACTGACAGGATCCAACACTCCTCTTTCTACATTTGATTTTATTTCCACAATATGTTCAGTATTTCTGTGTTGATTCTCAAAACAACTAACAATAAATTGAAATACGGCCAAATGTTTTTTGTGCCTCATAGGTGCTGACAATTTTAATGGAATAACATACTATTCTGCATTCTGTGCCTGTACTGAAAGGACCAATGTCCTCTATTTTGACAGCAAAGTACCAATTAGTGACAGAAAATGTGCCCACAGAGCAAGTTTGCGTTTTAATATACTTCACGTTCACACTTTACCTCCTTTGACCAGAGCAATTGGCTATTAATCACCACAATAATATTTGAAGACCAGTCACAAATTCAGAGTATCCAAGCATGCTCATCTCAACTGACTCTTTTTAGCCCTGATGAAAACCTGATTATCCCCTACATACAAGGGTCTAACCATGGACCTTTGACCAGATTATAACAGACTGACCTAACATTGCTGGAACATTTTGCAGCAAATCGTGGATTCCTGTGTGTGTGCATCCCTGTAAGCTTTTTTTCATGTTAGATGTTACACACTGATTATTATAGCTGCAGTGCTTTGCCCTAGTGCCCTTACAAAGTTAACATATAACAAATATGATTTAAATATTAACATTGCAAGGTGGCAAAAGTATTACATTTCCTTCTCAAACAAAAGCAATCCGAGCAAAGAAGTTGCTGTTGCATTAAAAGAAAGAGGAGATGCCTGGAGTGATCCCATGTGCCACAAAACTATGGTAGTGTAGTTACGAAACCAGTAAAAAATCCTGGATTTCCGAAGCACAGTATAAAGCTCAGAGAGCTCTTTAGAATTGAAAAAATGAAAAATTATAGATGCCTGGAATGGTGGGCAACTTCGAAGAACAAATTACAAGCATCCAAATCTAATCACCCGAAATGGAAACTGCCATATTTCCTATCGGTAGATCACATCAGAAGCTGCAGAAATCTAAAACAGAATGTTAAACTAAATGGTGATCACTGAGTGGAAAAATAGTTCATAAGAATCTTTCTTATTATGCGTTGTGAAACAGGTGCAAGAGTTAAGATTTTTGATGTGTTCACCATATAGACTCAGGAAAAAGAATAGGGTTAAAATAAGTGGAATGAATGTAGATTCGATCAATGAAGCTGTCTGATGTAAAATGGGAAAGTTAAGAATTGAAGTTGAGGAGAAGAACAATAATACTTCTTTAAAAGTAAGGGGAAGAAGAAAACCTTTTTTTACCTCTAACCATAATGGGGAAAAAGTTGAGGTTGATTCTGGGGTCTAAAGGGCAGCTTGGTGTGAATCAAAAGCCCTATGGTACAGATAGAAAGCTAGAAAGTTTACTCCCCCAGTTAATTTTGATTTTTTTTAAATAATTAAGGCTACCCTTTACTTTGTATTATTCCATTATAATTTAATGAGAATTGAGTTGATTTTAATAAAAAAAATAATTGGGGGAAATCGTGATTTTTTTAGAATCTAAGTGCCCCACTATGTTAAAAAATAATAGACTTTAATACGATAGAATATTTCCTATTATATTAGTTAGCTCAATAGAATTAATTCTAATAGATTCAGAGATAAAGTTTGTAAACCAAAGTATTTCATTTTAACTGAAGAAGACGATTGGAGCGTGTAAAGCTAAAGGAGTGACTTAAAGTATATTTAATAAGTGCAAGTATTTCTGTTTTGTCTTTATTAATTTCATAACTGGAAACAGTTGAAAAAAGGAATTTTTATGAAGAAGAGGAGGCAAAGAATTTTCTGGTGAGGAAATAAATAGAAGAATATCATCTGCATAAGCAGCAAGTATGTAATGACGATCCCCATAAGAAAAGCCAGTAATAGAAGAATTAAGATGAATACAGAGAAGTAAAGGTTCAAGTACCAGAACAAACAATAAGGGGGAAAGTGGACAGCCCTGCCTTACTCCTCACTGAAAGGGGAAATGTGAGGAAACCTTAGCATTAACCAATACTGGCACACAAGGGGATTTATATAAAAAGGCAAATAAGAGTTATAATCTTAGGGCCAAATCCATGCCAGCTTAACGACTGGAGCATAAAATTCCAATTCATTCTATCAAACGCTTTCTCATCATCTATTGTTATAGCTGCAAGGAAGGATTAAAGTAATGACGCTTTCCTAAGCCCATTAAGAAATAATTGCGTGTTTTCTGATGCAAGCCTACCTTTAACAAATCCTGATTGTTCTTTTCCTATAAGATTTGGAAGAAAAGATTCTGAACAGAGCGTTAAGAGTTTAGCAAAGATCTTTTAATCTATATTTAACAATGAAATGATTTGTAATTCTTACAAGCTTCAGGATCCTCTCTGTCTTTGTGAATAAGACTTATTTTGGCTTCCTGATATGTGTCAGATTTGGAACTAGATTAAATAAAATGATTAAATAAAGGATATAAATAAGGAAGGAGAATATCAGAAACATTTAGATAAAACTCCACTGGAAAGCAATCCGGTCCTGGTGTTTTTCCTAGTTTTAATGATTGTAATGCATGAGAGATGTCATCACATGTAAGATTGGCTTCTAGAGATTCAAAATCCAAATCAGAGGGAATATGATGTGGGGTATTACACAAATAGTCCTTAATTTTGAAGGGATGAGTTGGAGTTTTAGTAGTCTATAAAGACCCGTAAAACTTGAAAATTCTTTCAAAATACCCTGATGATTTGTGATTGAGTGTCCCTGCAGGTATAGTAACGAGTCAATCTTTTCTTACTTTCAAATTGTTAGCTAGTCATTTGCTAACATTATCTTCCCACCCCCATAACAATGTGGATTCTTTCTAAGAAATTTGGAGTTAGCTTCATTAGTAGATATAGGATTACATTGCAGTTTGGCATTGAGTAACTTTTGAAGATCAGAAATTGATTTTGAAGAAAAATATTGCTACTCTAAGGATTTGATTGAGGAGAGTAATGCTGCATGCTCTTTAACTCAACCCTTCTTTTTCCTAGAGATATAACTAAAAAAAAATTCACATGCAGATGCATGGGGAAGTAGTGTTATTAGAATACAGAGACAAAGGAAAAGTGGAAAATTGAGCATCCTGTAACAAATAATCATTAAATCTCCATCTATGTGAAGTAGAATGGGGAGGAACCACATCCAAGTCTATAGTAACCATGGCATGATCAGAAAGTGTGATTGGACTTATATGAGACTGTATTATGAACTGTGATAGGGATTTGGAAAGAAATATGTGATCCAGCCTTGTGAGGGTAGCATGAGAAGATGAGTACTATGAGTAATCTCAAGATGTAGGATTAGATATTCTCCAAGAATCAACCAACAGTGGTCCCATGCTTATGTAATACAACACACCAAATAAATATAGACGAAATCGCTTCTATATTTTCAGAAGGACATGTCCAGCCGGACAGAGGTCTTCCAGGTTTACTTAATAAACACAATTCTTCAAAGAATAAAATGTCAGGAATACCTTCCACAATGCCCCTGTGTGGTGCACAAGCCTGTGCCCGACACTAACGGGGTGAACACAGGTGAAGATAATAGGAAAGGTTCAAGGCAAAACAAACGTTTTTCTGTTTTCATATAAATTTGTACAGAAAATATCAAGCTGCACCATTACATAAAATCAAACAATCAGATTTGTATCGGGTGCATAAGCAAGTCGACGGCGTTTCGGTTTCATCAAGAAATCATAGAAACCATCATCAGGACAATTAAATACTTTGCCTTTACATTAAACCTCAATTTTGCCTATGAGAAGAAGATAAAAATATACTTTAGAAACAGAATACATACAAGAATAAGTGAAGTGACTCTTTGTGCGCAGTGCACATGCTGATTCGTCAGGGAGTGATATTATTCGTAACCTGGTTGTTGAAGCAGTGACATAAATCACAAGTATATAGCATGCGTCCTAGGTTGCTATAATGTGCCTATGGGACATTAGTGATTGCAAAAGAATGTTGATCGCAGTGCCAGTGGACTAAAATGTGGTAATATTGTGTAACTAGCACTTGCCGACAAGTGGGGCTATCTCAGAATGATGGGCGCCTCGCACTGCTTACCGAGGCAGAGCGCGTGTGGGCACAGATACTAATTACTGTCAAGATGCCCGGACCAGTCACCCTGTAAAACGAAAGACGTATATTAAAGCAGGCCAATGGTTTGGGACTACCCGGCGGGCGGAAATGGAACAATAACAGCAATCTTACCAAAATGGAGCGTCAGGTATTGCCGGTTTACACGATCGTAAACGGGCGACGCCAGGACAAGCCTGAGAGAAAATAAAGTCTATTAAAAACGGAACAACAGACTAAAGCCAGAATAACATCCAGGTCGCGGAGTTACACTTACCGATAGCTTCGGTCATGAAGTGTATCCCTGGCGTGCTCGTGTCCTGAAACCAGGAAGTAAAAAAGGGGGTAGGAAGCGCTGTGATTGGAGCAGTGCACCGGAGTGGAGGGCATAAAAATAAAAGAAGGACTAAGTTCCAGGGGCCATATTGAAGTGAAACCTTATGTGAATACCATGCAGAGTGACATTAAAGTGTGGAATCATTTCAGGAATTATGGATTCATTTCAGGAAACAATTATAATTAAACATCCATTTCTGAATAGCATGAGAAGGGAATTATTTCAAGAATTATGGATTTCAGGAAACAATAACAATTGAACACTCCTTTTTGAGCAGCATGAAGAGGGGATAAAGTCAATTCAGATTAGTGACGTCCAGTCCTCTTGCAGGTTTAGCCCGGAATTCAGGCTATCGGTCTTCAGTATCCACTTTAATTCCTCTTTGTTGAGCAACCGGCTCAGGTCACCACCTCTGGGTGGAACAATAATCTGTGCGATGACAGTCCAGCGGATATCATTCTCAGTGTGTCCCTTGTCCAAAAAGTGTTCAACCAAGGGAGCGTTAGGGGTTCTGCACCGAATGCGGCTGCGGTGCTGGGAAATCCGTAGTTTGATCTTTTGTTTTGTCTGACCAACATAGATGCAATCGCAAGGGCATAAAATCGCATATACAAGATTACAGCTGTTACAATTAGTAAAAGTGCATAAATCATTTTTTACATCCCTATACAAAAACCCATCTGAAACTAAGAGTGTTACTACACCATTCCGACCCCCCTCTACATTCTCCCCTACTGCAAACATGATCCCGAAAGAGATTGTAACTTTTGAAAAGGTTATTCTGAAGGAAATATGCAAGATAGAAAAATCCCATATCTTCGTACCATACAATATTTCCCTTGAAGAGAGAGGAGCGATCAATTCCTTAAAGAATAATGAAAACCTGATTATTAAATCTGCGGACAAAGGGGGTGGAATAGTCCTCCAAGATATTGGTAACTACAGGAATGAGCTTCACAGGCAGATATCCAACACTGATCATTATGCTAGACTGCCTTGTAACCCCACTAAGGATATTCAAAAGCTTATTAAAACCATCACCATGGAGGGGCTGGAGAATGGTATTATAAGTAAGCATGAGTACAATTTCCTCAACATCTCTAATCCCAGAACCCCTGTCCTGTACACACTACCCAAGATCCACAAAAGGGTTGACAACCCTCCAGGGAGGCCAATTCTCTCTGGATGCGGGTCGGTCCTGGAACCACTGGGCCATTATGTGAACTATTTTTTGAAGGATTTTGTGCCCACTACTGTTTGCTATGTTAGGGATAGTATGCATGTAATCAGCTTGATTGAGAACTACCCCTTTGATCCTATACACGAGACTCTATGTACATTGGACGTAGAGTCTCTGTATACGAATATCCCCCAAAAAGACTCATTATTTGTAATGAAAAGTATTCTGGATACCAGGGCACGTCCCCATAGGGTCCCCACCTTATTCATTATCCAGCTTCTTGAAATTTGTTTGACTCAGAACTTTTTTCTCTATGACTCAGATTTTTACCAGCAGGTACGGGGCTGCTCCATGGGAGCCATCTTTGCACCGACTCTGGCAATTCTATATATGGATTGGTTGGAAACTCACATTATCCTCCCGAGTAGTAACCCATTCCATCAGGGGTTACTACTTTGGAAACGTTATATAGACGACATCTTGTTAATCTGGGGTGGGTCCGTTGAAGATCTTTCAGGACTAACGCACTGGCTCAACAATAATTGCAATGGGCTCACATTTACCTTAACCTCTGATAAAAACTGTATCCCTTTCCTGGATTTAAACATCCAACATCAGGAAGGGGCTTTATACACATCCCTATTTCGTAAACCCACAGAGAGGAATACTCTGCTCAGTTACAGGAGCTGTCATCCTAGAGCCCTTAGGGACAGCCTTCCCTACTCACAGTTCCTAAGGCTTAGAAGGAACTGTTACAAGAAAGAGGACTATTTTCTAGAGGCAAACACTTTATCGGAGAAACTCAGGTTTAGAGGGTATCCTAAACGCCTGGTTAAGAACTCTATGAAAAGGGCCTGGTATTGTCCTCGTGACACCCTGTTAGAGCCTAAACAGAAAACTACTGATGTGAAAACAGTTTGTGTAACCACTTTCTCTACCATTTCTCACCGGGTAACGCAGTGCATCAGGAAAAACTGGCACATTTTGAATTCGGGCCCCCTTGACTGGGAAATCCCTCTCTTTGCCTTCAAGAAGAATAAAAGCTTGAAGGACCAGTTAGTGAGGGCAGCGTTACCTGCTACACCTGGGAAGAATGTCACACTGCATGACCATTGGTCATTACCACCCGTAAGGGGTCACTTTAGATGTGGCTCTTGCGTAGTCTGTGAGTATACAATAGAAGGAAAAGAGTTTTTGTATAGGGATGTAAAAAATGATTTATGCACTTTTACTAATTGTAACAGCTGTAATCTTGTATATGCGATTTTATGCCCTTGCGATTGCATCTATGTTGGTCAGACAAAACAAAAGATCAAACTACGGATTTCCCAGCACCGCAGCCGCATTCGGTGCAGAACCCCTAACGCTCCCTTGGTTGAACACTTTTTGGACAAGGGACACACTGAGAATGATATCCGCTGGACTGTCATCGCACAGATTATTGTTCCACCCAGAGGTGGTGACCTGAGCCGGTTGCTCAACAAAGAGGAATTAAAGTGGATACTGAAGACCGATAGCCTGAATTCCGGGCTAAACCTGCAAGAGGACTGGACGTCACTAATCTGAATTGACTTTATCCCCTCTTCATGCTGCTCAAAAAGGAGTGTTCAATTGTTATTGTTTCCTGAAATCCATAATTCTTGAAATAATTCCCTTCTCATGCTATTCAGAAATGGATGTTTAATTATAATTGTTTCCTGAAATGAATCCATAATTCCTGAAATGATTCCACACTTTAATGTCACTCTGCATGGTATTCACATAAGGTTTCACTTCAATATGGCCCCTGGAACTTAGTCCTTCTTTTATTTTTATGCCCTCCACTCCGGTGCACTGCTCCAATCACAGCGCTTCCTACCCCCTTTTTTACTTCCTGGTTTCAGGACACGAGCACGCCAGGGATACACTTCATGACCGAAGCTATCGGTAAGTGTAACTCCGCGACCTGGATGTTATTCTGGCTTTAGTCTGTTGTTCCGTTTTTAATAGACTTTATTTTCTCTCAGGCTTGTCCTGGCGTCGCCCGTTTACGATCGTGTAAACCGGCAATACCTGACGCTCCATTTTGGTAAGATTGCTGTTATTGTTCCATTTCCGCCCGCCGGGTAGTCCCAAACCATTGGCCTGCTTTAATATACGTCTTTCGTTTTACAGGGTGACTGGTCCGGGCATCTTGACAGTAATTAGTATCTGTGCCCACACGCGCTCTGCCTCGGTAAGCAGTGCGAGGCGCCCATCATTCTGAGATAGCCCCACTTGTCGGCAAGTACTAGTTACACAATATTACCACATTTTAGTCCACTGGCACTGCGATCAACATTCTTTTGCAATCACTAATGTCCCATAGGCACATTATAGCAACCTAGGACGCATGCTATATACTTGTGATTTATGTCACTGCTTCAACAACCAGGTTACGAATAATATCACTCCCTGACGAATCAGCATGTGCACTGCGCACAAAGAGTCACTTCACTTATTCTTGTATGTATTCTGTTTCTAAAGTATATTTTTATCTTCTTCTCATAGGCAAAATTGAGGTTTAATGTAAAGGCAAAGTATTTAATTGTCCTGATGATGGTTTCTATGATTTCTTGATGAAACCGAAACGCCGTCGACTTGCTTATGCACCCGATACAAATCTGATTGTTTGATTTTATGTAATGGTGCAGCTTGATATTTTCTGTACAAATTTATATGAAAACAGAAAAACGTTTGTTTTGCCTTGAACCTTTCCTATTATCTTCACCTGTGTTCACCCCGTTAGTGTCGGGCACAGGCTTGTGCACCACACAGGGGCATTGTGGAAGGTATTCCTGACATTTTATTCTTTGAAGAATTGTGTTTATTAAGTAAACCTGGAAGACCTCTGTCCGGCTGGACATGTCCTTCTGAAAATATAGAAGCGATTTCGTCTATATTTATTTGGTGTGTTGTATTACATAAGCATGGGACCACTGTTGTTTCCATAAAACTGTTCCCCGAGGTCCCTGTTTGACTTGATTGGGGTCCCTTGTTGTTTAAAAGTGCCAAGAATCAACCAAAGCACATTTAAAATAGTAGAATGAAATTGTATGTATGTTTTATAAGACATGAATTGACCTGATGATTGGCTAAAAAAGAATCCGTAGTTTGATTACAATCACCCCACAAAATAAAATGAGTCATGATATTGCATACACTTTTTTGCTATTAAGGGGCAAAAAAGTATGATCCAGTTGCGTGGAAGCATAAACGTTCAACACAGTAAGAAGAGTATTATCTATAAGAAAATGAACAATAATCCATCTGCACAAATCATCTTTTTCTTAATATTCAGGCATTTTTGACATAACACAACAACTCCATTTTCTTATTAGGCAATGGGAATACAAACACAGAACCCACCTGATTCCATTTTAGTTTTGAAGCTTCATATTCAGTAAGGTGAGTCTCCTGAAGAAGAACTAAATCAGGAATAGGCTTGCCTAGATGGGATAATACTCTCTGTCATTTAACAGGATTAATAAAACCTTTAATATTCCATGAAATTACTTTGAATTATACAATATAAGTGAAGGATAAACTTCTGGTGAACTTTCGAACATATAAGAATATAATATAGCTCAAGAACTAAGAAAAGGTTGAAAAAATAGTGACGAGAAAATGATAATAGCAAAATGAGGAAAGGGAAGAAAAGGGAAAAAAGAGAGGAAGATAAAAAGGGGAAACCATGAACAAGAAGTAAAAAAAAAGTACATGCCCAAAAAAAGACAAATGAAAAACATACCTGAATGAATAACAAAAGGGAAAACAGGGTGATGACAACACATTTGAACATGACACATCCGAAAGGGGAAGACTATGCGCCACATCAGGATAACAAGCAATCAGGAAGAGAATTGCACAATGCAAACATGAAGAACAAACCTGTAAAAAGTATATATAAAAATAAAAGTCAGGGCAATTTAAAAAACTACAATAGAATACATATAAATTAGATTGTTACTTCAAAAATACAGTAGAACAAATGAAAATCCTTTTTATAGAAAAGAGTCATCGTGTGGAGGGATCAACTGCATCCATGGTATCCAACGTATGAGTTTTTATAAACTTTTTAAGTTCAGCTGGATCCTCAAATGTGGTGGTATGATATTGATGAGACACTTTAAAGATGCAAGGATGGAAAAGACCATATTGAGCGCCCAAAGTTGATAAAGAAGTTTGAAGACTTAGAAATTAGAAAGTAGAAGCAATTTGGGATTTAGGCGTAAAAACAAACTGCAGCTTTTTACATCTGCCCATACAGACTAATAAATCAAGCAGACAGTACACTTGAAACACACGGTATCTCAAAAAAGAAAGGAATTTGTAATATTGCCAGAAAGAAGCATTATTTTGAGTGCTGCCGTCATGTGATATGCACCGGTAACTGAATGAGAAAGTTATACAGTGTTAAAGACAGTTCAATTGCCACAGGTGCATAGTATTAGAGCGACAAATATTTAGTAGATTGAAGGTTGCAAAGCTCCAGTAGAATGCAACATCTTTGAGCAGGTATATGCAGAGTACATTTTTATTAAAACCTGAGAACATAAGGGAGCTGTTGATTAAGGAGCACCGTGTAAGTTATTGCTCTTCATCTGTTCACGGCGCAGATGTTTCAATTCAGTCAGCTGTTCCGCTCGTAGCTTCCCTGCTTGACAGATCAGTTAGCAGAGCGTTATCTCTGATACACCCGGAGTTTACAATCCTGCCTTCACTGTGGTAATTCGCGTGTTGATGGATTCTACATCTGGAAGGTGCTAGCACAAAGTTGGGTGTGTGAGGAACACCAAGGCACCTGTGTTAATTTTGGCAGATCCGGTGGGGAAGCAAAGGAGAGCGACAGCCCAGCATCACGTGTCGTTGGAAGCACACGTTGAGGAGATTGATTCCTGTGATTTAGACGTGTCGTTGGAAGCACACGTTGAGGAGATTGATTCCTGTGATTTAGAGTTGTTATTTTTCACGCTGACAAGCACAGCTTTACATCTAAAAGCTTGTCAGAGGGTACTGTTGCGCTTCACGCTGATAAGCACAGCTAATTATTTTCAACGTTTCTGGGCACTTATTCACCACAGTATTCAGGAGCTTGTTGTGCGATCACGCTGACAGGCACAGCAATTTTCTAAGTCACTATTTGGTGCATGTCATGCTGACGGGCACAGCTTATTGAGACTGAAACTGTTTCTATAGACATTGTTGGTACTATTTTCAACATATATATGCCAAGAGCAATCTTGAAAGTGTATTGCATATTAAGGTGTTAGCATTGTATTGTTAAAATTGCACCTGTAGGTAAAGTGTATTGCATATTAAGGTGTTAGCACTGTATTGTTAAAATTGCACCTTTTTATAGCCGTTCCCACGGGGGTGTAGAGTATTTTACAACTGTGAAGGGGGTGTAGAGTATTTTAGATTGTGATATGGCTACTGCAATGTCAATGTCACAACCCCCTCCATTTCTCAATGATGATGGAGAACCTCTCACTCCATGGAAGAATTGGGAGAAGATATTTGAATCTTATTTGATAGCTATAGGAGGCAACAGGTTTTCATCAGAAAGGAAATTGCACATATTATTACACAATTTGGGTAAGCATGCTAGAGAAATGTATGACAATCTACCTGAAGTTGAGTTGGAAAATAGTGGTGGAGGAGGAGGAGGGGATGCTCCACCAGATGTTTACCGTATTGCCTTGAAAAAATTAGAAGTTCAGTTTGGAAAAAAAATTAATGTGGTATTGGAGCGACACAAATTTTTTTCAAGGAATCAAGGGAAACAAGAAAGGGTGGTGAATTACATAGCAGTCCTTAGAGGGTTGTCTTCCACCTGTGATTTTGGAAATCTCACAGATTCGCTTATCAGAGACCAATTGGTCAGGTGCACTTCTGATAGGAAAATACAAGAAAAATTACTTGCTGATGCCCCTGAATTGAAGCAAGCTATCGACATAGCTAAAAGCATTGAACACACAGCATTCTGTATGAATGAGATGAAAGAGGCGGTTGAGGTGAAACAAGTGTGTGAGGATGAAGTCCTGAAAGTGTCCAATAAGTATGATAAGGGCAAATATATGCATAAAGGTAGTACTATCCTAAAGTGAAGAGTCTCACAAGATGAAATGTTTCCGTTGTGGTAATCCTAATCACCTGGCGAATAGTGTAAAATGCCCAGCAAGGGGTGCCATGTGCAGAAAATGCAACAAGAGGGGGCACTTCACCAAGGTGTGTCATGATATAAAGAAGGAAATGACCCATATGATTTGGGATGATGAAGAGCCAAGGGAGGACATTGTATTTATGGTTAATGAATTGCTTGAAAATACAGGATGTAGCTATCCAGAATGTGAGATTATGCTTGATGGTGTGGCGTATAAAGTATATGCGGATTCGTGTTCACCATACACTCTTATAGATGAAACCACGTTTAAGACCAGGTCTGTTGACAAAGTTTATGAAGTTTTGCCTTCTGACATCAACCCGGGAGGTTACAACCATGACACTATACCTGTTGTGGGAATGATCATTATGCACATCAGATTTAAAGAAAGAGCTACTGTGGGTAAAGTGTATCTAACTAAGAAAGGATCGTGCTTACTGGGATGGAGGCATCAAAAGGACCTAGGTATAAGATTAGACCCAATGCCTCGGAACCTGTTTATTTGATTGATCAACCCAATATTGGTAATGAGGTGTGTGAGGAGTTCCCTGAGGTATTCTCTAGTGAGTTAGGATTGTTAAGGGGTTTCCTTCATAAAATAAAACTTAAAAAACATTGCAAGCCCACAGTACACCGAGCTAGATCAGTGCCATTGGTGGTGAGAGATTCTCTGCAAAAAGAGTTGGAAAAATTGGAGTCCATGGGGGTGATTGAAAAAAATTGAGAGTTCAGAATGGTTAGCCCCCATTGTGGTCGCTTCTAAAGGTGGAGGCAAAGGGATTCGTTTGTGTGTGGATCTTAGGGATCTTAATGCCAATATCTGGGTAGAGAGACATCCTCTCCCTAGAATAAATGAGATGCTCAGTGTGATAAAGGGGGCTAAATTTTTCAGTGTGTTGGATCTCTCGGCGGCATACCACCAGGTTGCCCTTCATCCGGAATCCAAAAACCTTACTTCTTTCATTACGCCATTCGGAGCATACCAGTATAATCGTATGCCTTTCGGGTTGGCGTCCGCGGCAGCGGTTTTCCAACGCATAATGCAACACATCCTGGAAGACCTCAGCAAGGTTCTGTGCTTCCAGGACGATATATTGATTTATGGAGATTCAGTGTGCGAGCATAACTCTATCCTAAGAGTTGTTTTATGTAAATTGAGTAAAGCTGGTTTTACTACACAAAAGGACAAATGTAAGATAGGTGTCAAATCTGTGACCTACCTTGGGCATACCATATCCGGTGAAGGGATAAAACCTAAAACCAGTTTGGTAGATGCTGTATCCCTTGCACCCCCTCCGTCTACTAAAGAGGAGGTAAGATCCTTCCTGGGATTGGTTGAGTACATGAGCAAGTTTGTGGAGAATTTTTCTAGTCACACAAGCAACATGAGGGAACTTTTAAAAAAAAATAGCACTTTTAAGTGGAGTGAGGAGTGCGATAAGGAATTCAAGTATATTAAGTCAGCTATCGCAAGAGCACCCACATTGGGGATGTTTGATCCAAATGAAAAAACCACTCTTACTACAGATGCTAGCAGCAAGGGCCTAGGGGCATCCCTCACCCAGACCAATGGTGGATGCGAGAGGGTCATTGCATTCACTTCCAGGACACTGAAGGACTCTGAATCTAATTACTCTACCATTGAAAGGGAAGCCTTAGCGTGTTATTGGGCTATAATCCACTTTAAATTCTTCCTGTGGGGTATCCCTTTCACCCTAAGGTCTGACCATAAACCGTTGATTCCTCTATTTTCAACTAAGAACTTGGAGAGGGCCACTCCACGTATCGCCAAATGGGTACTGGCATTACAAGGGTACAATTTCACAATGTGTTATGTGGCTGGAGAGAAAAATACCATTGCAGATTGTATGTCTAGGTTGCCCATAAAAGGTGAGGACAGTGTGAGTGAACCACCAGATGAAACTATACTTGCGGTGGAACTTCCAGCCATCGGTAAAGAGGAATGGGAGAATGATTCTCAAGGTGACCCAGAATTAAAGGAACTGATGAAGTTGGTTGAGAAAGGGTGGCCTGAGCACAATAGAGAGTTAGCTGAGAACCTCATGCCTTATTGGTCTGTGAAGGATGAAATCTCCAGCATGAATGGTCAGCTTTGGAGAGGAAACAAGGTCATTCCCCCGGCTGGCATGAGAAACAGGATCATTGTGCTAGCACACGAGGGTCACCCAGGAAGGAGTATGACAAAGAGTAAAGTGAGACAACACTATTGGTTCCCAGGCATGGATGGGTTGGTGGAAAGCATGGTAAAAGATTGTGAAGCGTGTGGCAGAAGTGACAAATCCAAAGTTGTACACAAAGCCCCCCTCATTCCAATAGATGTTCCCAGTAAACCATGGGACAAGTTGGGAATTGACATAATAGGGCCCATGAATTTCCTTAGTGCCAACCAGAGATTCATGTTCGTAATTATAGATTACCATTCACATTGGATCAGCACCAAGTTTGTCCACTCTATAACCACTCAGGATATGATAGAATTCCTGAAGGAAGTATTCGCTACAGAAGGTATCCCCAGTTCCTTAGTGACAGACAATGGGGTCCAATTTACGTCAGAGGTCATGAAAAGGTTCTTGTCAGATTTAGCCATCTCACACATAAGAACACCTCTTTACTGTCCCAAGGCTAACGGTATGGTGGAGAGGGCAAACAGGATGGTGAAGAATTCTATTCAAATGGCTGTTACTATGTGCGAACCAGTAGAGGAGGCCGTTAGAAAAACACTATTGTCATATCATTCTGCCCCCAATGCTGTGACAGGGGTGTCTCCATTTGTTTCCCTCAAAGGGAGAAACCCTGGGTCTAAGCTTAACCCCAATTGGTTGAATGGGAGCAGTCCTGTGTGGGTGGACAGGCGGTCTGAGAAGGACAAGGTGGAGCTACATCAAAACGAGTATAAAACCAAGTACGACCAGAAATGGGGAACATCCTCCAGGAAGTTTTATGTGGGTCAATGGGTGGTGGTCAAAAGACCTGCTGTGGGTCGAGCTAAAGTATCCTCCTTCTCAAAACCTGCAAGGATACAGAAAGTGAACAATAACTCGCTGGTGTTGGAGGATGGAAGTACATGGAGTATGGACAATGTGAGTGCATGCCCAGATGTGTGCGTACCAACGGCCGTTGGTGAGCAAACCCCAGAGGAAAATTCATCGGACACGCAGGAAACCAGAGTGACCAGGATGCGTCAGCCACCCAGTTGGCAAAAAGACTATGTAACTTAAACGTTTGTATCTTTCCTCTCTGAGGACCTTTCACTTGAGTTGTCCCTGTACAAAGGGAGATGTGTTGTAATCTCATCTAGTTTTAGTGTGTTAGGATTTGTCGTTATCATTCCTGGTTGACATATGCAAATGGTATGTTCCTTCCCCCCCCTCCCTCCTCAACCGGCATTGTTTGTCCCATGGAATGTTGGTAGGGCGTTTGACATAGAACGTTCACTGAGGCGAGCGGAGTGCGAGAGACCAGACGTGAATAAACTCAGCTCTCCTGATCTATCGTGTGGCTGTTTATTATTCCAACAATAATGTCATAACTACTTGCGTTTTACTTCCGAAAGGAATCCAAAATGGCAGCCATGACCGATTAAACGGCCATGATGATAAAAACAGTCACAAGAAAACACTGCCGCTCATGATAAACAGTTTCAAGGCATCCTGCCACTTTCCCCCGGCTCTCCTATAACCAAGCATCCGATAAAAAGAGCTTCAAAGATTAATAAAAAGCAGCAGTAGGTCCGTGTCTCGGCAGAGCCCTCCCTGCAGGCAGCCATCTTAGGTGGTGCTGAAGCCACGCCCCCTTCTTGTCTTTTTTCAATGAGACACGTAATTTCATGTTTGTTGAAGTGGGGATACTGAAGAAGGCAGTTCTAAACACAACTCATAGCACAACACAAACTGCTCATGGGTCTGGGAATTATCAGTGCAGCAGGCTGCAATAGAACCAGTTCTTCAATAATGGCTGTTTTTATTCCTCAGGCAGGTGGTGGGGGCATGTTACTTGTTGTGTTATTGTCCCTAGTAAATTTGCTACTCCACTAACTCAATAGAAAATGTGAAGTAAGAAACAAGGAGAAGCCGATTGACCATATATGAAGTGTAGATGTTCATAGAATTTGGCAAGTAGATGTTCAAAATAATATTCAAAATAATTCTGGTAGAAAAAATGAAACATTGTCAACTCACTTGAAAGCAAGAGCCATTTGAATGGTAAAAGTCATTAAATTAGCACTTTTCTTATCAAACTCATCTACAGTACTTACTCACTTAGATATCAATACTAGCGTTTATATAATTGTTTGTTGTAATAACTTTTTTTGCATAAAGCTAAAAAAAAATAAAAAAATGGTCTGATATAATGATATAATGTAAGATGAGAAGACAAGAGTATCATGTAGTTTGCATGTTAATAGAATAATGCAATGTAAGAGACCTGCATATTTTCTTTAATGCATAATAGGGAAATAAAACCAATATGTGTGTGGATGCACATTTGTGTGTCAAGACCTTATGACATTGGTAAAGCGTTCTAACTGTAGAATCTAGAATTTATTTATGCAATTTATGATGATACTGCAATTTAATGCATGCCCTGTGATGCACAACATAGCTTCCATCATTTGACAAAGCATTTTGGATAATATGGACTGTGACACACCGGTAGCCATAACTAGTGATCTTTGAAAAAATAACAGGCTAAAAAGCATCAGTACTGAACAAATTGCACTTATGTTAATCATTAATGCTAATCTCTTAAAATACAAACATGATTCTTCATCCCTGTCAGGCACAGCTCAAAAGCTCAAAAGGTTCTGACATTTCTGTTTGGTTTACTTGATTGGAAATCGTATTTCACTTGCCTCTAGACAGCACTACAAAGTAGATCACAAAATAGGTAGAATGTCACACCATTATCCAGATGCGAATAGAAAAACAACAACGTTTGCTCTATATTTAGAGGCAGATTTATGAACTATTTGCACCAGTGCAAAGTCACAAAAAGTGAGACAAACTGTACCAAAGTGCTGATAACATATTTTGGACAGTGGCTCTAAAAATCTTGCAAATAGCAATTTGTGTTGCTTTGTGTTACTTTAGAATTCTATGCTATCACCTCTGGTAGACCGCAATTTGTGCACAAACATAGCACCCACCTCAAGGCAGCTGCTAAGAGAAATGTTTTATTTTGGCTTACTTCTGGTTCTTAATGCTAGTAATGTAAAGCAGCTATGTTGACTATAAAGAGCCAGTTGTAAAATCCGAAATTGATGCAAGTCAAATACCACGTGCTGACATCTCATTTTCAAGTTATGGTATGCCAGTTTCCTTAATATCTCTGATCTCATTAGCCAATGTTGAAAAAACATCTGAATTTGGTCAACTAAGGTGACAGGAAAAGATCTGGATTGTTAACATCCAATAATCATTACAGAATCAAAATATTGGTATTTGGATTGAAGAATGACTGCTTCTCCTGTCAGAGATGGATTATTTAGGTTCTGGTTGGCCTGGAACAGTCTAAGTCACATTTGTCAACAATATTGTTGCCTATAGTCACCCTTGGGGCCACCTGATCCACGTCGGAGAAGAGCTTCATGTCACTCAATTGACACAATTATTAAGTCTTGTAAGTGCTAGATAGGGCAAGGTTAGTAAACTCGTTGGGGCCTAATTCGGTGTTGCAAACATTCAGATTTGCGGAGGACAAGCAAACATCATGACAGTATTGGATTTCTTTACTCCCAGATACCGGACAAGTAGGAAATCTTTCACAGGCTACACAGGTTGCTACATAAACTTTGTGAAAGACTGTGGGGTCATTGTAGTAATATTCACACAACTGGCCTACAAAGCTTAACTCAGGATGATCAGTTGGAGCTCTGACTGCCAGGCATGCCTTGATACTCTGTGATACGCCCACTATAGAACCTTTGACTTTAAGCCAGTGCACTAAACCCAGGACTCCATTTTACAGATCAATGCATCTGATAGCGGAGTGTGGGTATATTTGCCACTGGTAAATGGGACGAGGGCGGACCAGCAAGTGGCCTTCATTGGTAGGAGGCTATTGTCAATTAACAGAACTGGTCAGAGCTGGAAAGGGGATGTAACACCAATCTGGAGCCATATAAGATATTAAAGCCTTACTTGATTGGCATGCAATTTAGGGTGCATATAGATATTGCCTCTAAAGGTAGCTAATGGCAAAAAAGTGATAATTCTTACTTACTCTAGAAGAGAATATTTTACAAAGAGTAAACCACCCTGGAATGCTAATCTAGGAGTTGTCACTCCAGTGAAAATATATGTGCATGCTTTTCTGCCTTTAAATTCTCACTGAGGGTTTACATCTCCCTGCTTCTTGGGCTAAGTGGTTCTTATCTGAGGAATCCTAATGCCTGTGAGAAAATCAGATTGTGCACCCTTTCTGTACACTGAGAGTCCAAGACTGAGTAAAATACTCATGTGTTCCCTGGTCTGACCTATTCTACACCGGTACCTTTTCTATGACGATTCTCCCCGCCGTAAAATTATACAAGGGGGATAGATACCCCCATTTACTAACAGCAGGGTCACCCTCAAACGAGTACATAGTGACCACTGCATCAGTACTACGAGGAGTAAATGGGTTCTCATCTATAGCCTTTAACATTGGTGCCACTGAGTATACAAACGTTATAATCAAGCTAACCAAAGAAGATGAATGAGGTATGCAGAGAACTGTAACAAATTATGCACATCAAACTAACTGGGGTTGGTTACATACAGCCCTCTCAAGAGCTGGGAATAGTAATGTCTGAATGGTGGGGCAGCCACTGGTAAGTGAAGTTGGCTTGACAAACTGCTCTTGGAATGTCAGCAGCTTGCAGACAAAAATCGCTGACCCAGCGGTGGTACAGTATCTGGGAACATTTGACATACTAATGTTTCAGAAAACATGTGCACAAGATAGCATTCCCCTAATTGGCCATAAGGTATATACAAAATTGGCCGAAAGAAGGGAGAAAGTTAGCTTAGGTATGTTGGTACTGACAATGGATGGCTGGGCCAATCATTCTGACGAATCCACTATTCTTGTGAATTTATACATTAATCCAAAGAAAAAAGCAGCAACAGCAAGGACAATGGCAGCCCTTGTATTCCAATTAAAAGATACATATTATAAATCGCACTGGTTAGTTACAGGTGACTTAAATCTTAACCTGCTATGCCAGCAGACAGAGGAACACAAGGATGCTGTTGGAATCCTTTCTGTGCAAATAATCCCACCTAATAACCAGACGGATAAAATAAGGGAGGAATTAATAAAGGCCTGTGAATAATTTGGCCTTCTGGCCCTGAATGGCCGAAAGTCAGGTGATAACCACCCTGCCTGGACAAGAACTTGGAGCAATTCTGTCTCCATTCTAGATTACACCCTTGTGTCACTGCCCTTATACAATCTTGGATGCAATTTTATCATAGTTCACTGTGTGGAGTGCTACCATAATCCTCAGGTGATCACTATAAATACACATATATGTAAACATGAAGAGGCCTCCATACTACAAGGAGAGATTGCCACAGGAAACATCCTAAGTGGTCCTGAAGCACAATGAAGAGTTTAGCAGAGGAAGCCGTAGCATGTCTCGTGGACCTGTCCCCAAGAGGCCCTAACCCATTAGCGGTATGGGAGATATTTACAGACAATCTGACCAAAACACATAAAGATAATGGTCAGAATAAGGGAGCTCAGCTGGGTCATCCCAAATTTATAGTAATCCCATTACATATTCGAAGAATAAAAACAAAAGTAGGCAAGCTCTATCAGCAGCTGTGCTACAACCCAGGAGATGCTGAGTTATTAAAGCATTTCCCGTAATGAGAGATGTCAATTAAAAAGGGAGATCTAGGGGTATAAAAAGGCCAAACAGGAAACATTATGTGTCTGGTTGCTGCATACCACTAAAACAAATAATTCAAAAAGATTTTGGAAAAATATTAATAATATCGAGAAAGGTACTGAAGCAGCAAATAACGCAAATATCAGCAAATCCAATGGGTTCAGCATCTAAAATTACATTTTAAAGGAAGTACCTTGGATAGAATATGCTTGCCATGGCGCCCTGTGCACACTCTCCAGGGGAGGTAGAAAAAGTTACCAAAAACTCACGAGCAGACTGTGCTCGGGGCCCAAATGGACTACGACAGGCTCTTTTTAAGCATTCTTCACTCAGGTGGGCAGTCTTTTTTCCATCATTGTATAACAGTGTTTTGGAAAATGAGGTTATCCCCGTAAATTGGAAGGGTTCAGTAATCCATCCCATTTTTAAAGGTGGAAAAGCATTTTCCCCCACTAACTTCCATCTAATTGTAGTTTTGGATGTGCATCTTAAAATCTTCTCCACTCTACTGCAACATGATCTGGAATCTTGGGCACACGACAACGGGAGAATCCCACCAAATCAAACTGGCTTTATAAGGGGTCAAGGTACTATTATCACTATCATGTCTGTGGGCCTGATATTGAATAGAGTAAAGGCAACTGGTACTCCACTTTATATGTGCTTTGTTGAGTTCAAGGCACACTTTGTCTGTGTTCCACATAATAGTCAATGGGCAAAACTCCAGCGATGGGATATCCCATCTAACCTCCTGCAAGCAATTAGATTAATATGCTTTGATACGTGGGTTAAGATAAAAATTGGGGATGGTATCCATGTATCAGAGAAAGTTAAAACATCGACGGGCTTAAAGCAAGGCTGTGTGTTATCACCCCTCTTGTTCAAGTTATATATTGCTGATCTCTCGACGGAGTTGGATGAGCTACCAGCATGCCCTGAGCATGGGTGGACAACAATTGTCAAATATTCTTTATGTAGATGACATATTACTACTCAGCAACATAGTCCTTCAAAGGATTCTTAATTGCCTTGGTACCTACGCAGATAAGAATTGGCTGGAAGTAAACCAGAAAAAACAAATGTGATGGCATAATAAAAAGAAAAACTGCAATGGCACCTTGGCAACAATACTATAGAGTAGGCATGTATCTACGTATATTTAGGGATAAAAATAGGTGCATGAGGAACTTTTGTACCCCAAAGAAAGGCAATCAAGAGGAAAGCCCAAACAATCAATTATGCCTTTTCAGCATTGGCAAGATCCATTCGAGGCCAGGACCTGAAACCTCTGGGATCAATGATTAAGGCCAAACTTATACCTTCTCTTTCGTATGGATCTGAGATAATGCTAGGCACTGAGGCCCGCCTGCTCAACAAACTAGTGATAAGATCATATAAACAAAGCTTTCGGCTACCAAGATCTGCCTCCACTGCCCAACTTAGGCTTGAGTTTTCAATCACAAAACAGTCACATATCAGACCTGCAGCATTTAAAAGCTCTGCCATAAACTGCATGCAACTGCAGACAAGACACTGGCTAAACGAGATTGGACTGAAAATTTCTCCAACGGGGAATGGAGCCTGTAAGATATATTTGGAGAATAGCATTGTGATGCTAGAACTATGAGATCTTTGGAACGCTAATATATCTGGTCAAGTTTTTAATAAAATGTTAAACAAGTCGATTGAAGTCCAAAGCTGGATTGCAGACAAAGAAAAGTTGTCCAAGCGCCTTCACGGGTGGCTGGTATTGAAATCCTATTCAAATCCAAGAGAATCTTTACTTTTGGAAGCACCTTACCATTGGAAGGTAAAACAGACATTCCAGGTTCTAAGACTTGGTGAAATACCTACAGTAGACCTAGGTGGTGCAAGTGAAGACAAGAGTTGCCGCCTATGCCATCAGGCGGCGGAAACTCTACTACATGTTATATGTATCTGTCCTGTTCTGGTAAATCAGTGAAAAAGCTTATTAAAACAGGAGTTTAACGGCCTAAGAATTAGGTCTTGTAGGAATGCAGTGTTGGAGTAATTGGACCCAAGAAACACAATGCTGAATATCAGATTAGTTCAGTTTTTAGCCATTTTTAAAACTATAAACGGAGCATAGGGTTGGTTATGGGAGGAGCTGGAGGGTGGTATAGTGACTGCATGACTGCTTTACCGGGGTCAGTGATATGTTTGGGATGGGCTGCTAGAGGAATAAGTCATAAGATTTCCCTATCCTATCAAGCTGTAGAAACATTTGCCTAATACATAGTTACGCTTGGCACCCCCCCCCCCCCAATTTGCATACTACTACTCCTATTGCACCATATCTTACACATTGGCACTTTATTGTTAAACTGACAACCAGCTGTATTATCTGCACGACTATTTAATTATCCTATGCCCTCGATTCAATGTGCTTATTGGCATTTTAACTGTATTTTACTGTATTTATAGGTATTTTACATGCATTCTCCTTAAGTAAGATATGAAAAAGTTGGCCTATGATCGACAAATACTGCTAGATGGAAGATAGATGTGGTGGACTTCTTGACTTCTAAGCCATCCCAAACTGTGCATATTGGTGTATGTTTTGATTTGTGATTAGGATTCTGAGGGGAGGCAAATAATGACATTGTGTGTCAATCAAGAAATGAAATGGCTTGCTGTTGATGGTTGAAATGTTTTTTGTTTTTTTTACCTTTTTAGGTAAATACTTTTATATTGTGTGGGTTTTTGTAATATTTATGTTTTTAATTGACTAATAAACTGCCCTTATTCATTCATGCATTGTTCCCTGGCATGCCCAAAGTAAAACTGAGAGAGAATGCAATGGATGCTTACTCTGACTATCACAAGTCTTTGCCTGTTGCAATTCAAAAGGTTGCATGAGGCTTATTTTATTTTTTTGTCACTGTTAACAGGCTGGCTTCAAGCAACCAAAATGTAATTTATAATCAAAGTTATGGAGTGTCCCTAAATTAATCTTAGTTTCAATAGCTTTGACATTCACTTTGGTATTTGTCCTTGGCACCATGAAATGTATTACTGCTGTCTTAATGAACATTAGACGTAGCCTTATTCAGGTATAGCTGCTGCAGTCCAGCAACAATTGAAAGTCTCAATTCACTTTAACTATTAAACTATAGAAAACTTTCCATTTAGAAAGTGGCAACAAATTGTTAGTAATAGACGTGGTATTTTGTGTAATAAGAGGTTATGGTCACAAAATTAGAGAATTGTAATGAGACAGTCTCAAAATTATCTCATCTTTACCAAACGTTATTTTAACGTGTTTATAAAACAAAAGGTGGACTCCACTGAAATCAGTCACAATGTGGAGGAGAAAGCTAGAGAAAATGGTTAGGATTTTCCTGTATACAATCAGGGTTAAAATATATTTGTCCAGGTAACAACAATTACTTATCTAAAGGGTAGTGCTATTTATGTTATTCATGTCCGCTCAGAAAGTGTGTTGAATAGAAAAAGGTCACTGAATGGATCCATGCTAGATGAGGCCAAAATATTGAGCATATAGTCCTTTAAAAAGCACCAAGTTTTAAAGGCTAAAGAATACAAAAAAGTGATGGAGAAAATGCTTGAATTAACCTCAACCACTGGTAATTACTGGGGTCGCATCCCAGTCCATCGTTATTTTGTACACCATGTGCAAATCTGTCTTGATCCTTCTTCAATGGGACAAGTCCAGCCCAAACTGCACAGCAAAGTCTTCCCTTGAACCAGAACACAAGCAAGTCAGGGCCAGTTTTGGCCTAGTTAGGGCTTCTCAGCCAGGTACAGCTTGGTTCCAGTGACACAGTGTGCACGGGAACCACATCTGGGCATACCCCTCCCATGAAGGGTGAAACACAAAAATGTACAAAAAAGTAATGGCTACAAATCTTGAATGAATCTCAGTCACTGGTAATTAATTAATTACTTGGGGCCGCAACCCAGTCCATCGTTATTTTGCACTCCATGACACTTCAGTTTGGCCGAAGTCATATACTTTCCTTTCAAAAACTTTTATTTCGGTCACTAGGACCATAAAAATGTACACAAAACACAAAATAACAGACATATATGAGAAATTCATACCATTCTTAAGAACACTCCATAAATTAATACAATTTCTAATTAGAACTCACATCAATAAATGTTACCAGATAGATGGGGTGGGAGGAGGGGAGGCAAAAAAGTGGGCCAGGAGGGAGCAAGTATATCAATTATTATAATGCAGTCGGCAAACAGATAAGAAATAGCAGCAATATTTCAATAAATAATTTAAAAATAAACTATTTACAATAAAATAGCATTCGTCATGAATACTTATATATACAGAATCAATTAAAAAGTCAGTATCTCAAAAAAAACTAATCAAATACTGATCACATTATATAAAAATTAGGTGGCGATATGCAATTTATAATTATTTACCCTTTTCAATAAAAGCCCATCTCCTTCGCCACATTGCATTTAAATAACGTGAAACAGCAAACACAATGGGTTTGGATGTATCATATTTTAAAACCCGGAATGCCTCCCTACAATGCTCGAACCCCAGATTCCAGCAAAGCTGTACTAACCAGCAGCGCCTCACTTTCTGATAACCAGGGCAGAAAAACAAAACATGCATTTCTGTTTCCTTTTGTATGTTACATGCTGGACATCCCTCCTCTTTTTGCCCAGCCCATTTATTAGTAAAAGCACGTACAGGTAAAGTGCTAAATCTAAACTGGACATACAGTTTTCTTGCAACCTGAGGAAGGATATCATCCATGAAAGTCATATACATATCAGTCTTGAGCCGGCTCTACTGGGAACAGTCCAGTATGAAATTCCTGGCCAGGTCTCCCTGAACCAGAACGCAAGCAACCTGGGACCTGTTTCACACTAGTTAGGGCTCAGCAGGCAGGTGTAGCTTGGTTCCGGTGACACAGGAAAGTACACAAAAAAAGTGATGGAGTGAATGCTTTCATTTATAAGACACCAGTAATTACCTGAGGCAGCATATCAGTCCATCGTTATTTTGCAACCTTGAAGAAGGACACAAGTTCAATTACATATTGGAAGCTTTCTCTAACCGGTGCATTACACCTATTCCTGCTGAAGACAATTTTACTGGAAGGAAAAGAGAATGACTGTCAATTAAAGTGGTAAAGGAAAATCAAATGACATTTTGCAGTTTTCTCAACCACTCACTTTCAGATCCTCAGCTTCATTTAGAGGTGGGGGAAGATTAGTTTTCTACAAAGGATCCTCAGCTGGCACTTCCATCAGAAACTCCCTTGGGTTGGGCCATCCAATGCTGGCTTGGCTTAGCGCAGTTGTGATAAAATTGCGTTAAAAAAAGAGCAACAGAACTAAGGGCATAAAATTACCATATTCTTTTTTTTGTATTACCATATCGAGCAAACATGCAAGGGGGATATCAATTTAGCGCTGTTTCCAAAATGAGCAAGATCAGAGTGTGCCAACTAGTGCAATATTCACATGATCACACCCATGCCCCTTGCTAATACACTTATGTAGATTTTGCACAAATAAAATTATAGATCACTAACAACTTATGTGCCAAAAGCATATTTTAGCACTAGACATCTAGAAGCAAACATCTTATTTGCTAACGAGAATTTTCAACAAGAACAGAAGATGGGCATGGTAATAAAAAATCAATTATTCACTACGGGAGGATAATAACAAAATATGTTTATAGACATTTACAAAATTCAATACTAAGACAGTATCAGACCCACAATACCTACAGCAAGGTTATCACAAAAAGTACACCCTCATCTCATGCACCTGAGGTGCACAGTAATCTTACTAAGCCCACTAAAAATAAATTACTTCATGCAAACCAACCACAATACTAACAACCACAGAAAATATGGCTAAAAATGAATCCATACCCTTACCTCCTGCAAAAGGAGCGATACCAAATAGAAATGCAACTGTTGACATTGGTAAAGTGTTACGTCCCAAAAAGTAATGTCCATGCAGAGAGTGAGGATGATAGGATAAGGTTTATTCTCAAGGATTGAAAGTCAGCACAAAGGCCCTTCACAAAGCAACTCCCATTATCATCCATCAGGATACAACTGGCTCAACCTGGAGCTTCTAGGGGATCAACCTTCCAATATACTTAGCAACCAAGTATAACGAATGATGCAACATGCACCATCACAAAGTAAACTCTTGGGGGCAGATTTATGATGCCCTTGCGCCTCCTTGCGCCGCAATTGCGTCACGTAATGTGACGCAACGGCGGCGCAAACAATGCGCCCTATTTACAACGTGACGCATCTAGGAGATGCGTCACGTTGGAAACCCCTGCGCCATAAGGAGGCGTTCCTGCGCAGGGGGGGGGCGTTCCTGCGCAGGAACGCCTCCTAAAAGTGGCTGAGTGAAATCTATGAGATTTCACTCAGCCACTTTCTACGTCAATACCTTACGCCTGCTTGAAGCAGGCGTAAGGGTGACGCAACATGCATTGAATAGGTGGCTCCTGTGCATTGCAGCGGTCATGTCGCACTTGCGACATGACTCCTGCAATGCGCCGCCCTACGCCAAGAGATGCGTCACGCATCCTCACTGCCTTGCACCATGGTGCGCCGCATCATAAATGCGGCGCACCATGGGTGGCGGAGCAGTGGCGCACTGTGGCGCATGTTAACTGGCGCATCCCTAGGGATGCGCCAGTTAACATAAATCTGCCCCATAATACATAACAAGAAAGGAGAACATAAGGATATAACACACCTTCCACCTTCAAACAGTAAACAAAACCCACATAAAGCGCAACAAAAACAGAACAGAAAAGGATAAAAATAAGAGTTCACATAATATAGTCTTCAAGGTATTTAGGCTTAAATCTTGTAATGAAAACGAGAGTTCACATTATATAGTCTTCAAGGTATTTTTGCTTAAATCTTAATGTGTCCTTGTGTTGGCACCGGCACATCAGTGTGTGAAACAATAGTGACCCACTCCGCACCAGCAGGCTTCTCAAGCAATCCCGAACCCACCCTACACTGTTGCATTTTCACCTGTTCTGACTCAGAATCCTAAGCAAACACTCCCATATAAAAGAACCCCTTCTCCCTGGCCTCTCACTATTTTGTGGTATCTACGCCTTGACAAGACTCCGATACCTTGAAATCGTCATCTTTGATTTTGGCTACTCTCCTTTTGCTCCACTACTTTCCTTCGAAAACCGTCACTGCATGCTTCTACACTTGAACAATTTTGGTCTCCGGGTAAAATTTCGAACCAGCCTTCTTGATTGGCCTCCTAATACGGACACACTCAACCACCACAAAATCTTCTTCCTTGCCCAGGCTTAGCATCATCATACCTAACTTTAGATTTAGCTTGACTCAATTCCACATGTTGTCTCACTTGATCACTTTTAGGGATTTGATCATCAACTTTCAAATTAGATACTACCCACCTTGGAGACCGTTCATTAAAAGAATGCGTATCCCTCAACAAAGCAAATGGAGTTACTCCAGTGGTGGAATGAGGGGTATTATTACCGGTCCATACTCTTTCACTCACTGCATCCTGCATGTGTAAACCTGAAGAAACAGCCAATTGCACAGTGTCTTTCAAAATGTGGTTCACCCTCTCCACCAACCCATTTCATTGGGGACTATAAAGAGCAGTAGTGAGATGTTTAACCCCAAAAGTCATCAAGAATCTCCTCATGGTATTCAAAACGAATTAAACCCCATTATCTAAACTCAAAAATGCAGGAATTCCTTCCCAACGAAATAACTTTCTTAAGAAATCAATGACATTATCAGTGTTAAGTTCCCTCATGAACTTGAATGACACCCATTTGGAAAAGTAGTCTACTACACTCAAAATGTACCTGTATTCCTAGTAAGTAACAAGTTGCAAAATGATAAACACCCCACACACATGCTAACTCTTCTTTCTCTATAGTACTATAATTTGTCTCTGCTGCAGAAAGTCTACGAGAAGCAAACGCTACTGTGTTTTCAACCCCATCAACCACCTGAGTGAGTATAGCACCAAGGCCTAAATTACTGGTATCAAGAGTTATGAAAGACATTGCATTATCTTTATATAGTTGAAGGGCAGGTGCTTATATGATCAAATCTTTTAAATTCTTAAAAGATTCCACTCAATCATTTTCCCAATTGAATTTAACATTACTCCTGACAAGTTTTTTCAAAGATTCACTTACAAGGGCAACATTTTGCACAAAACAAGAGTAATATTCGCTTAGACCTAAGAATGATCTCAACTGATCTTTGTCTTTGGGTTGTGCGCAATCACGCATCACCTTAAAGAGATCTTGCTTACTGGTTGAAGAAACAATATGCTCCAAATATTCAATGTCATTCATAAGAAATGTATACTTCTGTTTCTTCACAGTCATACCATGATCTTCAAGTATACCAAAAACAAGGTCTAATTTGACTAAGTGTTCCTGAACTGAGTTAGAAGACATTAAGATATCATCTTTATAGGTAAGTACATCTTTCTCATCTCCTAACAATTGAAACCTTAACTTCTGAAAGGCTTATGCGGTTGACCTGAGGCCGAACAGTATTCCAAGAAAATGAAATGCTCCCAAAGGAGTATTAACCACTTCCATGCTAATGACAAGGTCAGCTCGTCATGCAGTTTACTGGAGCTGTGCTTATGACGAGCTGACCTTGTCATGAACAAGGCAAATCTGGAGCTTTCAGCACCCAGCGGGAAAAGCCTTAGCAGCCAAGGTGTTAAAAGCTGTCAGGTTTCGAGAGTCTTTGTTCAATTCTATCTGATGGTATGCAGCCCTCAGATCGAGCGTAGAAAACACTTTTGTGCCACTAAGTTGTGCTAACATGTCTTGGGTCCTTGGTAGGAGGAAACAATCAACTTGAATATTCTTACTCAAAGACCTCAAGTCAATACAAAGCCTGAGTTTGTCAGATTTCATTTTTAAAGCTACAACAATGGGCTAACCCCATTAGGATGAATCTATGGGCTCAATAACTCCATCTGAACATACCTTTTGAAGATGTTCCTTCAATCTCTCTATAATACTCAAAGGAACATGTCAGACTTTATGGACAACTATGAAAGCATTAGATTTAAGAATAATTTTATGTTCATATCACTTATCCATTCTAGCTTGTCTTCAAACACAGATCGATGTTTCATAAGTACATCCTCCAAAGAATTCACATCCTTCTGCACAGTATCCACTAAAGAAATAGGGTGTTCCGTCCTAGGTCTTAGAACCATTCCAAACTTCCCTTAATCTCTCCAACCCAAAAGTTGTAAGCCTTCTTAGCTACATAGACTTTTGAATGAATGAGTCTATCTTTGAATTGAAAGCTTCCTGGAAAATAACCAATCATATCAATCTCCTGACCTCCAAAAGCTACTGTACGAATGTCTGGGGGCAGTAGATTAGTTCCATTCCACTTTTTTAATTAAAAAAATTATCTGAAATCCTAGTAATAGGAGAGCCAGAACCTATTGTAACTCTGGTTTCAATGTTCCCAATCTTAACATCACATACAGGATCCCCACACTCATGATATGACTGTGCTGCAGCATGTACCATATCTATAGATAATTCAATGTTTTTTTACCATCAACAGCATCACTGTATACTCCTGACATAGTTTATAATTTTTGTGTATCTAAACACCTTACTTTAGCAACATTTCTACATACTCTTGCAAAATGTCCAGTTTTTTTAAAAATTGGAACATGTTTTACCAATGGCAGGACAACTCAGAGCAATAGCTAGATGAGACTTTGACCCGCATTTGAAACACTGAGTTTTCCTATTAGGTTTTCTTATATCAGGTTTATTACTTAATGATTTATTGTTTTGAACAGAACTAGGTTTTTGTGTGATTTTATTCACTGCTTCAGTAGCAATACCCTTAGCTTTCTCTAATTCATTTGATGCAGAAAGAAAGCGCTATATTCCTCTGGCAATTTCGAAAGTTCCTGCAACAAAAATACTTTCTTGAACCTTAGAATCATGGCAATTCACAACAATATGATCTCTTAGATATTGTTCCATAGGTTTCACAAACTCACACGAAGAAGCTAATATCCCTTATTCAGCTACAAAATTATCAATATTTTCATGTTCTTGTTGCTCACGAGTATAGAACATTTGTCTCTACAATCTCACTAGGCACATCCTTAAAATGCTTTTCTAATCTGGCAACCGCCTCAGAAAATTCATCCCAATCATCTGAAGAAGCACGAATTATAGGTGATTGATGGTAAAAAATCCTTTGACCTTCGGACCCCAGACAATTATATAACATGGCATTCTTCCTAACTGGAGAAAATGTCACACCATCTACTGCTATTAGATAACTTTTGAAAGATTTATACCATTAACTCCATTTGACTTTTGGGGTACCTGGTTCAGACAAAAATGGGGCTGGTACAATTGCTGTCTGTAAAGCCATAACTGAAACGAATTGTAATTATAAGCAATAGCACTTAAATTAAGCTTTAACGAATTACCAAACCAGTCTCAGGATACAGTCTAACAATTTTCAAAATACTGAGGGACTAATGGTGAGGCGAAATGTTATGCAAGGTGTGCGTTATCAATGTGCTCTAAACATATGGTGAAATATGAAGAAGAGTCTTATGGTGCATAAGCGGATTTCCTAACGCAATCTGAAATATTTACAATGTGTGAATTACTGACGATCAGAAGAAGTTTAAAAGTGTGCGCTTCACTGCGCTTCCCATGTAAAATAAACAAGAATTTAAGGATTGGTGTGCGTGTCACTGCGCTCTCAAATGAAAGTACCAGTTATGTAGAAACCAAAAGTAAGAAGTAGGTGTGCACGTCACCGCCCTTTGAATACTTACCAACAAAGAATTGTTACCAATTAAAGTGTCCGTAATGCTTCGTTTCCAGAAGTAAACAATTAGGTGTGCGCGTCACCGCACTTTGAACACTCACCAATGAGCAGAGAACATCAGAATGCAACCGAGTCTTAAAGGCAAGAGAGTGCGTCTCTACACCTTGAAGTATTTAGCGCTCGTGACGTGTTCAGTGACGTTTTAGAGATCCTTCCTTCAACTTGAAGAGGTTCGAATACTGCATCAATGGAGCTCCGATTCCAATAGAAAAATTCTGAACTAAGACGTTGCTGCACACAGTAAGCTTTGAATGTAAACCAAAGGCAAATGTGAGTTTTTAGTAGAAATGAAGTAAATGAGAAAAGCACAATGTTGATCTCTCTGCCGGTAACACAAATGCCGAAGATAAACATAGTACAGGGGTGATGAACAGTATATTTGTAGTCTTGACAAACCTTGAAGTGCACAAGGGAATTCTAAAAATTCACACCTCGCAAAAGTAGCACAGCTAAAGCAGGCTGATTAGAAGATTGACATCCACAGGGAGATGGCCGAAGATTTGGAGGGTCTTGAATGGTCTTTAGAAAAATAGGTGACCACTGAAATTTGAATGTGTAGAAGTAGGTTCTGAGGTGCTGACTTCGTCCACTCGTAGCCAATTCATGTTGTGTCCCAATAAGTAAAGTCCACGTTGAGAGTGAGGATGATAGGATAAGGTTTATTCTCAAGGATTGGAAGTCAGAACAAAGGACCCTCACAAAGCAACTCCCACCATCAGCCACCAGGATACAACTGACACAACCTGGAACTTTCAGGAGACCAACATTCCAATATGCTTATCAACCAAGTATAATAAATGATGCAACATGCACCATTATAAAGCAAACTCATAATACATAATATACAAGGAGAACACAAAGCCAGAACATAGGCGAAGGCACACACAGGAAAACAATGAAAACAATAGAAAAAGGACAAAAGACCCAAAAAAGAGGGCTGCTCATATATAATTGTTTTTGCTACTAAGGTATTATACCAAAATGATGCCACTGGTAATCTACACAAAGTAAGCAGATGTTCACTTGTCATTTTTCAAAAGTCCAGCTGCAAAATTATGTAGCAGCACATGCAATCAGCCAAACCAAATGCTTTGCACACTACAGGAAAAAGAACATACCAAGAAAGACTTTTATTCAAAATTTCACATCAGTTGTGGTCCCTGTGGTTTTTGCTGTTCTTCTAGAGAAAGAATTTCATATAGGTTTGAGTTCACTTTCACCACACCATTTCACCATCCGGAAATGCTTTCTCATGAGGAATTAAAAATGAACAGACCTCTTATTTATACTAACAGCTAATACAAAACATGAAGACCCATATTTTTTAATGGGAATGTCTGCTGCGTGGTTTTGCAAGCGTGCACCGCTGCCATGAATTACTCATCTGCAATTCTGTACAGTATGGTGAAATTGTTGTCTTTGTGCAAACACCAGTCGTTGAAGTGTGCTGGTACTGAAGACCCAGAGTAGGCTCTGAGGCCTGGAGGGGTTCACCAAGGATATCTTTCTTAGACATCTGGCTATGTTCCTCTTGCTAGATGACATTAGTTTGGCAGTGTATTTCTGATTCATAGATACAGGACAGGCCGATATACCTGGTCCCTAAGAAATGAACACTTGATTGGGTCCTGCGATTTGTCACTGCCTGCTGTATTTAAGACATGATGAACCTGATACCAAGAAGAATCAGCCACTATCATCCGCTGGGAACTCTGCAAACTTTACTCGTACTGAAAGGTGCCCTCCACAGTCTTTGATTTCAGATGTCATTTGGGGGTCTATGCCCGGCTCTTGGGCTACATCTAACCTACGGGCTCCCAGGAACTTGCCAACAGGTTGGGCTTTTCACCTGTGTTTGGGTGGTGGGTTTTTATTTGACCCCTTCGCCTGCAACCTTGGCACCCACATCTGAGAAGAGGCGGGCCTAAATGTACTGACCAATGACAGCAGGGACTTCGTGCCTGAAGTTCCACTGCAACGAGCAGGTAAATAACAAGCACAGACATTGCGAGAAAGCCTGAAGTTACTCCAGAGATATTGTTCTGATACAAAATCTATTGGCTGATGAGGTACGAGGATGAGGCACTAATATACAGGTTATAGACACACGTCCTTATTTATGAAAAGTGTTGCATTGTTGTGTGAAAACAGCGATGTAACGCTTTTCAGTGAGCCCTCCTTGCGACACCTTGAATACGTTGTATTTACTGTACGGCGCTCCATGTCACAAGGTGTAGCAGGGATTCTGCTCATACACAGAACTGTGCATGGAGACTTGGAACCTCAGTGAATTAGGGTGTACCAAAACTCACCTTAGTAGCCAAAATCCCCTACCAGACTAGCAATCAGTGTCTCATTGGTTCTTCCACACCCCCAATGATTAGACAACCCAGAACATGGAACTTAGGATACCTCAGACAATGTGGAACACATGAACACTATTTCATTATACTCTCATACCAGTCCAAACGGGGAGTAAATGGAGACACGTGCAAGTTTGAAATATTTATTTCTAATGTCGTGTTCCCAGGCGCAGTATCTTAGCTAATACAAGCAGACATATTATAAGCAACAACATTATCAGCATAGTTACTATTCCATAAAATACAAAGGGAGAAAGCATGTTATAATGCTAAATGGAAAACAGGTTAGAATACACCTATATCTCACCCTCCCTTGCTAGTTGGTTATTTTATATCTACAGAAGGTCTCTTGGGATTACAAGGGCGGCCCCATACCTCTAGTCCTAGCAGAAATGGATCACATCACTTTCTGCGCCAGCTCTCTGCATGGGAATGTTCTCCAAGTGTGTGAGCATGCCTACGCAGTGCATTATTAAACTTGCCAAAATCAGAGGTGGCCACAGCTGCATATATGTTATGTCTAGAACGTGCGCTGATCAGTCCGAACAACAACCACTGTGTTGAAATAACCTTGAAGGCCTCGGCACTCACTGTTCAGACAAAGCTTACCAAGCAAGGCTGCTACTATAGGAAAACATATTATTCTCATGTGAAGCAAAACAGTCTGCTAAACTCTAAACATTTATAATAATGTGTGCCGTGTGCAAAGGCAGCAGAAAAGAAAAATGGCGTTTAAACTTCTAAAAAGCTCATGCCAACTTAACACAGTGTAAATGCAAGGCTTATCCCCATCACAAAGGATTTACAGATACGTTAGTAATCCTGACATATCTAAAGGCGCAAAATTGGCAAATTGCTGGGGTGTGTCTGAAAACAAATGCAACTCCAGCAATGTGTCCTTTCACATGGAGCAAGCCCCATGTGAAAGGGACTACTTCAGTCTTACGCCTGCTGTGAGGCAGGCGTAATGATTTGACGCAGTGGTGCCTTGGAAGTGTCACAGTGAAATCTCATAGATTTCACTGCGACAGTTCTACAAGCCTTTTTCGTGGGGGAACGCCCACCCTGCATACATTATACCTAACGAAGGTATAATGTAGCGTATGGGTTCACGAAATAATGCATCTGCTTAGTTTTGTCACTATTGTAAATATGTTGCAGCGTGGCACAAATTTTACGATGCTAGTGCATCACGAAAAGTGACTCAGCGGCGGCGCAAGTGGCTCATAATTGAGCTCCACAGTGACCTGCTCAAATCATCTACTGTGAGCCTATACCTGCGAATTCCCCCTTGTATAATGTTTTACATAACTTTCTTGAAGCACAATATTTATACTCTGTGCCTCATACACATATTCTTTTTGTGTCATATTGCATAGTTTGTATATTAAACTACTTTTTTCATATGTAAAAGCACTGGTTAAAAGCTATTGACAAATATTGTGTTAAAAGTTGAGCTCTGCATCTCTAATTGTATGACTTTATCAAAGATGCAATTACCACACATGCCTTTTCAATGCAGTCTTTATCATGCAGGTGCCTTTACCATGCTTGCCTTTAACACTCATGGTAAATGTGGACCTGGCACTGGCTACAGCATCACCTCCAACCCTTTTGCCTTCACCCATCCTCCTGTTGGGATTTATGTATACCTCCCAGACAAAAGAAGTGGGTGGGGGGCCATCATTCTATACTTGCTGAGGAGGAGCTGTGGTCCACCCCACTTACACTCTAAAGGGATTGCCTCCAGAACACACAAAGGAACCAGACACCAGACCTTTGTCACTCTAGACAGTTTTGAGCCATTGGGAAGAGAAGAACTTTCTAGAACCAAATGTTGGGTTAGAACAGGGTGTCCCCCTACATACAAATGCTGGCACCATGTATAAATATTGGACCCTCAGAACCACCATTCAGTACACTCCTGGGCTAGTGGAAGAAGGACTGTCCTGATCAATGTTCCCTCTAATTTTTTTCCTCTGTGTGTGGCAGTATAAGGTCTCTGTGAGCTGCAACTAAGGCTATGTGCGCCGGGAACCAGACTGCGTATGTGGTTGCAGCGCCAAATATCACTCCAAACCTTTTCTTAAAAATGTGAAAAGAGTGCATTTCCACACATGTAGCGCCACATGAAGTGTCTTATGGCAGGTTTTCAATTTAGATATACATGCAATTACATGAATTGGTTACACAGAGGAGTACACTATGGGTTTAGAAAAGCACAGGACTCCATTGGTTGTATCAAAATAAGATTTTACTGAAGATCCTTGGCTCAAGGACTGTTCATAGGGTGTGGAATGTTGGAACCCTATACAAGATCACATATATACACAATTACATAACATATTTACAATTAGACGTGCAATCTGCGGCAGTATAAGGTCTCTGTGAGCTGCAACTAAGGCTATGTGCGCCGGGAACCAGACTGCGTATGTGGTTGCAGCGCCAAATATCACTCCAAACCTTTTCTTAAAAAAGTGAAAAGAGTGCATTTCCACACATGTAGCGCCACATGAAGTGTCTTATGGCAGGTTTTCAATTTAGATATACATGCAATTACATGAATTGGTTACACAGGGGAGTACACTTTGGGTTTAGAAAAGCACAGGACTCCAATGGTTGTATCAAAATAAGATTTTACTGAAGATCCTTGGCTCAAGGACTGTTCATAGGGTGGGGAATGTTGGAACCCTATACAAGATCACATATATACACAATTACATAACATATTTACAATTAGACGTGCAATCTACGGAGTAATGTCTGGATACCCCATCAGAGATAGTTTGTCACCAGTCCAAAAACGAGTCCCCTACAGCAAGTCATCGTAACAACTTCTGGATTAAAGTAACTTGTGGTAAAGTCGCAGTCGGGGTAGTGAATGCTTTGCAAAGGCTGGTCGTTGTTGAGATTGCGAGGTAAAGGAGGTTTCCCATGAATAATATTTCTGCTGGAGAGAGATGTTTGTCTGGTTGCAGTTTTGACTCATCATAAAGTAGTACAGAAGGTTAATATGCCTGTCACAAAAATGTGTACCATACACATAACAGAACTGAATTCTATGTAGATAGCTTAGTAGGTTACTTCTTTTGTTGTAGAGAACCTTTTGTTACTTGCAGTTCATGAGTTACAATTATGATATAGGACAGTAACCTATGAACTGTCGAAGAGCTACTTGCAAACTGGATGGTATAGTTTAAAGAGTTATATATTTTTTTCCTTATCTTTCACTATAGTAATGATTGGAAAAAAGGGTTGGTTTGGGTAGAAATACATTCTTATTAGTAAAGACAACAGTATGTGGGATCTTTATTTTCCTAATTGCGTTCAAAAAGGGCCATCAAATGTATTTCTGTTGATGTCTTCTGGTTGTGGAAGAGTTAATGTTACTCGGTCGCTAAATGCAGACTTATGTTCATTAATTAGCTCTTCTTGGGTTAATTGCTCAGATGAATCTGAGATTTAAGTAGCAGATTGCTCATGCCCTACAGGATCATCAACCAGATTGATGGTCTTAACTTTCCGTTGCCTGTACTAGATCTATATGGTATACTAGTAAAATTGAGCGCAGCCAGGAGTTCTCCGCTTCCTCTACAGAGTCTATGATGGAGTTGTTTGTATGCGGATAGTACTTGTTTGGGTGAGGTCTTGGCACTGAATAAGAACAGCTTGGTACGTGAACCTGGGCCAGTATCATAACTTTATCCACTGACATTTCACTGTTTCCAGGTGCGGTTACTTATAAATTCATAGATGGACTTATGCTGGACCTCTGATCTGGATTCAATAGTGAATCTGACTTTTGAGGAATGAGTGGATTGGCAGTTCTGCAATATTTTCTGTCGTTGAATAAATGACTGCTGCGGAGTCTTTTAAAACATAAATTTACAGCAACGGTTCATTTTCCCAAATGTCTGTATTGGCGATATCAATGAATTGCCATGGCCTTCACTTGCTTTAGTTGTGTTGTCTGGCACAATGTCTGTCTGGGGTTTTCATGCGATCTTTTTTTGATTCAATCATTTCTGCGCAGCCTGTTGTCCGATCTTACCGGATTTCATTTTTCCTGTAGACGCCATGGTTCCCTTGATTAGTCAAGCCTGTATTGCAATCTTAACAATAACAGGAGGCTTAAATGTTTTTGGTATGTTTTATGTGTCATGGGGGAGCAAGCACTGAGCTCACTGACCTTGTGGTGCCGTCTCAACGAGGTCGCACTCAACTCAATATGGCTACACTAGCATCCACCCTACCGCAGTCCCTTTTCAGGATTCTTGAGTTCTGAACTTCAATTTCAATTTGGTTCAAGACTGTGCACTGGTCCACAAGCATCTCAGGGCATTTCATGGCAGAAGGCTTCAGTAATTCAGCCTCAAGCGATTCAGGGTTGAGCACCGTGCTCCAACCCTGAGCACTCCCCGGCTTCCCACAGATGTAGACCTCCGTACCTCTGTGTCTTCACCCACTGCACGCAGCTCTCCCACGACAAACCAAGCAAAAGCCGGTGAGGGAGGGAGGCTTAGGAGGAGAACTTCATGGCTTCACAGCCCTGTAAAAAACTCACTGTATGCCTCTGTTCTGTCCACTTAATGATGCTCTCCGGGGTTGATATAAGTGGGAACTGGGCATAAGAAGGAGGCCGAGAAGATCAGAGGGAGAGCTTAGCCCTCTGAAATACCTCTGAGACCTGCTGAGAACCGCCGTGTATCTCTGCTCTGTTGCTGAACCACACCCAGTCTCCAAGATTCTAAAAACTTTTTTTCACTTTTCCCATTTGCAAGAGTATCATTTACAACAAAAATGTTTAATAAATTGACCCAAATATATTTTTTCTGAAAATGAAATAATTTCCATTGATTCATGGAATCTTAGAGTGTTTGCGTACTTTTAAAGCCTACGATGTCCAAATCTCTGACTTTGCATGTGCAAAACAATATTCCCAACACTGAAAAGGCATATGTTGAGCAGAAGAACCCAAGGGATGACAAACCTGTTTGTCTTGGATATCACTTCCTGTTGAGGAACTATAGAAAGTCAATGCTTAATTTGTACATAGAAGAATGCCGGTGCCCGAAGCTCTGGCTCTCAAGTCCTCTTTTATTTATTTATTTAATGTGATTTTATATAGCGCGAACATTACCCGAAGGTGTCAGATCACTTTACAAAAGAACCAGTTGCATTACATAAGGACTTTGGATTACATGAGTCACAATAAAAGATACAAACCAACATTTTTTCAAATGTACAAGTTGTAAAGTTACTCAAGGAAGAGATACAAACAGAAAAAATTGCAAATGTACAAGTTGTAAAGTCACTCAAGGTAGAGATACAAACGGATAAACTATAAAATCACATAGGAATGGTAGTAAATACAAAGGTCTCCTACATATACTAGTGGTTAGAGTTATATATATACAAATAGTAAATTCACTCAGGTTTACATTTTTACAGTAATCACACCTTAGCAATCTAAGGGACAGGGGAAGGAAGAAGGGGGAGAACGGAAAGAAAGGGAAAGGAAGGCAGAATAAGGAGAGGAAGGTGAAAATGAAACAAAACGTGCAAGGGACCAGAGGTATGAACAAGATCGACAACGAGGAGTAGGTCCATGGCACAGGAGAGACGATAGAAAGGTCGCCCAGCTGGGACAGAGGAAGAGGTCAAAGATCATTAAGATGTCGGATCAGGGACAGGGGAGTCAAAGAAGAAAGTCACAAAATGGCGGGAGCATAAGAGTCCAAGTCAGAAAGTCAAGGGAGCACATTCCAAAAGCAACCAGAGCAAATTTTGCGGAGGGTAACTAGAGGGGGAAAAGAGCCAGGAGGGAGGAGGGCAGTTGGTTTCAAAGTCATAGCCATACTGTCCATGAGCAAATTTCAAGGCAGCGGGGGCAGTAGTGTCCGATCCGGTGTCCATAGGTCAAGGAAGCATGTTGAAGGTGCCAAAGCAGCAGTCCATAGAGCGGGAGGCAACTAAGAGTGGTGCCAAGACTTCATACCTCCGCTATGTCCCCAAATCGGGCCAGATGTCTGGCGAGGAGGCGAAACAGTCAGTAGCAACGCAGGCATGCAGTTGGCGCCCCCCTCCACCGGCTATGTCGGCCTTGTACCGATGTTGCAGGCAGGCAGGACAACCTCGATGGCAGTCTTTCCATACAGGGGTAAACCGGCAGAGCTGTATCTTGGGGGTGGGGACGGCGAGAGGGCTTCGCAGATCGTCAAAGCTAGATGCAGCGGTATCAGTCTCCCATCTTACGACCTCCTGGGTACAAGCTCGGTATCCTCCAAACGCCATCTTAGTTTACGGTTGCTGCAGCTCTTTCTAAAACCCTTGGCTGCTGTGTGTTTTCCCTGCAGGTCCTTCGGTTCCTACGTTCCATAGGTGCCAATGAGCAAAATTGTGTTCAGATTTTCGTGACTTCCTTTAACACACCGGACTAAAAACGTCACTGTTCATGTTTGTTCTCGCGACGGGCTTCACCTCTGGATTCACCGCCCTCTCCAATAAAACAAAATATACACCGACTCTCATCTCCACAGCTTCCACTCTGGTACGGCTGAGGAGAGGCGGGAAAGGAACGGGGTGCATACCGGAAGTGTCCTTTGAAGTTGTATCTGTGTGCGCCTCTGGGTTAGAAGGGATGCTTCAATGCACACTCTATGTATACTGCACGCAATATGTAACACAGCCGCTGCTTTCTCACGCAGACCTAACCATGGACTGGAGGCAGCCCTGACAAATTTCCATTGACTTAGATTAATGTAGCCACCTGTTACTTTTATGCTTTTTAAAGTATTTTAAATGTACAATTCCACACAGTAACTGTGTGGAGATGCAGGGGCAAAGAATGGGATTTAACAGCAATCGCTCAGGGCCATGTACTCACAATGGTGGCCTTGTTAAAGTTGGCAGAAGACACTGCATTAGCATTCTATAAAGGGTTAGCAGGGCTTTCAAAACATTGGGTGCTGCGAGTTTTGGAGGATGGAATTGAATGGAACCAACCAAGCTTGCATTTCCGTCAAATCTTAATGGATGCCAGTGAAACAGATACGTCAACTAAGGGCATGTCTCTCATACAGTAGACTTTTAGTCAGTCAATCATGGAAGATTGCTATTTGTGGGATATATGGTTTTGAGGTGTGTTGAACTATTGTTAACATGGCGGGGCTGCAACACAGACCATTTCCACGGAAGGCTTTGTGATTTACCTGAAAGGAACTCCTACTGCCCAGCAGTCACCTCAGTTGTACTGTGCAGTGTATGTTTGTTGACTTGTCGTTTTTTTTGCTATAAAGCCGGTGTAAGGGGTTCATCAAGGGACACCTTTTTCCTGTAGGATATGCATCTTGTACAGGGGCAACACACATTTTTGAAGCAATCATGCCATGCCTTCTAGATGCAGGGTTTGTCGAAAACTCAACCTCCCTTGCTTTACATGAGTGTACAAATACAAGTTACAAGTTAATCTGTACAATTTCTTGATTTGGAACAGGGCCCAGCAAGAATTCAGTCACCAGCCATGAAGTTGAGATATCAACTGGGATGCATCAGTACAGTCAGCATTTACAAGTACCACCATGAGCCAGTTGCAAGAGATATTTTATACCTTGTACCTCATGTCCTAATTGAAACAAGCATCTTCATACAAACCTTAGAAGAAACCTGCAGACGTAGCTGATACAGTAATTGTTTCAATCAGGAACCCATTGAACTCTCTGCGAAGTGTTAATACTCACTCTTTCGGACGTCTGGAAAGGCATTTCCTTCCTGCTCTTTATTGTAATTTCACGTGTGCAAATGTGGCCGCCGGGGGTGGAGGGTGGGGGGTGCAGTAACAGCTGATGAGCGGAACAATGGATGGGGTGAAAAAAAAGACAAAGCTCATTTACGTGCAAATGGTCTCTTAAAGACCTGTGAAGTACTCGGGCGGCTGTTGTGTGCCCGCAAAGCTGTCTCAGCCCGGGGGTCTACACAGGACGGTGGAGATGTGGAGGGGGGGCTGAAGCACTTTGAGCACATTGGGCTTTGCATGCCTGCAACACTCTGCCTCCCGCCTGGATTTCGCGCCGCTCGCGTTTTAAAAGCGGCGGCGAGACCTGTCTCGTAGGGATGTCTGTGATCTATGTGCGCGCTATATCCAGGACACTGCGAGCTCCCGGTGACCATCGTGCGCGCGCGCCCGCCCGCGCAGGTTAGTGGGAACAGTGGTCCTGATGCTCTGCTGCACTACTGCCAGAAGGACTGCCCTGCTGCCCGGCTGCCGAAATGACTGTCTTGCTGCCCTGCTGTCAGAAGAAGGAGGACTGGACCTGCTCCTTGAAGCCCAATTCCACCAGAGTGACTCCAAGGGCAATCTGGCTGGCCTCCTAAGTGAGCTTCAGGGACATTACCTGAGGCCTTGAGCCCTGCTGCTGGCCTCTTTTATAGAGAGTAATCAACCCCCAAGTGGGGCGCCCCAGGTTCTGGACCCTTGGAAGTGGTGTTGGTAGTACTGCTTCTGCCTCACCTTTAGAGCTGGGTCTTAGGAATGTTTCCAACAACCAACAGAAGACCAGTACCTAACTGCCAGTCAATCCGCCCAAGCTGCATCGCCAGTCGGCCTGACTTAGTGGTAGCTCCCACTACTTTCTTCTCCGGTAGCTCCCGCTATGTCCTTCTCCGCAGCAGCAAATCATTTTCACAGGAAACGCTCGACAAAGCTATCTGGTCTCATGGAGCTCTCTTCGGCAAAACCCTGCAGCTTTTTGTCACTGGCAGATTCTGACTTCCCAAAAATCATCTGAGTCATATTATAACAAATTTACCGCAACCTTATCCAGTGACTCCCTGACTACAAAGGCTCCTCCTCAGACAGCCTGCAGTCTTGCCTTCCTGAAGACCTTCTCCAAGAACTTTGCTGTGAAATTGAGGCTGGGCGCAATCTGCCGTTGTATCTGACCCGTCCACCATCAGGGTCGGCCCTAACTTTTGACTTTGACCCGGTCTCATACGGGCAGATACCAGCAGTTGGGACTTTGATCATTTAGATGCTATATTTCACACAAAAAACTAAACAAAGTCATAGCTGTGGTTTTACTCATTGGATTTAATATGTCTTTGTGTCATTTTATGTATTACCATTTACTCTATTTTTCTAAAGTGGTATGGGATTTTTCTTGTGTTGTGTTTTTACTTTATTACTGTTTGTGTACTGCATAAATACTTTAAACATTGCGTCAAAGTTAAGCCTGACTGCTTTCGTGCCACACGACCAGAGGGTTAATCAAAGCTTAATGTATTGACTTCTGGGGTTTTCCCTGTCAAGGATTGTGGTTGTTGCTTGAGAGGGGCATCCACCCCCGCAACCAGTAACCTAATTGCCAACAGTAAGTATATATAAGGGAAGTATATATAATTGTATAACATCTGTATTTGTTAAGTACTTTAATTTATATTTTTGGTAGGGAAACCAAACACTATATGCATATACCCTTCCTTCCCTTTTCTCTTGCCCACTCCTAAACCCTAAAATTACCCTTACCTCCTGTGATATCCCTGCAATGGTTCAACCCATGTCTTAGTATCCCCCTACCTTGCCCAAGGTACATTAGTGCATGTTCAGCAACATTCCAGGACCAGTGTTCTAATGAGAATGAGAGCTGGCGTAAGGAGGAAGGCTATTTTTGATGGGCTGTGACTGGGGGTGTACCTTAAGGAATAAAGATATTGAACTATCCCTTGTTCTCCTGGTTGTTCAGTGTGCATCGTACACTGGCGACAGAGGATGGGATCTGATTTATGAAGGACAGCACATCCTAACACACCAGATCATAAACAGAGAGTAAACGGATTGTGCCATACTCTTGCATCTTTGGTGCAGCAGTATTTTTCTGTATTTCCTGCAGTGAAACTTCGAAATTGCACAATTCTGCTTAAATCCAATCAGCAAGCTTAATGGGTGTGTAATTCTGCATGATTGCGGGGTTTGTGAGCCTTGTGTGACTAATGCCATCTGCAGTACCACATACTTGGCTGACAGTGCTTATCCCTCCAACGGCATCTTGGCAGCATTGTTATTACATATGACAGTCTCACAACAGCCTTATTCACATTTGGTTTTGGGGAATAACCATATAACTCATCCTTATTGCACTGATATGTACACATAGTCTCTCTATGCCGCAATGTTCGAAACGACCAATCTAGCCCTGGAGCTCCTCTCAGAACGTTTGGACACCTGAGGTACTTCTTCATCAGTTGCAGGACTGCACAGCATAATAACTTTGGTGAGATGCCGCAATGTTTGACAGCTCTAGTCGCAGTGCTTCTCACGAAACATTCAGATGCCTGAAGTATTTCTGAAACATATTAACTTCAATGGAAATAAGGCTTGTAGCGTCAAGTGGTGGCTTAAAAAGAAAGGAAAATAAATATATACGAGTGGGACACTTACCTCCTAATATCATCCTGGCATCCTTTCCTGCCTTGCTTCCAGTTCACCTTGCTTCCAGTTTCTAGTAATCTTCCTGTTTCTGTCACAGCGGGAGTATACCTTAAAGGAGAAAGCAAGAATACAATTTATCACACAGCACCTCCTGGTGGATCCATCAACATATTAAATCAACACACATATAGCTCCATTAAAAATACTGTAGATCATACTCAACTGAGCAGTGATCTATATGCCTGCCTCAATTACTTAGCAAACACAAAGAGATGATGGACAGAGCCCTGAGACTTTTCAGACACTCACCCCCAGATCTGGGTTGAATCCATCATCAATCTTCAGCACACTTCTCCACCCTAGTTTAGACCCATCCATATGCAAATCAGTTTGAACCCTGTTCCTTATGAGAACAGTTCAGCCCGAACTGCCATGCCAGGTCTTCCCAGGGCCGGAAACAAGCTTCATGAGACCCATTTCGGGGTAACATCGCCTCCATTACTTAAACTGTGGATCAAGCTTAAAAGAACAGTGATTCACAGACTAAATACCGAACAGTCTGTAACGCTGTGAAAGTTATTGATGTTAATTTATACTGTCATATATTGTCTAGGATAAACCTGTTGATGAATATTTATATGTAAATCTGGTGCAACGATAAACGTTATATACTATCAAAGTGTAGGTTCTTATAATTACTTTGGAAAGGAATTTGTGGTTATGACATACAGTAAAAGTGAATGCAAATCAAGTCTATGGTAACACTATACATTTATTTTAGTTATAAAGACAATTTCATCCACACCTTAAACACACGATAACTGTTTACTCAACACATTTTTCTTGACAATGCAAAATATAATACCTCGTCCATTTTTCATGAACATGCCAGGGGAACGACCAATGAGGTCCTAGCATAAATCTTGAAAGGAAGGTAGCATTGCTGGCACATTGTCTGGGTGCTGAAGGGCAGAAGGTACTAGGACATTTTTCAGATTCACCCACTGATAAAGCAGATGACTTATACACATATGAAATATGTATAAATAAATTAGACAAACACATTCTGCCTAGGATAAGCACCATTCTAGAAAGGTACCATTTTGGCAAGAGGTGTCAGAGAGAAGGTGAGAGCATTGAATAATTTGTCTCTGAACTCAGGAGACTGTCAGTGTCAAGTATATTTGGTGTCTTTGCTGATGAGGGTATTCAGGATCAGTTCATAATAACTTGCAATATAGATAGAGTGTGTGAAGAGCTGTGGATCATAGATGATCCTCCACTTAATGAGGTTCTTAAAGTCTCTAAGCAGGCGGAATATATGTTGTCCTGTGTCAAGGAAATAAAAGTTGAGAACAAAAGCATTGCTTCTGATGTTAAAGGGGAAGTGAATGTTGTTTGGGAAAAGAAAAAGATATCTTTAAGACCGCAGATCAAAGCTTTAAAGGGCAGTGTTTTCAGTGTGGTGTGCGCCATCATTAGGACACATGGCAATTTTCAGAGAATGTCAGCATGGAAGGCAATATGTAAAGGATGTGGAAAAAGGGCCATTTTGTAGCAAGTAGTTGAACCAAGAAAATTGAGAAGAAATATATGCACTCAAATGTTTCTGATATATGTGAAGAAATTGTGTTGCAAATGAATGGCAATGGTGAGGGTAATCCTAAAGACATAATAAATATAGAAGAAACAGATGTTGAAGCAATGTTTGACTCATGGTCAAGGTATGAAGTTTTTCTGACCAGATCTTCAAAAGCAAATTTGTGAACAGTGTTCAATTATTAAAAATGGACATCCAACCTGATGGGAATGGTGGTCAACTCATCAAAATTAGAGGTTACTTTTGGGGGAAATGCAGTATGAGGGAAATGAAACTCAAACCAAAGTTTATGTGGCAGATAAAGTGGATCGTATCCTAAGCTGGCTGGTTAAAAAACACTAAGACTAATTTTCGATCCAAATGCTTCACCTCAAATAATTGCACAATCTGTCAAAGACAATTGTTTTGTAAGCAAATTCCCTGACTTATTCACAGAGGAACTAGGATGTCTAAAATCTTAGATCCACAAAATAAAATTGAAACCAAACACAAAACCCATTGTCTTCCAGGTACATTGTTTACCAGTGAACATCAAAGACACCATGAAAGAAGAATTAGAAAAATGATGTAATCAAAAAGTAATCGAACCAGATGAAGCCACAAAGTGGCTTGCCCCCATTGTAGTAGCACCCAAACCTGACAATAAAGTGAGATTGTGTGTCGATTTAAGAGCGCTAAACAAAGAATGGCGGCGGACAGATTTCCACTACCTGCAATTCTGTAAATATGTACAGCCTTTAAAGGAGCCAAAGTGTTTTCAGCTCTTGACTTGGCATTGGTGTATTATCAAATCAGACTTTACCCTGACCCACAATATCTTACCACTTCAATTACGCCGATGGTGGCATACAGTTTAAAACACATGCCTTTTGGGCTGAATTAGGCATTCTCATGTTTTCCAGAGGACCATGTATTCTATACTCAAAGACATTCCAGGAGTATTTTATTATCAAGATGACAACACTAAACACCAGAAAGAGTTGAAAAGGTACTTGGAAAATTTTAAAGAATTTGGTCTCACTATGAAGGCTGAAATATGTAGGTTCTCCTGCGATGCACTAACGTACCTGGGGTATAAAATTACAAGCAAAGTTATGGAACCCAAAAAGGGCTTGGTAAGTTCCAGAATAAACTTGGTAACACCATCAAATATAGAAGACCTCCTATCATTCCTTGGGATAGTAGACTTTTATAGCACGTTTATACAGATTTTTGCAAATATGAACCTTTCACATGCGATCAATGATAAAATTGGGAACAGAATTCATATGAAGCAATACATGTGAAGCAGAATTTCGAGATGTCAAAACAATCTCTCAAAAATGCACCCAAACTATGTGCATTTATCCCTGGTAGAACAGTTGTAGTGGCGTCTAACGCTAGTACAAAAGGATTGGGAGCAGTTCTCTCACAAACTGATGGGAAGGATGAAATCACAATAGCCTTTGCATCAAGAGCATTACGAGAAGCTGAGGCTAACTACTAAGTAATAGAACAGGATGCAGAGGCTGTATTTTGGGCCGTTCAAAAGTTTAAGAATTTCATTTAGGGTGGCAAATTCAAGGTCAGAACCAACCACAAACGCCTGAACGAAATCTCCAAAGAGAAAAGGTTTAGATACAATTTCAAGCCGCATTAGGAAGTGGATAATAAACCTGCAAATACAAATATTTCAGGGGTATATATTTCCATTTACCTTCCGGCCCTCTTAATAGTCTTTTTAGTACACTTAATTGTGCAATCTCCCTCTCCATGCACTTTTTTCTCTTCACTAAGATTCTTCTCTTCCTTATGTTCTTTGTAAACCACGATCTTGTTTTAGTAAAGGAAGGGGAATGTGTTATATCCCCATAATGGTAAAATCCATGTCTTAGTTTCCCCCTCCCTTGCCCAATGTACATTAGTCTATGTTTACTAACATTCCAGGACCAGTGTTCTAATGAGAATGACAGCTAGCATAAGGAGGAAGGCTATCTTTGATGTGCTGTGGCTGGGGTGTGCCTTCAGGAAAGAATTGAAAGATAGTTCTCCTGTTTGTTTTACTTGCATCATACACCTCCTTTTACCATTACCCATCCTTGACCCCTATAACTATTCTTCCCTCTCGTTACCACTGCCTACCTAAACCCTAAAATGACCCATATCTTGTTTTACCGCTACCCACCACTAAACCCTCAGGTTACCCATACCTGCATTTACCGCACCACACCTAAATCTTTTTGTTTTAAATGACATAATTAAGTTATTTAAAAAAAAAAGAACCTGCATGGTAAAGGCATTTGTGTAAAAGGTACACATGATTACCTGTGTGGTACTTACCTGCGTAGTAAGGGCTACATGACAAATGCATTGTGTGGTAAAGATTACATTGCAAAGGCTCTCTCCCTGTTTCTCTAGCCCCACAGAACCTCCCTAAGCCTTGGAATGCTCTTCTCACTACCTTGGGAGTCAGGTGCTCAAGGGGTGTAATTGGTGCTCAGTTAGCAGTGGCCACAATACATCAGGTCCCTGGACATCACGCATAAAAAACTCTGTGGGAGATTCTCAAACATTTTGCACTGGGTTAGCATCACAAACGTGATACTAACCAGCACAAATGTTTTTTCCTGATTCACTTTCCAGTGCAAAACTTGTTTTGTGCTGGTTAAGTACCCAAAAGTAACGCAAAATAGGGTGAAACATTGCTTTGCATTACTTTGCATCACAGGGGTGTTACATGGGTGCTACATGAGCTGCCCCACGTGCCCGCACATGTTTTTTGACATGAAACCCTATCTACTAACATTAGTAGACAGGGGTTAGCGCCAAAAATTAATACAGCTGAAAAGCAGGCGTTAAAAGGAGAACTTCTTCAATTTTTCCTGTATTTTCCGACTTTGCATGTGTCTTGCACTTTACAGCTCACATACAAAATAGGAAACGATTTTCCACTTTCTAGCGATAGTATTTTGTACAGGAATGCTACCCTTCCAGTACAAAACCTAAGGTAGACTCAGGCAAGCACGCTAGCACTATGGCATTAAGGTGTGTTCCTGGTGCACGGCAGCTGAAATCAGTGGCAGAGCTAGGGAGAGAGGAGGAGAGACCATATCTCTGTGAATATGGTGCTCTCCTGCTCTTTCCCTGTCACGCAATGCAGCGCAACATTTTTGGCTGCTGCACTGTGTTCTGTGACACCTTTGAGAATCTGGGCCTCAGTTCCTACCATTGAGGCCTGTGAATTCCAATAGGCCTTGGGACCCCCATACTGGGTCTGGAGTCCAGGATTCCACTTTAACTAATTTTCAAATATCTAATCACATTGCTGTTTCTCAATTGAGTTTCAGTGTGCCAAAGTTTTTCCAAGCATTTACATCATTATTTTACTTCATTTGCAATTACAATGAAGCGGAGTCTCAGAGCTACACGTTAAACCTCTTTGGAATAATCCCTATTTTACTATGTAACATTTCTTATGCTGTGTTTCTCAACAGCTACCCTAACATGAAAGTTGAAGTTTTAAATGTATATGTTTCAATTTCTCTCAGAGACAGGTATGCACATTTTATGACTTGCAAAGAAATATATACATCGATGTTTTCGAAATCGTTCCCCTAGGATTCTTGATATTAATTCTTAACATCTGTTACCTTGATTTTTTATTATGTCTATTTGACATTATTACACTCTTATCTATTGAGGAACAATCACAACTCCTTCAAAAAAGTTAATCCTAATCGTTGTCTAATTTGACAGATTGCCAACCACACAGCTGAGCCATATTGCATGTTATCATATTTGCTTCATTCTTTTTCACCATACTTCCGTCATTTTTTGGACAAAGTAAATATTACCTCCTGTTTTCTCTAACTATTTTAGATGGTTTTTTTGTTATTCTCCTCAGATATCCTTAATTCTAAAAGGTCTCAAACCATTCAACCATGTCATGGGACATCAATTAAATGTGTCACGTCCATTTCATGACCCCTTTTCCTACCCGTCCAGAATGAGTTTTAATGTACTAATTGCTAGTTCCAAATCCTTTGGGTGCATTGCTAGCATTTTTAACATGTTTGCAACCACAAAGCCTGCCTTTTAAAGCTGCAGACCTTACAAGTGCAAAACGCTTTTGTACAAAAGTCAATTTGTTTCTTTTTTATCGCTTCCTCTCTTTGTGTCTTTTTTTCTATCAAAAATTTCTTCCTTTCATCTTTTTCATCCCACACTTTTCTATTTCTCTCCTGTGTTCTCTAGCTACCCTGTCATTGTTTTTGTTTCTCGTTTTAGGTCATTGTCCTTTTTTTTAGCTCTTACATGCTTTCTTTCAATATAATATATTTTTGTTTGCTCTTTCCTTTATTTCTTCTTTTTCTTTCTTTGCTGTCCAATCATTAATTGCCTTTAACTGCATTCTTATGTAAACGTGAATTGTTTCATTTGCTTTCTCTGAGGTTCATCTTTTTAAAACATTTGAGTTCTTCACTCCCTTTCTCGGTATTGTTTCTTTCGTTTTTGATGTCTTGGTCTTTCTCTCCCTTTTACGTATATTTGCTTTTAGGTCTAAATCAACCAGGGTATTCTTCAATCTTAAACTAACTCTCCATGTCCATGCTACTCTTGGGCCACATGCAGTAGCGGCCCGTGGTGGGAGTGCCGCGGGGTGGTGAGGAGGGGCAGGGTGGGGGGTAGTAAACTCCGGCTCACGGCCGACCGGAGTAATGTGAATAAATAAATTTTAAAGAACTAATTTCATTGCGCGTGCTGAAACGCCAAATGCGTTTCAGTGCGCGCAATGAGATTCGCTTTATTTATTTATTTATTTACATTACTATGGTTGGCCATTACCCGGAGTTTACTACCCCCACCCTGCCCCTCCATCATCCCGCAAAATAAGGCAGTTTGCGAATGCAAAATAGCCTTTCACGCTGCCTTCGTAGTCACAACTTTGGGTAATCACAAAAATTGCGATTACCTAAATTTGTTACTACAAATAGGAAAACACAAATTGTGATTTTTGTATAACATATTTCCCAAATGCAAACTGTTTGTTTGGGAAAAAGCTATTACCATCGACTTCATGTGCAATTTTTTATGGGTTGCGTCAGGGGGGCCTTAGGCCCTCGGGTACCCTTGGATTTGCATTAGCTAATTTGCGATTACCAATTAGGTAATCGCAAACATAGAAATTAATGGAGAAGTCCTACCTAATAGCGATTGCCTATTTACAGAATTGCTATTTTTAATGGTACGGAATTGCTAAATCTTTGGCGATCCTTCCATACATAGCATTTTGCAATTACCAAATAGCGATTTGGTAAAAATCGCTATTTGGTCATCGCAAAATGCTTTTTTGAGACATGTGGCCCTTTGTGTTTTCCAGTCTTCTCAAATAGTCTTGATCCTATTTTCCCTCTACCCTTCTTTTTCGCAGTGCCTTGAAATTGTCACAACTGAACCCAATTATCTTGTTTTTCTCCTCAATATATTCGTTTATATCTTGCTTATCTTTTAATATTTTTCTTCTTCTCATTTTGTGGTGATCTGTCGTGAAAAATTTCAATTTAAACAAAGAAGAGACGCATATGGATACACTGTGTTCTGATTATTACTTCAATTCTTTTTATTTTAAATCTCATTTTATGAAAACACAAATGAAGTAAATATTTCAGTTTCTTTTTTAAAACACTTAGCTTCAACTTTAAAACAACAAATCGCCCATGACAACCGTTTCATACATGTGATTAATATATAACAGTGTTTAGAAGGCCATGTTTTGAGATGTATTTCGCTGAACCCCCAGGCCAAGTACAAAGTAAAGGAATTATCTCGTTGATACTTTTAATAGCTTCCTGTGGGATTACCAACACAAGGTGAAGTTTTCTCTGCAAAGGAGTTAATCATGTAATTTCACAGATTAGACAACATAGGGTTACTAATGGGAAACTTCACTTCTGCGATAAACGTTTTTTTCCAGGAATATTTCAAGAGGCCTGCAACCTTTGGCTGACACCCAATGAGGCCATTAGTTGAACCATGGGACGCACTAGCAAATGTGAACATGTCAGCAGAACATCCCTGTCTGAAACTTGTCTGCAACATTCCTAAAGAAGACCATGACGACCCAGGCGGAATTGGACCGGCGCAGAAAACAGTCAAGCAGGTTAGGCCCAAAGAATCAAGTTCCGGAGGCTGGCACGGCCCCACTTTCCCATAGCTCTTCGGCAATATCCACCCTCTCCCAACCTCGGCTCCAATTTAAATGTCATGCTGCCCTCTGTTCTATAAACATGTATCATCCATCACTAAATATTTAGATCTGCATTGTTGGATTTGAGCTCTGTGCCAGGGCTATGGCGGATTAATTTCTTTCAAAGTCCGCCATGATGGATCTCCCCCTGAAGTAAACATCCGAGAAGAGCTCACACTATGGCCATAAAATATATAAATAAAGTGAAAAGTTTAAAGAAGTCAACATTATTTAAAGTGGTTGTCATATTTTATGGTGAACTTTCCGTGTTTATTTTGCGTGACTCCTAATAAATAGTCTCTCCCCCAATCAGGCGCGAGGTTAGAGTAGCTACGTGCACGGTGCTGCGAGGGAGGACCCGGCCGGGTCCTGCTCTGTACTCCGAGGGACGCCATATCTCGCCTTTGGCTATCTCTTTTCTGTCTTGCTAGCTGAGATGTTGCACAGACACTGGGAAGGAAGTGACACAGGGAAGTATTTTGAATGAACAGTTCTGCTCCAGTGCAGAGTGCATCGGATTCTGTCCATGTTATGAGGACTTTTTCTGGAAGCCTTCACTAAAATCACAAGAATGAATCCAAGCACTTGTCTAACACAGCAACAAAATGCAGTAGGTATAAAACGTATGCCGCAGTAGAACAGCCATTGACGATGCCAATATGTCTGAGTTTGGATGCCAGCCTGTCAATGCTTGTTTTGTCATTGTTTTTTGTGTAAAATTCGAATTGAAAATTAAATTTTTTGTGGTCTCAAAAAGTACACATTGCCATATTTGTACCTGGCATTGTAGGCAACTACTTTGGACGTGCTCCTTGCAAAGGGGCAAACTGCCATCACTCAAAGTGAAGTTAACCAATAGCTGAACTGGGCTGACCCATTGCCCTGCACTGTATGATGTAGTGGGTGGAAAAATAAATGTGCATAATATAACAGCAGACCAAAGAATTAAGAGGGATGGCTGAAGGTCTATATAAATCAGTATATAATACATATATTTTAGTATAATTGAATGATTGTAGCTAAAGAACAACTGATAAAAACAATTACATTCCTATAAAAAAACATTTAAGTAAGGCTACTGCAAAGCCTGAGTTGCCATAGAATTTGAAGCAAAGGTAGGATCTTACTGAGAAACTTTACACAGTCTTTTAATAGAGCAGTTTTCAAGCATGGACAATAAACCACCCACAGCAACCTAACTAGAACTGGAAAGCTGTATCCTCCATTTTGGGGCAAACGTCTAACTTTGTCTTATTTGTAAGAGGTATAATTTTTTATTGGAGGCATTTTGTAAAATTGTAAACAATCAAATACCAGAGCTTTCTGGATAACAATCAATGGTATTGGCAGGAAAGGAAAAGTAATAAACACCTCCAGTGTCACAGAAAAAGATTGGGCAGCCTACTTGATGAAGACCTTTGCCAATCAAGAGCACTCTTTAGTGCACGAAAATAACAAAGCAGTCGAGTTAGACAGTGCAAAAAATTTAATAACATCACTTTTGAGTGGTAGTCCAACTCCTCCAGCACACTCACAAAGTACATCGGAAAGAGTGGAAAAAGTTATCAAGATTGGTAGAAACGACAGAGCGCGTCTGAACGGCATTCCGCAAGCTATATGCAAGCAAGATACAAAATATTCAGCCTTCCCAATAATGGTACTTTTTAAAGAGGTGAAGTCCATGGGATCAATAATCAACCCAATTATTAAAAGGGTGGGGGGGTCGAGTGAATCCTGCAAATTACAGGCTGAGAGTGCTTAGAGACTCGGAAGCCACATATTATGCCTCGTTAGTACTGGAAGATTTAAACGATTGGTCTAACAGCAATAATCTGCTCTCACTATAACAGACAGGATTCCGGAAAGGTTATGGAACCACCATCAACATGCTAGCAGTTACAGAAATCACTGAAGGAATTTAAGCGCTTGAAGAAAAAACTGCTTCTCTGCTTTACAGATATAAAAGCACATTTTGGGAAACATCCTTTACAACGCAACTTTTACAACGCAGTGCTATTACAACGCAGGTTTTACAACAAAAACCATTACAATGCATTGTGCTGGGGGCGCTCTAGGATAGGGAATAGATTTAATTTACTATCCAACACCTTCCCTAGTGTCCACAGGGACTGGAGTTGGAATAGTAAATTAAACTATTCACTATCCAGCACCCCAAAGCGCTATGCGTTGTAATGGTATGCGTTGTAAAAACCGCGTTGTAAAAGCATGCGTGGTAAAAGCATGCGCTGTAACGTCATACATCCGCATATTTTTATTGAGTCGAAGGAGCCCTCTTGTGGGGAAAATTAAGATGGTGGGGTCTCCAAGAAAAATCCTTTAGAGCTATTGAGTTATTATACACTGATACATGGATTCAAATCAAGATGGCAGATGGCACAAGATTGTCTAGGAGATTACCTACAACCATCAGCCTCAATCAAGGATGTGATATTGCTCCGCACCTATTGAACCTTTTTATGGCTGATTAATCTCCAGAGCTTGACCAGGCAAAATTCTCACCATTAGAGATTGGGTCCATTGACCCAGACACAACTTTTATATGCAGAAGATATTGTATTGTTGAGCTCTACAAGGGTGGGACTGTAAAGATCAATCAAAGAAATTGCAGCATTTGCTAAGATCAATAAATTAGAAATTGATGCAACTAAGACAGAAACAATGCCAATATGGAATAGTCCCAGCCACACTATGAAAATCAAACTAGGAAATGTAAGCATAGAAGAGGTCAAGAAAACTATTTTCATATGAAATCTATAATTGAAGTGGTAAAGAAATGTCCTTGGAAATTGGCAAAACACAAATTTTTCTATTTGAATTTTAATATTTTCTTTTAACGTATCATTTGGAAATATTGTGATTTTTTTAACATATAACAATAAATTGAATTGCATTGAATATTGGAGACATTTTTGGTATCTCATTTTTTGTGTGAAAACCATGTTAAGTCTCTGAAAGCCTGGAAATATCATCATGTTTATAAAATGAGAACTCCTGGGTGAGGTATTAATGCCTTCAGTTATCGGCTGGAGATATTTCCTTTGTTTTGTTCTGTGTATGTGCTTGCTAGCATCATTATTAGCGTCATCACATCATCATTACCACATAAGTATTTCCACATTAATATTGTGACAATCAAATGTACAAATAACGTTGACAAGGCATGTTTTAAATGGAAACCTTAATAAAAGGACTTCCTTAGATCTGAGCTCACACTTCGAATCCTGACACTAAATGTCTTTACCCAACCCCACAGGACTTTAAAGGGGTCTCCTTCTCCTTTTAAATAATCCACTTATGTTCTTTCAATATTTAGGTCTACCTTTGGAATCTTGTAAATCTACAGGCCCATGGATTCAGACATAGTGAAGTATCAGAATCTCTTTTTTTTATTTATTTTTTATTGGTTCTTATACCTGGTATAATACATTAAATACATTAATTCATAGGAAAACAGTTCAACTACAAAGTATCAAAAGTGAGATTAATTAGATATCGAAAGATCATAGAAAATACATGATATATTAATAATTCTTAATTACTTAATATGAGGATAAAATAAGATAAGCTTTGGAGGGTAAATTCATATATATACACAAACACAGGAATAACCTTTCAAGAGGTTTCTCTCCACACAGCGAGGGAAGCCCAAACACGAAAGCCCAACTCCCTCATCTTCCTTCCCCTTCTTTTATAGAGAGCAGCTTCAATGTTATTATTGCCTAGCAGCCTAACTAGCCACATCTGAAAAGTAGGTGCAGTATTATCCTTCCATCCAGCTGCCACCAGGATCCGAAGGACTGCTAGACATATAAACACAAAGGCCTCCTTATCGCAATCAAGATCAAGATTATTACCGAAGCCAGATATCATAAAGGTAGGGGATAGGTTAATATGGATCCCTAGCAGCCCCCAAAACTTCTCAATCTCTACACATATTCCTCTCATCTTTTCATATTGAAAAAAACAAATGGATTAGGTCAGCTGGTCCTTCCTGGCATCTTGGACATTTATCGTCCTCCCTTTTGCCCCATTAATAAAGCTTGGCCGGGGTAAAATACAGATTAAAGAGGACTTTATATTGCTATGCCCTTAAATTTGTAGAGCGGAATACTTTATTCGCTAGTTGTAGAGCTTTATCTAAATCGAAGTCCGGATCCCCTAGTTTTACCATCCAAGCTGATTCAACTTTGTCCATATCATCTTGTGTCGAGTCTATTAGGGCTTTATAGATTACTTTAATTCGGGCTACGCCTTCTAGCATATACTCAATTATTTTAATTTTACCGCCTGGATGGATGCGTGGTCTCACCTCATGCATTGTTTGGTGAATCTGGAGGTACTTAAACCTGGACTAGATGGAATACCGAATATAACTTGACTTTCAATGAAAGTCAGTAATTTCCCCGTGCCACTAGCAAAAATGTCCCCCATTCTTCTAATTCCTCGTTGTTCCCATATAGACCCCATCCTATCACTACAGAATTGAGGAAAGACATTAGAATTCCATAATGGCGTGTAAGAATTTATTTTAGGAATTACTAATGTCTTCTGGACAGCTTTCCATATTTTCCAAATTCCGTCCATAATTTGATATCTAGTTCTATTATAGTATCCTCTTTCTGTTCGACGTAACAGCAGCCCCTGAGCATCGCTACCCACTAGTAGTTCAAAAATAGATGGGGGATCTAAAGGCTGATTGGGATCAGGAGAGGTATCAAATAATATAGCCATCTGGCTCATTAGGCATGCCCACAGGTAGAATCTGATATTAGGGGCTACCAGGCCACCCCTATCTTGCGGGAGTGATAGGTATCTTTCTTAGGGACCTTCTAATTTTGCCGTAGGACCATAAAAAATTTGAGAATACTGATTCTATGCTTTTTATTCACCCCTCGCCAACCAGAAGCGGAATTGAACGAAAAAGGTAAAGAATTTTTGGTAACATAGTCATCTTTAATACATTTACTCGCCAAATTAAAGATAGATGAATAGTATCTATTCTTTTTAACTACTGTGCAATAGAGGCAACCAATGGATCAAAATTCTCTTCTATAATTGAATTGATTGCCGGGGTTACCCTGATCCCAAGATAAATTGCTGAGTCGACCCACCTCCCATCTTGTCTTACCATATTGCTAGTGCACACCATTTGAGTTTTATTTTCATTCAGGCGGTAACCAGAGTAATTGCCAAAGTCCCTAGCCATGTCCGTAAGAGCTATTATTGCCGTATCTGGATTTGGAGTTAATACAGCCAAATCACCGGCATATAAGCCAGAATTGTTGTCTCGTGGCCCCTACATACTACTGGATTAATTGCCTCACAGCCTAAAATTCTACGAATCATGGGATCTATATAAAGGGCAAACAGTATGGGGGAGCAGGGGCACCCCTGTCAAGTCCCACGGGATATTAAAATCTCTTCTGAGCAACCCCCCATTAGCTGGATCCGGGCCCTGGGTTCGCGATACATAGCTTTGATGGCCTTAATTATTTTAGGGCCGAAACCCCTTCGCCCCAATATCCCCCATAAAAACCGCCATGTGACGTGATCAAATGCCTTCTCGGCGTCGAGGAGGATCATTGCCATCTGACCCCCCTCAGCAGCATGCACATCGAATAAAGTAATTACCCGTCTGATGTGGTCTGTTGTTCCCCGACCCGGGATAAACCCATGCTGCCAAGGGGACACCAGACCAGCAATGATCCCCCCAATCTATTAGCCAGGACCTTGGCATAGATCTGTGTATCAGAGTTTATGAGGGATATTGGTCGATAGGCTCCAGGTTCGTCTTTAGGTTTACCCTTTTTATGACAGACCACGATGTTTGTTTCCTTCCATGAGTTAGGGGTATACATAGTATAAATTATCCCATTAAATAAATCCACCAATAAGGGTACTATAATGTCTTTTAGACACTTATATACTTCCAACGGGATCCCGTCTGGTCCTACGGCTTTTCCTATTCCTCGGTCCCTTATAGCTTCAATTACTTCCTCCCTTGATATCTCTTCCTCCTACCCAAGTCTATCCTGTTCAGCCAGTTTCGGTCCTACATCGTCCCAGATTGTATTAGAGAAATCTGACCTGGCCTCCTCTTTATACAGTGCCTGATAGTAGTTCTTAAAGGCTTCTCGAATCTCTTCTGTCTCGGAGTAGTTCTGGGTTCCCTTACAAATATTTTTGATGACATTTTGGCTAGTCTTCTGTTTAACCCTGAGAGCCAATAATTTGCCGCCTGCTCCCCAGTTTCGTAGAGTGAACTCCTATCTGTTTGGTATTGAACAGCCGCTCTTTGGGCTATCAGATGATTTATCTCGGCTTTAATAACCATAACTTTCTGTTGGGTCTCTATGACCTCCCGCCCCCTGACTATAGCTCTAACCAGTAGTTCTTCTGCATCTGCTAATTGAGTCAAGAGATTCTCAATTTGGACCTCGATTTCCTTCCTAAGCCTGGCAGCAAAACTAATTACCTCCCCTCTTAGAGTCGCTTTAAATGAGTCCCATACCATGTTACAAGATGTACTATAACGATTGGTATCAAAGAAGTTCTGGGCGCAATTCTGTAGATGGTCAACAAATTTACTGTCAGCTAGTCATTTTCCTTCAAAGGTGCACCTTAATGGTGGTCTAGATAGGGTATCGATATGGTATTGAAGAATTAGTGGGTTGTGATCAGAAATTACTTTTGGTACCTTCTTAATTTCTACCCTATTTGCCTCCATAACAGATACAAGAAAATAATCAAGTTTAGAAAACTTTTTAGCAGGACAGGAAAAATATGTATATCCAGGGTTATTAGGCTCCTTCTCGCACAGACATCCAGAAGCCCATGAGTTTTGATTAATGAGGTTACAGCACGAAATACCCTGGGCTTCCGTCCGTGATATGGGATATTTATCTCCAATTCCGTAAAATCCGCAGAGATATTAAAGGCCCCACAGACTACAAGAGGATTAGACCAATTCAACAATTCAAGCTCGAGACAATCAAAAACTTCGGGAACATCTTGGTTCGATCCATATATGGTACACAATGTAAAGCCCAACTCCATTTCGACCACTACCCAGCGACCATGAATATCTGCCAGGTGTCGTCTGATCCCCCCAAACCCGATTTAGCCAGTATAGCAACTCCTCTAATATTGGAAGATTGAGATGAGCTAGCCAACAGCTCATATCCTCTTATACTCAGCAAATGCTTCTTGGCCCACGGTAGATGGGTTTCTTGAAGACAGACTACATCAATTTGACTGGATCTAATGAATTAACCCATACTCTGCCTTTTACCCCAATCATTTAGACCCCCGACATTAAAAGAACAAATACTAAGTCTCCCCATTACGTGTTTGTAGTTTAAGCTCCAACATCTTTTCCCTCCCTTTCAAACACCTCAAACATTTTCCATGAATCCCTCTAATCAAAACTTTATAGCAGGTATAGTGAATATTTTTTGTCCTCTTTTTTCCTTAAACCAAAAGACACCCAACCCACCCACCTAGCCCACCCCACCCTCCCTCCTCCAACCACTCCATTGAGGCGCTCAGACCTAAGTCTGTGCATGTGATGCGCTAGTGCTAGAGCTGGGCAACATTATAAGCCATAAATAGAATCCACCCTGCCACATCCTACTATTGGACTGCATACAGTGAAGATTAAAACAAATAAACTAGATAAAAAGCATGTTTTAACAAATAAGATCAACATCAACCTTCCCCTCTGCCACCCCTCTCCCCCACAGCTCCCACCCCCCTCCCAAGCAGCCATTGCTTCTATCTTCAATCTCCAAGTACAATAAATGTTTTCCTTTTTTTTAATTATTATTATTCAAGGTCCCACCACTTCATCTAGATTTTATTTACTAAGGGTGTCCAAATATTCCTTTGCTCTGATCTCTGATGAGAGATAGATTGTCTTCCCTTGATTGATGCTCTTTAGCTGAGCTGGGTTAATAAGATAAACTTGAACCCCCTTTTCTTGAAGGGGTTTAATTACTTGTCTGAGCCGCCAGTGCCTTTCCACCGTGGTGTGGCAAAAATCGGGGCGTACAAAGAATGACACCCCCCCCCCGGATGACTCTTTGAGACTTTGGTCTCGCTTTCTCTGAGATTGCTTGGCGCAAGACAAAGTTCCCAAGAAATACCAGTATAGCCCGTGGCTTATCTCCTTCTTTTGCTGGTGTTCTCAATTTAAATGGCATTCGATGGGCCCTTTGTATTTCTTTAGACCAATCCTAGTCTTTCAGCTCAGGGAATGCTTCGCTGAAAAGCTCAATGATATATTTTCTAGGCCCTCGCAGCCCTAAACACTGGAAAGGCGTTGGGACCCAACGGTCTACCGATCGAACTCTATAAGACACTGTCAGCGACCCTTACCCAACATATGCTCCCCATGTACACTGACTGCTTGGAGCGGGGCTCCCTCTCGCCGGATCAGAGGTTGGCCACTATTGTCACTATACACAAGCCTGGTAAGCCGCCGGACCTGACTTCCTCATACCGGCCGATCTCACTGATGAACGCGGATGCAAAAGTGCTAGCGAAACTCCTGGCCCTGCGTCTACAACCTCACCTCACAACTCTGGTACACCCAGACCAATCAGGCTTTATGCCTGGGCGTAATACCTCCCTTAACTTGAGGAGACTTAACGGAATACTACACCGCATTCCCTTCCTCCGGGAGGATGCCGCAATTCTCTCACTAGACGCTACCATGGCGTTCGATCTTGTGGAGTGGCCGTTCCTTTTTGCGGTGCTCAAGAAGATGGGCTTTGGCCCTAACTTCTGTGGCTGGGTTAGACTCCTTTATACTGCACCCTTGGCACAGGTCATTGCGAATGGGCACACGTCACGCGTGATCACATTGGGTCGCGGCACCCGCCAGGGCTGCCCACTGTCCCCACTATTATTCGCCCTCATACTGGAGCCGCTAGCGGTGAGAATCCGTATGGATCCACAGATCCGAGGTATCTCGTGGGGAGAGGGGTGGGAAGACCGCATCTCCCTCTATGCGGATGACGTACTGCTGTATTTGACGTCTCCGACCTCGTCCCTAGCGACGCTAATGGCAGTAATTAAGACCTATGGTGACGCCTCGGGGTATACCATTAACTGGGCCAAGTCGCTCCTGTATGTATTACGTGGTCCGACGCCCATGCTGCCATATGGCTGCACCTTGCAGACGGTATCCAGGGGGTTTAAGTATCTCGGGATATACATCACCCCAGAGGAGGCAGTCTTTATGGAAGAAAACCTACTGAAACCTCTGCAGAGGCTTAAGTCGGATGTGAAGCACTGGCGTTCCCTTCCTTTGACTCTACTGGGCAGGGCGGCCCTCTTTAAAATGCTCTCACTCCCAAGACTCCTCTATGCATTACAAAACACCCCGTTTCCGGTCCCTCTCACATATTTCAAGTCGATCGATGCTGAGATCGCCGCCCTCTTATGGGACGGAAAACCGGCCCGTATAGCGCAGGCTAAATTATCACGCAGTTGGTACGACGGAGGCATTGCCTTGCCGAACGTCAAGCTATACTACTGGGCAGCTCAACTTATGGTGGTGAACCAATGGCTGCATGCCCCGCAACAGGATCCGGCCTACGCCCTTGACAGGACCGTTCTCCCCCCAGACAAACTTATGAAGGCACTATACTCAAACAAACGCCGGCACACACTCACGGGCCCCACGGCACACACGATCAGGATTTGGCATACCGCACAGAGAGCTCTAGGGTGGGAGGGAGTCCTTACGCTGGCCACACCGCTCTGGGATAACCCCAAACTTGGCACGCTGTCAAACTCAAAAGGTTTCAAGCAATGGGATCTAATTGGCATATCGACAATCGGAGACCTCTGGATCCGGGGGGAGGTTATTTCATTCCCAGCCCTGCGAGAGAAGTATGGAATGGGGGAGACTGAACACTATAGATATGCACAAATTAAACACGCCTTGCAGGGAGCCATCCCTTCTGACTCAATCCTTGCCGCATCATCCCCCCTGGAGGATAGACTCCTCACTGACCACTTAGATAGGAAGGCGATTTCCCTTACATATCGGAAACTTGTCAATAATCTCCCTGACCCCACGGTGGTCCTCCGTAGCAGATGGGAGGTGGATCTGGGAGACATAGCTGATGAGGACTGGTTACATGCACTGGCCTCGCCTAGAGAGACCACCATACCTTCACGACTGAAACTGGTACAGTTAAAAATACTACATAGGGTGTACTATTCCCGTACTCTACTACATAAACTAGGGCGTACCCCGGAACCTACCTGCCTCAGAGGTTGTGGATCCCCAGGGACTTTTTATCATATTTTATGGGATTGCCCCAAAATACAGTCTTATTGGGAGGAAGTGTTGTGTGAGATATCGGAGGCGGCGGGGGTTGTGCTACAGAAGGACCCTAAGTGTTGTATACTAAACATTTGGTCTCCTACCGATATGAACAAGGGATTGCAGCTCTGGGCGACACTGGGTATGGCCATTGCAAAGCGTAACATTGCTCGGAGGTGGGGATCTGGTGGGAAACCCTCCTGTACTCGGTGGTGTAATGATATGGACTCGGCAATGGTAGCAGAAAGGGCAGTATATGTGCATAGAGGATGCCCTAAGAAATGGTCGAGGATATGGAATAATTGGAACGAATATCGAGGGAACCTGTGTGAGCCTCCGGAGGAACTGCTTGAACCTGATGTTGACCAATAGAGGGGGTGCTACAGTGTCTTTGCTATACGATGCCTTCTATCTGTTTTTTGGGGGTATGGCGGGGATGTCTTTGGAGTGAGTGTGCTGGGGACCGATATAGGTCCCTACGATGTGTACAGTATAACTTGGAGTACATCTGAAGGGGGGTCATGGTTGCAATTACGAGATGTACCGTACTAGGCGGGGGGAGGCGCAGGGAGTGCCGGGCGAGGCTAGTGATATGGCTCGTGAAGGGGACTGTCTCCATGATATGATGATGTGCTTAGGACCCGATCGAAAATGATTGTATAATGTAACCCTGTAGGATGTTGATAATGACTGGTACGATCCTAATTCCCATAGAGACAAGTTATGGTTGTTTATTATAAAATGAGACGACATAGGTCAGTGAACACTACTGTCCGAAAGTATTCAGATGTTATTTACACGATTTATGACTTGGCAAGGATGGCCGTTACCACAGATTTGATCTTTTATATGCTTTACGTATGATAAATAGCGGCCAGCCTCCGGGTTGGGTGCTAGACGCTGTGTATTACTGAATCTTTAATAAACGTCTTTAAAAAAAAATGATATATTTTCTAGTGTCGGACCCCTCCAATCCTTCCTGAATCCCCAGCACCCTGAGATTATTTCTGCGCTGACTATTTTCAAACTCCTCGAGTTTCCATTGTATGTCCTTTATTTGTGCCCCCTGCGACTCAACTTGGGCCACTGCATTTGTTGTATCCAGTTCTGTCGCGACGATTCTCTCCTCAGATTTGTTACCCTGTCACCCATAGTTTCGCAGGCTTTAGATAGTTTCCTGATGACGGCCTGCATTTTCCTCATTCCATCTTATTTTTTTTTTGCAGTCCTGTCGCGATTCTTCCCTGTGGCCCAATATGGCTCGATGAATTGTATCTAAAGAGGGAGTACTCTCCGAGTCCAACAATGGTAGATCTCCAGGCAATGCTCCAGATAATGGGAGGTTAGACGAGTAATCCCATCTCAGATCCTTCTTTTCTCTGTTGAGCGTACCGCCCTGAGAGGTCAGCTTTTTATTTTTTTTAGTGGTGGATGGCAAATTAAGATCACTGTCTTCCAGATCGTATTCCAGACTACTACCCGCCTAAGATGAACTCATCAAGTCATCCGACCATTCAGCACCTTCAGATACTGAGTAAAAACAATCGCTGGAGTCCTTATCTTTATCCATGTCAGCCTTGTTCTGCTCGGTTACAGGCAGGGTTACTGCCGATGCGCCCATTCCGCCAATATTATCAATAGTTCCTCTGGCATTGCTATTAGGGTTTTTACTACATTGAGCGGGTCTTTCCTGCCCACTCTCTTCCAGGGTAATCCTTATCTCAGTGCTGGGGACAATCATAATGTTAGCGTTCTTAATGGTGTTACTGGATTGGGTAGTAAACAACTGTCCAATAACAATGTTTACCGAAGCGGGAGTATTCACTGTAATTTGGGTGTTTATAGATGGCGAAACAGGAATAATATCCGTTACTTTTCCCATTATTTCCATTCTTTTTCCCCCTCGGGCTCCTCTGGCAAAACCAGCTGAGCCTGATCTAACATGTCACCTTCATTCTGCCTTAACGGCTCCCCAGCAGACAGGCGCGCCTCATTTTCACCAGCCAACAGTTCACACCCAGTACCTGGAGCTGGAGCTGAAATCGACTTGTTTTTCCTTCGTATGGCGGAGCAACTCTGCCACTGAGGGGCCCACCGGACGATTCTTGCTGTTTCCCCCGCCTCTTCCTTTCTTGCTTGGCGGGTCCGGGGAGTGGACCAGCAGTGACTTAGCGGGGGAGGCATCCAGATTCGCCGCCTCCGTGGCGGCCTCTAGACGAGTTTTGCGCGTTGCCGCCGCCACCATTGCCTTCGTGGCAACCACAGCCTTCGGAGCCATCAGGACGCCGTCTCCAATCAGGTGTTCAAAAATCCGCCGCAAACACTCTGCTACCAATCGCCTGACCAGGTACAGCTCAGTCCGTTTAAAATATACCTTGCCGCACGAGAACTGCATCTGAGCCAGTGGGGGGTCTTGTAGAAGCCGTGAAGGGGGAGGCAGAGGCGTTAGCGCCACATCGCGCTAAAACAGGGTCTTGGATTCAAACATCCCGTTCCTTCAGCAGACTAGCACCGCTAGCGACCAATTACTCGGTCGCCATCTTCCATGGTACAGTGAAGTAACAGAATCTCAAACTTGTACTGTGTTTTATTGGCCCTGAGGCTAGTGGAGGGACCCAAGGCATGAGCGGACACACACCTTGTCTGCCTCAGTCAACATGATACAGTACCACAGAATCCAGAGGGATAGGGTACAAAGCTGTGGAGACGTATGAATTGTCGAATGTGTTCATTTATTAAGATAGTAAAAATCATGCTGGGTTATAAGATCGGTCCCAGCTAAAGGTAAATGAATTTGGTTGATGATTTAGTACCCTTTTGCAATGAATTATGCACAAAATTCAAGAGTGTTAATTTGCAGCGGGCATATTATGTGACCCTAATAAACTCCAAAAGTTGATGTATTTGCAAATTAAAAAGTTTCACTGTGCATGTCATGAAAAATAGTACCTAATACTGGGCCTGGTATACAAAACACTGGTGTCAATTTTGCAACTAACAAGTAATTTAGCCACTAATTTTTGTACTAATAAGTCCATTTGGAAAATTCCTATTCAGAGTGGGTCACAATCCAACCTACCTCATGATTACTAAAGAGGCAGGTCACAAATTGTGACTCACTCTGATTGGATATATTCACTGCAATGGTGGCCTCCTGAGGTCAGCAGACCACCATGTCCCTGATAGCATCAAAATACATTTTTAAATGGTGCCATTTTTCTTTAAGGAATTGGTGCGGCCCTTAACGCAAAGTTATAAGCTTAAAGGAAAGTTTACTTTTTGTAAAAAATGTGTTTGAAAGTTGACAGTGATCTGTTAGCCCATTGCCTACTCCACAACAAACTTGTTTTTAACATTCACAAAGGATAAGGGGTTCCTTGGGGATCCCTTTCTTTTACGAATGCCTTACTACCCCTACTCAGGAGTCAGTAGATTTATACACACCAAACAATATCCAGCTCCACAGAACACTCCTACATAACCTTGTACCCCTATATCTACACAACGGCCCCTTCACTTCTACACAAACCATAATTCTGTGCTAAACCCTAGTCCAAAACACTTATCCCCACTATGTAACCATCCCACACAGTACATTTCCATACTCCCTTCTCACTAAATCCTTCAACTACCCTCTGACAACTCCAAATATTGACCATGCAAACCCTTTCAACCCTCTTTCATACTGTTGTTGTGCAAAATCCAAATTTCATTGTAGGGGTGCACTATAATCACATGTGTAGATTGCATCGTAAAACTCATGTTCATTTCTCTTATGTCAGCTCAATATTGTATGCCTGAAATGCATTTTCCCTGGAGGCTCTCACATTAGAAAATAATAGTTAAATTCTGTGTGCATGTTAGATTCTGTTCTTTCTCATGTTTATGTTGCAGGTAGAAGAAGCATCCTTGCTAGTTAGACTAATGGGGCCTATTAGCAAGAAATAGCGATATTTATCGCTAAATGTGGTTATCAATTTTTTTTATTGCTGCCTATCACTGGATATTTCAGCGGAGCAAACATGCTATTAGCCACGTTTTTCTCCATTGTGCTAAAATATCCAGAGATAGCGGCGAAATGCGAGAATATCGATGGAAATCCAGCGATATTCTCACATTAACGCCAATGGGGGCTTAATCTGATAATCCTCCCCCCATTGACTATACAGGTAAGTCAACTTTTTAGCAGGCATTAGTTTATAGCGATAATCGCGCTTAGCACAGATTTTTTTATCGCTTCGCCTGCCTTGCTAATAGGCGATAGCTGTGTTAGCGACTGTTTTCAGTCGCTAACAGTTTGGGTACGCCAACTTTGCATGTCATTAGCGATAAATATCGCTGACATGCAAAGGGGGCCCCAAACCTGTAGCTATCGCCTAAAAGCTGTCGCTAACTAATGTTAGCGACAGCTTGCTAATAGGGCGATAAAAATATCGCCGCTTTAGCAGGAAAAAGTCCAGCTAAAGCGGTGATATTGCCCTTGCTAATATGCCCCAATGTCCTTGTTTTAAAAGTTAGACAAGGAGAGAAGAGGATACATTGGGAACTAACGCTGATAATAAGGAGAACTGTTGTACTTTCTCATCGGAGAGGGCCTGGGAATCAAGGTCATCATGTTAGGTTGTCAGCTCATGGGAATTACCTAGGAGAATGTACATGATCGGATGGTGTGACCCGAAATGCATCTTGGGAAGATACCTGAGATATTGGTAGAATTGTAAGTAAAGAAAGTGCCTCACTTTTCCTCTCCCCCTTGGAGAGAGAACATCTTAAAACGAGTTCTGTCTCAGTAGCTTTGTGCTACGCGACCCAATAGAAGTGGAGAGACTTCTAAGGAGGACTCCACATGCTGTCACCTTAACTGATCCTGCCCCACAAAATGCTTAACTATGGATGTCAAGTTAGTGCCAGTGCAGGGACAGATCAATGCTTTATTTTGATGAGCCTTCGATGCGGGGGAACTTGGATACTTGGTCCTTAATTTTCTGTACCCTGATTCTTGAAATTATAGTCCTTTGTATGCTACACTGTCTTAACTTTATTCATAGAATTGGCTTTGTACTAGTCCCAATATATTTTTATACCCTCATCTTGCAGTGCTTGTATATCCAGTTGTTTTTAGATTTGTAATAAATCGACTAACTTTATTTGGTGGTCTGTGAATCATAATGGTCCTGAAGAACTGTAATTGTATTGATTGACAGTTCCAACAATTTCTCTACCCCCACACTTTCTTGCAGAGAAACGTACCATCGATTCTAAGTTCTAGAGCTGATCTATAACATTTTTGTCTGGCTCCTTCAGTTGGTAGCAAAGGATGGTTCTCAAATGAAGCAGGGGGAGAATCCCAAAAAAACTAGAAAAGAGACTTAGACCAGAGCCCCAAAATAGAACCCTGTGGTTGACAACAGAGAGGGAAGGACTTTGGCGGAAACCGATGGAGCTTGATGGTGCGGCCAGAACAGTGGTGGTATTTCATTTTTTATTTCATGTGTGTTAATGCTTTTGTTGGATGTGTGTGGTTGTAACTTGCTAACCTTTTTAGCCCTGTGGAGTTTCGTTTTTGGCATTGTTGCATTAAAGATGTGGTGTTTTTTAGTATGCCTCCTTTGTCTGGTCAATGTGTGAGTGTGTTTGCATTGCAATAGTAGGCCAACATTTGCCTTGGTTTCCCATGTGGCCAGGGAACATTTTGTAAAGTCCATAGGCCTTTACATAGATAGAAAGATATCATTAACTACATATACTTGAAAGACAATGTTTCTACACAATAACACAATAAATAACAATCATGTGTAATTAAAATCAGATTGACAGATACACATGTAAGAAGGTTTTGTCTTTACATGAAATATACCCCCTTCATGTTCACCAAACCTAGCCATTCTCACCTCACACATGCAAACATACCATCATACACTCTTCTATACAGCAAGTGTATAAATTACATTGTCATTAAGCAAGCAATGTGACTTATAACTGCCCGTCACTGCTGCTGGCTCACCCCTTGCAGCTGCCGCATCTGCTTCCTGCTGGCTGGCGTTGCCGTCCCCGCTTGCCCCGGCACTGGAGTTCGGTACGGTTAGAAAAAACCTTACACATTTTTCAGATGGCATATACACCACCACCTATTTATTTTTTCACTAGTGATATGCCACACACATCACTACCATTCGGGTACAGAGACAGTATGTCCTATCAAAAATAATAAAATATGATGGGCATTTTTTTGTGGCAATTTTTGAAAAACCTTTAAGGAAGACGACCTGTAAAGGACTGGTCTTAATTGCTAGAGCTATTGGTGGATCTGAGTTTTTGAAAAAAGAAAGAGTGGCCAATTTGGCGGACAATCGTACAAAAGGTCTTCTTGGTAGGACAATGTAATAGTGCTGTCCTCCTCCTCCTCACATTTCCTTCCTGCCATGGTGCATGGTAATCAGTTCACCATCAACTGCTGCTAGTAATAATACTAGGCCTAAATGAGAAGAAGACGCAACTTTGGGGTGTCCAATGTGGCCATCATTTACTGATTGAGCATGAGAAAGTCAAAGACTGTATTCTCATCTCAATAAACATGCATAGAATACCTTACTTGTGCATTAAATCTGTATGGCAGAGCAGTAGTACCTGTACTAGCAGTAGTAAGGAACAATGGGTTCTCTGAGTCTTACAGTACCACCACCACTAGACAGTTCACAAATTATATAAGGGGAGAGGGAACGCTGACTGAAAAAACAGAAGAAAGCAAGCAACAGACAGACTAGTACAGAGTCAGTAAGCTTGAGGTAAAAAAAAATACAGACACTAAAAAAATAACTAACAAACTTAGTAAATAGGATAATGCAGGGATAACAAAAATTTAGAAACAAATATATCGAAGAGGATTTGGGAAAAAAATACATTCGGAAACGGATATAATTGTCCAAAAGAAGGAACGGTAAAAGTTAGGGAAACAGATATTAATGTTAGCAACAGGAAAACTTACTGGGGCCTGGAGACATCAAATGAGGAGCATTCTTGGGAGGCATTTCCAGCTCATGCACCCGCCTCCGGTGACCGTGTCTTGCCTCTTGCCCATGGAAGCTCATGATCAAGTAACACATAATTAAAGAGACAAAAAATGATTGGTGTTAGACAGGAAATGGCAATTGCAGTAACATCAGCCGCGGTCGGTAGGGGAGCACCTGCCGGGGCGGTGACGTGGGGAGGGGGAGGGGCAGGGTGGGGGTTACTAATGTATGGATAATTGGAGGTTTGCAGGTAAGTAAACATTTAAATAAATCAAACGAATTTCGTTGCACGCACTGCATCCCCAAATGCAATGCAGTGCCCGCAACAAAATTTGTTTGATTTATTTAAATGTTTACTTACCTGCAAACCTCCATTATCCCCTACCGACTGCGGCTGAGTAACATTGATCTTTCCTTCATCAGATCGACAGTAGCAGACTAGTATCGTGGTCGCAGACCGTCCTATCTTTATTATACCACAATTCCAATCCAATACCTGAATCCTAAATCTACCTAGCCCGCCTATTCCAAAGACTAAGGAATGAATTGCAAAAAAATGATTTTTACTTGAAGTTCTTTCAAACTAAGTTCCGATCTCATTTGCAATCATTCTCAACCCCCTTTGATGAGCCAATTAAGTAAGTCTGCATTTAGTCTTTAAAATGCATAGATGGACGCATGCATATTGCATACCCAAATTGGTTGGTTGCTAGTCATTAACTAAATGAACTACAAAAAAGGTTCTACTAAGGACTGAAGTGAGAGGACGCGGGCCGCTAAATTACTAATACTAAGTAACTAACTAACTACCACTATCTTAGTGACAGGACAAAGGAAAGGAGTCTCTCTCTCCTCTATTACCTAACTTAAGTTATCTTACATAATCAGCCCAAGTGAGTGCAAACTAAGTTGCAAACAAGTACGATTTGTGGCACCGAGCACCTGTCGAGAATGACAATCACATAATATAAGATTTTTAAACGTAACTAGTTGTTACCTGCATGTGAGCAGCTGCATGCTTGCTATTTGGGAATTCTTTTTTTGCAATAACATAGAACACACAATAATAATAATAATTAGCTGCTCACCAAGCACTGCTACCTCCACCCCTAGCTAGTCCTACTCTCGGTCCAGGATGTGGGACCATCAATGCGTCAGCTGGTTGTGGGTGTGCCCGACCCCAGAGCAGCGATACACTGCCCAGCGCACCTTCACCCACCACTGCTGCCGCTCCTGGAGACAGTACCCAGACCCAGGCCTGCAGCCTGCTGCCAGGGAGGTGGCGCTGCACAAAAAAAAACAAGCGCTACCACCTCCACCTCGGAAAACAGGGCCCAGGACTTCACCCCTTTGGGGCATCACCTTCCGCAAGGAAGGCAGCCCTTCTTTACTCAGGTGATAGTCAAGCTCTCTGCCATGATGATGGGGGGCGGAAAAGAAAATGTAGAAAGTAAGTAATAAAGGGAGAAGAATAAAGGAAGTAAAAAAAATTAGAAAGCAAGTAATATAGAAAAACAGTAAAAAAACTCACTAAAAACAGACAATAAGTAGGAAAACACACACAATATTCACTTAGGAAGACACAGGGAAAGACAACAAATAAAAAAGATCAGAAGAATGTTTTGTGAAAGAAGGATTGAAGAGATTAAGGCAGGATTGAAAAGTAGGTCCCAGCACCATAACAGAGAGGAAAACAAGATGACCACAGCCATGCGAGACCGTGTGCTGCAGTTTGCACGACATTTCCCCCTGAACACGCAATCCACATTACTGTACGGCAGGAAACATCACGCAAATGGGCAGGACAACAACCCCACCCACTCTCGGAACTCCATCTAGTGCGGCTGAGTTTTTTAACTGCTTCGTGGAGTTCCGCGTAGCACCGCTACGCGATCGCAGTCCAGGCTTAATATTGTTCTTCAGCTTAGTGGTGCTCCTAGAAGGCATGGGGGCACCACCAATGTGAGATAGTCATCATTTTTACCCTGCTGACCCTCATTATTTGCCTTTTGCTGGCGGTTATTGACTCTGATTGTGCCCTGGGCCCTGCTAACCAGGGCTAGTGCTCTATTTAAAAGGTATATGCTAATTAGGTGTAATTACAATTGGTATGACAGCCTACCTGTAAGCCCCTCGTATATGATAGGGCATGTAGGTTTAGAAGCCCAGTAGGTTTATGGCACCTAAGTGTGCACTGCTGTGGTGCTTGCTGTCATTTTAAAAGCCACCCCTGCCTTGCAGGCTGCTTTTAAAATAAAACTATGTCCAAATTCGACTTTGGAATTAAAGGTACTTTCAGATTCGTAAACTACCTTATTTTTACAGATAAGTCACCCCAAAGATTTATCACAGGTGCCCAAGGGTTGGGTGCCATGTTAAAAGAAGCAGGGACATTATAAAAGATATTGTACATGCCCTGCTAAGGGAATATATGTTTTTTCCACATTGTAGTGCATTAGCCCTATAGGCTAACAAGGGAAGGGTTATTTAAAATGAATAAAGTCTAACTATTAACAGGAGTGAGCTAAAATATAATTAAAAGTGTCAAAATAATAGTTAGAATGAATCCAACAATTTGCCACAGTTTAATTTATTATAAACATGACAGAAAAGAAGTTATAGAACCTGCTTTTCTGATGTGCCTGAATCTAGCTCTGCAGACCCACCAGGATATTGCAGCATGGATTAGCAAATTTTGCGGCACAAATATGGCAATTTTGCTGCATTTGTGTGGCACTTCACTTTGCGATTGATTCAACACAAAATGCAGAAATCTTATTTTTACGAGTTATTTTACAAGATGGAAGTTTATACAAAGCACTGTGTATGGTATTTATGATGCCAGGTTTATCTACTGTGTATCACGTGTTATTTATGTTCACATTACTTTTAGCTTGAGCACCGTGCCATCATTGCTTATGGGTGTTATACATTTGTTTGGACAATAGGATTGTAAGTCTTTCTAATGGAAAGGCCTATGCATATTTTGTTTATTTACAGTTTAGAGAATTTGTTTTGGATCAAGGGCAACATATATGACATAAAATTGTTAACGAATAATTCCCATGGAACCTGTATGCTTGTCTCCATAGGTTTTAATCTTGGTCATGCATGTGCAATTCTTCTGAGCAGTCCAGATCTAGCCCAATATGGTGCTGCTGATTATAATGCAAAAACAAAAATACCCAGATGGGTTGTTCTGAGAGGGACTATCGTCTGCTGACACAATAATTTTGTGAACGCTGGTGCTCCATTCAGCATCTGCAGAACTGGTCACGCAGTCCGTCGACACAGCTGCAAGCTGTGAAAGGACTGGAATGAGGTTAGCCATCCCATGCCAAAAGAGGCCAGTGTCCGTCACCCCTGAAACTAATGCCTTTACTGCTTCTGGGCCTACATGTTCAAAGTAAAGTTGAAGTTCCTGATCAGGAGCTTCGCTGAATCTAGGGATGGATAAATATGCACTCTTGTCCTTAGGTAGAATGCAAAGTTGTGCAGGATGGCAAAGGCACACTTGTTTCAAGAATCCAATGCCTGGTTGAGCCTCCCCGATGTGCTTGCCCACCTTTCCAAGAGAATTTCCAAATGCTTAATTAAGCTGGGCTGTTATTTTTTTTTCTGTGCCTGAGTTAATATTGTGCCTGCAGTGGCCTCTAGAAATGGTTGCAGTGACTCCGGAGTGAGGACTGATTTGTTTGTGAGGGTCATGTGGAGATCTGCTAGATAATCCCACACCTTCATTGTCACTGGTGTCTGACTCTGGAATAAGTCCATCAGATTTTAAGAAAATTGGCTTTTTTCTGCTACAATGTCCAATTGCACTTTAATGCAGTTTTTTTGGTCACTGTTCAGAATTCTTTGCAGATTTTCAAGGGACTCTGGGGAAGACTTGCTAAGTTGCATCTCATATTCAGCAAACCCAGCATAGACATAAAAGTGCTTGCAGTAGTACTAGACAGCAGCAAATCAAGAATTCCAGCGGGTACAGCAAGGGACAGGTGTCATCCGTGGTTTCATCCCATGGTTCTCAGCAAGAGAAAGGTACCTTCCATGTAAAAAATTTGTGAGAAGTACAGAAGGAAAACATTTTGCTCCACTTCTGATCTTGCAATTATTTATTCAGCTTGTTCTTGGCCCCTACTTATCTCTCTGGGAGATAATGTTCTTGTAGCTGATGACTGCCAGGTATCGCTCCAGCATTCCATACTCACTCGTGGAGAAACATGTGCAACACAGGGTGGTCAGTTTTGCCCAGCGGAATGTTCAGCACTGTGCAGACATTGACCCGCTCACTTATGAATTCCTGGTTTGACGCATTGGCAGTTGTACTCTTTGTGAAAAGTGAGTTCACTGTCATCTGTAAGGCACATCTTGGTGACGAGTGAGGGTCTGGAGCATCTGCATAGCGCTTCAAGTGTTTTTGGGACCGCACATGCATATCCACTGTGTGTGTCTGGATGTGGTCCACCTCCTAATTGCACACACTGCATAACAGCACTCTACCATCAGCATGAATCATGTCACTGTACACTCTGGCCCAATCTGCTGCTGTCATCTGGGTAGGTAGATGTGATAGGTGCTTCGCAGCCTTCACAGGCTGCATAAACGTCTCTATCCTGCTTTTGGTTTGGGGGCTTGTTGCTCCCTTGGAATCCATAAGATCTTTGGGGATTGTGGCGCAGTCATGTAACTCACCTACAAATATATTTGGTGTCACTGGCAGTAGCGGTCGGTGGTGGGAGTGCTGCTGGGTGGTGACGTGGTATGGGGGAGGGGCAGGGTGGGGGATAGTAAACTACGGAATACGGCCAAATACAGGTAAGTAAACATCTAAATAAATAAAACAAATTTTGTTGCGCGCAATGCATCGCATTTGGCGATGCAGTGCGCGCAATGTTACAAAGGGAAAAAAATACATCACAATTGTTGAGCGGAAAGTTAAGAAAATGTAGGAAAGCAGTGATTAAAGAATCCACTTAGCTCTGAGGCACTTGGAAATAGCAAAACATGGAAAGGTTGTTGCAATAAAAAAAACACAATGGAAAATGAGACTTCCCAAATGGAGTTGAGAAAACAGTGTTAAAACAGCATGGGCAGTTGCAAAGTAAGAAAACTTGAAACCTTTTGAAGCACAGTTGCATACATGGAGTGTTGATACATACAGGAAGGCAGAAGCCCTTTGTAGTGAAATGGCACACTTGTTAGTTCTTTTAGGTAAGTTTGAGGCATGTTTATGGGGTGTGGGGCAGTCACTGGACTGGCCTTCAAATGTATTTGGTGTTATTTAATCGGTTCCAAAGGGAAAAAAGCATTTTAATTGTTAGAAAGAAAGTTTAGAAAATGTAGGGAAGCAGCAATTAAAATTTGCACTAAACTCTGAAACACATGCAAATCAAGGGGAAAAAAGTCAAACCTGTTGAAACTAAACCACAATGCAAAATGGCAGTCCTCAAATGGAGTTCAGCACTTATATTATCAGCATGGTTAGTTGCAAAGAAAGGAGAACATGAAACCATTTAAAGTGAAGTTGCATACCTTTACAGTGCTATTGTACACTTGTTTGGTCCCTAAATGTATTTGAGTCGTCTGTGGAGGGCAGTGGGGGAGAAAGTGGGGGAGAACGGTGATTTGGGACGCAATTAAAAAGATAAGGCAAAACATTTTTTTTAAAACAACTTAGCCTGCTCTAAAGTTCCTTCAAACAAAACATAACATGACAAAAGAAACAGAACTACTATGAAAAAAACTTAACATTTCTGGAAATGAGGTTGCATGGGTGGGGCGAAAAGGACAAAAAACGGCAGAATGAGCCACCTGCAAAGAAAGGGAAACGTAAAAATATCCAAAACAAATTTTTACAAGCGTACTTTGAATATAGGAGCACATCAGCCAGGCTTTTGCACTAAGGAGAGAAAAAAGAGTGCGTTAATGGTGTGTATGTAAAATCCTAAAGTTGCAAAACAAACAATGAAACCCAGGCGCAATGCAACAACGGTGGCTCCAAGGAATGAAAAACTTGCACAAAAAAAAGAGACGCCTTATAAACACGAATGCAGCAGACCCATCCCAACTCAAGATGCAAAAAGGATGGAACATAAATGCCTGGGCTTAAAATCACAACCACCAAAACAAAGCAATTTAAAAAACAATTGTATATGGGATGCCTTTTGGCCAAAGGCTATAAATCATGTGTGCCCAAAAGCCCCCAACAACTGTATTAATTTGTAAAACATTAATAAATACATTCATATATACACATTTAGAAAAATACACAAGAATACAAAGAATTGACATTGAACTACTCCTGTGAAAGGATATGATGGAAACAGTGTGGGGCCACCCACAACTCTCCCACTCATTGCAAGTAGGACTTAACAAATATGGAAGTAGACCATTATTTATCTCTTGAAAAGTGTACAGAACACAAAACGTACCTGCGCTGTGCAACAGCAAGCATATTTTGTAGTTGCCTGACCGCCCAATGACTCTTGAACCTGCAGACTCTTTCCTCTGAGACTACAAAAGAACAAAGAAGAGGTAGGGCAGACTAGGCTAGCCCTTTTCCATGTCACCCTGCTCCACTACACATCCACTTACCCCACCACGCCACCCTTAAAAACTACAGCCCGCCATACATGCCCCCTGGGCCCGCTGCATGCCCTGTGTACGGCAGGCCCACAAGTAACATTTCTACAAATATAATGCCCTCCTGGGCCCGCTGCGGGCCCAAATGCAAACAAAATGAAATGCCCCCCTGGGCCCGCCGCACAGGGGCCACACGATGGACCCAAAGTCAAAATAAATAGCATGCAATACACCAAGAGACATTTGAAGGCAGGGCCAAAGTGGCCTCCGGCCCAGGGCCCGAGCTTTTTGGGGGGCCCACTGATACAAAGTGATACCAAAGGGGATGATGGACGGAGCGTTTGAGCAAATCAAACACCCACCCCCAGTCAACTGTTCTGGGTTTAATCCATCATCATTCTTTAGCACACTCCACCACCCCAGTTCAGACATGGTCATATGCAAATCAGTCTGACCCTGTGCCTCATGGGAACAGTCCAACCCGAACTGCCAAGCCATGTGTTCCCTGGACCGGAAACAAGCATCCTGGGCCCGGTTTCGGGTTCATAACCCTCATCAGCCAGGCTATCTTGAATCCAGTGTCAAAGTGAGCAAGGGACCCACGTCTGGGCATATCCTGCCAACTTAGGGCGAACAAAGCGATACCAAAGGGGATGATGGACGGAGTGTTTGAGCAAATCAAACACCCACCCCCAGTCAACTGATACGGGTTTAATCCATCATCATTCTTTAGCTCACTCCACCACCCCAGTTCAGGCATGGCCATATGCAAATCAGTCGGACCCTGTGCCTCATGGGAACAGTCCAGCCCGAACTGCCAAGCCATGTCTTCCCTGGACCGAAAACAAGCATCCTGGGACCGTTTTTGGGTTTATAACCCTTATCAGCCAGGCTATTAGCCAGAAACCAGTCCCAGGATGCTTGTTTCTGGTCCAGGCACATGACGGGCCCACATTTTTTTAAATGTCCCCGGGGCACAGGAGACAAGCCATGGATAAGATACCTGGTCTCCAATAGCACCATCCAGGGTGACCCTGCTTCTATTGACCTGAAAGCCACTGGCCCAATAGAAGGGAGGGTCCACATTCCTTGAATTTTGGTGGCACTTTTGTAAAAAGAGTGGCCTTTTTACAAAACTGCCAACATTGCGATTTAATTACAAATTGCAAAATCCTAGTGGGTCTGGCTCTGGAACAGCCTCTCCTGATTGGCCAGAATTTGACAGGCAAAGCCAAAGTGTTCTGATGAGGTGTGAAGTGGCCTACAAGAAAACAAATAAACATTGGGTGGGAGGGGAACTGCAGATGCAGGAAGTGGGCTGGGTAGCCAAACTGGTCTTCAAAGGGAGAAAGACAGTAAGGATGGGAACCAGGCCCACTCCTACTTCCTGCACCACAGCCAGATGGGAGCCCTTGTAATTTAATTGGCAGAGGGCGGGAAAAGGAATGTTAGGCAAAGTTAGCCACACCTGTAGGTTGGGTTAGCCAGACCTGAACCTCCCGGAAAGATTTTCTCCATTTTGGATTATTGTGAACAATGCATTCTGGGACAAGAAAATGCCATTCTTCAGGGGAAGTGATCATCACAGATGGTGACGCTCTGCATCCCAATTGTCAGGGGTATGTAACCCCCCTTCTTGCCAGCCCAGAATCCAGAATAAATATGGGAGAGTTGCCCAGTAACTGAGATCCTTGTCTATCAAGAGAAGAAGGACTACCCTGCTGAATACCTGGTCTGTACCACAAGAGGATTGCGCCGCCTGCACACTTTGGGCTTTACAAAAGAGGACTTTGCCTGGCTTCAAAAGGATTGAAGGGTGTCTTACCCCCGAGTTGTCCCCTGAAGACCTCAACGACGGCATTTAAATATCTAGGTATCTTTGTTACATCAGACCCCCACGAATTTTACACTCTAAATCTTTGCCCTCTCCTTGAGAGGATTAAACGTGACGTAAGGGTGTGGCAGACTCTCCCTCTCACCCTTTTGGACAAGGCCGCCCTATACAAAATGATGGCACTTCCTCGTTTCCTTTATGTGCTTGAAAACACTCCATCAATGGTCCCTGTAGCGTATTTCAAGGCAATAGCAGCGACTGTATCCCATCTGCTATGGGGCGGAAGCCCACCCCGAATTGCGCAAGACAAATTAATAGAAGCTGGTATGATGGGGGAATAGCGCTCCCTAATATCGAGCTATATTATTGGGCGGCACATCTCAAGCTGATTAACTTCTGGCTGCACGCCCCACAAACCGAACCAGCATATCTGGCTGATAGACACTCACTGGAGGAGAAGGGACTGCTTCGTAATCTTTACTGCCGACGCCCCCCACCAGACTTGATAGGTCCGACACAGCACTTAGTGCAGTTATGGTATAAAGCCAACAGATGTCTGAAATGCTTAGGAACCATCACCCAAATTACACCACTTTGGGACTCCTACCAACTGGGCTTCCTCCGTAATAGTAAGGGGTTTCAGGCCTGGGACACAATAGGCATATCGGTGGTTGGTAATCTCTGGAAGAAGGGCAGAGTGGTGGACTTTTCCCACCTTCAAACACAATATGGGATGTCGCAGACGGAGAGGTTTAGATATTTGCAAATTAAGCATGCACTGCAGTCGACTATACCAACAGGCACCACCTTGCAGGAGTCATCCCCCCTTGAGGACAGACTCCTGACAGAACACATGCAGGATAAGGCCACTGCATTCACGTACAGGAAGCTTGTTAATAACCTCCCAGACGTGCCTTCCGCACTGAAACAGAACTGTTCCATGGACGTGGCTCCTTTGAAGACTCTGACTGGTGGGAGGCCCTTTCCACACCAAGGGACACTGCCAGGTTGAAGCTGGTTCAACTTAAGGTACTGCACCGTACGTATTATACCAGGACGACCCTCTACAAAATAGGGAAAGCGGCGCACAAATTCTGCCTGCGTAACTGTGGGGAGGAGGGGACCTTTTTCCACACCATCTGGGACTGCAGGCACATGACATCATATCAGAAAAAGCTGATTACGTCCACCGTGGCTGCCCGGGAAAGTGGAACAAAATCTGGGGAGCTTGGAACAGATTTCGAGGTAATATTTGTGAGCCACCATGTGTTGTTGGGTTTGAGGAGGACCTAGACTGATTGAATATGGCCATGTTCCGGGGGGTGGAGCAATGCAATGTTAAAGTACTATGTGTTTATATTTATCGTCTTACATACAATGCAACTGAGATGCCCGTTGGAGCTTGATTAAGTGATGTAAACAAATATGTGCAAAACTGTCCAAGTTGATATGTTCGTATTGAAAATAAAAATATTTTTAAAAAAAAGGATTGAAAGGTGGACTCCCTGAAAGCAACTGGTATAAAAGAGATTCAAGAAGTCACCTGCATCAACTCTATCAAGGCAAGCCCAGCTGACCAGCCTCACCTGGACTTTAAAGGACTTTAAATAATTTGACCGGGTTCATTGTGGGAATTGCAGTCCCAAACCTCCAAGAGGCAAATCAGAGCTTTTGGACATTTGGATGGTGTTGTAGACTCCCAAAGACTGAAAAAAACATCTGGAGACTTCCCTGCTGGACCCTTGGACTGCACAAGAGAGGACTGCACTCATAAGGACTGCACCTGCTGCACTCAAAAGGCTTCAGAACAAAAGGACTTTGCCTGTCTTAATGGATAAGAAGTGGACTCCCTGTTCAGCAATAGGTAGGAAAGTGCTGGCAGTGTGCTAATGCAACATCAACATCAACAACAGGGAAGCCTCCAGCAGACAAGCTTTCCCTGGATTTTACCCGGATTGACTTGAATTGAACAGGTGAGTTGTGGAAGTTGTAGTCCCAGACCCCAAGACGCAAGGTAGAGCTTCTGAACCCTTGGCTGGTGCTCTGGACCACTTTCTTGCATCAAGAAGCACTTCTGGAAATGAGTGTAAAAGTGTTACATCACAGACAGCCTGAACTCTTGACTTTGTCCCAGTCCGGTGCACCTTTGTTAACCTTTTGAACGCTATTTGCTTCTAAGCACTAGTTTTACTTTCAATCTTTGAAAATTAATATCTCTGGTTCCCTAATTTGTCATTTTATTATTAATTTTTTTTACTATTTTTATAAATTGGTTTTGAATTTTTATTGTATGTTGTGTCTAACTTATTTACTGCTATTGGTGTTTTTTAACGTTTTACACACCTGTCTCCTAAGTTAAGCCTGACTGCTCATGTGCCAAGCTACCAAGTGCTGAGCAAGGATTAATTTACTGAGACTTGACTGGGCCTTATTTGTGATTGTGGTGTCATTAATAGTTGTAGGTACCTGCCTACACCCACTAATGAATAACCAAGCATTTTATGGAGGTGGTGGGGGGCTTCAGCAAATGCAGTAGCCCACCAGCAACATTTCTAACAAACAGTAAGTCTACTCGGTCTTTAAATCCATGCACTCAGGAGAGATTAGCATATTTTGTAAAGCACTCCTGCCTAGGTGGGAGACCTACACCCGGCATTCGCGTTATCATATGCCTCTTGAAAATAACTTGACAGAGCCTACTAGGGAGAAACTCTTTGCTTTTAAATATGCAAGAACTAACCTATTCTGGATCACTACAGGCACATTTGCAAACTCTGATGAAGTCCTTGACAGGATGAAACAGTTGGGCTAGGCTGGCTGGAAGTGTACAGTATTGATGAAAACGAATAAAGATGTTCTTTGTAAAAAATCTAATTATGGCTCCCTCCTCATAAATGGATCAGAAGAAGAAAACGATGTTTTGAACTGTTCTGATTTTTTTAAGAAAGACACTAGATATTGATTGTTCCCTCTATAAAATGATTTTGTACATTCCTACCTAGAACTCTATGACCTTCAGCTGGAGCACAGAGCCCCTTGTGGTCTGTTCCATGACTGCACATTGTAGCCTGGAAAATGTTTAGAAAGTCCCAAGATGTGATGATGGATTTGATTTATTAAAATGTTATTCCATTTTGTAATGACAATCAATTTTATTACATATTTGACTGTGTGAATTAATGATACACATTTCATTATGATTAATGGTCACTTTCTAACAAGGACAATACATGTGTTTTATATCTGCTGATTTTCTGACACCTTTATAAAATCAATAGGCCCACTTTTTATACAGAAGGAGGGTGGGAGCACACTACTTCACATCCCAGCAATCAATTTGCCCCAATACAGTATGAAAGATGCAGTGCATGATAACACTTACTTCTGTAGTAGTCTTTAATTGTTCACCCTTGTTGTGTTGCGTGTCGATTTTGATGCCCGCACATGGGTTTACTGAATCATGTCCTTATATAGGCACAATTCGCATTGCCCTTATTTAGGTATAGGATCCAAGTCCTTATGTAGGCATTTGCCATGCAATCCAACTACAGGCATGGTCACCTACATCCGTCCATCCCATGTCACAATGAGTTCTTAGAAACCAGACCCTTAAGCCATTTGGACATTCCCTGCTTGGATTATTGATTTCTCCAAGAACTCATTTATTATGCATGAACCTCTATACCCTAAGGGTTCATTCATGATATCTTTCTCTGCCCGACTTTACGTCAATGCTAGAATTCCTAAGCACCCTCCAGGTATAAATATACCTTCCCTTACCAAGGCAAACCACTGCTTGATTTGGCTCGGCTCACCTTGGCAAGTTCGGAAGAAACCACGACTCCAGGAGAAGTTGCATCCCAACCTGACACACTGACCAGACGCTGTCCTCCCTGCTCACAGAGATTCCAGCTCCCAGTGTTCTGACTCCCATCGCGGGGTATTGGAGCTTGAGATCCGGAAAGAGATTCCCACCTCTCGCATTCTAAGGTATGGAGCCGACTAGAACCTAGAGGGACTACAAACTATAGCTAACTGTACTATAGAAAACAGCATCTACTTCTTACCTCGTACTACACTTAGGTTAGGTACACTGGGGTAGAACTATATAGAAGCACCAGACGAGTATTCACATTTTAGCTTATGTTATTTATGTATGTATATGAACATATTACATAGCTAACAAACCATGCTATTGCAGTATTATTTCTTCTTACAGCTCATGCTGTACATTTTATATCTTGCATGAGAAACAAGACTGTTCAATAAATCCTTTTATTGAAATGCCCATCTATTCTTTCTGTGTAACTCTGCAGAAACGAAGCTTGCACGATTGACTGAGTGAAACTGTTATCTATTGTTTCCATGATTCTGAGACTGTTCTGATTCTAAGGGAAACAAAGTTGTCATGTTTATGCAGTTGTCAGAAACTAATCCCTTCTTGTTCATTTGAGAAGTTTCTAGTGACCTCTGAGTTAGCATTGCACACAAAAGTAATTAAGTTTAAAGATAGGAGCAAACTGACCTCAGTCCTATGCTAAAACTATAGTATATATTATTCCAATGCGCAGAGCCTGTAAGGGAAATAGCAACTACACTACAGTTGGTGCAGCTTGTGCTGTGTCCCTCTGTGGAGATTTTGGCAGCATTTCCAGCAACCCCAGGTGAACTTTTGATACTCTCTTCTGATGAAAGACAAAATCCAGAAACACATATGTGTCTATCTGCACCAACTTTGATGAAAAATTTGTAGTAAGTGCTAATTGTGTACTGCATTTACCATAATACAAAGAGGCGAACTGTGCTGGGATGTGTCTGTGTGCTCCAAATCCCCTTCAGTTTAAAAGGCCCACTTTTGATATTGTGGAATTCAAACCCTTTGACAAAGTCAGTAGTTCTGCCTTAATTAAAATTACAATGCTTATTTTCAGACAGGTGCGCCAGTTGGAATTTTATGTCAGGCCGTGCACCCAACCCCCTGCTATGCATGGCTTGTGCAAAAGGGGTGTTGGCCACCAGCAGGGGTTGTTTGTAGGGTCTGGCCATAGGGCTGTGGGTGGCATGGTTTTACCTGCCCATGAGGGTTTGGGTGCTGGGATTGGCCTGCAGAAGTTGGCTATCCACGAGGGGCACTCACACAAATTACCCCAAATACTACAACACTCATGAAGTGTTCTATTACATCATTAATAACATTTAAAATGTAATAATTGATGACAAAACTGTGCATAGCTGGGGCGCGAGTTATAGTTAATTTGGGCAAAGGTTTATTTTACTTGAAATAACTATAACTGGTAGATATCAGTGGTTTTGTTCATTTAAAATTGTATGTTCTAGCTGATATTTTCACCTAGCAATAACATCCCGGTAACTTTGTCTTTTTCAGTGAATTTCTAAGATTTGCTTTAAGGCAAAGTTATATATTATTACCATACTCAACTTTACCACCATGTGTATATATCAAGACAACATCCGTTTGAGGCCTAGAGTGCCACATAAATTATCCCAAAAAGGAAGCAAGGACATCTGGGTTATTCCCAAGTTTATGGGAATAGCAGCTCCTTTATATGGAACAACGTAAAGCACCACCAAGTCATGTATAGATTGTTATGAATGATACAATGTCAGATGTTATTAAACCCTTCGCTGCGTAAGGTATCCACGCCAAATTTGCATTTTTTCCAACATAATGGGGATTCTAAAGGTACCCAGGGTTTGTTGATTCCCCTTAAGGGGACCGAGAAATTAGAAAAAATACAGCTTCATTTTTTTTTTTTAAATGGGAAAAAAAGGCTACAGATGAAAGCATGTTTTTTTCGCTGCAAATGGTATAAAAAAAGGGTTATGGTACTGAAATCACCATCATCCCTTACAGGGACAAGCAGACTTTTGTCAGAAAATCAACTTTTTTTACACAGTTTTGGCACTTTTTGGGACATAGGCTATTTTTGCTATTTTTTGTGCTTTCAACCTCTTTCCAGGTAATGGTAGAAATGGGTATGAAAGCAATAATGGATCCTAGAAAGCTATACATTTTAGAAAAGTAGGCAAATTCTGAATTCAGCAAGGGTCATTTGTGTAGATCTTTCAAGGTTTCTTTATAGAAACTAACAGTTGAATATAGGAAAAATTGAAAATTAGTGGGAAATAACAGCCATTTGTGCCAACGTTTTTACCTGTACCTTCTTCTAATTATGACAGCTGTTTGAAAGCAATATACGGTTGCATCCGCTGGACCTTTCTGGTTGTAGGGATAAATAGGACTTGTAGATTCATCAAGAACTTGACGAACCCAGAGCCAAAAACTGAGCAGCATCTTGCAATGGTTTTTTATAATGTAGCGGGTATTTAGCAATTCATTTGGGAAAATATATACATGGGAAAATCGGTATGAAAGACACCTATGCATTTCTGAAATTTGAACAAAATATAGAGTTTAGAAACAGTAGGTATTTGCACATTTCCGAAATTGTGAGTACCCATACTACCATGAGAATTATAGGACATTTTTCAAAATGACTTCATTTTTACACATTGTCTTTCATTTGGAAGCCAGAAATGCATCGCAAATCAATAGGTAATAACAGTTGCTCTACAATTCTGTGTTACTCTAAGTCTCCCAATAAAAATGGTATGTCACATATGTGGGTAGGCCTAGTGCCCGCTACAGGAAACGGCTCAAAAAGCAATGTGGACACACTCTATTTTTACAGTGAAAACTGACCCTTTTTTTGTAAAGTGCCTAGCTGTAGATTTTGTACCCTAGCTCTGCCGGCACCTAGAGAAACCTAGCAAACCTATACATTTTTGAAAACTGGACACCCAGGGAAATTCAGGATGTGGTGAATTGACTGGCTCGCACCAGGTTCTATTACCCAGAATCCCTTGCAAATCTAAAAATTTGCCCAAAAAATATATTTTCCTCACATTTCTGTGGTTGAAAATTCTGAAATCTGTGTGGATCCACAAATTCTACTCACCCCGCTTTCCCCAAAGTCTTCCAAGAAAAATGGTACCTCACTTGTGAGGGTAGGCCAAGGGCCCCCAACAGAAAACGGCCCAAAATGCAAAGTGGACACACCACATTTTCACAGTGAAAACTGACCCTTTTTTTGCCAAGTGCCTAGCTCTAGATTTTGAACCCTAGCTTTGCTGGCACCTAGGGAAACCTAGCAAACCAATACATTTTTGGAAAACTAGACACCCATGGTAATACAGCATGGGTTGACTTGACTGGCTCCCACCAGGTTCTGTTACCCAGAATCCCTTGCAAACATAAAACTTTGTCAAAAAAACACATTTTCCTTACATTTCAGTGGTGGAATGTTCTGGAATCTGCGTGAATCCACAAAATTCCACCCAACTCACGTTCCCCAAAGTCATTCGAGAAAAATGGCACCTCACTTGTGTGGGTAGGCATAGTTCCCATGGCAGGAAATGGCAAAAAACACAATGTGGACACACCACATTTTCACCGTGAAAACTGACCCTTTTTTTGCAAAGTGCCTAGCTGTAGATTTTGAACTCTGGCTGCACCTAGGGAAACCTAGCAAACCTATACATTTTTATAAACTAGACACCCAGGGGAATCCAGAATGGGGTGACTTGACTGGCTCTCACCAGGTTCTGTTACCCAGACTCCCTTGCAAACCTCCAAATTTGTAAAAAAAAAAAAAATCCTCATGTTTCTGTGGTGGAAAGTTATGGAATCTGTATGGATCCACAAAATTCCCCCCACCCTGGGTTCCTCAAAGTCTTCCAAAATAAATGTAACTTCACTTGTGTGGGTAGGCCTAGTGCCCGTGACAGGAAACGGCCCAAAACGCAACGTGGAAACACCACATTTTCAAAGTGAAAATGGACTCTTTTTTTTGACAAATGCCTAGCTGCAGATTTTGAACCCTAGCTCTGCCAGTAATTAGGAAAACCTAGCAAACCTATACATTTTTTAAAACTAGATACTCAGGAGAATCAAGGATGGGGTGACTTGTTTGGCTCTCACTAGGTTCTGTTACCCAGAATCCCTTGCAAACCTCAAAATGTGTCAAAAACCCACATTTGCCACACATTTCTTTTGTGGAAAGTTCTGGAATCTGCGTGGATCCACAAAAGTCCCCCACCCCGCATTCCCCAAAGTCTTATGTGATAAAATAGTACCTCACTTGTGTGGGTAGGCCTAGTGTCCGCAACAGGAAACAGCCCAAACTGCAACGTAGACACAACACATTTTCACTGTGAAAACTGACCTTTTTTTTCAAAGTGCCTAGCTGTAGATTTTGAACCCTAGCTCTGCCTGCACCCAGGGAAACCTAACAAACCTATACGTTTTTTAAAATTAGATACCAAGGGAAATCCAGAACGGGGTGACTTGCCTGGCTCTTACCTGGTTCTGTTACCCAGAATCCTTTGCAAACCTCAACATTTGTCAACAAAAATAAATTTTCCTCACATTTCTGCGGTGGAAAGTTCTGGAATCTGTGTGGTTCCACAAAATCCCACCCAGCCCGCATTCCCCTAAGTCTTCCGAGAAAAATGGTACCTCAGTTGTGTGGGTGGGTCAAGTACCTGCGACAGGCAAGGGCCCAAAACCTATTGAGGCGACTTCAAAATTACCTATCACAAATCAACCTGGTTTTGCAAGGGGGTCCCATGAGTTTTTGGCCCTGAGCTCAGCAGCCATCTAGGGAAACCTACCAAACCCACACATTTCTGAAAACTAGACCCCCTCGGGAGTCCAGAAAGGTATGGCTTGCATGGGTCCTCCAACATTTCCCTACCGAGAATCCCCTGAAAACCTCAAATTTAGATTAAAAAATCACTTTTTTCTCAAATTTCGGTGTGGGAAAGTTCTCGAATCTGCATGGATCCACAAATGTCCTTCTACACACTATTCCCCCAGGTTTCCCGATAAAAATGATACCTCACTGGCATGGGTGGGTCAAGTACCAGCGACAGGCAAGGGCTAAAAACCTATTGAGGTGACATCAAAATTACCTATCACAAAACAACCTGGTTTTTCAAGGGGGGGGGTCCCTTGAGTTTTTGGCCCCGGGCTCAGCAGCCACCTAGGGAAACCTACCAAACCCACACATTTTGAAGGAGTCCAGCAAGGTATGGCTTGCATGCATCCCTCAAAATTTCTCTACTTAACATCGACTGCAAACCTCAATTTTTTTTGAAAAAATCTATTGTTTCTCACATTTCTGGTTGGGGAAGTTGCAGGATCACTAGGCTGACGCAAATTTCCTACCACCCACTGTTTCCCCAGGTCTCCCTGTAAAAATGGTGCCTCACTTGTTTGGGTAGGCATAGTGGCTGCAACAGGAAATGGTCCAAATCGTAATGTTGAGACTTCAAAATTACCTATAACAAAACTACCTACTTTTGGGGGGGGGGCCTGGGGTTTTGGCCCCTGGCAAGCTGCAGTCTAGGGAAACCTACCAAACCCACACATTCCTGAAAACTAGACACACCAGGTTCTGTTACCCAGAATCCCTTGCAAACCTAAAACTGTGTCAACAAAATTAAATTTTCCTCACATTTCTGTGGTGGAAAGTTCTGGAATCTGTGTGGATCCACAAAATTCCACCCAGCCTGCATTCCCCTAAGTCTTCTGAGAAAAATGGTACCTCACTTGTGTGGGTGGGTCCAAATTCCACAGGTAGGCACATTGCTAAAAAAAAGTCTGTGCCTAGTGGGCTTTCTGCCCCCTGATGGGAATCGGGGGAGGGGTTTGCCCTGATATGCCCCCAAGGGGGCAGAAAGACTGTGGCCATGTTTTTGGGGGGAGGGGGCATTAGTATGCTCATTCTGGGTAGACCCCACACATAAAAAAGGCAACATAATCTCTGGTGCCTAGTGGGCTTTCTGCCCCCCTGGGGCAGATCAGGGGCCACTGCCCCATCCGCCCCTCGGGTGGGCAGAAAGACTGTGGCATTCTTTTGGGGAGGTGTGGGCATTGGCATGCCCATTCTGGGCTGACCTCAACCCTGAATACAAAATACAAAAATCCTGAGGTGTAGGGGGCTTTCTGCCCCCGTGGGGGTAGCTAAGGGGCTATTGCCCCAATATACCTCCGAGGAGGGGCAGAATGACTGTGGTAATTGTTTTTGGGATGAGGGCTGCCCAGAATGGGCATGATAATGCCCCCACCCCAAAAATATAATAACAAATAAAAAAAATCCCTGGGGGAGCAGAAAGACTTGCATTTTAGGGGGGCAATGGCCTGCCTATCTTGGGCAGCCCCCACCCCTACATCAATAAAAAAAATCGCTGATTTCTAATGGGATTTCTGCGTTCCCCCCCCCCCCCCCAGGGGCAGATTGGGGGCCACAGAAGGACTGGAAGTTTACTGGGGGTGGGCGCATTGTCATGCCCATTCTGGACAGCCCCCATCCCAACATCAATAAACAAATCCCTGGTTTCTAGTGGGCTTTCTGGCCCCCAGGGGGCGGATTGGGGGCTACTGCCCCCATCTGCCCAAATGGGGGGGGCAGAAAGACTGACATTTCTCTAGGGGAGGGGTGCATTGTCATGCCCATTTTGGACAGCCCCCACCCCAACATCAATAAAAAAAATCCCTGGTTTCTAGTGGGCTTTATGCCCCCCAGGGGGCAGGTCTGGGGCTACTGCCCCCCTCTGCCCCTGGGGGGGAGAAAAACTGATATTTCTCTGGGGGGGGGGGGGTGCAATGCCATGACCATTTTGGGCAGCCCCCACCCCAACGTCATAAAAAATCCCTGGTTTCTAGTGGGCTTTCCGTCCCACCAGGGGGGGCAGAAAGACTGTTGCACCCAAACAAATATGAGGGAGCAAAGACCCTTGCCCAAGGGGCTGCTCCCCCCTCCCTGGTGCTAGTGGGTGGATCCCTGCTTGGGGGGTCGCCCTCCTGGGGTGATCCCCAAGCAGGGATCCACTAGGGAAGGGTACCATTGGAAAAGGGAGATTTTCCCATTTCCAACGATACCTTTCCCATCTTTTTCGGTGCTCTTGGGCCTGAGATAGCCCAACGAGCACTGAAACAATGAAACTGAAACTAAGTTTCAGTTTAATTTTCATTACAATTACATTAGCACGCTATGTGCTCGACTGGCATTGGAAGGGACGAGGGGCTAGATACTCTGCCTGTTCTATGATGGAACCTACGGAGGGCCGTAGACTCAGGTACACCTCCCAAGCGCTGCATAATTTACGATCTCAGGGCGGGAGGGATTGTGCCCGTGGTCAATGGCCATGCCCGGAAGGTCCCTTTTAATGCGTACAATGCAGATTTCAAGCATCTTACACCGCTATCTCCATTGGACATGCGGTTAAGGCATTGCCAATACCTAAAGGCTGGAAAAGTTTCCTTCCTAATGTACGCTCATTGTCTAAACACTATCATGAGACTTGGGATCTTATAAATACGGCTTACCCCCAATTTTACTTCTTAACAGAAACCTGGATAAAACCACACACCATGGCAGCAATAGCACTAGGGATTCCGGTAGGATACAAAATCCTAAGGCTCGACCGCCCAACTAAAACTGGAGGCGGGATAGCGATAATATATAGAAAAGACCTGAAAGTATCCATAATTGAACAGAGTTGCTGCCCATCGATGGAAGTGATGATTTTTAAGATAAACTCAGGCTCCAAATATAATTGGAAAGGAGCTCTGATTTACCGTCCGCCTGGACCTAACAATGGCTTTACCTTATCCTTAACAGAACTATTAGCACAACACCTAAAAGCCAAAGAAAACTTCCTTCTATTAGATGATTTTTATTTTCATGCAGATATCCCCGATCACCCGGAAACTCAATCCTTGCTTTCTGATCTCTCCTTATTGGGATTTCAGCTTCAAAACAATTGCTCTACTCATATAGGAGGCCATACTCTAGATTTAATTTTCTCTAATAGCCCCATGATACGTAGTCGTCCCCCGACTCGAATTAATTGGACATATCATTGCCTGATTGAATTTACCCTCCCTGGAATAATTAAACCTGTTAGACAACAATCAGCTTCCCCCATATGGCGCAGACAATGGCACAGAATTACTCTAGAAGAGATTCAAAAAGTATGGAAAGAACCGACTATTACAGCAACAGATAATGCGGAGTCAGCTCTTTTTAAATTCAATACGACTCTTAAAAAAGCTGTTGATCTGCTAGCTCCGTTGAAACTCATGAAACAACATCCTACATCAAAACAGGAGGTATGGTACACGGAACAGCTGAGATTAGAAAAGCAGGGTTGCAGGAGACTAGAAAAGGTATGGAGAAAGACTCATACCGAAGAAAGCTGGAGAAATCACGCAGCAGCCTTAGCTTCATACTATAAAAACATCAGGCTAGCTAAAAAGAACAGTCTAACATCAAAGCTAGCAGAAGCAGGGAATTCTTCAAGAGAGCTGTTCAGGATCTTACAGACCTTTGTAAAGCCATTGGCCTGTGAGAGTCCTGATGAGTTCTCCCAATCCCTATGTGATGAGATCTCCCTTTTCTTCGAAAGTAAAAAAGATCACAACGGCTAAGAGCATTGGGGTTACCACAAAAAATACTCCGATACCTTTTGATAATGACCAATCTAATTATCAAAAGGTATCGGAGTATGACCAATCTAAGGAGCTGTACTTGCGGGGGCAAGATGGCGGCCGTGAGGAGCGGCTGAGAGCAGCACAAGCAGTGAGCAGTGAGGACACGGCAAATACCTCATGGCAATACCTCAAGGCGGACCGCTGGCTCTCTGATGCTGAGAGTGGGCAGTTGACGGTATCCCTCTGAGCTAAAGCTGATCTAAGGCTGGATAGAAGGCTGGATAAAAGCTATCGGGGAAAAAACAGTGAGAGAAAGGAAAGGGGGAAAAAAAAAAAGCCCAATACCGGCAAAAACGGACAATTGCAAAAAGAATTTTTTTGGGCTAAACAGAACGCTGGATCGGTTGTCTGGATGCCTTTGAGCATTTCTTACCAGAAAGTACTCCCTCTGGGGGTCCTGAGAGCAGCTGCCGCACTTCTTCTCAGGACGGGTCTGGCTGACAGGCTGACCGCTGGCGTTCGCGGAGCTCGCGGAGTGAGGGGGCGGAGCATTACGGAGCCCTGGACGGCGGCGCCGGATCACGGAGTTTGCCGAGTTCGCGGAGTCAGAGGAGTCAGAGGAGAGGGGAGAACGCGGCGCAAGGACTGCAGACAAGGGTGGAAGAGTAGCGGGAGCGGCGAGAAGTGGCGCCCACCCTCACGTATGGCACCAAAAATCAACACCGGAGGTAAGCCGCCTGCGAGGAAAAGGAATGCGGCTGAGAATCCCGGTGTAGTAAATGACTCCACAAATGTTGAAAATGCTACTCTGAATGTCGAGGTAGCGTTCTCTGAGGCTGAGGCTGGGGTTAGGGCAAAGGTATCTACTCAGAACCAGGGGCAGGGCACCCCTAAAGAGAGGAGACCACCATCTGCCAGGACGAGACAAGCTGCCGCCGCAGCCACTATTGCCACCATAAGTGTTGTGGAAATGCTGAACCGAAAGGAAAAGAAACTTAAAGCTACTGCGGCTCAAGCAGTAACCACCTCGCTATCAATCACTGAGGAGGCCGAAAAGCTTGCACCAGAGGCGGAGTTGGAGCAAGTACAAGTGCCAGATGTACAGTCGCAATCACAGTCAGACCCTGAGTTTGGCGGTGGGACCTCTATCGAAAATGGCGCACAGGGTGTGCCGCCAACTTCAGAGGAGATAGCCGTTGTAAGTGACACTGGCAAGGAAGCTCAGACCCTAGCGCTAAATAATGAAAAGGTCATTGCTCCCCCAGAAGGCGAGGCGATGCAGCATATCGATCTAACCACCCCGGATGTCAATGTTGACCACGAACATGATCATGATCAGGTCGGTCAAGGGGGAGAGACTATAGGAGGGCCAAAAGATGGCTCTGCCCTCTCAGCTCTACCTGACCCAACTAGAGAAACTGCGGTGGACATGGTGATCCCAGGTGCGCAAGTGGAACTGACAACAAACGTCAATCAGAGGGGTGTGAGCGAGAAAGAAAAGGAAAAGGAAAAGGAAAAGGAGAAAACCCCCAGTGAATGTTTTTATTCTGTTGCAGAAGAGGCTGACTGGTCGGAGGATGATGACCTGCAAAGCTCGGATATCAACGCTAGCAATCCGGAAACAGATAGTGACCTAGAGTCGGGTCTACCATTGACGGCCGTTAAAGTCACACCCCAAAAGGAAAGTCAAGCACTATCAGCATGGGATCATTCCTTAACAACATCACCACAAGGGGAACCAAATCAGGGGTCCAGCACGGCACAGAGTCAGGAGGCCCCACAAATCTCATTGGCGCAGATGATGACAATGATGGAATCCATTCATCAAGGAGTAACAGCGCATCGGGAAGAGACCAGATCAGATAGTCTCAAGGCCCAAGCAGCAATGCGAAAAATGAAAGGAGTGGTTAGAAAACTCTCAAAAGCCTGTGTCAATGTAGGAGACAGGGTCTCAAATCTGGAGGAGAGGATAGTCGCTACCGAAGTTGAGGTGGCAGCCGCCACCTCCAGAGTGGAATCTTTCGGTGAACAAGCACAAGACATCCAGTGGAAGCTGGAAGATTTAGAAAATAGGTTAAGGAGGAATAACCTTAGAGTCCTTGGGATTCCGGAAGGCTGTGAAGGGCAAGATGTTAAGACCTTTATTGTCAAAATTTTTGAGAAAGCTTTTCCAGACATTGCCGGATGGAATTGGACTACTGAAATTCAGAGAGCGCATCGGACGCCGTTCAGACAGAGGCAGAATGCGAGAGCGGAAGACAAGCCTAGAGCAATCCTGATTTATGTAGGGAACTTTCTGCTGAGGCAATCTATTGCGGAGAAGGCAAGACCAGACGCTAAAAGAGCTTTCGAGGGGGGTTCTTTCTTCGTAAGGCCCGATTTCTGCCATACCACCGTCGAAAGGCGTTGGAGGTTAAGACAGTTAATCAAGCCTTTCCAGGACAAAAGAATACAGGTTTATCTTATTAATCCGGCCCAGCTGAAGGTACTCCATCTTGGTAAGACAATATATTTCTCCTCAGAAATCAAAGCTCGGGACTTCTTGGACTCAGTATAGAAACAACTTTTTACTTAAGTATGACAGTCTCTATTGCCCTCTCTAATCAGCCTTTAAAAATGTTGAGAAAATTAGTATGATGAAATCCAGGAGAAGGATAATACTGGCAGAACACAGGTTATTAGGGTTGAATAATGTTTTTTTGTGTTCAGCTTTCTGATGTTTTTTTTTTTTTTTTTTTTGGGGTGACAACCTGTTGGTTAGGTTTTTGTGGAAGAGGTAGGGTTTACTAAAGATATATATTGAGTTCACTGCTTGACTGCTTCCATCACACGCACAGACTCAGTCTGCGTGCTCCACTAGGGTGGGGGTTTGGGAGGGGTTTAGGGGAGGGGTTCGGCAGGGGTGAAGGGGGGGGCAGGGGGGGGGAAAGCAAAAGAAAAGAAAGCTCAGACAATGAATATGTGTATTAATGTACTTGAAAGGTTGGAAGGAAATCAGAATTTTAATGATATATTCAGGAGGGCACTAAATTGGTTGGTATGGTGGTTAAACTCCACGCAGGGCGATGTCTAGACTCCGGATAGTCAGCCTGAACATAGGGGGTTTGAATAATTGGAAAAAGAGGGGCAGGCTTGAAGAGTACGTTAAAATAATAGGGGCCGACATTCTCTGTTTACAGGAAACTCACCTGCCCTGGAAAAAGAGGCACTGGCTAAATTTAAGGGGGTTTGAAATTTTGTCCTGTTCGTCACAGACATCAATGATCAAAGGGGTAGCAATTATTGGTAGGATAGATCTAGGGGGGGTGAAAAAGTGTAAGGCTGATATATCTGGAAGATGGGCAATATGCGAACTGAACTTAGGCATAACTATATGCTCAATTTATGGCTCCAACTTGGATGATCCGGGCGTGATGGACTATTTAGAGAGGGAGTTAACCAATTGGCCAGCCCCTATAGTAATGTCAGGTGACTTTAATATCTCAGCTAACTTTGATATCAACGCCCCTTACACAGGTCGCAAACCTCGGGTATTTAGAGCAGTGTCCTCTATAATGCAATCTCATAGGCTAAGAGATGTATGGGGAAGTTCAAAAAAAGATGAGCCAGGGCACACGTATTTTTCACACCCATTTAACAAGCACACAAAGCTGGATTATTTCATGATATCGGCTACTCATCTTCCTAATGTGGAAATAGAAAGGCTTCCAATGCTAATATCAGATCACAACCCCCTAGTCTTATCGATCGCCCTTAATAAACAAAAAAAAGCCAGACCCTGGACTTTCGACAGAAAGCTATTAGCTGATAGTAATTATATAGCGTGCGTAAAGGATTGGTCCCAGTCATTCTTTAATGCCAATAGGTATAGTGCCTCTCGCATAGCTGTTTGGGATAGCTTTAAAGCAGGTTTGAGGGGGGAGACAATTAGCTATACTGCCCGCAAGTGGAGAGAAGTGAAGGAAGAGAGAGCGCATCTAATGGGTAAATTGGCAGAGGCAGAGGAACAACATAGGAGGGACGTGTGCCAGGGGAATAGGGATACTCAGAGTATGGAACGATTGAACAGTTTAAAGGCCGAAATACAAAAGCAATTGGCTAAGAAAGCTGCAGCAGAATACCAAACCCAGAGGGCAAGGGTGTACGAAACCGGTGAAAAGGCAGGCAGAGAATTGGCTTTACGTATAAGACAGGCTACATCTAAGAACATTATCACTAAGATTGAAGAGGGGGGCCAAATTTTCAAAAAAACAGTTGAAATCCTTGATGTCTTTAGAAGATTTTATCAAGACCTTTATAAGGAAGAACTGGACACTGAGGACCCAGATGTAAATTGGCCGGATAGCGGCACAAAACTTACATCTATTGAGAGAGATATTCTAGAACAGGATATCACTATGGACGAATTGTTAGAGGCACTACAAGATCTAGCAGCAGGCAAGGCAGCAGGGCCCGACGCTATACCTTTGGAGGTCTATAAACATCTGATAGAAGAAACGTCACCTCTTCTATTGGATTTATTCAATGGAGTAGTAAATACAGGGGTAATACCGGAATCATGGACTAAAACTAACATCGTGGTATTCCATAAGAAAGGTAAACCGGAGGAAAGCCTAGGCTCCTATAGACCAATATTGCTAATAAACAGTGATAATAAACTATACGCAAAAATTATGGCGACGCGAATGGGGAGGATCATTGGGACCCTGGTCTATCCCTGGCAGCACAGTTTCGTTCCGGGCAGGGGTACAACTGATCACATAAAAAGAGCTATCACACTGTTTGACATCTATGCTGCCGGGGAGGGGGGGGCCGCAATGGTCCTCCTTGATGCGGAAAAAGCCTTCGACCGCGTCAGGTGGACCTTTTTGTGGAGAGTGATGGAAGATAGAGGATTTGGCCCCAGATTCATACAGGCAATTCGGGCTATGTATTTTAATCCCACTGCAAGCATTCAACTTATGGGTAAGAGCTCAGATCAGATTCACATAACAAGGGGGACGAGACAAGGGTGTCCTTGTTCACCTATCCTTTTTGCGCTATACATAGACCCTCTAATCACTCTCATAATGAATAATAATAGAATCAAGCCAATTACTATTAACGGTTTCCATACTATAGTCCTCGCATATGCAGATGATCTAGCCATAACCACCACGGACCCCGACAGCTCCATGAGGGAAATAGTAAATATTACATCTAATTTTGGGAGAGTATCTGGATACCGTCTAAATGAGGCAAAGACGCAGGTATTATGTTCCAGAAACATAGTTAAACGCGATGAAAGATATGTCGACTCTGTAACATACCTAGGAATAATAATCAATGCTCAGCCAAGGGATATTATTAGAGATAACTTTGCACCGTTATTGATAAAAATGAAACTAGATTTAAAACGGATGGATACGCTCCGTTTGTCAATAATAGGTAGGGCTAACGTCATCAAAATGACAATGTTCCCGAAAATCTTATACAAATTCTGATCTATTCCATATAAGATAGATGACTTATTGATCAAGGAAATTGAGGCCATCTTTATGAATTTCGTGTGGCAATACGGCAAAGTGAGGAGATCAAGCAAGCTGATGTCCCTTCCTCAGGAGAGGAGTGGGTTGGGAATACCAAATCTCAGGCTTTATAACTGGTCTTGTATGCTTACAGATATGGCTCTACTCTTCTTTCCTGATGACATTAGATATACTCAGGGAAATATCCCCTCCTTTTTTCAGCTGGCTCTTGGGAGAGAAGCGCACGGGGTTTTGTTGAGAAAATTTGATAAACGATATTTTAAGGCGTCAGGCTTGAAAATATTGGAAGACGCTTGGGGGCTATGGATGTCTGTACAGAAAAATCAGGGTATTCCAAGGTATAATCAACATACCCTACTTTGGAAGTCAGGATTATTTCTACATTTAAGTAGTGACGGATCATGGAGACATTGGGAAACACAGGGAATCACCACCCTAGGACAAGTAATGAGAAAGGACGTATGTAGACCACTAGAATATCTGAGACTACGCTATTCACTTCAAGGGTGCCAAGAGTTTAAGCATATGCAACTGGTCAATACAATAAAATCAAAAAGACCCTGCATAAATACATCCAAAAAGTGCGTGCTATTAGACTACATGAAGGGGGGTGGCTGTAAAATAAGGGAAATATACAGGTTATTGATAGAAGCACTCCCTGATGACATGATTAAGACAGAGTCAGCTTGGGCCTCAAAATTAGGCGATCCTGATATTGATCTGGATAAAGTTATTATAATGGATAAAAGGTTCCTGCGATCCTCAAATCTAATAGCACAGCACTTTATGACCCTCTTTAACTTATATTATACACCGGCGAAATTATTCGATTGGGGCAAGAGGGCGGATAACAACTGCCCTAGGTGTGGGAATGGGCCAGCTGATATTGTGCACATGTTTTCTGGCTGTAGTAAATTAGTTCCCATCAAGAAGGAAATCGCAGCTTTTTTAGAGGGGCTGCTAGATGTCAAAATAGACCTATCCCCTACACTTTTAATAACTGGTCGGGATACTAAACTAGTTTTAACTACCGAATGTGAGGCGCTCATCTTTATATCAACCGCGGTTTTTAGAATATTAATCGCCGCTGCTTGGAAGGATGTTGAGGCCCCGACTTTCCAAATGTGGATGTGTAGGATGTTGGGGATTCATAATATAGAGTCAGAACTTTATGCTCTAAAGGGATCTAAATCTAGGGAAATGGGGATACGGATTTGGGCGCCAGTGGCTAAATGGCGGGTATCAAGATGCGGGCCCTTATAATTCCTTTTGGTATGATTATTATTCCCTCGACTTTGTCATTATTACTACTCTTCTTTTAAACCCCTGTTTCATATTGAACACTCACTATTTATGATATTTAAGTGCCCTTGCTCTTATATTATATTATTATGTAACTGTATTCCTATAATCTTTTGTATATTGTCATGTTTGATATGTATCAATTTGTCTGAACTTTCAATAAAAAATAAAATAAAAAATAAAAAGATAATGACCAATCTAAGCTGACTGAACTTCCTAAAACCAGTCAAACAGAAATCCTGTCCCTGATACATAACATCAAAACTGGATTCCTATTAGACCTAATCCCAGCAAAAACAACGGCTTTAATAAGCAACTTACTGTGCCCCATTATACAGACGATCATCAATTTGTCTCTTAAAGAGGGACAAATTCCTCTGGATTGGAAAAAGGCGGTGGTAAACCCCATTCGTAAAAACACGGCCCTGACGTGGACAGAAGTATCCAACTTACGCCCCATTTCCCTACTACCATTCTTGACCAAACTGGCCGAGAAGCATGTGAACACTCATGTGTATAAATTCATCGAGGCTACAGGGGGTCTGGACCATTCACAATCTGGGTTCAGACCCAACTACAGCACCGAATCTGCGCTTCTCTCCGTGGCAGATCACATCAAGATGACACAGGATAGTGGAGAATCCATGATTCTGGTGCTGTTAGACCTGTCTGCAGCCTTCGACACTGTGTCACATGAGATTCTTCTCGGCCGTCTGCAGAAAGTGGGGATTGGAGGTGTAGCTCTGTCCTGGCTGGAGAGTTTCCTTACTGGCCGCTCACAAACTGTCAACTTGGGTTCCTATCATTCCATCTCCAGGGAACTCACCAAGGGGGTTCCACAGGGCTCATGTCTAAGCCTCACATTATTTAATGTGTATGTGGCCCCCCTTGCTGACATTGTGAGAACATATGGGTTTACCCCGGTGTCGTATGCTGACGACACCCAGCTCTTGTTTCCTTTCCAGACTCTTACCCCTGAAACCAAGAACTCTTTTGCTGAGGGTATGAGAGCGGGATCCAACTGGATGGCTTCCAACTGCCTCCAGTGTAATGTGGGCAAGACAGAAGTTGTGCTTTTTGGGAAAGCCAATCTCCTTTGGTCTCCAGATTGGTGGCCTCTGGAGTTAGGACCTATCCCCTGCCCAAAACAATCAGTCAAGAACCTGGGAGTGCGACTGGACCAGAACCTCGTTTTAAACGAGCATGTGAATCTGGTGACTGGATCCTGTTTCCGAACAATTGGGCTCCTAAGAAGGGTATTTCCCTTCTTATGAGATGTTTATAGAAAGACCTTAGTCCAGGCACTCGTAACAAGTCGGTTGGATTACTGTAATGGCCTTCTTATCTCTGCGAATGAACATGTACTGAACCGACTGCAGGTGGCCCAAAACACCGCGGCCAGACTGGTTCGCAACGTCCCTTCAAGAACTCCATCCAGGCCGCTCTTGAAAGAGCTCCACTGGCTGCCTGTACGCCAGAGGATTGAGTTTAAGATTTGTTGCATCATACACAAGAGTCTCTTCGGATCAGGCCCCCATTATCTAACTCAGAAATTCGAAATCTACGCACCAGAGCGCCTTTTGCGCTCTGGCAGTCAATTCCTTTTAAAAATACCCCTTATCAAGCAGGCCAGGCAGGGTGGCCGAGCACTTTCTTATGTAGGACCCTCCCTTTGGAACAAACTCCCTATCGACATGCGACATAACACTAATCTTCTTTCCTTCAGGAAAGCACTCAAAACACACCTTTTTCAGGAGGTTTAGCCTCTCATCTGCATGTCCTAAAGGCACTGTCTGACATCTACAGCGAGCAAAGCGCGGAGATACCCCTTCGGGGGTCGAGTCCTGCGCTATAGAAGCAAATAAATAAAAAATAAAAAAAATAAAAAGGAAAATGCTAATTGGCCTCGGGACCTCCCGAGGCCAATATTAAAAAAGGGAAAACCCTCTGCTGTTTGCACAAGAGGGATTTAGTGCCCCTGTTCTCATGATGGAATGGTTCCGCCATCAGCACAGGAGCACTGGTGCTCATGACAGAACCATTCCGTCATGAGCACGAAGGGGTTAAGGATGTTATCAATGCATTCATTGACCATATCACGATTGATGTAATATGCGAGGGTAGAAGCAGTGCATGACGAGGGTGTGAGTAATAGTTAATGTAGGGCATGAGTTATAGTTACTTAAGATAACTATAACTGGTGAATTTCACAGTTTTTGATATCTTTTAAATGACATTTTCACCTAACTGTAATGTCACTTTAGCCTTTGTTGTTATCAGTGAATACCATTTCTTTTAACATAATGCAAGATGTCCATCACCATGTGAAGTGTGGGGCTGGCCAAAGTACCTGGCTGCCAATGCTCAACCCACTGCAGGAGCCCAAGCCAAGCGCTGTGCATGGGCCGTGTAGGATGTGAGGTTGGGTCTGTGACCAGGCCCTGCAGCCAACCTCTTTGTGCACTCAACACCCCAGCCAGGCATAGCCTTTTGGCTTGCCCAACATGGGGTTGGACACGGGGCCACACTCTTTACCCAACACCTGTGAGCACCCAACTCCCATCACACACGGCCACTGGCTATGCGCACTCAGGGTTTGGCACAAGCCCAGTACCCCACTCTCCATGGGCAACGAGCACCTCACTGTGCACAGTGTAAGCCTTGCACACCATGGGGTTTGGAGTAGGTCCTAGCATATGTTCAGGCCCTGTTCCACTCCGCCACCATAGAGGCACCAAACCCCCTTTTTGAATTTTTTGATGTGGATCCAAGGATCCACCATGATTCTACAGAAGTGTCACCCTGAGCATAAAGGTGGATCCGTAAACCCACGGAACACCCCCAAAATGTTTTTATTTGACCCTGGGGAAGAGGCCGTCTGGGACCGCTTAACAAGGCCTAGGGGGTCAGAGTACCCATACCATTCTCCCTTATATCTTATTTTGATAATTTCTTAGGACTCAGTGTCTGAGTCCCCAAATCATGAGATGGTGTTTACAGCTTTTCCTTCAAGCTGTGGCCAGCCAATCCCAACATATGGTTGAGAGTGCCTATCTGTGCATCCAACTTGGATCCCCCACAGTGTGACATATATGTTAATTTCTTAAAAACTACTGAACGGATTTACATCAAATTACAAAAATTACGCTGTAGCAATATCTAGCTTTCTGCCAAATTTGGTGTAATTCTTTTACTTAAGTCCTAAATTAATTTGTCATCAAAGTTGGTTCTTCCTTTTGGTCCTTCTATAAATTTGGCATAAATATATTTTTTTCCTTTACCGCTATTCCTTTACATCTCATCTTCCATATCTTGGCAAAAGGTGAAATTTCAAGACTTTTGAATTGAGGTAATGAGGAGGTACCAATTGTGCCACCAGTGCTTCTTCACACTGCTTTTTTCTTGCACCATTCCTTCAACCTTCCATTCTCTCTTCATTCCTCCCTACCATGCATGGAGGACTAGAGCACTGGTTAGCCATACACTGCAAAATGCACAAGTCAGTTTGTCCGGCTGCCTTGCGCTAGTTAAACTGACATGGGCACTTTGAAGCTCTCCAGCCTCTGTCTTAGACATCTGGGTGGAGAACAAGCGCAGGCCTCCAGGGACTGAAGGAGCGCCTAGCCATCCCACTCTATCCAATCCAGGCTCTGCTGTCATGCTGGTTTACAGCTTAGAAACAACATCTTGATTGCTTAGGAAAGCTACCTCTTCCACTCATGCCTGTCTGAGCCACAGACTGCAAAGGACACAGCCATGGTAAGTACATGTATTCTATTTTTTATGTTATTGCAATGCATGCAAGTGATTTTATTTTGTATGCTTGTTTTTTGTATGTGTGTCATTTATTTGCTCCACCACTTTCATTTGTTACCCGCAGCCCCAGCCAAAATTCCTGATTATGGGTATTGGCTATAATTTTTGACCAAATGGTAATTATAGAATTTTTTTCCAATTAATGTGTTTTGAATTATTCACGCTCTCAGAATTGGGATTCTATGACTACACTGAGGGCCCGATTCCGATCACGTTCTGAAAGCATTCTAACCGAATATGATCCAGAATGCTTTCAGAACTACTCGTCCGCGAGCCTTCCTAACGACGGAGGATGATACATCCCATGTTAGACTTCAATTGAGTCATATGGAACGCTATTCTTCAGAACGAAGCGTCTGGAAACAGCACTGATGCAACCGACTCGTTTGTAAATGCTCAAGAGCAGCATGCCAGTCAAGAATCGTATCAACACATTCACACTATGTGAGTTTTCACATATAAAATAATGTGATACAGTCTATACAACTGGTTAAGTACTGTGAAAGGTTATAGGAGAATAGGTAGATGGGATAGGTGTTAAAGCACTTTGACAAGGTTTTATTCCGGCAGGAGCTGAGCTGTAGTCTGTGCGTCTGCAGTGAGGGATGACTGTAACCAGGCATTTGTAATGAGTAAGGACAGTTGCTGATGTGCATAAGTCAATGGTGGTATTGAGCATGTACGTAATATGTGAATGTGACAGGGCACCAGTGAGACAAGGCTCAACTTGTCATTTTTGACAAAGTGGATAAGTGTATGTGTACTTTGGTGTGCAGAATGGTGAGATGTGTGGTGTTGTATAGTTCACGTATATTGTGTTTGCATCCGTGTTTGCAAGTGTTCCAGAAATGACAATCGGCAGAACTTAAGCAGAGTGGCATGTGTGTGTGGTGATCTGTGACTGACTGAGGACATATCCATTGAGCAATGCAAGTGTCATGTGGTGAGATGTGGTGATGTTCAAAGTGTGAATGTCAAAGTGGGCAGTGATGCTGCGCGTTGCAATAGGAGTGCAGTCCAAGACATTACAGAGGGTGCGACTGGTGAGGAGCGTGTTCCTTTTTACTTGGTGTCTGCTGAGGAGGTGATAAGTACAGTACATTGTGTGCGTGTCATGTATGTGAGAGTTTTTGTGTACATAGTGATGAAGAGTGATGCTGTGCAAGTAGGTGTGTATGTGAGAACGGCACACCAGGTTGAGCTTGTGAGAACAGTTTGAGTGCGAGGCTGTAGCTTGCGGGGCAGACATGTTTTCCATCTAGCTGCAGCGGAGGTGGCTTATGACATGCTTGTGTGTTTGATAGTTTTGAAAGTTGAGCATGTACTTTGAAGTGGATTTGAGAGGGATCATACCTGCACATGTAGAGTTCATGCAGACCATGAGGTAATGTTGATATGTACATGTGTGTGGATTTTGAGTATGAAAGTAGTCAATCAGTGCTTTATTCAATCCAGTAAGAGCACAAATAGGAGATAAAACAGTAAAAACTGTAAAAGATTCCCAATTCATCTTACATAAAAATCAATAGCAGCAATTTCCTTTCACAATATAATAAAAGCTCTTATTGTGTGAGCAACCCCAAGGTATCTTGTGCAAATTTACCACATAGCAAGCCAAATACTATCTACAGCCCCCCCTTCCTCTTTCTCATACAAGCCCAGAAGAACCTGGCTACTGAAAAGCAAACCAGAGGGTCAGACAAAGTTTAAAAAAAATAAAATGCAACACAACATTGTCTAAACTTTTGGCACTTTAAAATCGGAATGAAGTAGTCACTCTTTTCTTTCACATCGAGCCCACAAAACAGTACTAAATGTAACTCATTGGGGTTATCACATGGGCACAAGATCAAACTGAGTGGTTATATATTTTTTCTGAATAACCAAAAATCAGCGGTATCATGTTCGTATGACATCTCAATAGTATGAATTTATCTTGTGCATTAGTGACATTTGTTAAATAGAAGTACCCTCCCTCTATCAGTGGCGGGCTCTGACAATAGATACAGACTGCCTGTTTGTCCTGGTTATTTTCCTTCTGTTTATATTCTGTCAGCAATAAAAACTTGTTAATTACCTTTTTCTTTGAAACCTTTCTGCATGCCAATGAATCCCTAAATAAATCAGGGAGCCCAATATCCTTCAGCACTGACTCAACATAGTTAGGCCACCTGGACCTCCTGTGGTTTTCCAAATTTAAGCAGTTTCTTATTATAGTTTGGGTCAGGGTCACTGTGTCCTTCCACCAGATTGAATGCCACAAGAGGACCGGGGCTAACCAAATTGAGTCTACGATGCAAGGCAGGCCCAGTTCTGTGTGTAAGATATAGTTAGAGGAAGCGAGAGGAAGGCCGACCAGGGACTTAAAAAAGTTGTTTTCAAACGTTTGGAGTGAGTTTTTCGCTACCGTACCCCAGACATCAGCCCCATACTTTACTGCAGCAATTGTTTTGGCCTGATAGATGTTCTTTAATGGTAGTAATAGCCTGGCACCTAGTTTTTTGGTAAAAGAATTTATATCCAAGAGGTTTCTCTCCATTCCCAGCTTCCTTCCTTTGACCAGTTTTGACAACGATAGGTTATCATCGAAGAGGACCCCCAAGTAGGGAAAGCTGTCAACCACCTCCATTCTCCCAGAGTCTGCACGTTTTTACAGAGTGTTATCCCTTTTTCTTGCCCTAACTATGATTACAAAGGGCTTAGTTTGATTAACTTCCATATCTATTGAATCCATAAAGTATAGATACGCAGTTATCAAACGTTTGAGGGCTAGCCCCTTTCTTGCAATCAACACCGCGTCATCCGCGTAGGCCAATATGAGTAGCAGTTGTGAGTCGAATACGGGGACTTCTCGTGTGGCCACCAAGAGGGCGTCCTCAACTCCATTTTTATAAATAGAGAAGAAGAATGGGGTGAGGACACAGCCCAGCCTTACTCCACTGACAATTTTAAAAGGGCGGGTACAATCCCTGTGTTTGGCATAGCGGACCGAAGCCATGGCTTTTGAATATAACTGTCTGATAAATTTATTTATAGCTGTTTCAACCCACATCTTCTCTATTATGTTCTTTAGCTTAGCATGGACGACGCAGTCAAAGGCTGCCGACAGGTCCATGAAAACCACGTAGATCTTCCCTTCCTTCACTCTAGTATATTTTTCTATTGTCAGCGCTAAATTCAAGCACTGATGCACAGTACTCCTTCTCTGATGGAACCCATAATGGCCCGGGATTAAGAGGTTATTCTCCTTGGCCCACCCCTCTAGCCTAAAAAGAAGGAGCCGGCCCATAAGCTTTGATGTGGTATCCAGCAGTGAAATTGGTCTGTAGTTCTTTGGATTTGCCCTATTCCCTTTTTTATGAATTGGAACAATGATCCCTGTTGACGTGAGGGGGGAGGACCTACCAGAGCTAAGCTATTGAGGACATTCATTAATAGAGGAACCCATAGATCCAGGGTTTCCTGAAAAAAATCACTTGGGACACCATCCGGTCCTGGGTCCTTTCAGGGGCTACATGACATCAGGCCTTTTCTCACTTCAATGAGTTAGAAGAAAAGAGGATGCTGTGAATTTAACTCTATAACACGTGGTGATGTGGGAGGATGAGTGCTTGAGGCAAAGATGATTTTGAAATGGGTCACCCATGCGTCTTTGTCTACATTAATATCTTTTGTGGGGTCTCTGTAATTTTTAAAGTGTGGTGCATTACCTATTTTCCAGAAACCTCGACTGTTACCTGTTCTGGCTGCCTCTTCAAGTTCCACCCATGCCTCATCCTTAATAACTCTTTCCCTATTTATTCGTGCTAAGTTATATGCGCCCCGCAGTGCTCTTATTTGTTCCGGGACTCTAGGTTTAGTTTCCAGGGCAGACATTAGAGCCTTCCTCACTTTTGTACAGGGAGAGTCATGCCCCTACCTCTCCCAATATTTAACGATTTGGTGCGTGTAAGGGCCAGTTTTACCTTCTCTAGAAGACCACAAAAAGAGGACACCACTGCCCCTGGGTCAGTGTCGGGTTGCAGGCCTATGGATATATTTCCCTTTATGGTTGAGACAATTTCTGTGACCATCTTAATTTTATCAATATGGGTCCACTGGAGTTGAAGACCATTTTTCCTTGCCACAGCTGGTGTTCCAACTTTCTGATGCGGGGTTGAGTCCCATGTGAGTACCCTTAACTGTAGGATAAAATGGCGTGGTCACTAAAAATTGTAAATTGGTTTTCTAATATGGTAGCCCTATTACTAAGGGAGTTAGTGATAACTATATAATCAATCGTTGACTCATACCCATTTCGCTGGAAAGTTTGCCCTAGGTTACCTGATGGTGGGATTGGATCATTGATTATTACCATATATAAAGAGGATACAATCCTGTATAGGCAGTTTCCATATTCATTGTGGGTAAAATCATATATTGCGTTTCCCCCCAAGTCCTCTAAGCCACAGACGGGGACTGTATTGTATTTACAGGATCCATTTTATCATCCCCCCTCTTGCTTTGGCCAATCTGGAGACTTTCGCTGGTTTCTGTGTCTGTGGGCCACCACCCCTTTTTCTCTTTACTGGTAGTTCACGGTTGGCGCCTGTTTTTTTTTTTGTGACCTAAGCCTCTAGTGGATATTCTTGTTGTGGTAGTTGTCTTTGAAGGTATTGGGTCTTGGGGGGTCGGGCCCATTAGTATTTCTGGTTCTTGATCTAGTAAGGGAGGTTGTGTGAGAGCATTAACTGTGGGTTGGCCCCCAGAGAGGATTGCTTTTGAGGAAAAGGCTCCCAGGATAACCGTCGCTTAGTCAGTTCAATTTCCCATGTTAATACAGACGTAGCCCATGTTAGAAATGCGTATTTATTTATTTAGTGTGTTTTGTATAGCGCACAGCTACCCCAACTGGGTGTCCCGGCGCTTCTGTGTGTGTACTGGATCTCACTCATGGGGAATTTAGCAGAAGAGGTATGTTTTCAGTAACTTGTGAAAGGGCAACTCCTCCTGAATAAGCCTAATGGAATTAGAGAGCTTATTCCATTGAGAGGAAGCACATACCTGGCAGGTTTTTCCCCCAAAACGTACTTTTTTAAATCTGGGGGTACACAGCAGATTTTTTGTGCTGGATCGGAGGTATCTAGCATTGCTGTAAGGGCGAAGGCAAGAAGAGAGATATACGGAGCCCTTTCCCTTGATTGCACGATGTGCCAGTGTAAGTGCTTTGAATTCGGCCCTTTATTGAACTGGCAACCAGTGTAGCCTTCGTCGGTGAGGAGAGATATGCTCTCGAAGAGAAATGCCACAGACCAAGCGGACTTCAGCGTTCTGGACTGTCTGTAACCGGTGGCAGAGGCCAGAAGCAAGTCCAATATACAGACTGTTGGCATAATCTAAATGGGAAGTAATAAATGCTTGGACAATGGTTTTCCTGGTGTTACTGGGAAGGAAATGAATACATTTTTTGAGCATCCTAATTTTTGAGAAGCATGCCGCAGTCACCGTCTGGACTTGATTTTGGAAGGAGAGGTTAGAATCCCATCTAACCCCCAGGTTTTTTACTGATTTCTTGGGGGAAGGGGGCATGCTTAGGCCATGAGGCCACCAAAGTTTCGATTCCAATGGAGAGGATTAGTGAAAAAAGAGGACCTCGGTTTTCCCAGCGTTTAGTCGAAGGAAGTTATTGTCCATCCAGCGCGAGATGTTGCGGAGACAATCTTTTAAAGGGTTCCAGCAATACCTCCGTTCACCTGGTCGCTCTGGCCCTTGTGCTTGCTCATTATGAAGGAGAAACTGGAGTTGGATATATTTAAAATATCTGCGTACAATTCCTTAATGAAGTCAACAATGTCAGAGAGGAGGCCAGCCCAGCCTCCAACGGGCGTAGAGGGGCTCAACCTTAGCTGGGCCTTCGCCAGGGCGTGTCTCTGCACGTGTTCTGTGTCACGGGTTCACAACGCACCTTAGGGCAGAGAAGGACAGGAAGCAGGAACCGGTGGCTGGGGTAGATGGGAGATGTAGTCCGCTCCCCCGGCGATGCCTCCCGGTTTTGATGGTGCCAACACGGGGAATGTGCGGTGTTAGGTATCGATTTAGATTCCGTATGAATTTCCCGATTCATGCCCTTATATAGCTACGATTTACATTGCCCTTATATAGGCATAGAAATGCAGTCTTTATTTAGGCATAGCCCATGCTACCCAAATACAGGCAAGGATACTTCCATCCGTTCATCTACGTCACAACTATTTCTTGGAAAACAAGACTCTTAAGCTGAAGGGTCTTCCCCTAGGCTGGAAATTGATTTCTCCAAGAACTCATTTATTATGCATGAACATCTATTCCTTAGGGGTTCATTCATGACGGTTATGTGCCCGACTATTACGTCAATACTGGCATTCCTAAACACCTTCAAGGTATAACTATACCTTCACTTGCTATGGCAAAGCATGGTGTGGTTCGGTGCAGTTCGACTACCTACTTGCACGATGCAGCTCGCTACAGCAAGTGCCGAAGGAAGCCAACTCCCCAGCTGACACACTAACCAGAAGCTGTCATCCTGTTGAGAATCCAGCTCCAGTGTTTCTGACTCCCCTTGCAGGGTGTTGGAAGATCGAGTCCAGGGAAAGAGATACCAACCTCTCTCATTCTAAGGTATGGAGCTGATTAGAACCTAGAGAAACCTTTGGCAATTCTTGGCAGAACTAAACTATAACCAAAGACAGCACCTACTTCTTACCTCGTACCAGACCTAGGTTAGGTACACTGGGGTAGGCGTATTTTAGAAGCACCAGTTGAGTATTTTAGCCTGTGTTATTTATGTATGTATTTTTATATATGTCATAGCAACAGACCATGCTATTACAGTATTATTTTATATTACTGTTTACGCTGTACGCATTATACTTCGAATTCTGTCTAACGATTGTAGCAGTTCACATCTCCTGCATAAGAAAGAAGACTGTTCAATAAACCCTTTTTTATTGAAACTCCCGTCTCTATTTCTGTGCAAAACTCTGTAGAAACGAAGCATGCACGATTGACTGAGTGAAATAGTTATCTATTGTTTCCACGTGTCTGAAGATATTGTTTCGGTTCTAGGGGAAACAAAGTTGTCATGTTTATGCGGTTGTCAGAGACCACTCCCTTCTTGTTTATTCGAGAAAGTTTCTAGTGACCTCTGAGTTAGCTGGCACACACATTTCAGTTTAACCCCTTGGCCGCGGCGGTAATTCCGCAGCGGTGCTGGGGGGGAGGGGGGTCGTGTAGCGCCGCCATGCTGGTGACAGAACCACTCCGTCACCAGCCACGGGCGTGCTGTGCTTGTGACGGAGTGGTTCCGTCACGGGCCCGCCCGCTCATTGGAGCGCTCAGCGCAGACACGGAATTAATGCCGCAGAGGCGCAGCGGCGGCGGGGCCATGACGGAACCACTCCGTCATTAGCAAAGCCCACCCGTGGCTGGTGACGGAGTGGTCCCATCACCAGCGTCCAAGGGGTTAATATATTCGATAGAGACATACTGACCTCAGTCCTATGTCAAATCTATAGTGTATATGTTATGTTATGTTATTGGGGGATTTCTATAGCGCTCAGCTACTCCGAGGAGTGTCCCGGCGCTAATGATCCTCACAGGCACAGAGTGAGGGGCGAGAAAAAGCACTTACTGAACAAAAAGCAGAGTTTTGAGATTGTTCCTAAAAGCCAGCAGATTACCGTTAGTTCTGAGGGACAGAGGAAGAGTGTTCCAGAGCTGCGGTGCGAGGCGTTTAAAAGAGCGTCCACCGCACCGAGCACGCCAAATCGCAGGAACAATGGCCAAGGCGTGAGTGGAAGATCTAAGTGATCTGAAAGGTAGATAGAACATCATCCGTTCCCGGAGATACCTGGCACCCACGCCATGCAATGCTTTAAAAGCCATTGTTAGCGTCTTGAACACAATACGCTTTCTGATTGGGAGCCAGTGAAGAGTTTTGAGCAGATCACTGGCACTGGCTCTCTTGTTGAGGCCGACAATGGCACGTGCCGCAGAGTTCTGGACGACTTGTAGGCGTGCCAGGAGGAACTCGGGAAGGCCCAGATACAGCACATTAGAGTAATCGAGGCGCAAGCCTATCAGGGCCTGTACAGTGACTCTTCTATGGTCCAGTGACAGTAGGGGCAAACATTTCCTAATCATCTTTAGGATGGCAAAACATTTGCTAGCCAAGCCCAGAACCTGGGGTTTGAGAGAGAGGCTGTTGTCAATCTGTATTCCCAATTTTTTTGCGACCACCGAGTCGCTGGCGGGGGAAACATGGCTGCAGGCCACCAGTCTTTCCACCTGGGTTCCGAGGGGCAGCCGAAGAAGAGCACTTCCGACTTGTCGGAGTTGCACTTGAGGCTGTTCTGTCCAAACCAGTTGAAAACAGCCTCAAGGCAACCCCTGATGTTTACACCATCAAAGTCGGAGTCTCTGTCGCACGTGAACAGGAGCTGGGTATCGTCAGCGTACGACACGATCTGAGCCCCGTGAGCCTCTGCCAGTGCCGCCAAAGGGGTCATATAGATGTTAAAGAGAGTTGGGCTCAGAATAGAGCCCTGAGGAACTCCCACCTCCAGTGACAGCATTATGGCAGAGAAAGGAGGAGCCCAGATCGTTTGTTGGCGATTGGCTAGAAAGGACTTGAACCAACTAAACACCGACCCCCTCAGGCCGATCTCCCAGAGTCTAAAAAGGAGACGTCATGGGGGACAGTGTCAAAGGCCGCCGAGAGATCAAGCATTACCAACATGGCTTTACCTCCACAGTCCAGTGTTTCCTTGATGGCCTCGGTGACTTCAAGCAAAGCTGTTTCAGTGCTCAAGTTGGAACGAAACCCGGACTGTGACTGGTGAAGAATATCGTGTGTCTCAAGAAAGTTTGTGAGAGTGAGATGAACATGCTTCTCCACGGCTTTCGCAAGTGCTGGTAGGAGGGAAATAGGTCTATAATTTCCATGGACCTTGGGGTCTAGGTTGTTTTTTTTTAGGAGAGGCAAAATCAGGACCTGTTTCCATGGCTGAGGGACCGCCCCTGTGCTAAGGGAGAGGTTAAGCAGCGGATTAATTAAGGGATTAAGCACAGGAGCCATCTGGGCGAGGAGTTTAGCGGGGCAGGGGTCTAACGGGGAGCCAGATTTTAATTTAGAAAGAAGGTCCAGGGAGGCCTGAAGGGTAAGCGGTGGAAAGTCCCAAAGAGCGGGACCTACAGGGTTCGAGAGCGAAAGGGGCAAGGGCACTTCCTGTGCTCCGGCCACACCGGCTGCAGTGAAAGAGGCCTGGATGGTCTTTATTTTATTGGCAAAAAAATTGGCAACCTCGGTGATCCAGAGCTCGGAGTGCAAGGTCCTGGGGGTGCACCAGGAAAGGGAGATGAACTCCTTTACTACCCTAAAGATTTCTTTGCAGGAGTTGGAGGCTGCTTCGATTCTTTTCGCCAAATAAGACTTTTTACCTGCGGTAATGGCGTGGTGGTATTCTCTAATGAGTATATTATTCCAATGCGCAGAGCCTATTGGGAATATAGGAACTACACTACAGCGGTTCTCCCCTCGCTCCCCATCATCACAGCAGCAGCAGGTCAGGTAACGGTCAAGACAGGCAGTAAGGCGAGCATACACACTTGGGTGCACAACGTGCCTTTAGAGCAGAGAAGGGCAGGAAACAAAAACCAGGAACCAGAGGCTTGGGGAGATGGGAGATGTAGTCTGCTCCCCCAGCGATGTCTCCCGGTTCCTGGTTTTGATGGTGGCAACACAGGGAATGTCTGGTTCCCCCTTGCTCCTCCTCAGCACAGCAGCAGCAGGTCAGGTAAGGGTCAAGACCAGTAGTCATCCGAAAGTAGTCAAATGTAGCTTGTCAAAGTAATTATGGAGAAGTGGGATGTGTAGTCTGCAGCTTGCTCTCTGCCAATGGATTATTCATGACTGATAGTGTGAAAGGGCACTTTGAGTACACTGTCATATGCAAGACCCATTGGAATCACTGGAAAAGTTGGATCCACCTAGCCTTGCCTTGTCTGAGTTGTGTGTTGGCATATGCAGCATTTCACCCTTTGTAGTTAGTTGTACTCATCAATTGGTCATTCTTGGCCTTGAAAATTGCCCTGGGATGGATGTTGCGATTGCTACATTTGCAATGTTATAATTCTGGAACATTGGATGGCAGGCCATTCCTTTCAGGGGTACAGCACCATCTCTGTTCAAGTAATGGATGTGTGTTGTTGTTCCACCTGGGGAAAGACTACCCCGGGTACGCATGCCCACACTTGCCAGTACACTACACAGGCACATGGTTATTGCTGGCATTCAGACTTTGAATGTCCGATGTATGGTAACACCAAGGGAGATGGAGTCATTGTGATGATGTCTCTAGTTTTGCTGAGGAAATCACATTGCACTGTGAACAAACACACATTTGACACTGGAACAGCACACCCAGTTCCAAAAGTGTTTGCATTCTCAAAAATGTTGTTACCTCTGATCTGGTTTTGCTAGGGGCACCTTTGTGTGTGTCCATGAGGGCTCCCATTGTGACCATTAAATTCTGCCTTAGGGCATGGTGGTTATATGTGTTTGTTCAAAGACTTCCTTGATGTTTCCAGGGATTTTGGACATTGTTTCAGTACCAAATGTGGACAAAGCGGACTTAATTCTGCACATGTCTTCCATCCTCATAAGATGTACTCAAATTCCCTGGCTTCAGGATGACTGTGTGAATTGTGTTTTTGAGCCACAGATTGAGCCAATACCCCAGCATCCTCACCCATGCTGTCAGCTTATTTTGCCCAATGAGCTGTGCACTGAACACACCAACACTGTTTGTGGATCCTACGTTGTGAGATTCATGCGTACTACTACTAATATGCAGGACACAATCTGCACATTCAAAATGGGAATATTATCTTCAGGCCCACACTCCAGCTTGATGGGCTAGATGCAGATTAGCTGCAAATGACATTCTCCAAGAATGATGATAGACATATGCAGATTGTGAATTGTGTGTAGCAGCACCAGTCCACACATGGGGACTGTATCCTACATTGTAGTTGGCCCATGCTTCTTTCAAAACCAATATGTATTTTGACAATATATATTTCCCTGATGAGTTGTTGTAGTTGGAGATACTGAAATCAGTACTGGGTGGCTGAGTCTGTGGACATGTGTGTTGTCTGGGCCTATATCCTCTGTGCTTTACTGTAAACAGATACATCACAATGTCATACTTTTGTGAGTACATTGTAGTTCTATTGTCCTGCAATGTTTCTGTGTGTGTTGTGTTGGACTCATGCATTCACTTTGTGATACCCACATGTGTAGTTATTGCAATTCTTGGTACAGTGTTAAATGTGTGATTCCCCCAGTATTTAGGTGCTAGCTGTACCTACCTGATGATGACTTTCCCTCATTATACATACAAAACATGCTTGTGACCCATGTTTGTATTGTGATCACAATGATGCTCAGGCCATCAGAAGGTAATTGGCACATAATCTGTGATCATCTGTTGAACCTGGCCTCTGTGCTTTTACCTGTCAACGGTTTTATTGTAAAATGCACACTGCTGTTGATCAAGGGGGTGGTATGTAGGTCAGACTGTCCAGTTGTGACTTGCCTACCTGCAAGGCCCCTACATACAACACATCCTCACTGCACCTGCCTTGACCTGAAAGTGATGCTTGTGTGGTGGAGATGACACTACCTCTGTCAAGGCACGTACGGCAGTGCACAATGGTGGCTATGCTACAAAGGCTGTCCTCCAGCCTCTATTTACAGGACAGCTGGTGAGCCATGGAAATCCTGGCACCATGTCGCAGTGGCCTAGTGGGAACTGTGCAGGTGAGTGAGTCCATTGGTGTGGTATACGAGGATCCCCACAACCGTGGCCCACAGGTGACCCTGGTGGACCTGCCCATCAACGAATGTGCATTTGCCATCATGGCTAATCCAAGGGTATGCTGAACACTTTCTTATTGGATCTCAACACCCACAGGGGGTTATTGGGATTCAGCCCCCCATTGCGTGTGTCATCCCAGGCTAAGACAGCTTCCACACACACACATACTGTCCTTGAGCTGCTGTAGGTGGCTGCTCTGTATTGTTTGCACATCAGCCCCCAGTATTTCACAGGTTTGCTACAGACCATTGAGTAGATGATGAGTCTTTGTTTGTTTGTTAACACCTGCATCTCCACTCTAGCCTTTCCTTAACATTGCCAGATACTTTTGCTGCAACACTATGGGAATGCATTTAATTGAAAATTACCTATAAGATTGTTTATGTGGATATTCCAGCAGCATGTACTCCACCTGTAGGAATGTAGGCACTTTGCTTGAGTAGAACTTACCTTGTTCATGTACACATTGCTGGGAGTAATTGCCCCAACAACCCCAGATATACATCTACATGTATTGGGTATTTCTGCCCAACACCAGATACACGTCTACACTTATGGAGTATTTCTCCCAACCCCAGATATGCATCTACATGTATGGGGTACTTCCTCCAACCAACCCTAGATATGCATCTACATGTATGGGGTATTTCTCCCCAAGCCCCAGATATGCATCTACATGTATGGGGCATTTCCTCCCTCAAGCCCAGATATGCATCTATATGTATGGGGTATTTCCCCCAACCCCAGATATGCATATACACATATGGGGCATTTCCCCAACCCAGATATGCATCTACAGGTAAGGGGTATTTCCTCCCTCAGGCCCAGATATGCATCTACATGTATGGGGTATTTCCCCAACCCCAGATATGCATCTACATGTATAGGGTATTTGCCCCCCAACCCACATATTTGCATCTACATTAATGGGGGTATTTGCCCATCAAAACACATATTTGCTTCTACATTGCTGTGGGTATTTGCCACCCCCCATTTTGGCTCTGCATTGCTGTGGGTATTTGCCACCCCCATATTGGCTCCAGATAGCTGTGGATATTTGCCACCCCCCTGTTGGCTCCACATTGCTGTGGGTATTTGCCACCCCCCATACTGGCTCCACATTGCTGTGGGTATCTGCCAACCCCCTATTGGCTCTACATTGCTGTGGGTAGTTGCCACCCCCTGTTGGCTCTACATTGCTGTGGGTATTGGCCACCCCCCCCTTATTGGCTTTACATTGCTGTGGGTATTTGCCACCTCCCTATTGGCTCTACATTGCTGGGGGTATTTGCCACCCCCCTATTGGCTTTACATTGCTGTGGGTATTTGCCATCCCCCTATTTTCTCTACATTGCTGTGGGTATTTGCCACCCCCTATTGGCTCTACATTGCTGTGGGTATTTGCCACCCCCCATATTGGCTCTACGTTGCTGTGGCTATTTGCCCTCAACCATCAATTCAACACCACTACAATGCAAGTAGTATTCTCACTTCCTGTTTTGGATGTGCTTGTGAGCCTGCTTTCTGTTGTATTGTCTTTCACCTGATATTTCCGTATTTTGTATGGGTAGGTGTCAGACTTATCTTTTGCAACCAACGTGTCGGTTGCGGTTGTAGTAGTACTCAAAGAGGTGGAGTATGGGGATGACATGCAGAATCGGATTTATGGCTGCACCATCTCGTTTGCAGGAATAGCGTTGTGGCGAGAATCGGAGCTGAAATACTCCCCTTCGGGATGCTCTGACCTGTTGGTTGTGACAGCGGATTCGGTGCATGGGAACTATGCATTGTAGTTCGGCGTTCAGAAACAACTTTGAAAATGCCTCCAGATTACTCCATTCTGTGTTTCTCGAGGCTTCTTGTTTTGGAAATGAGGACGGAATCGGAGTGACCGGGTTGTTCTGTAAGTAAAGGGTTTTGAGCATCGTACTGCGTCGTTTGGTTGAACCGGTTCCCAGTACAAGTCGGTTGTACTTTCCTGACGGCTCTGGGATGGCCTTCCGAACTACATTGGAATCGGCCCCTAAGTTGGGCAACATCTCTGAAGTTTGGAGGAGGGCTTGTGGATTTTACTGTTCTTTGGAAATACATCTGGAAGGAGTCAGTCTGCTGAAACATGTGGCCGAATTCTCAGATGATGATCTAAAGCCAAGACCATAAAATTGGCATAGCGGGTTATCATCTCTGTCGCGGCCAGTACAGGTAAGAGAGGTGGGGCGGGGTGGAGGAGGAAGTCAACATAGGACGGAATAGGGAAAATAAAATAAATAGATAAAACCACTTAGCTTGACTTCACCATGAGCGCAAGGTACGGAAGGTAAAAGGTTTTATTTATTTGTTTTATTTTCCTTATCCCTTCATATGTCGATTCCCTCCCCCCTTGTCTTGCCCCCGCTACACCGCTCTTATCTGTACCGGCTGAGCCTCTGGGTTTTGTGAAATGTCTAGAATTGCAACGGTAGGGTCTTAAGGCACTTATCGCAGATTAAAATATGTGCACCAGCTGCCAATCTGCATGCCGGACGGAGTGAGAATTAAAAGCACACAGTGAACAAGGAGAAAACATAGTCAACAAGCCAAATGAGCTGATGCAGGGGCTGATTTTACTCCAATGAAAGACAATTAGGAAAAACTGAAATCAAGGATGCATTTTACAGCACATTTTTTCAAGTATGTGTTTTATAAAGGATCTATACATTATTCCAATACTTCAGAGTCAGCCACAGTAACAAAAATTACAGTTTAGCAGTAGCAGAAAAGAATGCCTGTGCTAACGAAGAAATCATTAGCCTGCTACAAACTGCTTGGTGTGGTTAATTTGTAAAATAAAAAGTGCCGGGGCTCTCCTCAGGAGGCAGCGCTAGCAGGAGAAATGTGCTGGTGCAAACTGCCTCCTGACTAGACCCCCTGGTACTTATTATTCTGGGGAGGACTTGGCCTAACGACTAAAGCTGCCAATTTTGGAGCTGGGAAACCAGGTTTCAGTCTCGGCGTGGCACAACATCCTGTTATTTTGTGGGAAATCATGTGCCTTCCAAATTAGTGTGTCCTTAACTGGTGCACCAGTGCTGAGGATTAGGTGCCGGTGCTGAGCACAGGAAAGCACCTGCTCAAATTAAGTACTCTGTGAGCATACTAGTTGGTGCACAGTGAAATACCCAATTTTCCACTGTCGTTGGGGGGGCTAACACTGCATTTCACTTCTCCATAGCTAAATCCGGGCTTGCAGGTCTATCCTTTTGCAGAGATGCATATAGCCTGGTAATGAATCCCTTGCATGTAGCGCTGGACAATAGCGTGTGAAGTACACAAAGTCTGGGTGGTTCTTCCGGGAAGTGTGATAATAGGGTCGACTGCCACCCAGAGGCAAAAATATATGAATGTCAGCAAGGGGGTGGGGAGCTGCATTTGAGACATAGCATCAAGAGTAATAAATGACCATAAAGGATATAGGCCCCCATAGTTTTCAACCCTGCTTTAAAGAAGATGTCTAGTGCCCGGCGCTCATAGGTGACCTATAAGCCTGGGTGAAATGATAAAGGAAGTGTTGGTGAGTGCAGGGGCATCTTGCTGGACAGCTCCCCAAGCAAGCGCCTCTCCCTGGTCGTGCAATGTATCGTGTTAAATTTAGTTGGGTCAGTGTGGTGCCCCCTGTGCAGTAAGTTATCAAGAAGTGAAATTAGGTTGGTGTCCCCATGCTCCACCGCCAAGTGCAGAATGTAGCCATGAGGCATGTAACAGTAGTGAGCAAAATGAGTTTGTGCACACAAATAATATAGCTCTAAGTCAGGGACTTGGAACCCTCCATATGCTGTGGTAAGGTGAGCACCTCCCGCCGTATTCTGGATTGCTTCCAAGCACAAGCCGGTGTTATCAAATGCGTTCTAAAGATATACCGTGGCAGAACGATTGAGGGAGCAAATTAGCATGGGCCATATCACCACTTTAGTGCCACTTTTTTTAGCGGCGATATTTTAATTGCCCTATCAGCAAGCTGTCGCTAACAGCAGTTAGCGACAGCTTTCAGGCGATAGCGACCGGTTTGGGGCCCGCTTTGCATGTCAGCGACCTTTATTGCTAATGACATGCAAAGTGGGGTTACCCAAACTGTTAGCGACTGAAAGCAGTCGCTAACACAGCTATCGCCTATTAGCAAGGCAGGCAAAGTGATAAAAAAATGAAGCTAAGCGAGATTATCGCTATAATCTAACGCCTGCTAAAACCATGACTTACCTGTTCATCCAATGGGAGGTGGATTGTCAGGTTAAGTCCCCATTGGTGTTAATGCGTGAATATCGCTGGATTTCCAGCGATATTCACGCACTTAGCTGCTATTGCTGGATATTTTAGCACAATGGAGAAAAACGTTGCTAATAGCATGTTTTCTTCGCTAACATATCCAGCGATAGGCAGCGATAAAAAAAATGCGCTAAGCGCATTTTGCGATAAATATCGCTATTCCTTGCTAATATGCCCGAGATGTTTTTGCATAGATACAGAAACTTAAGTATCACCATTTTCATTACAGTCACCCTGTCTGCCAAAGGGAGTGGAAGTGAGGACCATCTCTTCACCTGATCCTCATGCTACACAAAGGGTCTATCATAATTATGGAGGACAATGGGCAAATATATTTATTCCACCCAAAAAGCAGTGCCTTTCCTTTATATTGTTGTAAAGCATTTGACGTCAAACGGTTGAATAATGACAATATGTTTATTATTATCGAAGAGCTGTAAAGTAAGTCAGTGTCAAAGGCCCAGGAACACTTCTCAACTGAACTATACTTCAAGGGTAAACAATAAACATTCTATCACAGAACATGCCAGTGACCAGTGGTTAGAAATATGTAAATTAATCATATGATGCCACATGTATTGTGCCAATGTGTAAATACCAGAGCTCTTACATTGTACCTCTGAAAAGACCTTCACTGATGTAATATTATTGAGACATTCACAGGGCTCTTATAATGCACCCCTTATGGCCCCACACCACACACAACTATTCTACAAAGAGTACTCTAGGTCATTGTTTCATTTGAACTTTTCACTGATATCCCAGTATTGAGGCTTTCAGAATCATTTCATAGTGCACAATTTTTTTTGGGGGGGGGGGGGGCTTTAACTTAGCTCCCACAATGCATCAGTCCTTACACCAGCATGCCAGTACTGAGATACCTGAAGCTCTAACAATACACTCATCCTGATTTGAATGACATAGTCGTCCCCAAGTATTGCAACATTGGAAGAGTTCTTACTTAGCATTGCTATCTTGGCCTGAAATATGCATTTGTATTCCATTCCTAAGATGTCCACACATTTGTGTGCCACTTTCACGATTTGCAGCACTCTAGTATTGGCACATTGAAACATCCCCAAGTAATGGGATGTAAACATTACTTAGCAAATGTTGCCGAGAGAGTGAAGCAAGTGAGACCAACTTCCTCCAAGGAGGGTTGGTGGAGTTCAGCCCACAAGAGGATTTTGCAAACATGGCCAAATAGGGCACTTTACAGCACTTGTTTCCTATCAATATGCTAAAAACTCATATGTTATGAAGGGAGGATTGTGAAATATCACAATGCTTTCATGATGTGCCAACTAAGTCAGGCCTTCCTCCAGAGGTTTTGACTTTTCATTTGCCCGGAGAACATTTTTAGAAAAGTGTGCATTTTTCAGTGCAATATCCCTCAACAGTATTTGAACAGCCGTAGAATACACATGCTGCTCAGCTCAGAAAATGCAGTTTCACAGAGCCTATAATTTTTCATGTGATCTTTCTTCACTTCTAAGCTTCTACATTTTAGTTCCTTTCATTTTTACATCCCGCCCCTTCTAAAGATAAGCCAGTCATATATTTTAACTGACAAGCTGGTTTGAAGGGCCAAGGTAGAAGAATTAAAAAAAAGAAGGAAGAATAAAAAACGACAGACATGTCACAATCTCAGGCCATGGACACAAGAGTTAGACAGCAAAGACATCGCTCAGTTTACAAACACCTTACAGGATCAAAAGGTAGACAGGCTGCACCGGCTGGAGTCTTAAACAGCAGTGGTGAGCATTATTCAAATATCAGCCTTAATTTAACATTGGGAAATGCAATAACATTTTTTGCCCAAACATCAGTTTTTCAGTTCGTTAAAGTATACCCATTTGGATATCAAATACAAGGGAAACATTCACTCATTTCCCCCAAATAATAGTTCATTATTTTCTTTGTTACAAGCACAAGTTCGTTTTGAAATACCAATCATAGTTACTAAATAAATATAGGTGCCCAAACATAACTTTCTCATTTTTATAAATTACTCATAGGCACTACTGCCACGTGGATCAATTTGCCTTGCACGTATCACCATAATTTCATCTTGTGAATGCCCACAAAATGGCATGAATAGCCACTATTATGGCTAGATAATACTAGCAGTGTGCATCATCATGCAACTAATGCCCTCAATATGCAAACAATTACTGCTTTTATTTCAGGGTCAACATTGCCAAGGAAGGGGACCATGAATGTCTTAATATGGCAAGAATTTCCATCTTAATACCAAGGTCAAGCGTTTACCTGGGATGTGCACATTTTTGGAAATGGCCCCTTTTGCAGGGTTATCCACAAACTTTTTTCCTTCCTCCTCCAATTTGTCTGACCTTAATTTTGCTGGATGTAGGACTCTGGGCACTTTACCACTGCTAACCATTGCTAAAGAGCATGTTCTCTCCCCTAAACATGGTATAATTGGTTTACACCTGTTTAACTTTGATTTACTGGTAAGTACCTGGTGAAGTAGTATACCATATACCCAGGGCATGTAAAGTAAATGTTACTAGTGGGCCTGCAGCACTTATTGTGCCACGCACAGAAGTAGCCATTCAAACCTGTCTCAGGCCTGCTACTGCTTAGCTTGTGTGTGCAGTTTACTGCCACTTCGACTTGGCATTTAGAACTAACGTAAGCCTTAAACTCTTCTTTTACTAAGCACGTCACCTTAAAGGTAGGCCCTATGTAGCTGATACAGCACAAATCCAATAAATTGATCAGGGATAAATATTCAAAAACATTACATACTTTGGCCCATGAAAATTCATCCAAATACCTTTATGCACTGGGGTCAAGTTTGTGAACTTCACTTCAATGTACTCTTGTTATTCTGCACAAAATTTAAACATCCTGTACTATCGCATATTGAACAAATGACAATCAACTTATCATCTATTTGGTTGATGGGCCAATTAGTTGAAGAGTTGATGGCAATGGTATATTCTCATAAATAAAAATGTATCTTAGAAACTGTCTAAAATAACCACAACCTCTGGTGAGATTTAATAATTTTATCTAGTAATAATAAATGCTCATAGCGATCACATTCACAATTTCAAATACTGGAAACCTCATGAGAGGGTGAGCAACAATCTAATTATAGCAACAACGGAACTATCATTTCAAATATACATTGCAAAGAGTGGATAGATTAAGAGACATTAGATACAAGTAAAAATATATTGATTTTAAACCAACAATTCGGAGGGTATTAATGAAGAGACAAAAGGTTTCAGAGACAAGGATACGACTGCAAAATGATTTTTGAAATGCCAAGTTAGTTTAAATACAAATCCAAGGGATCTGTAAGGGGAAAACCACCACCCAGGCCTAGGCGGCTGTGGGGGACCCCCAAACCAAGAGTAATGGATCAAAGACTCACGAACCAAGATAGGACAGGAACAGCTAGGCCTCTCAGCAAACCGATGGACAGCGACGCACCCCTCTCTCTCTCGGACACCTTCAGCCTAAGTATTGTCTAAACCACACCCCTAAAGCACCTGTTCTTATACCCTAACTTTACTACTACTAAATGCCTTCTGTGAATACAAAAGTTGTACGTTTAGGATTTTATCTCAGATTAGTTCTGTGAATGGGCCCCCAGATTATCACATTTCAGGTTATTTACGTATTGTTCAGGGCTATTTCATGCATATTGGAAAGCAAGCTTCAAGCCTGTAGTGTAAATGTGCACATTAGTGGTTCTAACACTACATACTGTGTTATAGGGGTGTTCAATTGAGCAGGTTTCTTTCACTCTTTTGCTCAATCGATCCCCTCCTCTGATGGCTTTACCGAGTGCCACTTTCATTTTATCTAGAATTCACTTTCTTTTTCTCTTTTTATGGCACACTCATCTAGCTCTTTCATCATATCATAGTATTCTCCCTTTATCTCTTCTAACTCCATTTCTTCTCTCATTCTCTTTATTCCATTTCTTTCATTCTTTTTGTCTGTTGCATTTTTCATTTCCCTTATGCATCTACAACACTTACACGCTGTTAATATTACTAGAGCTAGGATTGCTACTGAAAGCACCGCCTGGACTTTAGCCTCCAGGGGGCGAACTTTCCTATTACCCACCTGATGTCAAGATAAACAGCAGAGGACTGCCCAACTTGATACTTGGTTGCCTTGAAGGTCAGCTTGGCCCTCTGCATCCTCACCAACACCTGCTCCAGGTGTCCCATGTGATCCTCCCAGGAGGAGCTGTAGACAGCAATGTCATCCAGGTACGCCACACAGAACTCTTCCAGGCCTGCCAATACATGATTGACTAGGCGCAGGAAAGTGCTGGAGCATTCTTCAATCCAAAAGGCATAACTTTAAATTGGTAGAGGCCCCCTGGGGTTGAAAATGCTGTTTTCTCCTTGGCACCAGGTGTTAATGTAATCTTCCAGTAACCGCTGGTTAGATCAAAAATACTAAGGTACTTTGCGGCACCCAACCTATCCACCAGCCCATCAGCACGGGGAATAGTATGGGCATCAGTTTTTGTCACAGTATTTAAACCGCGATAGTCCACACAAAAGCGCAGGTCCGCTGACCCCTGCTTAGGCACCAACACCACTGGACTGGCCCAGGGACTACAGGAGTGTTCAACAAACCCCAGGTGAAGAATCTTGGCCACCTCAGTCTTGATGCACTCTTGAACTCGGTCTGACATCCTATATGTCTTGCTCTTAATAGGCAGGGTGTCCCCTGTGTCTATGCCATGCACACAGACAGGTGTCAGCCTGGGAAAATCTCCACAGCAGCTCTTTACACTCCACCTGCTGTTCAGGTGTCAGTTCAGAGGAAAGCTTAACTCCCTCAACTGAACCATTCTTCTCATCACCTTGCAATAAGTCAGGGAGGGGCTCACTCTCCTCTTCCACCTCTTCAGCCATTGCAAGTAAAGAAACAGTGTACTCTCTGCAAAGACACGCCTTCAGCCGATTGACATGGAATACCCTTTTGGGCTCCCTTGCAGCACCTGTGTCAACTAAATAGTTGACATCAGAAATCTTCCTAAAAACTTTGTAGGGGCCACACCACTTGTCCTCCAGAGCCCGGGGACAAATCGGCTTCAGGACCCACACTTCCTGGTCCTCCTGGTACCCAGTCAGCATAGCCTTCTGGTCATATCACTCTTTCATGAGCTGTTGGCTGGCTTGAAGATTTTTCTTTGCTTTACTCATGAGCTGGGCCATCAGTCTACGGAAGCCCAAGACATAGTCCACCACATTATGAGTAGGGGACTTAGGGTTGCCTTCCAAGCCCTCCTTGACCAATGTCTAGGGAGCTCGGACAGGATGCCCAAAAAGTAGTTCAAAGGGACTGAACCCTACCCCTTTTTGTGGTATCTCCCTGTAAGCAAACAACAGGCATGGCAAGAGGAGATCCCACTTCCTCTTGAGGGCATCAGACAGAGTCCCCATCATGCTCTTTAGGGTTTTATTGAAGCGCTCCACCAAACCGTTGGTTGCGGGATGGTAAGCGGTGGAGAGGTGGTGAGTCACCCCGACCTCTTACCACATGGACTTCACATAAGATGAGATGAAGTTGGTTCCCCTATAAGTAACCACCGTCTGTTGAAATCCAACTCTGGAAAAGATCCCTAGAAGAGCCCTAGATACCACCTTAGCAGTAGTGCTCCTCAAAGCCTCAGACTCAGGGTACCTGGTGGAATGATCCACCACAACAAGAATGTATTTGTTGCCAGAGGATGATGGAGGGTCAAACGGGCCAACTATATCAATCCCCACCCTTTCAAAGGGCACCCCCACGACAGGTACGGGCACCAAGGGTGCCTTTGTCTGACCACCAGACTTGTCACTGGCCTGACAGACCAGGCAGGTTCGGCAAAATGTCTCCACATCCTGACCAACTCCTGGCCAGTAAAACAGAGGTGCTAACCTGTCCTTTGTCTTTTTTATGCCCAAGTGGCCAGCTAGGGTTACTTCATGGGCTAGCTGCAGCAGGAAATTCCTGTGCACCTGAGGAACCACCAACCTTTTGCTGGCTCTGGGTCAGCAGGCTCACTGTAAAGGAGTCCATCTTCCCAAGCTACCTTGTGTTTTTCGACTACTCCAGTAGAGACCTGTTCCTGAGCTGGTTTCCGCAGGCCAACAAATTTAGAACACTGAGCCTGCGCCTTACAAAACTCCTCATGGGACGGTCGTCCTGCCGCAAGCAGCTCCTGCAGCTCTGGAAGGGACCCAGACTCCAACACCTTATCCGCCTCTGGATGCTCACCCTCCTCTCCAACTGGAGCAGGAGGTGCAGACACCAGGACAGGTGCCTTCTCAGAATCTGCCCTTGGTCCTTGTTCTGGCCTGTTCCCCTCTAGTGTCTCTTCCGCTAGAGTTGTCCCCACTTCACTAGGAAGCAGTTGTTCAGTCTGTGCCCTACTGAGCACAGCTGATGAAATCCTGGCCATATAGGCCTCAGGGTCTGGTACTAACCCTGGTTCAACAAGTTCATTCCCCAGGAAGCACCCAGCACCCTGCTTCTCTCGCACCCACATGTTGACCATGGCCTTCTTCCCATTCACCTCTACCTCCACTCTAGCAAGAGGATACTCCATGTCATTACCACTAGCTACAAGTCCATACCCCTTGGAACCAGGAATGATCTCTTCGGGTTTGAGATATTTGCGTTCAACCATAGTCCTGTGGGCACCAGTATCCCTCATGGCAGGAATCTTCCTTCCATTGATACTTGCCACACTCCTATACCCCGTTGAGTTAGGGTGAATATGCTTAAGGGCTTCTGGGTCAAGTTCCCAGAAGTCCCTGGTGACTAAGTTAAATTCACTTGGGCCTCCCTTCATGTCTGCCCCCACTGAAAGCACACTTACTATCACGGATGGCACTGGCACCACATCCTTCACTGGGCAGTCTGGCTTTAAGTGTCTCTCTCGGTGGCACTTATAGCATTTTATCCCCTTCGGAGTGAAAGGACCCTTTCCTCCTTTCCCCTTCTGGTACTGACTAGAGGCCCATTCCCCTTAGACTCTTGTCCTGACTGAGAGCCCTGGGAACCATTCTGGCCCTTCCCCTCTGGTTTAGGGCCAGCCTGCTGGGAGTTCTTCTCCCCATTGGGCTTGGAAAGGGGTTGCCCCTGCCCCCTGTTCACTCTGTTGTCAAGCCACTTATCTGCCATCACTGCAAGTTTCTCAGGATCCCTCTCAGGAAGGTCAGACAGATACTGTCTGAGTGGGAGAGAGCACTCCTCCTGGAGACGCTCTGCAATCATTACCTGATTTAGGAAATGGTAATAATTTGCTTCCATCCCTCTCACCCACTCATTCCAGTCTCTCACTATGTCATGGCCCCAATTCTCAAAAGGAACCCCCTCTGCCTTCTTGTTCTCACGGAACCTCTGCAAGTACTGGGCTGGTTTCAACCCAAACCGCCTAATCAAAGCATCCTTCATGCACTCATATGTCAGACTGTCTTTCTCAGGCATCCTTTCAATCACTTCAGTCCCTTCCCGAGGGAAGCGACTCAGTAAAGTCGCTGCTTTGGACTGACCATTAAGACCTTGAGCCTTACATGCTAGATGAAAGGCAGGCATCTAACTGAGAATATCAGTGCCAGGGACATACCCGTGTATCAATTCTTTTGGTACCTTGGTGGTATTTTCCTTTCCCTGGGACTTTGAAGTGGACTCACCATCCACAGAGCTAACTCCTCTATCAGCTGCTAACTTGAGCTTCTCTTTCTCCAGGGCTATCCGTTCTTTCTCCAATTCCCTATCCTTCTCTTTCTCCTGTCTCTCCCTTTCTTTCGCCAGCATCTCCCTTTACCTCTCCTTCTCTTTCTCCTGTCTCTCCCTTTCCCTCTCCTTCTCCTTCCAAGCCCACTCTTCCTGTCAGACCCTTTGCTGCTCCTCTTCTGCCTGGCGGGCCATCCTTAGCTTTTCCCTTTCAAACTCCCTTGATTTCTCCTCTGCTAAATCCTTAGCTTTCTGGAGTTTCAGCTGAAGTTTAAAGGTCTCTGCTAGCTCAGTCCCTCCTAAGGAGGCGAATCCTGGAGCAGGGGAAAAGGTAGCCCTGTAGATAGGGGGAGGTGAAAGTCTAGGGGCAGGTCTAGGGGTATACCTAGGGGAAAGCATAGGGGAAAGCCTTGGGGAATGCCTTGGGGCTGGTACAGGAGAAGACTGCACTGACTGACTTGGCAGGCTTGTGGTAACAGTGCTCTCCAACTCTTGCACAACAGTGACCTCTTGCTCAAAGCATTGTGGCATGTGGCTAATCAAGTGCTCCCTGTGCTTAGACCTTGGGACTTTCCACCCCCTTTCAGCACACATTTGCTTTAATTGCTCCACAGTCAAGTTCTGCTGTTCCAATTCCTCTCCAATGTTATCTGCCATTTTACATATAGCTTATGGATATCTGCTGGAATTATCAACTCGCCTCAGTATCCACTGAGCCTGAAGTCTAGTGATCCCTCACCGCTTGCACCAATGTTAGACCCGGCTTCCAGGGCACCAGGGCACTCAGGGGTAACTGCACTCCAATCGCATCAACTGGAGTGTTCTCCTAACTGGTGTCATGGGGCCTCAGTACTAGTGGACCCAAAACTGGATAACCAAGTACTCCTCTCCAGCACTTGACTCTCTTAGGGTAGCGAGACAGAGCAGTCCAAGGCTTACTTAAGGAGGTGAGGTGGGGTTAGACATTCAGAATACAGTGTAAACCATACCACCAGCTGATAAACTTAATGTCCAGTCAGTGCTTTACTTTTTATAAAAGAAAAGTACTTTAATACACACAAGATATAATTATACTACACATAAAACTAGGATGAACAGTGAAAACCAGAAGTCTCTACAACCCTCTAGGACAGAGTTATGTCCCCAAACAGTATTATAGCGCCTAGGCGCCAAGCACTAAGCACTATAAAAAAACACAGTTAACATGAAAACACACAGTAAGCATTGCATATTACAGATCATGTTACACAGGGCTGCTCTCATTCGCTAGAACCTTGATACCAAACTTTGGATTGAAAGGATATAGTTTCAGCATATGACGTGAAGTCAAATGTTCTTGATCAGCCCCATAACCCCCCACCCAAAGCAACGGAAGTGCCCTCCCATCGTGAGTGAGGACACCGCTCTAGTGGTGTCAGGGATCTGATCACAGGTGCCTGATGTCTTGGCACAGTTTACTGGAGTCCCACTAGTCCAGTAGCCACTGGCTAGCTGTAGAAGGGTAGGGGCTGGACAGAGTGCCAGTTCACCCAAATATCGTCAGAGATCACAAACAGAAAGGTGGGGGCCTGCTTCACTGGCCTCTATTCCCAGCTACTGCTTGTACAGGCTCCCACAGTGCAAAGGAGGAGCTTAGAGGGGATTTGATCTCACCTTCAATGACTAGAATCAAGCTTCCTCCTCTCTGACTCCCTTCCTGAGCTGCAAGCTTCTTTCCACCAGCTTTAATTGATGTGCCGCAAGCTTCTTTCCACCAGCCTCTGTGATAGGCTGTAATTTTCCTTTCCACACCTTTGGCGATGTGCCGCAAGCTTCCTTTCCACACCTTGGGCAGCTGTCTGTAATTTCCTTGTTCCAAAGCGCAAGCTCCGCACCCTCCGCTCTACAAGCCTCACAGAAACACCTGACCCAGACGGAGTGAACAGGGTCTTATCTTCTGCCTTCACACTGCGGGTCGCGCCTGGCTATCTTCAGACGGCTCTGGTGTGGCCGCCTAGTCAGTCATAGACCAGTCTTGAACACCAGCTGACCACTCAGACCAGACTTTTATCACCTCTGATTGATGGCTCATCCAATCGAGGGTCTGCTACTTTTGCATCCTGAATACACCTCCAATCACAAACCATTCACTGCGTGTTCAATGCATGGGTAAAGCATGCCATGTTCTCCTGGTATCAGGCTGTGCAACTCCCTAGAGAGGAATTCTAATTAACTCCAGCCCAGGAGGCCCTGACCAGTGGGGAAGGGTCCTCTCCACAAAGTTAGTGCAGCTAAACCCAGATAAGAGCTGAGTGTCTACCCCAGCCCACCAGACCTTTCCAAGGAAATAGAGAGGGGCACAGGGGAGCTGGGATGTCCAGCAGAACAGCTCGCATTCCTCACACTGGCTCAAATCACCATTCTTCCCCTGTACACCCCCAGGCTCTCAAACACACATCAGGCAGACAAAGGCAACAGGCCCACAGGCATGGCAAACTGTACAGACTTGGTCAGGAGGGTGCCTAGGGACTCACCCCTCCTGACTATAGATTTATTGCTGCCACCACTGCCAGTCTACCACAGCATTAACCCCTTCGGGGCCTCGTCATCGCGCTTACCTGTGGTGCGCTGATGACAAGGCCAGCTCGTCATCAGCCCCACCCTCGGGGGAAGCGCTGGCGCTCCCCCCGAGGCTCTCAGATCTTAGTTTTTTTAATGGGGGCGGCAGCGGAAGAGCTTCCGCTGCCGCCCCCGCCCCCGCCCCCCCCCATGGTAATCCCTGATGACGTCAGCGCGCACAGCGCGCGCTGACATCATCAGGGATTCCCAGCGCTCGGGAAGCCATTTGCTTCCTGCGCGCTTCAGCAGAAGGTAGGTTTTCTGGACTACGGCGGGGGTTTGGGGCAGCGAAGAGGCATCAGGGGAGAGGAAAGAGATTTTCCTTTCCCCTGATGTCTCTTTGCAGGGCATTTCTGCCTCACGATCGCGCACAGCGTCGCGATCGTGCGGCGGAAATGCCCCCCCTAGACACCAGGGATGTAATTCTAGTTTTTAGGAAGCGACCCCTTGGGCAAGGGTCGCTTCCAGGCGGGGTCTGAGTATGTTTTCGTTTTCTGCCCCCCCTGGGGGGAAATCGGCCCGTTTTTTCGGCCGTTTTGCCCCCAGGGGGGGCAGAAATTCCCCACTAGCACCAGGGATATTTATTATAGCCAAGATGGCGGCCATAGCTTTTGTATACGTTTTTCTGTCCCCCCTGGGGGCGAATCGGCCTGGTTTTTTTTGCCGTTTTGCCCCCAGGGGGGACAGAAAATGCCCACTAGACACCAGGGATGTAATTTTAGTTTTTAGGAAGCAACCCCTTGGGCAAGGGTCGCTTCCAGGCGGGGTCGGAGTATGTTTTCGTTTTTCTGCCCCCCCTGGGGGGAAATCGGCCCGTTTTTCGGCCGTTTTGCCCCCAGGGGGGGCAGAAATTACCCACTAGCACCAGGGATTTTTGTTGGGGCAATGTGTTTGTTTTGGGAAGCGACCCCTTGGGTAAGGGTCGCTTCCAGGTGGACATGATTGTGTTTTTGTTTTTCTGTCCACCCTGGGGGCAAATCGGCCCGTTTTTTTTGCCGTTTTGCCCCCAGGGGGGGGCGGAAAATGCCCACTAACACCAAGGAATATTTAGTTTTTAGGAAGCGACCCCTTGGGCATGTTTGCTGGTGGTGTGTGTGGGGAGTGGTACTTGGCTGGATGGTGTGCGTGGAGCGGTGCTTGGCTGGCGGTGTGTGTGGAGTGGTACTTGGCTGTCGGTGTGCGCTGAGTGGTGTTTGGCTGGCGGTGTGCGTGGAGGGGTACTTGGCTATCTATGCACGGAGTGGTGCTTGGCTGGCGGTGTGTGTGGAGTGGCGCTTGGCTGGTGGTGTGTGTAGAGTGGTACTTGGCTGTCTGTGCACGGAGTGCTGCTTGGCTGGCGGTGTGTGTGGAGTGGCGCTTGGCTGGTGGTGTGCGTGGAGTGCTACTTTGCTGTCTGTGCACGGAGTGCTGCTTGGCTGGCGGTGTGTGTGGAGTGGCGCTTGGCTGGCGGTGTGTGTGGAGTGGCGCTTGGCTGGATGGTGTGCGTGGAGTGGTACTTAGCTGTCGGTGTGCGCTGAGTGGGGTTTGGCTGGCGGTGTGCATGGTCTGGTGCTTGGATGGTGGTGTGGGTGGACTGGAACTCTGCTGGCGGTGTGTGAGTAGTTACTTTCTGTTGGTCACTACACACACTGATAGTTGACTGACACTCTACGCAGTCCATCATTTTCTGTAGTTGCTGTGTCAGATATGTGGGCGTGTGAAAGTGATGGGCGGCTGGCGGTGTGAATGTTTTGTATGTGTCACACGTACAAAAGGTGTATGAATGTCCTTACTGCCCCTGTGTGAAGTGGGTACTGGTAGTAGCAAAAGACTGACTGGCACCAAAGTGGTCAGGCAGTTAAAAAAAAAATAATAAATTATCCAGTGTCTTGATGTTAAACCTCATCTAATCTCATTTGGTCTAAGCCCTATTTGATGGCTCATCTGGCCGAATTTTAATTTGGGTGGCAAATTTGTGTGTTGTTGTTTGAATTGTTATATTGTTTGTGAAATGTGGTAGTAAGTTTTTTTTTCTTCTCTATTTTTGTCTTGTTCCAGGCTTTTGCTGTTTGGATTGTTGTAGGTTGCGTGTCTGTTTGCAGCTTGTGTAGTTGCTTGTGCTTGGTAAGTGAATGTATTTTGTACTACTTCCCCTTGATGTTTGTCTTTTTGAAAAAGGTTGTACTTCTAGCAGTTTGTGTGGCTCTGTGTTTTTTTTTTCAGCATTAGTGTTTGATGTGCACTTTGTTTTCTAATCTGTCATTTCTTTTTTTCTTTCTAGTGGGATATCATTTCTTTTCACTGTGTCTCAACAGAGTAGGTGCTGGTGAGTGTAGCTATATTTTGGAAGAGTGAAATTGTTTTGGATTGTATTTATCTTTTAGTGAAAGCCTTACCTTGTTTACTTCTTACTTTGCACAGTGTAGGTTGTTGTTCACTTGTGCGTGCAGTCTTCTTGCTTTGTAAGGATAATGGCTAGTCGCAGGATTACTGCTCAGCAGGTTCTTGGTTTGCTTTTTGAGTCTTCCTCGGACCATGGTTCAGAGTCTGAGTCCGATTCGGACTCCCAGGAAGCGGCAGAAGATTCAGGCAGTGAGTTTTCTCTTCGCATGGAATCATCATCATCGGATGATGACTCTTCTTCTAGTGCTGATGAAGGGCCTATGGTAGAGGAGGACATTGTGTTGCCGGTAGTGGGCCAAGAGGCACCTGTGCTGCTGCCTAGGGCCGCAAGGTTTCCTTTCTTTTTACGTCGGCAAGAGGCATGTGGGCTGGAGCCTGCACCCAAAAGGCTTCACATTGCTGTGGTGCGCAAAGGGGCATCTGGTGCTTTTCGTCTTCCTGCTGGTGTAGTGCAGCAAGAGGCATCTGGGGCTGTTAGGCTTCCCATTGGTGTAGAGCGGCAAGAGGCATCTGGGCCTGCTTGGTTTCCCGGTGGTGTAGTGCAGCAAGAAGCATCTCAGGCTGCTGGGCTTCCCGTTGGTGTAGTGCAGGAAGAGCCCTCTGGGGATGCTATGTCTTCTGTTGGTGTTGTGCAGCAAGAGGCATCTGGGGCTGTTAGGCTTCCCATTGGTGTAGAGCGGCAAGAGGCATCTGGGCCTGCTTGGTTTCCCGGTGGTGTAGTGCAGCAAGAAGCATTTCAGGCTGCTGGGCTTCCCGTTGGTGTAGTGCAGGAAGAGCCCTCTGGGGATGCTATGTCTTCTCTTGGTGTTGTGTAGCCAGAAGTATCTGTGGCTGTTAGGCTTCCCGTTGGAGAACAGCAGCAAGATGTTTCGGTGCTGCAGGCTGGGGTGGCTGCTCCCCCCGTTGCTAGCGATGGCCTCTGGGTTCCCCCTGCTTTGGTGCAGCCGGCATTGCCAGAGTTCACTGGTGTTCCTGGGTGTAGAGTGAATACAGAGAATTTTCTGCCAATTAATTTTTTTCAGTTGTTTTTTGACGATGTGTTTTTGCAAGAGATTGTTGAGCAAACCAATTTGTATGCAGAACAATATTTGAGGGCCAACAGTGCCAGCCTTAAGCCCTATTCTAGAGCAATCCGGGGGACTCCCACAAATGTTGAAGAGATGAAGAATTTTCTGGGATTAACTTTTTTGATGGGCTTGCTAAGGAAGTCATCAATTACTTCATATTGGTCCACTAGTCCCTTGATGGCAACAGCTATATTTCCAGCAGTCATAAGTCGTGATCGGTATACGCTTCTTCTTCGGATGATGCATTTTGTTGATAATAGTTTAGCGTTGTCACGCGATCACCCTGATTGTGACCGTTTGTTTAAAATTCGGCCTGTCCTTGATCACTTTGTTGATCGTTTTTCTGAGATTTTTGTCCCTGGTAAAGAAATTGCAGTGGATGAGTCTTTGGTGTTGTTCAAGGGCCGCTTGGTTTTTAGGCAATACATTCCTAGTAAGAGGGCACGCTATGGAATCAAACTGTATATGCTGTGTGACAGTGAGACTGGATATGTCTACAATTTCAGGGTGTACACTGGTAAGGAGTCCCGCATTAACCCTCCTGGTTGTCCTTCTACTTTTGGAGTAACTGAGAAAATTGTTTGGGAACTAGGTAGAGGATTATTTAACAAAGGCCATCATTTATATGTAGATAACTTCTACACTGGTGTGCAGTTGTTCAAGGAGTTGGCCAAAGTGGACACTGTTGCTTGTGGCACAATGCGCAGTAACCGTAAACGTTTCCCAAAGGAACTTGTTTGCAAAAGGCTTGTGCGGGGACAGTCTACGGCATTGTGATGTGGGGAGCTTTTAGCTGTGAAGTATTCAGACAAGAGAGATGTGTACATGCTGACTACTATCCACGATGAAAGTACAGAACCTGTGCCTGTTTGGGGTCAGGGTGCTGAAGTGCGCAAACCTGTGTGCATTCTAGCTTACAATAAGTTCATGGGTGGTGTTGACAGAGTAGATCAGAGGTTGGAACCTTATGCTGCTCTTCGAAAGGCTTACGTTTGGTACAAGAAGTTGGCTATCCATCTGTTCCACTTGGCATCATTTAATGCTTTCGTTGTGTACCAGAAGTCTTGTCCTGAGAAGAAGATGCCTTTTCTTAAGTTTCAGGAGTCTATAATAGGCAGCCTTGTACTTGTGCAGCAGGCAAGTGTTCCTAGATTTGGAGTGGTGGAGGAAGTGGCTAGATTGCAAGATCGCCACTTTCCTGAATCTATTCCTTCCACTACTGGAAGAGACTTTCCGACTAGAAGATGCAGAGTCTGTTGGCGAAGAGGCGTGCGGAAGGAGTCTCGTATATACTGTCCTGACTGTCCTTCTAAGCCTGCATTGTGTCTGTCATCTTGTTTTAAATCGTACCACACGCAAAAGAAGTTTTGGGAGTTTTAATGAGCTGTAAAGTGATCTGCATTCTGTAAAACATTTTTAGTTTGTTTCAAGGATTGGCATTAGTGCAAAGTTTTTATTTTAAGAATTTGTGTTACCTGATTTGTAGGTATTTCCATTTGTTTAGTGTTATTTTCAAAAAAAGAATTCTAAATGTGTTTGTGGTGTGTGCCGGCTGGTGCTTGGCTTGGGGTGTGTGTGGAGTTGCGCTTGGCTGGTGGTGTGCGTGGAGTGGTACTTGGCTGTCTGTGCACGGAGTGGTGCTTTGCTGGCGGTGTGTGTGGAGTGGCGCTTGGCTGGTGGTGTTCGTGGAGTGGTACTTGGCTGTCTGTGCATGGAGTGGTGTTTGGCTGATGGTGTGTGTGGAGTGGTGCTTGGCTGGCGGTGTGTGTGGAGTGGTGCTTGGCTGGCGGTGTGTGTGGAGTGGTGCTTGGCTGGCGGTGTGTGTGGAGTGGTGCTTGGCTGGCGGTGTGTGTGGAGTGGTGCTTGGCTGGCGGTGTGTGTGGAGTGGTGCTTGGCTGGCGGTGTGTGTGGAGTGGTGCTTGGCTGGCGGAGTGTGTGGAGTTGCGCTTGGCTGGTGGTGTTTGTGGAGTAGTACTTGGCTGTCTGTGCACGGAGTGGTGCTTGGCTGGCAGTGTGTGTGGAGTGGCGCTTGGCTGGTGGTGTTTGTGGAGTGGTAATTGGCTGTCTGTGCATGGAGTGGTGTTTGGCTGTTGGTGTGTGTGGAGTGGTGTTTGGCTGGCGGTTTGTGCGGTGTGGTACTTGGCTGGAGGGTGTGCGTGGAGCGGTGTTTAGCTGTCTGTGCACGGAGTGGTGCTTGGCTGGCGGTGTGCGTGAAGAAGCGCTTGGCTGGTGGTGTGTGCTGAGTGTTTGGCTGGCGGTGTGCATGGTCTGGTGCTTGGATGGTGGTGTGGGTGGACTGGCGCTCGGCTGGCGGTGTGTGAGTAGTTACTTTCTGTTGGTCACTACACACACTGCTAGTTGAGTGACACTCCACGCAGTCCATCAATTTGTGAAGTTGCAGTGTCAGAAATGTGGGCGTGTGAAAGTGATGGGCCCTTGAATGGCGCTGTTTGCTGGTGTGAGTGTTGAAATGTGATGGGTCCGCGGCTGGCGGTGTGAATGTTTTGAATGTGTCACACGTACGAAAGGTGTATGAATGGCCTGTAAAGAGGTTGGTGCCTTGACGTGGCTTTACAGCTCACGAGCTGTGAGTCAGTGGTTCAGTTTATCATACTTTCAATTATACACAGTGTATTTCATTTTTGTGAAATTACTTGCGTATACAATTGTATGTACTGAATCATCACTCACCCTCGTGCCAAATCCAACCAGTATGTGTGTGTGCTTGCGGATTAGATGGGTGTGCAGTAATAATTGTTTTTTTTCTCTTTCTGCATTAGGGTGTACCTTGTCCCTTATTGTGATTGTTGTAATGTGTTGCTTTTATTCCAGATGGTGTCAGTGGTCTTGTTTGTATCAGGTATGAAAGGTGCGTGAATGGCCTGTAAAACGGTTGGTGCCTTGTCGTGGCTTTACAGCTCACGAGTTGCGAGTCACTGGTTCGGTTTTTATGCATTTATTTATTGACAGAGCATTTCATTTTTTTGAAATATCTTGTTAATAAAATTTTATACACTGAACCATCACTCGCCCTCGTGCCAAATCCAACCTGTATGTGTGTGTCTTTGAGGAATAGATAGCCGTGCTTGAATGTTTGACTTTTGAGTAACTCTGTTAAGGTGAGGTATCCTTTTACTCGGGAGAACAAGGGGAACGCTGGGTGGTAGGACATTTTTGCCGGCACGGCGACCCCACGCCAAAAAGTTTTGAAAAGTGCTATTTTTACCTAATTTTAAGGTTTGCAAGGAGTTCTGGGTAGGAAAACATTGGGGGACCCACGCATGCCATACCTCCCTGGACTCCCCCGGGTGTCTAGTTTTCAGAACTGTTTGGGTTTGGTAGTTTCCAAAGATGCCCGCCAAGCCCCGGGCCAAAAGCTCAGGTGACCCCCTCAAAAAATAAGATTATTTGGCTAAAGGTAATGTTTTGGTCTCCAAAGTATGAATTGGGCCTTTTCCTAAAGCAGCCACTATGCCTACCCACGCAAGTGAGGTACCATTTTTATCGGGAGACCTTGGGGAACGCTGAGTGGGAGGTAATTTGTGTGAGCCCAGTGATGCCACGCTTTCCCACACTAAAACGTGTGAAAAAACTGATTTTTTCCAAGCAAAAAATGAGGTTTGCAAGGGATTCTGGGTAAAGGAACGTTGGAGGATCCACGCTAGCCATACCTCCTTGGAAGCCCCCGGGTGTCTACTTTTCAGAAATGTATGGGTTTGGTAGGTTTCCCTAGATGGCTGTCTCGCACGGGGCCAGAAACCCAGGTAACCCCTCTTGCAAAAGCTGGTGAATTCAAGTCCACCAGCTTTTGCAAGAGGTGTTACCTGGGTTTCTGGCCCCGTGCGAGACAGCCATCTAGGGAAACCTACCAAACCCACACATTTCTGAAAAGTAGACACCCGGGGGCTTCCAAGGAGGTATGGCTTGCGTGGATCCTCCAACGTTCCTTTACCCAGAATCCCTTGCAAACCTCATTTTTTGCTTGGAAAAAAATCAGTTTTTCACACGTTTCAGTGTGGGAAAGCGTGGCATCACTGGGCTCACACAAATTACCTCCCACCCAGCGTTCCCCAAGGTCTCCCGATAAAAATGGTACCTCACTTGCGTGGGTAGGCATAGTGGCTGCTTTAGGAAAAGGCCCAATTCATACTGTGGAGACTAAAACATTACCTTTAGCCAAATAATCTTATTTTTTGAGGGGGTCACCTGAGCTTTTGGCCCGGGGCTTGGCGGGCATCTTTGGAAACTACCAACCCAAACAGTTCTGAAAACTAGACACCCGGGGGAGTCCAGGGAGGTATGGCATGCGTGGGTCCCCCAATGTTTTCCTACCCAGAACTCCTTGCAAACCTGAAATTTTGGTCAAAAAACCCACTTTTCCGTACTTTTTTGGGTGGGATCTCGCTGCCGGCACAAATGTCCTACCACCCAGCGTTTCCCTTGTTCTCCCGAGTAAAATGATACCTCACTTGTGTGGGTGGGCAAAAGGCATGTGACTCAGGCTGGGGGGCTTAATTTGTAAAACTTAAATATGACTAAAAACTACTTTTTTCAAAATTCATTTTTGGCGTGTTCTGCTTTGGGGCACCCACACAAGTGAGGTATCCTTTTACTCGGGATAACGTGGGGAACGCAGGGTGGTAGGACTTTTTTGCCGGCACGGCGATCCCACGCCAAAAAGTTTAGAAAAGTGCTATTTTTACCTAATTTTAAGGTTTGCAAGACGTTCTGGGTAAGAAAACATTGGGGGACCCATGCATGCCATACCTCCCTAGACTCCCCCGGGTGTCTAGTTTTCAGAACTGTTTGGGTTTGCTACTTTGCAAAGAATACCACCGAGCCCCGAGCCACAAACAAGGTAGTTTTGCAATAAGGTAATGTACATTCACCACCGTACGATTTGAACCGTTTTCTGTTGCAGCCACTATGTCTATCCACGCAAGTGAGGTACCATTTTTTTCAGGAGACCTGGGGGTACGCTGGGTGGGTGGAAATTCGTTGATCCACACAGATTCCAGAACTTTCCACCACAGAAATGTGAGGAAAATGTGTTTTTTTCCCCAAATTTTTATGTTTGCAAGGGATTCTGGGTAACAAAACCTGGGGGTAGGCAGACGAGTCACCCCATCCTGAATTGCCCTGGGTGTCTAGTTTTCAAACATGTATAGGTTTGCTAGGTTTCCCTAGGTGCTGGCAGAGCTACGGCGCAAAAACAAAAGGTAGTCTTTTTGTCCGAATCGTGCTAAATTTCACTGGGAAATTGAGGTGCGACCATGCTGCGTTTTGCGCTGTTTCATGTCGCAGCCACTATGCCTACCCACGCAAGTGAGGTACCATTTTTTTCGGGAGACCTGGGGGCACGCTGGGTGGGTAGAAATTTGTTGATCCACGCAGATTCCAGAACTTTCCACCACAGAAATGTGAGGAAAATTTGTTTTTTTGGTCAAATGTTTATGTTTGCAAGGGATTCTGGGTAACAAAACCTGAGGGTAAGCAGACGAGTCACCCCATCCTGAATTGCCCTGGGTGTCTAGTTTTCAAAAATGTATAGGTTTGCTAGGTTTTCCTAGGTGCTGGCAGAGCTACGGCGCAAAAACAAAAGGTAGTCTTTTTGTCCGAATCGTGCTAAATTTCACTGGGAAATTGAGGTGCGACCATGCTGCGTTTTGCGCTGTTTCATGTCGCAGCCACTATGCCTACCCACGCAGGTGAGGTACCATTTTTTTCGGGAGACCTAGGGGCACGCTGGGTGGGTGTAAATTTGTTGATCCACGCAGATTCCAGAACCTTCCACCACAATAATGTGAGGAAAATGTGTTTTTTTGTTCAAATGTTTATGTTTGCAAGGGATTCTGGGTAACAAAACCTGGGGGTAGGCAGACGAGTCACCCCATCCTGAATTGCCCTGGGTGTCGAGTTTTCAAAAATGTATAGTTTTGCTAGGTTTCCCTAGGTGCTGGCAGAGCTACGGCGCAAAAACAAAAGGTAGTCTTTTTGTCTGAATCGTGCTAAATTTCACTGGGAAATTGAGGTGCGACCATGCTGCGTTTGGCGCTGTTTCATGTCGCAGCCACTATGCCTACCCACGCAAGTGAGGTACCATTTTTTTTGGGAGACCTGGGGGCACGCTGGGTGGGTGGGAATTTGTTGATCCACGCAGAATCCAGAACTTTCCACCACAGAAATGTGAGGAAAATGTGTTTTTTTGTTCAAATGTTTATGTGTGCAAGGGATTCTGGGTAACAAAACCTGGGGGTAGGCAGACGAGTCACCCCATCCTGAATTGCCCTGGGTGTCTAGTTTTCAAAAATGTATAGGTTTGCTAGGTTTCCCTAGGTGCTGGCAGAGCTACGGCACAAAAACAAAAGGTAGTCTTTTTGTCCGAATCGTGCTAAATTTCTTTTTTTTTTTTTTTAATTTTTTTTTTATTTTTCAAAGGCAGAGGCAGAACAAATACAAGGACGGAACAAGGTACAACAGTAATAAGGCAATGACGCTCAATGACAAAATTCAAAACATATAACTCAAATACTATCTCTTTAAAGATATGATCATGATTAAATTAAATCCAATTATCTATAGGAAGCCATAACTTCCTAGCAAATGACTTTTTTCTTCGTCCTTTCAATTTATAAACTGCATTGTCCATTCGATAAGTATCTAACAGCTTTCCTAACCATTGCTCAAATGAAGGTGAATCAGCGTCTAGCCATCTTGAGGTTATACAAAAACGGTAAATAGACATTCCAATGAAAAGAAAATGCTCTTGATCAACAGATAAACTCTCGGATGGAAAATATACACCAAAAATAGTAACAGAAGGGCATAGTTTGATGTTGACATTGAGCAAATTAGTGAGAAATTTTTCTATCTTATTTTTATATACAGTAAGTTTGGGACAACTAAAGAACATATGACATGAGTCAGCTGCTAAAATTCCGCACCGACTACAGTTAATACCTTTCGTAGCTTTCCATTTAGCAAGTTTAGCAGGTGTGTAATACAGATCCAAAGAGGCCATATAGTGTTGGCTTTTAAGAGAGCTGTTAATTAATACTGTATTACTAATCTCAAATGCCCTTGCCAGATCAATCCCTTCTATAGATAGTTTCCTCTCCCACTTCTGGGCTTGTTGATCGAGGTCATCATGCAGCCTATTGATCATTAACTGGTAGATTGTGCCAATACGGGCATCCTTCCTACCACTCTCCAAGACATCATTGGACCCCATTACATCACTATAAAGAAGGTTTTTTTTATCCAAAAAACTACGGATTTGTAGATACTTAAAAAAATCATTTCTAGAAAGGCCAAATGTGTTTTGGAGTTCGGAGAAGGACATTAAGGTCCCATCTAAGTACAATTGCCCAATTGAGTGAATCGATCCCAGACGAAATCGAGGAGTAGGGATACTTTGAGAAATCCCTGATGTTGAAATATTACACCATATAGGTGTATAGAAATTATATTTAGGAATAATCCGTAAAGCTTTATTCATTTGTCTCCAAGCCAGAAAAGCAGAGAAAAAGATCTTAAATTTCGTTTTTTTATAATAGCTCGGCTCCATAAATATCAGTAGTGATTGACGCACATGATCACCCATAAGCATTTCAAAAATAGAAGGTGCCTTACAGATTTCGTTGGCATGATCATGGAATAATAAAACTTTGATAGTTTTAAGAGTAATGGCCCAATAGTATATCCTGAAATTCGGAAATCCTAACCCAGCACGCCCTTGCGAGAGGGTACACCACTTAAGAAATCTTCTTGATCGGCGGTACCCCCATAAAAATCTAGACAACATCCTATCTATTTTATTAAAAAGAGACATAGAGAAAAATAAAGGGATAGTACGAAAAAAATAAAGAAATTTTGGAAAGATTAGCATCTTAATGACATTGGTCCGTCCAAATAGAGATAAATGTAAATTATTTATCCTTTCTAAAGTCCTGTTGGTAGATAAAAGTAGAGGGTCCAAGTTTAATCCAACAATGTCGTCTATTTTGGGAGATAAAGTTACACCGAGGTATGTAGCAGTAGAATTAATTGGGAGATCAGTGGGTATACCTGTTTTAGAATGTATGATTTGGGTTTTTGAAACATTCAGTTTGTAGCCGGAAAATTTGCCAAATTCGCTAGCAACTTCGATTATTTTGGGTAAAGCAATGGAAGAGTCAGGGGTTACGATGGCCACGTCGTCTGCGTATGCTAAGACTTTGTGGTCTACTTCATGAAGTCGGACTGGAGGAATGCCAGGTTCTGCAATTAATCTGTTCAGATAAGGTTCTAAATAAAGTGCAAATAAAAGTGGAGAACAGGGGCACCCTTGTCTGGTCCCCCTAGTGATGGAAAATGGTCTGGAAGTATCAGTACCTAGTCTTATTACTCCTTTTGCATTAAAATAAAGTGACTGTACAGCTTTAATAAATTGTGATGGGAAACCCTTCCATTCTAGCACCGACCAAAGGAACCCCCAGTCTACTCTATCAAACGCTTTTCGGCATCGAGTAAGATCACTCCGACTGGGGATTCCTTTGCTTGGGCCCAATCCAACAGTGCAATAACACGTTTGACATGATCTGTGGTATCCCTGTGTTTGATAAACCCGTGTTGAATATGAGAGACCAGACCGGCCATGACATCATTTAATCTATTGGCAAGAATTTTGGAATATATCTTGCTGTCTGCCGTGATGAGGGAAATGGGACGATACGAACCAAGTTCCTTTGGATCCTTGTTCTTTTTAACAAAAACAACTATAATGGCAGTCGACCAAGAATCAGGAGGGTTATCTTGGAATGCTACATTAAAATTTTTTAATAATTCTGTCTTCAACAGATGTCTAAACGTCCGATAAAATTCGAGGGGGATCTGATCAGACCCCATGGCTTTGCCGGCAGCTAGACTCAGAATAGCCTCTTCGATCTCTTCCCAGCTTATTGGCCTAGCAAAGAGATCGATATCATCTGTACCCAGTGACAGTTGATTGGAGTTTTGGAAATAGTTTATAGGATTGAGAGTCTTATCGACTTCATTGTTATAATCGTTATACAACGTCTTATAAAAACCATGGAATGCGTCTAATATTCCTGCCTTATTTCCTTGAAGGACCCCATTGATGTCTTTGATACATTGTATTTCATTAAAAGAAGATTTTTGACGTAGACGCTGCGCTAAGATTTTCCCCGTACGTTCGCTAAGTTCATAACGTTCCGTTTTATATTGTTTAAATTTTACGGCTACTTCTTCAGCAATATGTGTACGGAGTCCTGAACGTTCAATAGTTAGTCGGATTTGTGCATCCTCTATACTAACATTGTTTTTACAGGCGGTGGATAGTTCGAGCTCCGCCAGCCTAACCTTATTTAGCCTGTCCTTGAAGTCTTTTTGATTTTTTTGCCTTCGGTAGTTAGCAAAGCTAATAGTCTCCCCCCGTACAACGGATTTAAAAGAATCCCAGACTATCTGTGGAGAGGCAGAATCATTATTTATAGAAAAATAATCTTTAATGATTGTGGCCATGAACTGGAGGTACTCTTCGTCTAGTAATAAACTCCTCTGGAATGACCAAAATCTATTTGAACTTTGACAATCAGTAGGGAATTGAATCTCAGCGATGATGGGATTATGATCTGAAATGACCTGTGGTAATATTTCAATACGAATTTGCTCCAGAAAAACTGAAGATACAAAAAAATAATCTAAACGGACAAATTTTCGATGAGGGGTAGAGAAAAAAGTGTAACCAGGGTCATTATAATAAAACGTATTCCAAACATCGGTTAGCCCGTTACATAATACCAGATCTCTAAGAGCTTTATACGCTTGAATCTTACGACCCATATATCTCTTTCCTAGTTTGATATTCCAATCGGCTGGTATATGGATATTGAGGTCCCCACACACTATTATCGGTTGTGTCCAAGTAGATAACTCTGTGTTAATAAGATTGAATAATTCAGCGTCATCCAAATTTGGGCCATACAGACAACATAGAGTAAATCTACAACTACCAATTTTTAGTTCCACAAGCCCCCATCTCCCCCATTTATCAGAAGATGTTTTTACGCACTTCCCTACTCCTTTTCGCATACAGATAGCAACGCCTCTCTTGATACCCATTTGTTTAGATGTAATCAGAACTTCTAATCCCAGATTATTCAAGAGAGAGCGTTTATCCCATGAAATGTGAGTTTCCTGGACACATAACAAGTCAATATTCAGAGTTTGAAGCATTGTACGAAACATAGCAGTCTTCTTTAAATCATTGAGACCATTAATATTAATACTGCATATTTTCAGCCTTTTATACATTTCAAAAACAATGTAGAAAACCGATTGTTGGTCATCATCACAAACATTTGCTCCACCATATTATGCTTTATATGCATTGTAACCATCCCTGTATTGAGCACCTCAACCTTAGTCACCATCCCTGTATTGAACACCTCAGCCTTACACCCCCACCACCACCCGCTGCCCATACCCACCCCCACCCTTATTCCCCGAACCCCTCCCCCCACCCTCCCCACTAAATGAGGCACAGGAACTGTCAGTTCCTGAAGCGTATGGATGCCGTGTCCCTAACCCATGGCGTCCTTACTAAAGAAAAAGAAAGAAAAGAGAAAAAAGAAGGAGAAGAAAAACGAACGAAGGAGAAAGTTCAAAAAGTTCAGAAAAGCAGAGAAGAGAGTATAAAGATAACGAAACATAATGATCCTGCATTTGAATAATTATTAATCAGTGTAATTATTACACCCAAATTCTAGATTTGTCATACTATACATTGAAATTCTTCTTATTTATTCAGAGAGATTCCAAGTACTCCTTAGCTTTGATAGTAGAAATAAAGTATTTTGTTTGGCCCTTATATATAGTCTTTAATTTGGCAGGACCCTGCAGAAATACTGCTACTTCCTTCTTCTGAAAATCAGGAATTAGTTGCTTCAGTTGCCATCGTTGAGCCACAGTAGCTTGGCAATAGTCTGGTCTCACAAAAAACTGACAACCTAGACCATCCGCTTTCTTATCTGGTCTAGCGTTTACAAATATCACTTCACGGGCAAGAAAATTATTGAATGACACCAAAATGGCCCTGGGATAATTTTCCTGACCTTGTCGTGGTTTCCTTGTTGTAAATGGGAATCTATGTGCTCGTTGTATTTCCCGAGCCCAGTCCCAATCAGTAATTTCAGGAAAAGCATCGTTTAGTAAATTAATAATAAACTTCCTCGGGTCTCCTCCTTCTTTATTTTCAGGGATCCCCAAAAAACGCAAATTGCTTCTGCGGGCCTGGTTTTCCAAACTAGCTAGTTTGTCGGATAGGTCATCCGTTTGTACTTTGAAGTCTCCCACTTCTTGTCTTTGAGCCATACATTCTTCTTCAAGTACAGAAATCCTGGCCTCTGCTTCAGTGACCCTATCAGCAGTCTCTGGACATAATTTGATTGCACGTCTTACTGCGTTTTTGACTTTAGCACATGTCATTTGCGTGCGTTGATTCTCGGCCTTGCTCTCTGCTCTATGACACATCATGGTGTCAAATATTGTTTTCAGTGTGATCTCATCGTTGTTCTCTTGCTGTGGACTAGGATCATGTATAACGTTGTGACTAGACCCCGGGATATCATTGACAACTGAAGCAGTGGATTTAGAAGATAGGGGATTCGTGTTATTAATCGTGTTATTTGGTGAGTTAGAGGCAGCCTCTTGGCTCATTGTACGAGAAGGTCTCTTTGTTCTCCGCTTTTTTTTATAATGGTTGCCGCATTAGCATTGTCAGGACTCATGCTAGTCTCACTCTCAAAAGATAGACTCTCGCCGCTAAGGTCTGCCCAGTCTTTATTCGCTTCATCGGATGAGAGTTCTGATAGTGAGTAAAAGGTTTCAGGAAGCTCTTGATTATGTTGCTGGACAGTAGTTTCTTTTACATTTCGTGTTTCGCTTGGGGCTTCATTCAATAGTAATACCAAAGATGGAAGAGAGCAAGCTCTGTTGGTAATAGCACCACCCGGAGTTGGAACTACAAGTCCCATAATACCCTTCCTTGACGAGTCAGTCGGTATCTGAATAGGTGCTAAAGTAGAAGAATTATTAGGGTTATGCTGATTATCACCGCTTGCAGATAGTTGATTAGTAGATTGTACTGCAGTTATGTCAATTAAATCAGTGCTTCGATTATCATTGTCAGTTATTTTCTTTCTTGCAGCATGCTTTTCAAATAAATCTGGTAAAGTTTGTAATGCTGGGCTTTTTATACCAATAGATTCATTAGATTTAACAGTAGCCCCTTTATTAGAGTTCTTACCCTGTTTGGTGATGGTTTTTTTACCAGGGATCAGTGGCGCTGCCTCTGCCATCTCAGTCTCCTCGTTCTCCTGCTCCACGTTATTCAGTTCAGACCCAAGGCCGGTTTTTCTGTTGCTGCGTGTGGCGATAGAAAGTGGAAGTGGCGTCCTCTTTTTCTTCCGTGACCCACCTCTGCCGGGAAAAACGTTGCTCTGTGCCCAGCACAGGCAAAGTGTAGCACGCCACAGCGGAGACCGCCGATTGAACTCAAGGAAGTTCAGCAACATTCGTAACTCCGCCTGATGCAGGGATAGTTTGTAGCAGATTAGTATTACTGTGTGCTGAAATAACACGATATAATTATTTCTTCCCTGTTTTTTTTTTTTTTTTTAAAACGTTTTATCACCGTGATTCTGTGGTTTTTTGTTTTAGTCTGCACGAGCCAAACTCCAATGGAATCAAAGTCTGTCAAGCACTTTCCCCTCTGCTAGAATCCGCTCGGAAGTGGTCGACGCCTCTCTACCAACGCGGAGCTTCGGATCCAGCCCTCCGGTCGGGAAAAAAAAAGCCGCTTTCAGGTTCCGCAGAGCTCCGTTTTCCGTCTCTCCGAGCAGCCCAGCCCAGCGCGACCCGGACGGCAGCCACAGCGGTGATAATGATACCGGCAGCTGACCGATACTGTTCCACGGATTACCAGGTGAGATGAGCTCGTTTAGCTGCAATTATCCATAGCATCAAATGGCCAGATTTCTCCTTCTTTGACGATAAAACGGTAGGACGCCAGGAGCGAGGGAGCGAGCTGACTACACAGCCTTCCCCACGGCAGCCATCTTGCCTCTTTATCCATAGCATCAAATGGCCAGATTTCTCCTTCTTTGACGATAAAACGGTAGGACGCCAGGAGCGAGGGAGCGAGCTGACTACACAGCCTTCCCCACAGAATCGTGCTAAATTTCACTGGGAAATTGAGGTGCGACCATGCTGCATTTTGCGCTGTTTCATGTCGCAGCCACTATGCCTACCCACGCAAGTGAGGTACCATTTTTTTCGGGAGACCTGGGGGCACGCTGGGTGGGTAGAAATTTGTTGATCCACGCAGATTCCAGAACTTTCCACCACAGAAATGTGAGGAAAATGTGTTTTTTTGGTCAAATGTTTATGTTTGCAAGGGATTCTGGGTAACAAAACCTGGGTGTAGGGAGACGAGTCACCCCATCCTGAATTGCCCTGGGTGTCTAGTTTTCAAAAATGTATAGGTTTGCTAGGTTTTCCTAGGTGCTGGCAGAGCTACGGCGCAAAAACAAAAGGTAGTCTTTTTGTCCGAATCGTGCTAAATTTCACTGGGAAATTGAGGTGCGACCATGCTGCGTTTTGCGCTGTTTCATGTCGCAGCCACTATGCCTACCCACGCAGGTGAGGTACCATTTTTTTCGGGAGACCTAGGGGCACGCTGGGTGGGTGGAAATTTGTTGATCCATGCAGATTCCAGAACTTTCCACCACAATAATGTGAGGAAAATGTGTTTTTTTGTTCAAATGTTTATGTTTGCAAGGGATTCTGGGTAACAAAACCTGGGGGTAGGCAGACGAGTCACCCCATCCTGAATTGCCCTGGGTGTCTAATTTTCAAAAATGTATAGGTTTGCTAGGTTTCCCTAGGTGCTGGCAGAGCTACGGCGCAAAAACAAAAGGTAGTCTTTTTGTCTGAATCGTGCTAAATTTCACTGGGAAATTGAGGTGCGACCATGCTGCGTTTGGCGCTGTTTCATGTCGCAGCCACTATGCCTACCCACGCAAGTGAGGTACCATTTTTTTTGGGAGACCTGGGGGCACGCTGGGTGGGTGGGAATTTGTTGATCCACGCCGAATCCAGAACTTTCCACCACAGAAATGTGAGGAAAATGTATTTTTTTGGTCAAATTTTTATGTTTGCAAGGGATTCTGGGTAACAAAACCTGGGGGTAGGCAGACGAGTCACCCCATCCTGAATTGTCCTGGGTGTCTAGTTTTCAAAAATGTATAGGTTTGCTAGGTTTCCCTAGGTGCTGGCAGAGCTACGGCACAAAAACAAAAGGTAGTCTTTTTGTCCGAATCGAGCTAAATTTCACTGGGAAATTGAGGTGCAACCATGCTGCGTTTTGCGCTGTTTCATGTCGCAGCCACTATGCCTACCCACGCAAGTGAGGTACCATTTTTTTCGGGAGACCTGGGGGCACGCTGGGTGGGTGGATATTTGTTGATCCACGCAGATTCCAGAACTTTCCACAACAGAAATGTGAGGAAAATGTGTTTTTTTGGTCAAATTTTATGTTTGCAAGGGATTCTGGGTAACAAAACCTGGGGGTAGGCAGACGAGTCACCCCATCCTGAATTGCCCTGGGTGTCTAGTTTTCAAAAATGTATGGGTTTGCTAGATTTCCCTAGGTGCTGGCAGAGCTACGGCGCAAAAACAAAAGGTAGTCTTTTTGTCCGAAAGGTGCTAAATTTCACTGGGAAATTGAGGTGCAACCATGCTGTGTTTTGCGCTGTTTCATGTCGCAGCCACTATGCCTACCCACGCAAGTGAGGTACCATTTTTTTCAGGAGACCTGGGGGCACGCTGGTTGGGTGGAAATTTGTAGATCCACGCAGATTCCAGAACTTTCCACCACAGAAATGTGAGGAAAATGTGTTTTTTTTGTCAAATGTTTATGTTTGCAAGGGATTCTGGGTAACAAAACCTGGGGGTAGGCAGACGAGTCACCCCATCCTGAATTTCCCTGGGTGTCTAGTTTTTAAAAATGTATAGGTTTGCTGGGTTTCCCTAGGTGCTGGCAGAGCTACGGCGCAAAAACAAAAGGTAGTCTTTTTGTCCGAATCGTGCTAAATTTCACTGGGAAATTGAGGTGCGACCATGCTGCCTTTTGCGCTGTTTCATGTCGCAGCCACTATGCCTACCCACGCAAGTGAGGTACCATTTTTTTTGGGAGACCTGGGGGCACGCTGGGTGGGTAGAAATTTGTTGATCCACGCAGATTCCAGAACTTTCCACCACAGAAATGTGAGGAAAATGTGTTTTTTTCGGTCAAATTTTTATGTTTGCAAGGGATTCTGGGTAACAAAACCTGGAAGTAGGCAGACGTGTCACCCCATCCTGAATTGCCCTGGGTGTCTAGTTTTCAAAAATGTATAGGTTTGATAGGTTTTCCTAGGTGCTGGCAGAGCTACGGCGCAAAAACAAAAGGTAGTCTTTTTGTCCGAATCGTGCTAAATTTCACTGGGAAATTGAGGTGCGACCATGCTGCGTTTTGCGCTGTTTCATGTCGCAGCCACTATGCCTACCCACGCAGGTGAGGTACCATTTTTTTCGGGAGACCTAGGGGCACGCTGGGTGGGTGGAAATTTGTTGATCCACGCAGATTCCAGAACTTTCCACCACAGAAATGTGAGGAAAATGTGTTTTTTTGGTCAAATGTTTATGTTTGCAAGGGATTCTGGGTAACAAAACCTGGGGGAAGGCAGACGAGTCACCCCATCCTGATTTGCCCTCGGTGTCTAGTTTTCAAAAATGTATAGGTTTGCTAGGTTTCCCTAGGTGCTGGCAGAGCTACGGCGCAAAAACAAAAGGTAGTCTTTTTGTCTGAATCGTGCTAAATTTCACTGGGAAATTGAGGTGAGACCATGCTGCGTTTGGCGCTGTTTCATGTCGCAGCCACTATGCCTACCCACGCAAGTGAGGTACCATTTTTTTGGGGAGACCTGGGGACACGCTGGGTGGGTGGGAATTTGTTGATCCACGCAGAATCCAGCACTTTCCACCACAGAAATGTGAGGAAAATGTGTTTTTTTGGTCAAATTTTTATGTTTGCAAGGGATTCTGGGTAACAAAACCTGGGGGTAGGCAGACGAGTCACCCCATCCTGAATTGTCCTGGGTGTCTAGCTTTCAAAAATGTATAGGTTTGCTAGGTTTCCCTTGGTGCTGGCAGAGCTACGGCACAAAATCAAAAGGTAGTCTTTTTGTCCGAATCGTGCTAAATTTCACTGGGAAATTGAGGTGCGACCATGCTGCGTTTTGCGCTGTTTCATGTCGCAGCCACTATGCCTACCCACGCAAGTGAGGTACCAATTTTTTCGGGAGACCTGGGGGCACGCTGGGTGGGTGGAAATTTGTTGATCCACGCAGATTCCAGAACTTTCCACCACAGAAATGTGAGGAAAATGTGTTTTTTTGGTCAAATTTTTATGTTTGCAAGGGATTCTGGGTAACAAAACCTGGAGGTAGGCAGACGAGTCACCCCATCCTGAATTTCCCTAGGTGTCTAGTTTTCTAAAATGTATAGGTTTGCTAGATTTCCCTAGGTGCTGGCAGAGCTACGGCGCAAAAACAAAAGGTAGTCTTTTTGTCCGAAAGGTGCTAAATTTCACTGGGAAATTGAGGTGCGACCATGCTGCGTTTTGCGCTGTTTCATGTCGCAGCCACTATGCCTACCCACGCAAGTGAGGTACCAATTTTTTCGGGAGACCTGGGGGCACGCTGGGTGGGTGGAAATTTGTTGATCCACGCAGATTCCAGAACTTTCCACCACAGAAATGTGAGGAAAATGTGTTTTTTTGGTCAAATGTTTATGTTTGCAAGGGATTCTGGGTAACAAAACCTGGAGGTAGGCAGACGAGTCAACCCATCCTAAATTTCCCTGACTGTCTAGTTTTTAAAAATGTATAGGTTTGCTATGTTTCCCTAGGTGCTGGCAGAGCTACGGCGCAAAAACAAAAGGTAGTCTTTTTGTCCAAAACTTGCTAAATTTCACTGGGAAATTGAGGTGCGACCATGCTGCGTTTTGCGCTGTTTCATGTCGCAGCCACTATGCCTACCCACGCAAGTGAGGTACCATTTTTTTCGGGATACCTGGAGGCACGCTGGGTGGGTGGAAATTTGTAGATCCACGCAGATTCCAGAACTTTCCACCACAGAAATGTGAGGAAAATGTGTTTTTTTTGTCAAATTTTTATGTTTGCAAGGGATTCTGGGTAACAAAACCTGGGGGTAGGCAGACGAGTCACCCCATCCTGAATTTCCCTGGGTGTCTAGTTTTTAAAAATGTATAGGTTTCCTAGGTTTCCCTAGGTGCTGGCTGAGCTACGGCTCAAAAACAAAAGGTAGTCTTTTTGTCCGAATCGTGCTAAATTTCACTGGGAAATTGAGGTGCGACCATGCTGCCTTTTGCGCTGTTTCATGTTGCAGCCACTATGCCTACCCACGCAAGTGAGGTACCATTGTTTTCGGGAGACCTGGGGGCACGCTGGGTGGGTGGAAATTTGTTGATCTACGCAGATTCCAGAACTTTCCACCACAGAAATGTGAGGAAAATGTGTTTTTTGGGTCAAATATTTATGTTTGCAAGGGATTCTGGGTAACAAAACCTGGGGGTAGGCAGACGAGTCACCCCATCCTGCATTGCCCTGGGTGTCTAGTTTTCAAAAATGTATAGGTTTGCTAGGTTTCCCTAGGTGCTGGCAGAGCTACGGCGCAAAAACAAAAGGTAGTCTTTTTGGCCGAATCGTGCTAAATTTCACTGGGAAATTGAGGTGCGACCATGCTGCGTTTTGCGCTGTTTCATGTCGCAGCCACTATGCCTACCCATGCAAGTGAGGTACCATTTTTTTTGGGAGACCTGGGGGCACGCTGGGTGGGTGGAAATTTGTTGATCCATGCAGATTCCAGAACTTTCCACCACAGAAATGTGAGGAAAATGTGTTTTTTTGGTCAAATTTTTATGTTTGCAAGGGATTCTGGGTAACAAAACCTGGGGGTAGGCAGACGAGTCACCCCATCCTGAATTGTCCTGGGTGTCTAGCTTTCAAAAATGTATAGGTTTGCTAGGTTTCCCTTGGTGCTGGCAGAGCTACGGCACAAAATCAAAAGGTAGTCTTTTTGTCCGAATCGTGCTAAATTTCACTGGGAAATTGAGGTGCGACCATGCTGCGTTTTGCGCTGTTTCATGTCGCAGCCACTATGCCTACCCACGCAAGTGAGGTACCAATTTTTTCGGGAGACCTGGGGGCACGCTGGGTGGGTGGAAATTTGTTGATCCACGCAGATTCCAGAACTTTCCACCACAGAAATGTGAGGAAAATGTGTTTTTTTGGTCAAATTTTTATGTTTGCAAGGGATTCTGGGTAACAAAACCTGGAGGTAGGCAGACGAGTCACCCCATCCTGAATTTCCCTAGGTGTCTAGTTTTCTAAAATGTATAGGTTTGCTAGATTTCCCTAGGTGCTGGCAGAGCTACGGCGCAAAAACAAAAGGTAGTCTTTTTGTCCGAAAGGTGCTAAATTTCACTGGGAAATTGAGGTGCGACCATGCTGCGTTTTGCGCTGTTTCATGTCGCAGCCACTATGCCTACCCACGCAAGTGAGGTACCAATTTTTTCGGGAGACCTGGGGGCACGCTGGGTGGGTGGAAATTTGTTGATCCACGCAGATTCCAGAACTTTCCACCACAGAAATGTGAGGAAAATGTGTTTTTTTGGTCAAATGTTTATGTTTGCAAGGGATTCTGGGTAACAAAACCTGGAGGTAGGCAGACGAGTCAACCCATCCTAAATTTCCCTGACTGTCTAGTTTTTAAAAATGTATAGGTTTGCTATGTTTCCCTAGGTGCTGGCAGAGCTACGGCGCAAAAACAAAAGGTAGTCTTTTTGTCCAAAACTTGCTAAATTTCACTGGGAAATTGAGGTGCGACCATGCTGCGTTTTGCGCTGTTTCATGTCGCAGCCACTATGCCTACCCACGCAAGTGAGGTACCATTTTTTTCGGGATACCTGGAGGCACGCTGGGTGGGTGGAAATTTGTAGATCCACGCAGATTCCAGAACTTTCCACCACAGAAATGTGAGGAAAATGTGTTTTTTTTGTCAAATTTTTATGTTTGCAAGGGATTCTGGGTAACAAAACCTGGGGGTAGGCAGACGAGTCACCCCATCCTGAATTTCCCTGGGTGTCTAGTTTTTAAAAATGTATAGGTTTCCTAGGTTTCCCTAGGTGCTGGCTGAGCTACGGCTCAAAAACAAAAGGTAGTCTTTTTGTCCGAATCGTGCTAAATTTCACTGGGAAATTGAGGTGCGACCATGCTGCCTTTTGCGCTGTTTCATGTTGCAGCCACTATGCCTACCCACGCAAGTGAGGTACCATTGTTTTCGGGAGACCTGGGGGCACGCTGGGTGGGTGGAAATTTGTTGATCTACGCAGATTCCAGAACTTTCCACCACAGAAATGTGAGGAAAATGTGTTTTTTGGGTCAAATATTTATGTTTGCAAGGGATTCTGGGTAACAAAACCTGGGGGTAGGCAGACGAGTCACCCCATCCTGCATTGCCCTGGGTGTCTAGTTTTCAAAAATGTATAGGTTTGCTAGGTTTCCCTAGGTGCTGGCAGAGCTACGGCGCAAAAACAAAAGGTAGTCTTTTTGGCCGAATCGTGCTAAATTTCACTGGGAAATTGAGGTGCGACCATGCTGCGTTTTGCGCTGTTTCATGTCGCAGCCACTATGCCTACCCACGCAAGTGAGGTACCATTTTTTTTGGGAGACCTGGGGGCACGCTGGGTGGGTGGAAATTTGTTGATCCATGCAGATTCCAGAACTTTCCACCACAGAAATGTGAGGAAAATGTGTTTTTTTGTCAAAATCTTAGCTTTCTTTGCAAGGGATTCTGGGTAACAAAACCTGGTGGTAGGCAGTCGAGTCATCCCATCCTGAATTCCCCTGGGTGTCTACTTTTCAAAAATGTATAGGTTTGCTAGGTTTCCCTAGGTGCCGGAAGAACTAGGGTGCAAAAACTACAGGTAGGCACTTTGCCAAAAAAGGGTCAATTTGTAACTGCAAAATTTAGGTGTGACCACGTTGCATTTTGCGCCGTTTCCTGTCGCAGGCACAAGGCCGACCCACACAAGTGAGGTACCATTTTTATCGGGACACTTGGGGTAATTCAGATTTGTAAATCAACTGTTATTACCAATTGAGCTTTCTTGCATTTCTCCCTTTGAATGAAAGACATTGTGTAAAAAAAAAAACTTTATGAAAAATGACCAATAATTCTCATGCTAGTATGAGTATTCCCAACTTTGAAAATGTGCAATTATATACTGTTTCTGAACTCTATAATTTGTACCCAATTCATAAATACATAGGTGTCTTTCATACAGATTATTCCATGTATACATTTTCCAAGACAAAGTGCACTATACCCAGTAAATGAAAAAATACCATTGCAAGTTGCTGCTCAGTTTTTGGATCTGGGTTAGTCGGGTTCTTGGTGAAACTACAAGTCCTATATATCCCCACAACCAAGAAGGTCTAACGGATGTAACGGTATATTGCTTTCCAAGAGCTGTCAAAATTAGAAAAAGTTATAGGTGAAAACGTTGAGACAAAAGGCTGTTTTTTTCAACAAATGTTCTAATATTCCAATATCTAACTGTTAGTTTCTATAAAGAAACCTTCATGGATTTAGACAAATGACCCCTTTCTAAATTCAAAATTTTGTCTACCTTTCGAAAATGTAAAGCTTTCCAGGATCCATTATTGCTTTCAAACTCATTTCTACCATTAACTGGAAGGAGGTGGAAAGCTCTAAAAATAGCAAAATTAGGCTATGTCCCAGAAAAATGCCAAAACTGAGTGAAAAATTTCGGTTCTCTGACAAAAGACTGTCATTCCTTAAAAGCTGAGAAAATGGAGAATTCAGCCCCACAAACCCTTTTTTGATACCATTTTCAGGAAAAAACCCAGAGGCTTTCATTTGCAGCCCGTTTTTCCCATTTTTCTGAAAAAAACAAAAAAATCACTATATTTTGGTTAATTTCTGGGACCCCTCCAAGGGAATCCACAAACCCTGGGCGCCTTTAGAATCCACATGATGTTGGAAGAAAAGGACGCAAATTTGGCGTGGATACCTTATGTGGTCAAAAAGTTACAAGGGCCTAAGCGCGCACTACCCCAAAACACCAAAAAAAGCCTTAGCACAGGAGGGGGAAAAGGGCTAGCAGCGAAGGGGTTAATAGAGAGGGCAGTAGCCACTCTCTGAAAAATAGGGGTGCACTAGGCATGCCCCCTCAACCTCAGAGCCAAGCTCTAGGGTCTCAATCCATGTAAACAGGGAGACCCTCAGTTGACATGTATGCTTGTCATGCTCAGTGAGGTAGGGATCTAGAAACTATACAGTAGCTTTTGAGTGACTTGCCTGGAGATTAGCATAAAGCAGGGGAAGCACTCTCTCCAGAGACATGCAGCAGACTTCCCGCCCCAACACTGTTCTTCAGGTCTTCCAATTGGACTTGGAACTAGGTGGATATGGTTTGCATGTCCAATTTGGTAAGCCAAAACACTTTACTGCTGTGGTCGTCACCAATATGATCTCGTAAGGGCTGCTACAACGTGGTTCCAAGCATGTTTACCTCATGGGCTTCTTGACTAACCAGGATTCAAATCATGTGCTTGGTTCCCCTGTGTCGTTGTGGCATCTCCTCCAATCTGGCGAGACATAGAACGCAACAGGTAAGCCAGTCCTTTGCAATAATCTAGCACACGATCAGCAGACATATTCATGAGTGTGTTCGCAGGAATGTATGCATGTCTCATGGCTCTTCCCATCAACACTTCATGTGGGCTTAATCCAGTCTTTTTATCAGGAATACTTCTAAGACTCATCAATACAAGGGGTAAAGCGTCATGCCATTTCAGTGTTATGGATGCACATACCTTCCCTAATCTAGACTTTATTGTCCCATTTATCTGCTCAATGATACCAGATGCTTCTGGTCGATAGGCACAATGCAGCTTCTGTTCAATTTGTAATGCTGCACAAATCATCTGAACTATTTCATTATTGAAGTGCAATCCTCTATCTGATTCCAAAGTGACTGGAAAACCAAATCTAGGGATCAGTTCTCTCAACAACAGCTAAGCCACTGTAAGGCTATCATTCCTTCTCGTTGGATAGGTCTCTACGCAGCGAGAAAACAAACAGACAATGACAAGTTCGTACTTCAGCCCATTAGATGGTGGGAGCTCAATGAAATCTATCTGAAGTCTAGTAAAAGGACCTCCTGCTTTCCCAATTACACCCCAACTCACAACTGTCTTTCTTCCTGAAATTTGTTTTTTGGCATATGGCACACCTTTGCCATAAACTTTCTGCGATGACCCTGAACTTCGGATTCTACCATGTCTGCTTGAAAAGTCCAACCATTGCATCTCTTCCAATATGTGTCAGTCCGTGGTACATCCTGGCCATGTGAGAAAGTAAAGAATCTGGCAATACTGGTCTTCTGTCATAATTTTCCTACAACCTATTCCACTCCACTCATCCTTTTCCTCATCACTAGCTTCTTCTTGCATTTGCCTTACCTCATCCCAAGTCTCAAATGTGGTTGTGAACATAAAGTGGCATTCAGTATTTTCTCTTTCAATTGATCTGTTTTTATCCATTGTATTTTGTGCACAGTAACGCGCTAATGGATCCGCTTATCTGTGTCCGTTTGTCACATCATCATCTCATGATTGATGTGCAGCACAATTTACAACTGCAATTTTTTTTGATAACTGTAAAGCATCCAATAATTCCTTTACAGTTTTTCCATTCCGAATTGGGGAACCTGAGGAAGTCAGAAATCCTCTTTTCATCCATAGCTGACCAAAGTCATGTACGACTCCAAATCCGTACTCACTGTCAGTGTAGATAGTTACTCTTAAACCTTTTGCCAATCTACATGATCTGTCCAGAGCAATCAACTCTGCAACTTGGGCGGAGTTTACCCCCTTCAAACAGGATGCTTCTAGTGCTCATGATGATATGGTGCAGACAGCATAACCAGCAGACAATTCACCCTTTCCTTTTCTCAAACATGTTCCATCCACAAACAATGTGCAATCTGATTCTTCCAAGGGTTCATCCTCTATATCTGGTTGGGGCTTAGTACAGAGTTCTGTTACTTCCAGACAATCATGTTCCTCTTCCTCTCTCACCTCGTCAGATTTTGAATTTGGTAACAATGTGGCAGGGTTCACAGTGGTGCACCTCACCACTTTAGCATTTTCAGCACCTAGAATCACACACTCATTTTTAGTTGGCCGACTAGAGGTCGCGTGTTGAGTCTGAGTGTGGGTTAAAGGGTTCTCAACAGAATGTTGAATGTATACCTTAACTGGATAACCCATCACAATTGCTTCACTTTGTTCCAAACTTACACAAGTGGCGGCTACTGCTTTTAAGCAGCCTGGTAATGCTTCAGCAACTGAATCCAGGGTAGCAGAAAAATATGCCACTGGACGTCGTGCCATTCCGTGTTTCTGAGTTAAGACTGCAAGTGCACATCCATCTCTTCCACAACAGTACAATGCAAATTCTTTAGAGTAATCTGGCATTTCCAAAGCCTGTTTCGCAATCTAGAGAAAGAATCCATACTCTCTTCGTCCAACACAATTGGATCTTTCACATCTTTTTGTGTCAGCCTCTGTAGAGGTTTTACAATCAATGAGAAACCACAGCTCCACTGTCTGCAGTATCCAACCATTCCCAAAAATATTTGCACTTCCCTTTGATTTTTGGGTGGATTAATTTCCTTGATCACACTGATTCTCTCTGGCATCACCTTTCTGACCCCTTTTTCAATCTTGTGACCTAAATACTGAACTTCCTGTCTACAATATTGCAATTTAGATGGTGACACTTTATGTCCTCCTTCTACTAAATGGTTCAGTAAAGCAATTGTGTCTGTCGCACATGCTTCTCGTGTTTTTGATGCCACCAGTAGGTCATCAATGTACTGAACCAAAACAGAGTTTCCAGGCATGAGTAAAGTCTCCAAGCTTTTTTTCAAGATCTGATTAAAGATCGAAGGACTCTCAGGGTACCCTTGAGGAACTCGGCACCATGCCAAGACACGGTTTCCGAACCGGAAGGCAAATAAATATTGACTTTCTGGGTGCAATGCATGGTGAAAAATGGCTGACACAAATCAAAAACGGTGTACCATTCAGCATCACAGGGAATTTGGTACCACTGGACAACATAGTACTACAATTTTATTCACCTGTCTCAAATCTTGAACTATTCTATATTTTCCATTAGGCTTTTTAATTCCAATAATGGGTGAATTACAGGGACTGCTCAATATTTCTTTTAAAATCCCCTATTCAATCATTTGGTCAATCACAGGCATGATTCCAGCAATTACTTCTGGACTCATTTTGTACTGTGGGGTGTTTGGATATATAGCACCATCTTTTATTGTAATCTGAATTGGATCTACATTTGTCATTAACCCAATCTCTTTTCCTGTGAAATCCCACACATCTGATCTCACTGTACCTTTTAATTCTTCAGGAAAATCTTCCTCAGTGAGGAGTGAATATAATTCACTCACCTCTGATTCTCTTTGGGCCATCAGTATTTTGTATTCAACAACTTCATCGGGTGTCATAAAGGCAACACCATCCGTTGTACAATAAATGGTGCAATTCATTTTGCACAACAAATCTCAGCCCAGGAGATAAACAGGACAGAAATCGCATACCACAAACCGATGCATGTCTTTGAAATTTCCCATCTGAACTTCTATCGGGGCTGTGACAGGAGTTCTAATATATTTATTTGCAATGCCTACAACTTGGATAGTTTCTCCTGAGAGGGGAAGGCTTGAAATTTCTGCTGCTCTCACAGTCAAACGGGTAGCACCAGTGTCCAAGGAGGTGATATCTTTACCTTCTACCTTTCCATCAACAAATGGACCTAACTGATCTACCGCTAAAGATGCGCCAAGTACGCACTCTTCCCCCCCTCAGACACCATCATTGGGATGAATCCGAATCACTCTCATTGCACCGCAACACATACTTAGAAACTAGTGGATTCTTACCAAACTGCGCTTCTCCGTGGATTCCAGTACTTGCACTGTACATCTGCATTCACATTATGGGGTATAGGTGGTTGTGGCACCTGTAACTCTGGAGTAACTACCTGCTGCTGAGTTCCAATCACCTCATTCTGCATCTGAGGATTAAAATTTTGATTTACTTCATTAACCTTTTGACCAGATTTGCCCGCATTCTTCCAATGTCCAAATTTTCCGCACGCTTGACAAGGAAACTTCTTTTTAGCTTCTTCCTTACTCATTTTACATTTTCATTACCACCATTGGACACTTGACCAACCTGACTCTGACTTTGTTGCACATTAGTATTTTCCTGTTGCTGTTCTGCCATCTTCATACGTGCCCACATCATTTTCTCCTTTAACTTTTTAAGCCTTGAAACAATATTATCACTACAATACTTTGCATACCTCAAAATCTCATTTATTGACTTACTTTGCCAGAAGAGCATGTGCTGCTTTATCATTGCACTAATCTCTGGTTTCAATCCATATACTAATCGATACACAAAATATCCCATATCTTTATCTCCAATATTCTCAAACCCACTGTACTGCTTAAATACCTGTAATAATCTCTCGTAATATGCGTGCACTGACTCTTTAGGCTCTTGGGTCGTCCTGTCAATCTTAACTCAATCTGTTTCTTTAGGGGAAATCATCCCTTTCAACAAAGTAATGACCTGATGGTACTTCTTTATCAATTCAGTTCAGTTCTTAAACTTTATTCGGGTACCTCGGTACCCATAAAAGCACAATTCATAGCAAATATAAGAAAATACGATATCGAATAGAAACATACCAAATATTACATAATTGTTAATATTTCTTAAAAAACTGCCAGTTAATAATGATTTAGCTCATAATAAAATATTACATGAAACCAATAAATCGTTAAACATTTTTCAGTTACATCCGGAGGCTCAGGTATCCAGCATAGACTTGCGTGTTCTGATAGCTATTCTAAGAAAAGTGCATGTGCGAAAGATCAAATCTTCATCATTCAGGGTTACTATACACAAATAGGCCTCGTCCAGGCTAATAGACTGTTTCTTTTTAAAATAAGAATTTAAAAGCCACATGGAGTAGTTAATATAATATTTACACAAAAAAAAAATGTACAGTCGATTGACCACTCCACCCGTCACATGGACATGGTGTTTGGTTAAGATTGGGGTGGTAACCGAGAGGGAAACAAAGTGCAAATCTGATAGTGCCAGCTCTTAAACGGCATAGTAGGCTCCTCTCCCAGCGACTCATCGGTAAGGTGAGGTATGAATAAAGGGGGTAACAAGGCTGTTCAATAGACCTGTAGTTGCACACAGATGTTTTCCCAGATTCTAAATCAATCTTCTCTTTGTTATAACTAGAGTAAAGTGCATTCCTCAGTTCCTTTTTAGGCACTACTTTTGCTGTGCTGGGATCTAGGAAGATATGTTCCTTATTAATACTGCACAAACTTTGTTGCACACCTCTTAGCCATGGAATTTCCATCCCATTGTTACACTTTAAACAGTCGCTAATAATCTGTCGGGTGAGGGAAGCTGCTTGGTTCTTCCACACTGAAAGCCAAAAAAGAGCTGGACGAGCACGAATAAAATCAGATATAAAATTAATGTTGAGTTCCTTGTGGCATATGTATTGAGGGGTCGGGATTGGGACACCCAACAGTTTCCTCAGAACCTGTTTTCTTCTTGTTGAATACATGAGCTTTTTACTATGCCCCAAATCTCAACACCACATGTAGCCACCGGGATACACTGTAGTTTGTAGATTTTCTGAATAGCTAAAATGGCCCCGGTAGTCTTAGGACGGGAACACTCAGAATTGAATTGGTGGCCTTTGAGAACTTGCTCCTGGAATGGGCTAAATGCTCACTCCAGGAGCCGTTCGCAGCAAAGACTAGCCCCAAATAAATAAACGAACGTATACATGTACATTTTTGAATATCTACTGTGATAGTACCTATCTCTCTCTTCTCCGGCCCACTGCACATTAAAAAGGATTTCTTAAAGTTAACACGCAAGTCTAAGTCATTCATAAAATTGTTAAAATTTTGGACCAAATTGCGCAGGGAATTGGGGGTGCGGCCTATGAGGACAGCATCATCTGCGTATAAAAGTACGGGGATTGGTTTCCCATTAATTTTGGGGACATCTTGGGTGACAGTTTTGAGAGAATTGTTCAACCCATTAATATAAATGATGAAGAGAAGGTAGGACCCGGACACATCCCTGTCTGACCCCCCTTCCTACATCAATTGCTCCAGAAACCTCCCCTCCCAAACTAATCCTCACCTGTGCCTTAAGATCTTTATGAAGATGCACTAAAAAATTTACCAACGGCTCATCCAGCCCACCCACCAAAAGGATTGTCCACAACTTTGCCCTGTTAACAAGGTCAAAATCTGTGGACAAGTCCATAAACACCATATAAATGGGTGACCTCCGTGCAATGGTGTATTTACCAATAACCAAGTTAAGGTTAAGGCATTGATCTACTGTTCCCACCTTGCTCCGGAATCCCAACTGACATGGTTCCAAAATGTCGTTGTCCTCCGTCCATGTTAAAATTCTATTATACAGAACTCTCCCCAATATTTTTAGAGTATTATCTATTAGGGATATAGGTCTGTAGTTACATGGTTGGGACCTGTCTCCTTTCTTATAAACCGGTACGATGATACTCTTGGCCCATGTAACAGGTAAATTGGCAGAGGTCAGGCTATTAAAAACATTCAGAAGCAGTGGGGCCCAAAAATCGGGGTTCCATTTAATTAATTCAATTGGGAACCCGTCTGGCCCCAGGGCTTTATTCCCTAGACTCTGCCGAATGGCCTCTTGCACTTCTGTAATGGTTATCTCTATTGGGGATAAAGTGCCAGGTACATATGTTTCTGTCCCCGGTAATGGGGTCGCGTATATTGCTGAAAAGTGATTTTCCCGTGCGTCACTAGAAATATTGCAAGTAATCGGGGTTGATAGCTTTCCCATTGATCGAAGAACCTTTACTGCTGCCCAGAAAGTGTTACTTTTTTTATGCTGGCCGCCTCAGAAAGGGTTGCCCAGCGTTCAGTCAGGAGGGCCTTCTTTCTATTTGTAGTCACCACATCATATTCCTTTCTGGCTAGTTGGACCTCCGTTACGCACCTCGGGTTGGCTGAAAGTGCCCTACGTAAGTTCCTATTAGCCAATGTACATTCATGGTCAAACCACCTTGGGCTACTTACTATTTGGGGTACGGGTTTTGATAGAAGTGTTTTTATAGCTTAACATAAGAGATTAAAATCCTGGATTATCTCTGTGTGTATGGGTTGTAGTGACAGGCAGGAATCAACTAGATGCATTTTAACCCTAATTATTTCCCTAAGTACTTTATCACTATCAACCCCTTTCCAGTGTAGACTTAACTTATCATTCGATAGCACCAGATTCTAGGCCCCACTTTCAATCTGAAATACAGGTCTAGGGGCCGAATTCAGTAATATTTCAATGGGGTTATGATCCCCATGATCCGATGCAATGACTTCTGGTCCTTTTAGTTGGTATTCAAGTAAAGGAGAGATAAAAACAAATGTTGGTTGCATATGGTCAGTTGTATTTGACCCGCCCACCAGATCCATAACATTGACCAGATTATTTGATTTTAGGAGCAGAGCAAGTTCATCACCCCTACGAGCTGATTGCCCGGAATAGCCCAACCCTCAATTGAGCCCCCTACTAATAATGTTGGGGTTAAAATCACCCCCCAGCAGAACTTCTATTGGGTCCCCCTTATTGGACTGTGTATCCAGATTTGAGATAAAATCAAAGAGCCCAATACATTTTTCATTTGGGATAGAGCGAAAATCATTATTATAAAAATTCACCAGATAGAAATAAACTCGCCTTTTAAAGAGCACCATTTGAACATTTTGGCTGCGGGTTGAAATAACCTTAAAACTCCCACCAGCAGCCACATTAATCCCTAAAAAAAGCCCTCCCGATGGTCTGCCTATCTTGGGTGATAAGGCTATCACACGAAAACAGTGGAACCCTTCGATGTACAGATCTTCTGTGGCCCAAGTTTCCTGGAACATCACAATATCATGTTCCCTTATCAAGCTTAGCCAGTTGTGGTTGTCAAGCCTTGAACGTAGACCCGCCACATTCCAACTAAGGATACCCCAAACTGCCCCGCTGGTAGTACTGGGTACAGCTATCCTGTCTGTAATTTTGTTGGGTATATGGGTTGAGCATGACAATGGCCCTTCAGGAGTTTGTGTATTGAATGTCAGGGGTGATAGTCAGTCTTGACTGTCAAGGTTGGAAAGTGCGTAAAACCTATTAGTTGTTGATACATGTGCTTCGGAACTCCTTATTGGTATTGCTAAGGGTCTGTAAAAGCAGCCCAAAGGAAGTGCACTGATGTCTGTTGTGGCGGTGAATGACTGCTCTCTAATAGATAGTAAACGGCAGACCATTTGTGGTCTGCGAAAATTGAGAACAATACAGTCACCGTCAATGCTCTTATTTGATTGGCCAACCCACCCCACTCTCCTGACCATGATTATTTCATCCATTAGGCGGGGATCGAAATTTCTATGTTTTCGAAGCCAGTCTACGGATTTATTGCGCAAATCTGACCATGTCTCTCTCTGTCCATCAGCAAGGTTTAGAACGCCAGTTAAGACTAACACATAAGGGCTGGCAGCGGGTGGCAAGTTTAAAACATCAGAATTGGGATTTATATTTAAGTTACGAGGGCACACTCTAATCTCTTTGACACGTTCATCCTCAGCAGTTCCCAACTGTAGCTGTCTGTCAAGGGCCCTTCCTATCACCATATTCTGGTTACCTGGATTATCCAATGCTGATATCACCTGGCTGGGTCTCTCGGTGCAATTAGTATTAGACACTGGACCAGCCCCTTGCTTCCTGCAAGATACACATGGGTCAGTTGAGAGAATAACCGTGGTGGCAATGGTTCTTAATGGTTGCATCCTACTATTGTGATTGACTGTTAAAGTTGGTATGGTTTTAGTTGCCATTGTGGCATCATTTTCACCTTTCCCCCATTTAGCTTGTCCAAAGATGAATTAATATGCAGCAAGTTCCCCCAGAGCAGGTCAAATTTTTTAGCAAGCTCCTCCCTTATGCATGCCAATCTTGTCTCAAGCTCTTCCATTATAGTGTCCAGGGTTGCCGTGCCGATATCTGCTGTGTGGCAACCATTCTCTGGGTTGTTTACTGTCTGTGTAGCGACGGAGTTTGTTTTTACAGTCTTGACCACTTCTAAACTGCTACTTAGTGTTCCTTTGTTAGCATTTTTGGCTTTCTGTTTGGGCCTAACATGGCTTGTTTTAATACCATTTTTCTTCCCTTTGGCTGGTGGAGCAGCTGATGTGTGGCCTCTAGCTGGTTTTCAAGCGTTACCCCGTGTATTAATAGCGAGTGCACTTTGATTAGGAGGGGCCTGGGGTGGTGTTAATGGCAGACATAAATTAAGAGTACTGGGCCCTGCTATTGCTAGAGATATATTTGCAGTGTCCGGAGTACAGGGATTGATTTGGCCCTCTATCGACAAAAGTGATTGCAATGCATCTGAGTCCAGAGACAGTCTTCTCTCTGTCATCTGGATCTCATGCATAAGTACTGACTCTGCCCTTATGATGAAATTGTCCAGTGTACCAGCTACCCCTCTCCGCTTACTCATTATGAGACAGGGAGGCAAGTGAACCCTGATGCAATAACTTAAACTTCCGAGCGGACACAATAATGATTGATAGTTGCGGGGTACTCACATTTGCCTTACTCCTTGGGTATTCGTCGTTAACAGCAAGACCAAATGTGGTGGCCCAGCCTTCTTCTGCCTCTGACGGCCTTAGACAGGCCCGCGCTTGGCCCGGGCTTTGCCCGGCGCGTCCTGCGACACTGGAGCCCTGCTCTACTTAAAACGCCTCCTGGCGCTTCAGGGACGCGTTGGCGGCATGCGCGCTGCGTGTGCTGTTGGGTGCTGTAGTCCCGCTGTGGCTGTGGCGGCAGGCTGAGTGTCCCGCTGTGGCAGAGTGTCCGGTCAAAAACCTAGCTCCATATATTTATCTATTTGGTTGGTTTGACCATGTAGAGGCTGTCTGTTGCGGACCATAGCGGGTGGCGTAGGCCCAACTTGCGTATCACTAGGAGTGCTTGTGGCCAGTTGCGCACACAAAGTCTTAATTACGGCCTCGTGGAGCTGTGTGCGCTACGAGCGGGAACGGGCGTGCAGGTTATGGGACTCTTCATATGATGCACCTGTTTTTACATCCCTGGGATATTCATCCTTAGGCCAGTCAACACTAATTTTACATTATGTCCAGAAATCAGCTGAAACACCTTTGAAACTTTTACAAATCTGTCCACTTGTTTATACCATTCAACAGGCTTCTCTCGCAGTCTGGGAAAATCATTGGTGAATGATAATATATCCTGTCTAGTCCAAGGTACATGAACATATCCACCACCTGAAACCTCTCTCATTGGACATGCCCTCACAACTTGCTCAGTTTCCTTTAACGGAAACATGGAAGTTCCCTTACCATTAGTTTCTTCCTTCTTTTTAATCCACTTACTCCTCCATTGTTCTACATTTCCCCATTTCTTTAAAATAGTAGTTAATTCTTTTATCTGCAATCTTTTCCCTGACATATTCAAACTCTCTAAATCCTTGTCAGTAAATGCCATTCTGTACGTTTTCTGCAACACTTTAGACTTTTCTATATCTACACCAAATTCACTAGCAACTTCCAATAGTTTCTCATGAAGATTCTTTGCTCTCCAATTAATACTTTTGAACAAAGACAGCAACTCTTCCTCACTATAAGTCCCTAGTCTATCTGGACTTAGTGTTCCAATAACCATCTCTTCTAAATCTACTTTCAATTGACTCACATTTGGTTGAGCTTTTGTCTTGGTCATTTCTTGTATCCAATTAGTTAATTCTTCTGGAGAGGGACCTGCTGAACTCTCTGCTACTGGAGTAATATTTGGCCCTATTTTCATTGGGTCTAATTGAATTCTTCTCCTCGGGGTCTCTGTTAATAAATAACCAACTGATAGGTCTAACAGTGAGGAATTTTGGTCATCTTGTCTACTTTCATTTGATACTGACACTATTTCACTCCTTACACTACTTCTTGAGTCTGACAATGTGTGTACTTTTTGCAAGGTCGATTTTTCTCCAAATGATGGAACCACTGGACCAATTGTCACTGGTACCGTCAAAGCTTCCACATTAAAATTTAATTGACTTAGTGTCTGCACCTGTTCCATTATAGCTTTATTTAACAAACTCACTTCATTTTCTCGCACTATTCTAGCTATTTAGGTAACTTGGGGAGTTAACAGGGTTGCCATTTGTGGGGCACGTGGAATCACCGCCCCTGAATTTTTTTCATATGGCAGAGGTCTCTTAGTCATAATATCTTCTAATATTTCATCATCAGATTCATCCAAGCCCTCTCCAGACATTTCTATATTCTTCTTTTTCTATTTAGAACTTAGTACCTGTCTGACTCCCTACTGTCAAAACTGAATATAGACTCGCGGTCAATACAGCTCTTCTCCATCTTTTCATTTGAAATAGATATCTAGGAATAAAACCTCTGAATCTTCTACCACTTCTATCTTTATCTAACTCAAAAGCTTCTACTTCCCATTCTTCTAATGCTTCATACTGGGTAACTCCAGGATTTGCCCCTAGCGAGTTCATCCTATTTCTCAAATTCTGTAAAATCTTACATTGAATGTACCAAACTCAGGAAAAGCTATCATCCCATCTTCATTCATATATTTCATCCAGTTCTCTAACCAAACGCATGTATGGTACCCTCGCTCCATCATCATATAAGAGGCAAGCATTTGAGCTGGGAATTGGAATTCCCTCTCTAGTCACAATTTGTTTGTCTTTCGTAAAGAAATTCTGTATTGTCTTTAGCAAACCCAATTTCAAACTCTTCTTTACTGATATGTTTTTCAACAATAACTCAAACAAAATTTCTCCGTAATTCTCTCTTCCCTATTCTTTAAGTCCTGTCCTATACCAGCGCGACTCACACCAACCAACCAATCACAGCTCACTACGCACCTACAGTCTCAACCAATGTCACGCGACTCATCCCAGCTAACCAATCGGAGCTTTGTTCACACCCTCTATCTGACCAATGACAGCGTGGCTTTTGGTGATGTCAGTGCTATAATCTCCTTTTCTTTTAACCTACAACCCACACAGTTCATAGGGAAATCCTTGTGTGATACCTGCCGGGTATTGATGACGTAAAATGAGAAACCCGACTGGGGTGGGTTCTTCATTTCTTTCTGCAACCATGGTGGTGTTCCAGCATATGTGCCTGTGTAATTTTCACGATAAAGGTCTGAGAATCACCCACACAGCACTCAAGTTGTGTATGTTTTAAGCCATCACCACAGTGTGCTGTGAGCTTGTCACGCAGGGAACACAACAGTTTTGTTTATACTGAAGTCTCAGATCTTAATATTTGTTTTTATTCCTTCACCAGGTTGGTCATGTACTATCAGGTACTACACATAGTATGTGTTAGGCTGGTTTAAAGAGGTAGATGACACCATATAAAGACCCATGTGTAGATAGATTTGGTTTTCTAATGTCCTGATGAATTGCCACCAGATTGACCGACTACTAGGCGAGAAACATGTAGACCACACAATAGAGCGCCCTACCTGAGACATAACCTCAGACATGCGCCTTTGTTTCTTTTAATCAGGTTGAGAGACCTATTGATTAAAATTGTTTTCGTTGGTACTTCCTAACCCTTTTTAACTTGCTTCAGGTTACACACCTCCTCTCACTCATCTACACTGGCTAGGCCCCTCACCCCCAGGCAAAAAACTGCAATTTGGAATTGTCGTGTATTTCTATAGGTTCTGATTCGATCCCCCTATTCCTGACCCTATTCTGGTTAAACTTACTAGCTAGTTAACTAACAGTCAGCCCATGAGGCAAGAAATCCCCCATGATGCAGATACCGTTATCTGACGCAGTCACACTACGGCACAGGAACGTGTTATCTGATTAGGTCATAACGCTTGAGATCTAATTAGACAAGCAACATTCCTCCAGCCCCTGATAAGGCATACGACGTTCTCATAACAAATCAAACCTATGACAACCTGGATAATCCGTGCGGCCATTGTTTTGATTTCACAGAGAACTTTAGTAAAGAATGTGCTAACGAGCAAGTCGTATGACATCTTTATTGACGTACCTATGTCCATCCTTACGTCAATCTCGGCACCTTTAAGGTATAAATATTGCCGACCTTGCCCTATGCAAACACACGCGTGGTGACAAGACGGAGCAGCCATACTTGCCGAAGCCGAGAGCAGAAGCAGACCCCGCAGGCAGCAGCCCCGCCTTCCTGACGCGCTGAGAGACGCGCTGCTATCTCAAGCCGAGAGACCCAGCACCGGCGCTTCTGGGCAGCCCTCGCAGGCAGCCTGGAATATCGAGAGCAGAGAAAGAGATACCATTCCTCATTCATCCTAAATTCCAGGTACAGAACTGAATAACCCCTCCTAGAGAATTCTTTAGTTATTCACTTGGCAAAAACAAACTTAAACTAAACTGTAACTTTCTATTCCCGCCCACGCATTAGACTTAGGTCAGGTACACGGGGTAGGCGTATTTAGAAACACCAGTTGAGTACGTTTAGTCAAATGTATATGTGTATGTAAATATATTTTAATCATTTTAAACATCATATGGCTCAGAAACCATATCAATGTTTTTACAGTATTATTTTATACTATTGCTTCTAATGTATGCACTTTACTTAACTATAAGTATTGCAATAATATCGATCCATTTCTCTTGTACGAGAAAAGAGACTGATCAATAAATAACATCTTTTATTGAACACGCCCGTCTCTTCCTTTTCTCTACATTCTGATGAGACTAAGAATGCACGTACTGACTGAGTAAAATAATTGCCTTGTGCTCACACGACTCTCGAGATTGACTCTTGATTAGGGGAGAGCAAAGTTGTCATGTTCTATGGTTGTCAGAAACTAAATCCCTTCTTGTCTAATCAGGGGAGTTAATCCTTCCTTGAACATTCGAGAAAGTTTCTAGCGAACTCTGAGCTTAGCTGGCAAACCCAAAAATTAAGTCTAGTATCGACAGTAGTAGACCTAGTTAACGTCTGGCCTAGGCCTTTACTGCTGTAGGCACTATTCCAATGCGCAGAGCCTATTGGGAAAATAGGAGCTACACTACATGGCGCCCAACGCGTTTGGAAAGGGCGATAAAACTAACGTAAGACATTTAGAGTAACTCAGTCGTGCTTTCTCACTCAGACCCCTTTTCCCAAATACTCCAAAGACGTCTGGAGTGGGTGAAAGGTTATTATATCCTCCAAAACCTCGCAGGAGGGAACTCCTATGTATGGTTCTTGGTCTAGTCAACGTTGAAGGATAAAACAGTTCCAAAATATTGTGCATCTAATCTCTGTTTCCATAAAGAAACCTGATCTGCAAACAAAAATAATACCATCCTGTCAGTAAAATGGGAGACAGCGATGGAGAAAGAGAGGCAATTAGATTAGCTACTGAAATAGCAGATGCTGATGCTACCATGCAAGCAGCAGACGCGGATATAATACTTATTCCGGTCATTAAAAGGAGATCTATAACCTTAAAACTTATAGAAAATGGACTGACACCTAGAGGTGGCACAGTCATATTCGTAATTGAGGCACACGAATATCGGCAGACAGAGGTATACTATACATGGATACATTTTCCAGCAGCAAATGCTGTAACAAAGTACTTCCACTATTACAAAGTAGAGGAACCTCCTGAAACGTACACTCCTTTCGAGGAGGTGGAAGTACCACTCAAATTCCAAGAGCATTTGCTCTTATTTGATGGCGCCCTAATACATAACAATCACATTACAAGGCTCGGTCCTTTAGGAAGACCAGGAGCAACGTGGCCGGTCCTAGCCGGATACACACCACATCCAGACATCGAAAGAATGCCTGCAGCAGAGCTATTAATACAGCTAAAACAACTACTAAAAATTCATAGACAATTAGTTCAGTATGTAATGCGGACTTCAACAATTCAGCCAGCGATTAAAATTCCACAGCTGACCCCTCACCAGGGGAACACAAATAAAATCACACCACAGAACATCCAATCCTGCCTAGGTAAAGTTCCAGCTAAACGGGAACAAATACCATTCTGGTTGGCACAGAAAATTACCCAAATAGAGGCGGTGTTTCCTGACACCACCCCATTAGAAAAACACAGGATTCTGACTATATGTCTCCCAATGGGAATCGCACCACACATTGAGGACTGTGACACTTGGGGTACAGTCTTTGCTTCCATCTATACAAAAACGCACGGTGTTCCATCCATTTCGGTGATACCAGATGTGCTAAAACAAATTCAAGATGAATACGGTCCAGAACCTGCTTTAACTCTTGGTATGAAATTACTGAAAGACTTCAAGCAGGTCTCGGCTATATTACTAGCCAACATAAAGGGTGAAGCAGCAAACGTGGCGATCCGCCAGAGGTTAAAAGAGACAGATATAGCAGACCAACCAGCTGAAATTGCCAGAATCATAGAAAAATCCTATGAAGAACTAGGCAGAGATAGTCTAGGTGGAATACCAGTAAAACCACAACTGACTACAAGTCCAGAAAAAATATTTTTTAATAATAATTCACCAAAAAAGAACTGGGATGGAAATAAACAATCCAATCCTAAAGAAAAGAAATTCCAGTCCAGAGGAAGGTCTCCTAGGCGAAGAGAGAAATCTCCGAACCCGAGACAAAGGTCACCTCAGTGTGAACCCTCTGGGAATAGATATAACCTTAGAAATAGGGATAATATTAAAAAACCTGATAGATATCAAGACATTGATACACGTCCCTCTCAATCTTTTCAGAATTCCTTGCAGAAATCGGAAAGAAGAGGACGATCAGAAGAGCACGCCAAGTCCAAAGACAAGGAACCTGCTCAACTGAAAAAGAAATCACAATTTCCAAAAAAGAAGGTAGCCAGTATCAAGGTAGTTAACAATGCCGAGAATACTGAGGACACAACTGAAAAACGGAGAATGGGCTCAGACAATGCTAGACAGCGCAGCAGAGGTGAGCATAGCTCGCAAAGTCCTTATGAATCATCTGGAGACAGTGGACACGAATGAATACCTTCAAGTGGAAACTGCAGATACCAGAGTTAGCAAGCCCCACAAAATATACGAGATAACATTACGTATAGAGGGAGATAAGACTAGGAAAATAAGGGGACTATTTTGGGATAACCTATCCAAGGGCTATGACATCCTTCTAGCTGAAAAAGACTGGCCACCAGAGTTTGTCAGGGAGTGCCCTCATGGCGAAGAAGTAATTATGCCTGCCTTCTCGAATCAAATACCGATTCATAAAAAATATACACTTGCTAGAAAGTGGGCAGTGGCCCTAGCACCAGCTTTATATAAAAATCATGTAGGATGGGATGAGGATTCTCCTCCTCACAAAGTCCAGTTAAAATCACAACCTACTGCCCAAAGGCAGTACCCAATTAAGCAAGAAGCTAAAAAACAAGTAAATGAAATACTAGATCAGCTAGAATACCAAGGGGTGATTGAAACTTCCACCTCACAAATGAACAATCCTTTATTTCCGGTCTCCAAACCAGACAATTCGTACCGTCTAGTTTTGGATTACCGACACCTTAACACATGTTGCAAAACTTTTGCAGTGCAAAACTCACACAGTGCTGCACTAATGAATAACATAGTGCGCAAAAAATACAAAACAACCTTGGACATCTCCAACGGATTCTTTTGTCAAAACATAGCACCAGAGAGCAGATATTTAACTGCATTCTCAGTAAATGGCACTCAAAAACAATTCTGTCGGTTAGCCCAGGGGTACAAGAACAGCCCGGGGGTATTCTCAGCGAGAGTAACAGAATTACTACAACTATATGATGATGAAGCATTATCTTATGTCGATGACATTTACTTAACAGATGATGACTTGGAAACTCACTTGAAAAGAGTGAACACCATAATACTTGGTTTCGCTGCAGAGGGTTACAAATTCAACTTCAAAAAGTCCAGAATTGCCCATCTGACGGTCCTATTCTTAGGATATGAGTTATCAAGTGAAGGCAAAAGCCTGGCAGACAATTTCCTAGAGAAATGTGCCGTAATCCAAGCTCCTAAAACACTAAAAAACCTACAGTCAATTCTAGGCTTCCTAAATTTCGGAAGAACTTACATTGCAAATTACGCAGAAAGGGTCAAACCCCTTTACGATCTAATTAAACCAGACTTTAAAAGATCCAGTTGGACTCAAGCACACACAGAAATTTTGAGATCCTTACAAACAGACATGCTAATTAAAACAAAATTAGAAACCCGTGATAATACACGCAACCTTGTGATCCGAGTCATCCCAGGGAGATACGGATTCACATACCTAACCTCTAATGAGGGAGATAAGGTACCAATTGCATTCAAATCACATTGGTACACAAAAGCTGAACAGAGATTCAACAACAAAGGAAAAATTGTTCAAGCAGTTCAAACCGCAATAGCTAGAGAAAAAGACATAGCTGACGGTAGACATATCACAGTCAGAACAGCAGAATCAGCTTTTGAGGCATTAACAACACCGTGTAATTTACCAACAACAACATTGGATCCAGAATGGTTACAATGGGTAAATTCAATCACAACGGACAAAGTATATTATTTCTTTGATCCAGAACTAGAAGAATTAAAAAATCTAAAATATGAAAAAACGTATCCTCTGCCAATCGACATTCTGCCTCTACGACATTACGCCTGTGTAATCTATACAGACGGACATGCTCAACCCTCCGTTTGGGGAGAACATGCATACAATCCCACATGTGAGATTACAAAAGAAGTGTGGCACGGAGGTAAACTAAGACCTCTATTAACAAAATCACACTCAGTAGAAACTAATTCAGAACTACAAACTGAAATATTAGCTTTGAAAATGGCGCTAGATAATGCGGATCGCGAATTCCCGACGCTTATAGTGTCAGATTCATATTTCTGCGTCAAAGCATATAACAAGGATTTGCAGACCTGGATTCAGAACGATTACAAAGATGACACGGATGCACCAATAAAGCAGAGACTGCTCTGGGAACAGGTAGCTCTTTTGAAAAAAGAACTACCAAAGACTCACGTGACACACTCACTGAGTCACCAGCGTGATGGCGTTCACGTTGTAGGGAATTCATTGGCTGAAACAGCCGCAGCGGCAGCCAGTAAACCGGCTCCCGTAGATCGAAAAAAGCGTACATTAAAATACATTGACGGCGAAACATTGCTGGCAGTAAAAACGTCATCAAAAGGCGACTGCTCGGCGTTACCGATCAACTATCCACTCAATTACACATACATCATAGATGCAAACTCCATTCCTTTTGCTCGAATCCCTGGAGTGGGGGATAGAGTGATTCCAAACATGGACAGGAGAAACTTGTTAATCGCAGACGCACACATGGGCGAGGGTCTCAGACACCTTAAATTAAAAGATTCTCTGGAAGAATTACAATCACGGTACTGGTGGCCAGGCATGAGCCTGCACTACACCATGTTTGTAAAAAACTGCCCAAACTGCAACAGAGATCGCAGTGGGGAGAGAAGCAGTTTAATACCTCGTCGTATCAAGGCAGATAACATCACCACTAAAAAGAATGGCTTGCGATTAACATATACAGGCTAGTTCCCACTTATAATGTAGATCCACAGCACTCGGCTGACGTCCGGACTGTTATACAAGATTTGCGAGTCTAAATGGCATATACGCTAAGAGCATGCTACGTTCGACCAATTTTTTTCCTTTTCTCAGGCAATCCAGCCTGGGGGGGGAAAGAATGGCCAAATGAGCACAGCCCAGCGGGAATCTTCTCACTTCCTTCCTGAGGGTATGGGATGGTGTAAAGAAAAAACCAAGACAGAAAGCAATCTATAATAGAAAGGATATTAGGTTCGGGAGCTGGGTGGGTCAAACATCTAATAAGTGTCCAACGTAGTCTAAATAACTTGCCAAGAAATTCTCTGAAGGGATTCAGTCCGTACGAATTATTATTCGGAACTAGGATGTTGATCTCTGACCTTGATAGTCAGACTTCAGTGGTAACAGAAAAAAGCTTTGATGTCAAAGACCGTTTGGCTATTTTGCAGGACTTAAACAAAACAAGAAAAGACCTGAGCAACATACAGTTGAAAGAACAGCCAACGACCACTGAAGAATCACCACCTGTCCCAGCAAGACCTGTCTGGATTCCAAAAGTCGGGGATCTAGTCAGGGAGAAGATCGCGGTAAAGAAGGAATTTGGGCCTTCTTACAGAAAAGCAGTTCCTGTATTGTCTGTCAACGGGACAAGATCAGTTGTACTACCGCCACTTGCTGGAAAAAAGGAGAACCGAGTTGTATCCATCGACCTGGTAAAACCACAACATGTGGCCGATAACAAACAGTAGGCCAAGTGGACTCCCAATAAGTAGCAGAACACCAAGGTTTGCTACCAGTACAGAGGTCCTATCAAAGAGGCTCATCACATTCGAAACGCCTACGGAAGAACAACAAGGACTATGCAACAATGCAATAGAACTTAGACCTCTGAAAACCCAAATAAAGACATTTAGCAGAGACACACCAATCTATACAGAAGTACCAAGTGAAAATGCGAGAAACAAAAATCCTGAACCAATTGGAACAATTGACAGAACTGCATCCGGTTACTTCATCAACTTCGATGATTCCTCTGACGGCTTCAGCGAACAAAAGACACAGCCATCATCAAAATCCTTTAAAGACAAAGCGAAGGAACTTTTGAAACAACTGAAAGAAACATATCTAGTTTCTCCATGGATTGAATTTTGGGTGGGTTTTGGTGCATTTATCCTCATACTTTGGCTCATCATGGTATTTACCTTGGGACGCTTCATTGAGGGAAAATATGCTAAAATGGACACAGCAAGTCAGAACATCAACTTGGTCCTCAAACCACACACATCTTCACACGTCGAGAAAAGAGAACTTTCTTCAGAACTTTCTTCAGCCAACTTCACAGCAATTCCAATATCTGGTGGGGTAGCCTGGGACAAGACTGACTATGAAATTTATGGTCCGGTCGAGATCCTGAAATATCCACACCAAATCAAGATCTCCTTGAGTGACTTTGCAAAACCAAACTCATTTGCTGATGATTGGGACTTTGAAAGTATAAACAATATGATGTCTGACTTAGTAATGTCTGCTAAATTTACAAAACATGATTATTTGCAGGGTTCTACAAATTATGACAGCATGTACTGCTATAACCATTATGGTAACCATTTCTTGCATAAATCTGCACAACCTAGAAATGTTTTAAATTTTAATCAATGGGAACATTGTGCTACACCTCCAAAAGGGAGCTCTAGAACCGTGTATGGCAAATATTCATATTTTTCATGTTTTAACATAACTAATGCTGAAACATTTTATTACAAATTGTCAAACAAGACAGGGATGAAAACCATGATAACCAACACAAAATTGATATATTCAGATTCTTTCTTTGAAAAAATGAATACTTTTGGATTTGATTATTGGGACAAACATGTTGATTTGAAAAGTGTTTGGGGCACAAAAGAATGGCAAGTACAGGGTATAGAAGCTTTGTTTAGAGCCTGCATGATCCCAGAACAAATGATATTTTTAAATGACACCGTTCAACAAACCACCTGTCTTGGCTTAGCCAAAATCAAAGATTTAAATAACCTGTCTATTCCAAAGCCAACAATGTTTAGCAATAACTCTGAAACAGATGAAGAAATAGACATAAACCATATACTTAACCAAAACAGAACACATCCTGATTGGAAACAATGGTTGATCTGGCCCACAGATACAAATAACTGTCAAGATAGATTCCTGAATAAAACACAGGGTTTCAAAATGACCAGGCCAGACCCTAGATATCCCCAAAGACATCACCCAGGGATAATAACAACCTACAGTGTGGGCAAATTATGCCTTCAATGGCTACAAACTTCCACACTGCCTGAAATTAAGCAACACCTAACTTTACTTACTGATGGTGCTGACTTGCGTGATTTCATAATGGGACCACGCAAACAGCGTCAAAAGCGTTTCATAGCAGCCTCTGTATATGCAGCATACAATGAGGCCTGGAAGGTTACTCAAATTGAAACAGCAGAAAGAATACGGGAAATTGACCGTATTAATTTGGAAAAATCACTTTCTGTAGTGGACAATGGGTTAATGACTCTGTCCTCCAGAATTTTTTCATTGGACAGCATTGTGTCTTCAGCAATCGATATATTATCGCAAGACTTACTGTTATTACAACATGGTCAGTCACAATTGCGTTCTATTGTACAGCTTGGCTGGACGTTACAAAATCTGCGTTCAGGCTATGTGCCTTGGCGTTTAATCAACACAACGTCACTATTCCAAATCTTTAACCTTACTGATAGACAAATCGGTATGGCTCAGAAGGGTGCTGATTATACAATCTTGAGCATTGAAAAACTAGAAAGATTACCGTTGACAATGTCAGAACGACCTGTCAGTGAATGGATAATCCACGGAATCATAAATATTCCAATCTCAACCTTCAGGTTTCAATACTGCCAAAAATATATACAGGCTGGCATGTACGAGAAATTGGGAAAGGGGTACCTTAAAACAACATGGAACCTGCCCTATTCACATGCATGTGTCAGTAACAAAGGACAGAAAGTGTTTCTTAGTGGCAACAATTGTGCTATGTCACTAAGCGGCACGCTTCTGTGTAACGGTATTAGTTTGCATGGAGCCTGTGAAGGGAATTCATACAACCTTTCATGTCACCAGCAAGGCGCACCTGCAACTGAAATAGAACCATTCTTTCAAAGACTCTATAATGGGAGTTACATTCTTATTGTAGACCGCAGATGCTGTAGTCTTATGCCCGGGACTCCTTATCTCGTCACTACGACGGCGAAGGTCAAGTGCTGTGGACGTTCTTTGTTTCCCAGCTCCTTTCCAGACAGGGAGGCAAGGGCATGGCCCAGTTTGAAAATTACTTCTATTCGAATAGACACTTTAAGCAGAATGAAAACAGTGCTTCTTCAGACGCCTACAAGGCTCACGTCATCTAAAGAAACGTATGATCTACAAGTCGCAAGGACGACTGCAGAGATACATACATTATTATCAACTAATTCCCCCGTACATTTCGCGGAAATCCTGAGCGAAATCTTAAATATTTCTGATACCACAGGGGTCTCAAAGGTATTTAAGACAGTATTTTCGATGGCATTAACACCATTCAAAGCCATACTGGGTATTTTTCCAGACTTCGTCCATTCGATTTTTGGCGGACTTCCCCTGATCCTAGGACTAATTGCAGGAATCCTATTCCTAGTCCTTATTTTTCGTTATGGCAACCCATGTCACAGATCAAACTCTCGCGACAATGGAAGATACGATCCTAGCCATTGGATACCGGGACCGGATATCAAAAATCCTGGGACTATCCCGGCTTAGAGACCTAAACATGACTTGGTTTCTATCATTTCGACCAATGTGGCAAAGGTGTGTTTTACCTGTACTAAGGTGTCTGCTATGCGGAGAAGAATGCGTGTTAGACACCTGTCTGACGCTACAATCGGATGCGCCGGTGGATGCAGATACACTGTTGGTTCCTACCAAGGTTCACGCACTGTGCTGCCCTCAAAGGCTGCCAATTCTGATGACGGCATTCCTGGAATCTTCACCACTGCGATTGAAGAGTAGTGAAGTTCAAGATGAAAGCAGCATCGAACAGGTACGACCTTCTGTCAGCAATGCAAATCAGAATGTCAATGGAGACAATCATGCGCATGAATGCATGGTTACCCCTATTCCCGACTTAGAGGAACTTTCCCATGAAGCTGTTGACAGTTTTTTTCGAAAGCCTGAATGATATGATGTTCTCTCCGGAACAGAAATAGAGACTTTTGAGTAAACTCGCACACGGCGTTCCCTGAATTCGGCCTTCAACTTTAAAAATAAAGTCACATGAACAATTACAATCCAGTTCACGGACAGCAACTTTTTTCAGCAAGCCCCTAAAATATTTTTCTATATATTTTTTCCCGGGACACTGATTTTCTGCTTAAAGTAAGAGACTATTCCTAGAGAACTAAGATTTCTATTTTAGATACTTTATAGACTTTATAGACTTTAGCTGCCCGCTGGTATGTTCGCAATAGATTTTATGTGATGAAATGGTTTCGACTTTTTTTCTGTATAGCCATATTAAGAGCCATTTCATGTGTATTTCTCATATACCAACAATCAATAATGCATAACAATGCGTGTTCACTTTTGCATCTAATTCATAGCTTAAGTGCATACAATATATATGACTGCAATTTTTCAGTATATTTGAAAATTTCGAAATGCATTTATGTATTTTGGGGTGGTAAGGTATACACTATAGTCTATAGTATGTTGTACTATGTTATACTATGCATAGATTAGTAGATATGACCATAGTTAGCGTGGAGTGGGTGTCGTGTATTTCTATAGGTTCTGATTCGATCCCCCTATTCCTGACCCTATTCTGGTTAAACTTACTAGCTAGTTAACTAACAGTCAGCCCATGAGGCAAGAAATCCCCCATGATGCAGATACCGTTATCTGACGCAGTCACACTACGGCACAGGAACGTGTTATCTGATTAGGTCATAACGCTTGAGATCTAATTAGACAAGCAACATTCCTCCAGCCCCTGATAAGGCATACGACGTTCTCATAACAAATCAAACCTATGACAACCTGGATAATCCGTGCGGCCATTGTTTTGATTTCACAGAGAACTTTAGTAAAGAATGTGCTAACGAGCAAGTCGTATGACATCTTTATTGACGTACCTATGTCCATCCTTACGTCAATCTCGGCACCTTTAAGGTATAAATATTGCCGACCTTGCCCTATGCAAACACACGCGTGGTGACAAGACGGAGCAGCCATACTTGCCGAAGCCGAGAGCAGAAGCAGACCCCGCAGGCAGCAGCCCCGCCTTCCTGACGCGCTGAGAGACGCGCTGCTATCTCAAGCCGAGAGACCCAGCACCGGCGCTTCTGGGCAGCCCTCGCAGGCAGCCTGGAATATCGAGAGCAGAGAAAGAGATACCATTCCTCATTCATCCTAAATTCCAGGTACAGAACTGAATAACCCCTCCTAGAGAATTCTTTAGTTATTCACTTGGCAAAAACAAACTTAAACTAAACTGTAACTTTCTATTCCCGCCCACGCATTAGACTTAGGTCAGGTACACGGGGTAGGCGTATTTAGAAACACCAGTTGAGTACGTTTAGTCAAATGTATATGTGTATGTAAATATATTTTAATCATTTTAAACATCATATGGCTCAGAAACCATATCAATGTTTTTACAGTATTATTTTATACTATTGCTTCTAATGTATGCACTTTACTTAACTATAAGTATTGCAATAATATCGATCCATTTCTCTTGTACGAGAAAAGAGACTGATCAATAAATAACATCTTTTATTGAACACGCCCGTCTCTTCCTTTTCTCTACATTCTGATGAGACTAAGAATGCACGTACTGACTGAGTAAAATAATTGCCTTGTGCTCACACGACTCTCGAGATTGACTCTTGATTAGGGGAGAGCAAAGTTGTCATGTTCTATGGTTGTCAGAAACTAAATCCCTTCTTGTCTAATCAGGGGAGTTAATCCTTCCTTGAACATTCGAGAAAGTTTCTAGCGAACTCTGAGCTTAGCTGGCAAACCCAAAAATTAAGTCTAGTATCGACAGTAGTAGACCTAGTTAACGTCTGGCCTAGGCCTTTACTGCTGTAGGCACTATTCCAATGCGCAGAGCCTATTGGGAAAATAGGAGCTACACTACAGAATAAAAGAGGAGGAATCCCCGTCCTCCTACATCTCATCATGTCATGACCATGCAAAACCTGTTCCCCTAGTTCTCCCTTGTCTCGTAATTAGGAACAGCATACTTTCTGTATCTTTACTACTTTTGGGCACGTATGCTGGACCTGTCCAAAAAGCCCAGAGTCCCTCCTTTGTGATAAGTAAAAGGTAGAACATGTAATTTTATGTTTTGCATGCCCTGGTAGAGACAAACAGCCTGTTTAGTTTTTCACTGCTGTGTGGCCTACTTCTCTCATTCCTGATCAGAAAGGAGTAACGTTGCCATGTTTGCTATGTTTAGAATGGCAATGATAAATCCTCCTTACCGGGGAAGTTGGACTTCACATTACTATTTTGAAATGTTACTTACAGAAAGTGAAGCTTGTTTCCTTCCCAGTGTAGCCGAAGACGGCTGAAATGCCAGAAACCGGTCCCCGGAAGCTTGTTTCCTTCCCAGTGTAAGAATTGGCTTTTGTAGTCTAGTCTGCCCTGTTCCCATGATGCACTGGGCCAGGGACAGACTAATTTGCATACAGCCAGGTTCTGAAACTGGGATGGTGCAATGAGCTAAAAAAAACGGTGTTTGATCTAGCCCTGATCTCTTGACTGGGTGAGAGTACTCTGCTTAATTCAGAGACTCTGTCCATCACCACCCCTTGTTGTAAATAACTTACAGAAAGTGGGCATTTCTCTGTGCTCATAACTCTTTGTGTCTGACAGCCTGTCTCCAATAAACCTCTGGGCTGGGTGACCGCCACACTTTGTGTATTCCCTCTAGACAACCACAACATAGTAAGGGCTGAGTGTGACTGCGGAAACATCAGTATTCATCTACATACTGATAGTCTTCCTAGGGAGGAAGAGGGAGATGTTGTTCACACTTACATTTGAGTAGTTTGTGTCCTGTCCTCACACAAAGGGCTTATTTAACCCCTACTGATAGTATGGAGCTTGGGCTAAGCTGAAAGGGATCTTTGTGCACTATAGAGTGCTCATTTAAAGTCACCCCTCACATCAAAGGCATTTCTGTGTATAAGTACTGGGGCTCTGACCCCATCTAAGCAAACACTTTTCGACCTGTAACCAGACTTGCTGGCTCTACATATGCACATTGCCAGAAGGAACTGCTGTACTACCAGAAGCAAAGCCACTTTGCTAACTGCTTTGCAGTGTTGGCCAGCTGCTTGCTGTGTGCTGTGCTGCAGGAGGGACTGCACTTTGCTACCTGCCTTGTTTTGCCGGCCTTCTGCCTACTGCTGTGCTTTACTGGTGTTCTTCAAGGGACCATCAAAGAATTCAAAGCAGCTGTGCGTCCGGTGACTGGACAGCTTACGCTGAGCATTCTGGATTGCCAGCTTGCTATATTCATCAATGTGCACTTTGCCTGACTACAGAGAGCGTGCTTCAACTTTGTCTGGCATCAGTGTTCCAGGCTTGGAGTAGTGCTGCACATTCCAGTGTGTGTTTTTGTGATGATCATCACCTCTGCCTGTTACCAGGGACATGCCAGTGATCCGAGGTCCTGAGGCTCATCAGTCCGGCCCTGCCCACATGAGCAGCATGGGGGTTTCAACGCCGACATCTCTGACACCTGGCATCAACATCAGCCCTGTCCTGGTCTTGCCGGTTTCATCGCTCTGTTCCAGTGAGGTACTGTGCTCTGTCAGATGGATCCACAAGGTCCATATAATCGCATTGCACACTCATGAGTGGCAGAGCTCCCATGCACCCTTAAGTCCCTAGAGATCAGCACAGTATTCACTCAGGTGCCTGTTGAGCACTGTTGTATGAAGGAGTCTCTATGAATCCCATCCAAACGATCCACTGCTTGGATCAGCAGCGTTTTATCATGTAACCTGTGATTGTGGAAGCACTCTGTATACTCATTCTAAGTTATAACCTGAACATTTTATCTTGCAACCTGGGATTGCAGTAACACTGCTTTTACCAGTGTGCATTCTAACTCCTAACTTGAACAGTATTCATCGTATTTATATAGTTTTGGTTGTATTTTGTTGCTAATAAGAAGAGTTCTTTTTATAACCTTGTGTGGAGTCTTTTGGCGGTGTATTCAGTGTTTTACGGTGTGTGTGCTGCACAAATGCTTCACTCATTGCCTCTGCGGGGAAGCCTGTCTGCTCTGTGCCAAGCTACAAGAGGGTGAGCACAGGAAATCTTAAGTGTAGATCAACCTATCCTGATTAGAGTGGTGGGTTCTGCCTGGATGGGTGCATACCTTAGCCAACCAGAAACCCTATTTCTATCATAAATGCACTTACATGCATGCAGCGGCTTACACATACACACACATGTATACACCAATCGGTGTAACACAAACACAGAGACACACAGCAACAACATTTATAACTTTACAATGCATCTTGCTCTGGCTGTCTAACAGTGTAATTGACAGCACACAGCCTGTAATATAGCTGATCTCTCTGTGGCTGGAGCCACACTGTGCTCGACTATTTTACTGGCCATGTGCAGTCAATCACACTGCAAGTGTGATGCAGGTGTGTGACACTAATGTGGCTCTACAGGATCTGAAGAGCTGATGTAAGGTGTCATTAAGATTGCAGCCTTGATATTACATCACAGTGCTGTGCATTAGCACTCCAGTGTTAAATACTTTTGTATTCACATTTTACAGTATATAGATGGGCATTACTAACTGTGTATGAAAGCAATCGAACCAAGATTCAAACTGTGCCTACCAGAAGTGCTAGGTGTGGCCAATTAGGCATGCACATATTTTTTCACAGTCACTTTTCCCTTGATAGGTTCTGTGGCAGAGACTAACTTACCTAACTTCAGACCCGCAAAGTGTCAGGTGACTATGGTAGGACACCATCTACGCACACCTGTTCACAAGGCTCTTCCATTTACCTCTATCATTGAAATATGTGTTAGTACAGCAGTACTGAGGAATCCACACTGTTCTAACAATATATCTATCCTTATGTGTAGTATGCACTGGTATCCCAGTACAGGCACATTTATGGAGCTCTCACAAAGATTACACATTTTTACTAGTAGGAAAGTGAGGGAAGAGGTGTACTCTTTACAGCAATCCCAGTAAAATAGCTAGGGGTCTATTGGCTTCTACTACTGACAGATACAACCCCAAAACGAGGGTATACATGCTCATTTACACCATTTGCACCTATTAGAAACTTCTTAGTGAATGAGAACAGACCTGGGTCCTCATTTAGAATTTGGCAGATAGTGTACACCGTTCCAAATGCAAGAGAGTGCCCTGCCTTCCAATCTGTTGGTCTGCCCGCTTCATTTAGAGATGCATGACCCTTACGTTTTCTGTCTATGGAGCCCCCATTGGCTTCATTGATGAAAAACATCCTCCCGTGGCCAACAGTGTAGGGGGCAGTGAAGGAAGGACAAATCACCACTGGACCTATTTAGAGTGGAAAGGATAGTCTATATTTTTCTGTCCCACACCACCAGGGAAAGCCTGGCAGTGAGAAACAGAAAAAACCCTGGGGTGTGAGAGTCACGGGCTGTTTGATATTCAGAAGCAATATCCCACTTTTGCAATTTGTTTCTGAAAAACAAAACCTTTGAAGAAATTCAGTGAATTGCCATCAAATCCAACGGTGGCTGTCAGAACCCCTATTAGATGGCCACAAGGCAAGCAGGGGTTACTGGGCCCAATCATGATGGTTGAGGCCTTTTACCACTGATGTCCTGGGCCCAACCTATTATGAATTTTGAGCAACTGGTCCAAGTACCCCTTCTGCACTTGTCTCTCAGGGTAGGCATTGTCTGACCACTCCAAAGCTCCTTCGGGTGGGGGTGGTGGGGAGGATAACAAACAGTTAACACAGGCTCACAACTCAAAAAGCGAGCAGCAATAAATCATTGTCTAGCCAAAACTTTGCTACTATGGAAAAAGAGAAGTATTTTATTTTGTATTGCTGTCCATATAAAGGAAAAATACTACTTTCACAAACAATCACATGAGTCCCTCCGAGATCAGGGCTATAGTGTTTTTTTGGTGATTCCCTCTTCCACTCTCTCCTCACTGTATCATTGGTAATTATTCCCCGTTCACTACTTGTAAAATCCAGGGTATGCCCCACTAGCTCGCTGAGTGTCAATAATCTACTTTTGACTCTAAGTTAAGGTCAACAGTGTTTCCTCACTGCATCACAACTAGCAACAAGATGCTCCATGGTCAACAGGCCTGAAACCAGTCTTACCCACACCGTCAGTCATGAGGAGTCTGGAGTTCTTGAGGGCACCTCGTCCACAGGCGCTTGCAGTGGCTGCAGCTTAGTTCAGGTGAGTCAGCAGTACACAGCTCAGGTGACTACACTCAGCAGGTGCCGAGTCACTCACTCGTGGTCATGCTCCCAAAGTTACCGGATGGTCTCTGGGGCTCCTCCTGTGGTGTCCCGTTCCTCTCCGGTGGGAGGGTTGTATGTGATAATCCTGTTGTATGTTCCTCATACGGTGATGGTTCGCAAGTGCTCCCATGGCATCCTCACTTCACTAGTGGGAGATGGCAGATCAGGTTCCAGTACTTGATGCTCCCGGTGATCCTCCCTTTGGCATACTAGGTCACAGCTTCTCACAGTACACGGGATCGACAGAGTGAAATCCTTCATGGTGGTACCTGATGGCATACAGGGTCACCGTCCCCTACCGCGCAAGACTTTGGGTGTGATTTAGATCTTGACGGACAGGTTACTTTGTCACAACGATGGCGGATATCCCACCCACCGAAATATAAATCCCGTAGGAGAGATTCTCCTACACCATTGTCCTGGAGTAACCCATCTGCCGAGATCTAAATCAGGATAAATAAAAAGATACCCAACATACCAGTTGATAGACTTAAAGCAATAATATCCACTATGATTAACAGGTTCCGCTAAGGATGGTGCTGGGGCAATTATTGTTGAATAACATGAGAAAAATGCTACAGCACATCTGGTTCAATAATGAACTAAGCACAGCAAAAAGAAAGCAGTAAATCACTAAATGTTCATGGCCCCATGCTTGATGCCACAACTGAACAAATTATGCTTCAACAGACTTTTGTGAACTGAGCTATTTATCCTTTTCTTTGTTTGAGGCCTGGGTGTTTTGTTAGTGGGTACTAGGGGCCTAATTTATTTTCTGGCTAACGGAGTATTCTCCCTTGGCATGACAGAGGACCTTACGTCCGCCAAGACAACTCTATTCTGCCCACCAGATTTATAAATGACTGCCTATGGCGCAGTCGTTTATAACGGCATTGGCAGGAACCACTATAACAGTGGTTCCTGCCAATGCATTTTACTGTTTCCTATGGGGCTGCACCAAAAGAATGCAGCCTAGTAGCATGCAGTATTCTTTTCTTCTTTTTTTAAATAAAAGCTCAAAATTGGATTTTCTTTTTTAAAAAGAAAAAAGGACTGCTTTCCTCGCCATCGGAGGCTCCTCCCATGCATACTGCTCCTACCTTTCAGGTTTTACCTGGAGATAAATAACAGTAAAAAATAACTACATGTTCGGCAATCTAAATTTCACTGATAACTTGACTCCCCAGGAAAGTCAGAGGGGATTAATCACAGTGGAAGCAGAATAGTCGCCACTGTGATTAACCCTAAGTTCCGCCCGCATGCAGGGAGAGGAACACTAAAATGGCAGGAAGGAAACTCCGTTGCAACTGAGTATCCTCTCCACCAATATATAAATCTGCCCCTAAATAATTATGGGATGAAGATCACACCTTTTATGTGGGGAGAGGTTGGGCCTGTTGTAGAGCAAGGAGCCCAATCTGATGTAGTTCCTCGAGACATACACTCACAGTGTAGATGTGTATATGTTCACATTGCAGTGGCCACTTGTGCATCAAATAAATAATGTCTGTTAACCATTACCACCCCCAAGATAAGTTGTTTGAGCCTTGAGTGGAAGTGGAGAAAGGGGAAGAGAATCCCTCTCTTCACCAATTTGGTAAACCAGAGAATATTCCCAAAGCCCAATGTCCAACCTCCCTGTTACCAGGCAGTTGCCTTTGTAAACAACTGTAGCCAGGGAAGTATCACCATGCCCTTCTTCTAGGCAGCCCTCAGACAGGGTCCATTACAGTTCCAGAGGTCAGCATGGTCTGTTGTTTTAATAGGAATATGGCCCGCCCTACTTTGGAGTGTGTTCTCTTTAAAAAGAGTCACTTTTGTAAATCCAGTATTTGTAAAGCGCACAGCTACCCGAAGGCATCCCGGCACTGGGGGCCCTCTGGAAGATTAAGCAAGCTATTGCCCAGAGTCACATGGTGCTAGGCAGACCCCTGCCACCGGAGCCGGGGATCGAATCATAAGCCCCAGTGGCCGGTGTCAGTCGCCCTTGCCGCGGCGCCACACCTCTTCCACTTTTGCTTTACTTTTTATTCAAGAAGCCATTAGGCAATTCCACCATCCTGGTGTCCTATAGCTATCTGTTCTCCTGGGAGTTTCTAGTGCCAATGGGTCAGGCAACTCACTCACTGAAATCTATCTCTCTCAGTGGACTCCCCTATATTGAGCTTGAAAATATCGATACACTTCTAAAGTTATTCAGACTTCAAATTTATCTTGTGCAGATTCTAAGCACTAAACTCCACCCTTCCACCTGCTTGTCCGTGGGTGGGCTTGTGCTAGGACATCCTACATATAATAAAGACATGAGCAAGAGAAAGTAAAAACCCTGTGAATATTCACAGACAAAACATTGTTGATGCGTTCGCAGATCCAACGTCTTTCTGGGGCATGCTTTGACATACACCGTATGTTTAAAAAAAAATTGCTGCTCCTTCCAATGGAAAGTGGAAGGATCATCGTGCAGGCTCCTGTGACATCTAAACTTGACTATGTCAATTGCCTGTACCTTGGACTTACTAAATCCTTGACCCAGCATCAGCAAGTGGTTCCAAACGCAGCTGCCAGAGCCATCGTGAGAACATTACCTAGAGCTAGAAAGACTCCAATTCTTAAATCCCTACACTGGCTCTGTAATAAAGAGCGGATTGACTTTAAAGCTGTGACCATCTTTTGTAAAGCCTTTCACAATGTGGGAGCTGGGTACTTAATTAAACGAGCTAATCACTACTCCACTTCCAGACCCTTGCGTTCTTCAAATGCTAATTGGGCCATTGTGCCCAAAACCCGCCTTGCTCGTACTGGCGGTAGATCTTCTGGCTTTCTGGGTGCTAAACCAGGGAACAGCTTGCTGGAGTTCTTGAGGCTTGACTCAAACCTACTCTCTTTCAGAAATAATCTAAAAACATGGCTGTTTAATCAATAATCGGCCTCTTTCACTCGTTCTCTTTCCGCTATCTATGCACCAGGACACTCCAGCTTGAGTAGCTGTGCACTTTACTAAATACTGCGTTTCATTTCATTTCATAAACCATCCAAAGTAGGAAACCCTGACTAAACATGATAAACCCAATAATGCTACAACCTTCAGCCCCAAACAACTCTTGGACTCTGGCAAGCTCAGCAAGTCCAGTGACCAAATGCACACCTGTTAAAAAGATTTATGCAAATAAATCAATATTTTGTGTCCTTTTGACCATTAACTCAAAGTAAAAAATTTAAAAAATGTTAAATGTGAATGTCTTCTTTATTTGCCATCAGAGTGCTAATTGCCGGGGTATAAAACAGACATACAGTCCCCTCTAACACTATTGTATGGACAGTTACTAGAAGCCCCTATTGGCTTCGCCCACAAATTTTTCTCTTGGGGGCTTATGTCTTACAGGACCACCACCCAGTTAATCTAATGAGAAGACTACCATTTGTGTTAATTTTTATAAATAATTTTTTTAGAGGCGTGAGTAGATATGGAGATAGTCTAAAACATGTAGGGGCATATTACCAACAAGTAGCAATATATATCGCTAAATAGGCTTAGCGACGATTTTTTTATCGCTGGATATGTTAGGGGAGAAATATGCTATTTGCAACGTTTTTCTCCATTGTGCTAAAATGTCCAGCGATAGCGGCGAAATGCGTGAATATCGCTGAGAATACAGCGATATTCACGCATTAGCGATGAAATGCTGTTAGCCATGTTATCCACCTCCCATTGGATAACATGGCTAAGAAATGGTCTAATCAGGCGTTGGTTTTTGGCGATAGCGGGAATATTTCCATCGCCAAGCCTGCCTTGCTAATAGGCGATAGCGACGTTAGCGACTGCTTTCAGTCGCTAACAGGTTGGGTACGGCCACTTTGCATGTCATTAGCGATAAATATCGCTGACATGCAAAGCGGGCCCCAAACCGCTCCCTATTGCCTAAAAGATGTCGCTAACATCAGTTAGCGACAGCTTGCTAATAGAGCGATAGAAATATCGCCGCTTAGCTGCCGAAAACGGCCGCTAAACCGGCGATAATTGCCTATCGCCACCCTTGGTAGTATGACCCACAATTCGTTGCAGGACACACATAATGTTGTTTGGCTAGATAGCTGTCATAGCCCGCCAGTGAGGAACATATATGGGGCCATGAACACTGCCAAGAAGTCTGTTTCAGACTCGGCGGGTACTTTAGGGGCAGAGCGGATGAGGATAAAATAGATATAAGGGTAGCATTCCCCAATTAAGCAGTATGATGAAGAAAGCACCATAGACAATGTGGGATTTACGCAATTTAACCAGGATGAAGACCTAGAACTACATGTCCCTTGAACTTGCGAGGTTTACAGCGTGCATACCACGTTCATAAAGAGGTAGATTTGGCCTCAAAAAAGCATTTCTGCATTCCTATATGCTGCTGATTATTTGTTTGCGCAGCGGTCACTGAAGTTCCATTGGTGTGTTGAGGTCGGGTAAGGCTGCTGTGCACTGATCTTAGACTGCACATTTCCTGCATGCCATTTGTGTCATAGTGCCAAGGGTGAAGAGTCTTCTTTTCACGAGCTTTATTGAATTATTTGTGGGTGGAACGCTGTCTTTCTGGTTCTATTGTCCCAGCATGCATTGCTTACTTTGAAAGAGTCGCACTCTTGCACACTTGGGCGGAAGGAATGAATTGTCAAGTTGAGAGTTGGCGGGACTCCCTGTGTTTATGGTTTGAAACGTAGGAAAACCTACGTGATTTGGGATCTATTCATGAGAGCTTGAACTGGCAACACTGCGTGATGGATTCAAAAAAGGGAAACATTTTGCGCTGTGCTTCAACAGCAAAATGTGGATTTATTCTGGGCCTTAGTTGGCCGAATAACATTGAAAGCCAGGCACAAAATGTGAAATACATGCTAATAGATGGAAAGGCAACCGAGAACGGATTTGAGATTCACGTATTTACATGACGTTTGTGCTGTTCTAAAATCTACTCATCAATTCATTGCGCCATGATGTTAATATGCGCTGTATTGGAAGAAGTGGTCATTTCTGCTTGCTTTGTTTTGCCGCATTACCAGGGGTTCCATTGAGAGTTCCACAATATGCTCTTCCCTCCCTGTGAGGTATGGTCGGTGGTATGTGCTAGTCGGTGTTTGACCCCCCAATACCTGAAATCCATTGTTGTGTGTTACAATTAGAGAAAGATCAGAAATTCTTTCTTTCATGTTTTGCCAGAATACCACATTGAGGATCTTGTAATGACCCTCTTAAGTTCTGGCGTTTAAACATTGTTTCCTTTGCAATATGTTGTGTTATTTGGTCACATATGCTATAGCAATAATGTCAAGGAAAGTGTTCAGGTGATAGAATTTACCATATTTCTGCAGCTATGTTACAATAATGATGTTCAAGAATTCGTTAAGGGGTTGGAATCTGCTATGTTCTGTAGCCACTTGCTCCATGGTTATCACATAGCCCATTACGTATCATTCATAAAACTAGATCAGCCCTCGGCCAGAACACCCTTCACACATCACTGCGTGGACTTGACAGCTGTTTTAGGCTGTTGACAGGTTGCTCCTGCCGCACGACATGCACGCTGAAGCAGCATCGCCATCTCTCCACCTGCTGACTCAGATTGTCTATTGCAGATGTTTCCGCCTTGCTGCGGAATACCGGCATTTGCTGCCACTGATCCGTGTAGGTAAGCCATGTCCGTTACCTTGCCCGGCTTTCATGTCCCATCATCGAGTCCTTGACCGACTCTGTAGCTGTTGCTCTGCTCCATTTGACATTTGCCTTTTAGATTTTAACCGAACGGTGGAATCTCCTATTATTGAATATCAGGGACATTTTGCCTGATAACTTTTCACCAAGATATTAATTAAGACATTACCTTTTGGTAAATTTACAGTTTTTTACCTTTATACCTACAGTGATCAATTTTCCTAATTTTTTCCTTCACAAATATGATTTTTTCTTTGTCCTTATTACACATCTCTCATTGCTTTGAATTGGGTGTCAAGTAATCACCCCACTAGCATTTTTACTAAGACATTTTCTCTTGGTAAGGGCATTACCATTTGTTTGTGATTGAGAGCGTTTAATCTAATTCATTTAATCTAAACTACCCATGCCTCATATGATTAGATAATTTTCTTTTGCCACACTCTTTGTAATTTTCTCAAGTAACATATACTATCGCCAAGGGAGATGCTTGGCCTCTCTTTTCACATGACGCTACATCCTTCTCTCTCACATGCTTTCGTACTCCATGAAGGCTTGGAGGAGTCATTTTGATTAGGTGAGCCTTCTCAATTCCTCTCTCCTTTTAAGTCTTAAATCAGACTTCACACACCTCACTCATTCTGAATTACCTTCTTCTACACAGGCTGTCCATATCCCATGCACCAGTCCTGAGGAAGACTCACTGTGACGTTTATTTAACTACGCATACCTTCTGGGTCGAATCGTAAACACTTTTTTCTATCTGCTAACATCCCTAGTCTCTTCACCCATTTACCACAAAGAAGGCAATCCAAAAGGTGTTCAATAGAACTTTGTGTACTTGAAGAGGGATGGTCCTACATTGTGTATATATATTACCTACTGGCGGTCGCCAGTAGGTAGTTATAGTTAGGACCTAGTTTCCATAGGAAATACGCAACATTCTATTTGGAATAACTTTGGCGCCGGTCAATGAAAGTTCGCGAAATTCTCCAAGAAGATGGGAGTGATTCATCAAGTGGGGGGCGAGAAAAAACAGGGGTCCTAAAACATGTTTTCCCCATGCAATTTTCCATAGGGACCTTTAAGACTGGCTACAGCCCGAACTGCTAAATGGAATTACACCAAATTTGGCAAAAGGATAGAGTTTGGTTCGCAGATGACGCTTTTTGTTAAATGGTGTAAATCCGTGCAGTGGTTCCTGGGAAAATCAAAAGTAAAATCATAGATTTATCTATAGACAAAGTACCGTCCGAGGATTACACGCGTACCATTATGAGCACTAGCTGCATGCTAATTGACTGTCAAACCAGGAAGTGTTGGCAGCCATCTTGTCTGTCGGTAGAACTAAGGCAGAAAAAAACTAAAAAAGAAGTGCCCCAAAGACGCAAAGGGGGCAGGGTAGAAACACTCTGACCCCCCTAGGCGTGTTCAGGGGGTCCCACAAGGACCCCCAAGGCCAAAAAAAAACAGATTTTATTTTTTAAATCGTGGGAAATCATGGGATTATGAGTCGTGCATCCAGCGCGTGCACAACAGGGGTCCGCAGTAAGCTGGGTGTGGAACTTTTACTTTTTCTGTTAAAAAATTAGCCCCTATCAGAAGTTTCTAATATTCCTGAGGATCGTATCTTCCGGGTCTTATAAAAAATGTTGGGGACAGTGAGGGGAGCCACTATGCCCCAGGGTCCGTCCGGCTTCCCGCGTTCTTCGAGAGCCGGCATTGCTTTTACACATGGGAAGATGCTAACTTGTATGTGGAAATGCTATCTTGTTTGGATTTTGAAAGTGAGAACAGATTTCACTGCTCTGTCTTTCAAAATGCAAACTAAGTTTTCTATGGGAGGGCGGGAGCTGCAAGACTTCTGCCTTCTCATAGCAAACAGCAGTGTCCCGGGGTTAGGCATCCCGGGACACTGCAGGAACCGGCTCTTGGCATGGCAGTCTCCAGGGTTCTCGAGAGCACCAGGCGGAGGGCCAAGCAGCCTGCCTCACACAATACACAAATCTCCAGGGGGTGGTTGTTCCCGGGGTTTGTGGGGCGTCATTGAGGCCCACACACTTTTCATTTTGTAGGGGGGGTCTTAGACGCGAAAGTGGCGCAAGGGGGTTGTAAATCTGGTACACAGTATTTTGTTTTAGTTTGCTTTCCTTTCTGTCTTGTAGAGGATCCAGGGTAAATATAACAGTTTTTGTACAGCCAGTACCTTTCAACTCTACCTCCAAACGGTTTTCTGCCTGTTACCATAGTACTTCAACTTTTAAATATTATTTTTATTGGGAACCGCTACCCTCCCAAAAAAAGACGTATATACTTTTTTAAAATGAACTTTTATTGAAATAATAAATAAATGGAAACGTAACTTAAAGATAACAATACAATAAATAACTAGAAACATAACTTTAATAAAACAATATAATAAACAAAATGTGATGTGGATTCCAATAGACGTACGGTAGGTAATCTGCAAAACAAAGAAGAAAATTAGTGCTTAAAATTAGATCGATGTGACTAAATGAGGTCAAACATTACAAGTCAAGGTAACACTAGGATTTTACGAGTACAGTGTGCCTAGTACACGTTGGTTGTGTTATAGGCCTGCGTTGAAGCGGTGTCTGTATGAAAGTGCCTACTGCGTTAGTGACGCAAAAGTGGTGCAACGGGATTGTAAATAAGTTCTTTTATTTCTAATGCATTTAATCAGAGGCATTGTATATCTAGGCCGCTCTGCTTACCTTGTGTAAACACTGTGACCAGCAGAATTCACAACTTCAACTTAGGTTTGGTTCTACACGTCAGAGTAGACAGCTGCGTCCATAACTTTAAAAGAGGAAGAGAAATGATGTGAGAGAGAGTGAGAAAGAGAAAGAGAGAAAAAACGACATTAAAACGTGGGAGAGAGAAAGTTATAGATGGAGTAGCTAATAGTGGAGTAAATTCTCATAGCTCACCTTTTGCCTCCGTTGTGTTTCCAAGCACGTGCTGCTTCAGAGTGCACCCTCCAGTTTAGTGATCTGAATGATATTATAAAAAGTTAGTAATAGTATAGTCCATACAACTGCACGTTTTTTTTTCTTTATTTTTTGTACACTCAGGATACTACATTACAACAAGTTCCACTGTAAAGAGGTGTCTGTCCACTGTTTTTCTTCCAATGTAGTATATCCCATGCACTCCCACTGCATAGCGGTGAGTTCTCAATATTGCGTACCTAGACTGTTGCACCCCATTGAGTCGTACAGTCTGGAGGTGAGTGTTTTTCTTGAGAAGTCAGAGGCAGATTTATAAGCTCCTTGCACCACTTTTCCCATGTTAAAAGTGACAGAAAAGTGGTGCAAGAAGCTTCTAGATCTGTTCCTCAGACTGTTGTAACCTATCTATTCTCACTGCTCGGAGGTAATTGTATATTTCTACGCAGTCAAGCTGCTGCACACTACCCACTCTCTCCTTTCACAGATAACTTGTTGTTGTTTCAGAAAGAAGTTTCTTTGCTCACCTAGTGCCATTGGCGTGATTCAAAGAGGGTGCACTCTGTGTCGAAGCAGGTTTCACTGTGGCTAACCGAGTTCACCACTTGAGCTCAGCTAAGGTTGTACACGGCAGAGTGGACAGCAGCGTCCATCACTTTAAAAGAGAAAGAGAAACAATGTGAGAGAGAGAGTGAGAAAGAGATAAAAAACAACATTAAAACGTGGGCGAGAGAAAGTTGTAGTTGGAGCCCTTAATAGTGGAGAAGATCTTCGTAGCTCACCTTTTGCCTCCGTTGTGTGTCCAAACATGTGCTGGTTTATTGTCCACCCTTCAGTTTAGTGATCTGAAAGATAGTATATAGAGTTAGTACATACAACTGCACACGTATAATTTTGCTTAATTTCTCTTTACACTGAGGTAAATATATTTTATCAAGTTCCACTGTAAGGAGGTGTCTGTTGCTGTTTTTCTTCCAAAGTAGTATATCCCATGCACTCCCACTGCATAGCGGCAAGTTCTCAATATTGCGTACCTAGACTGTTGTACCCCATTGACTTGCAGAGTCTGGAGGTGAGCGTTTTTCTTGAGAAGTCAGAGGCATATTTACAAGCTCCTTGCGCCACTTTTCCCATGTTAAAGTGACAGAAAAGTGGCGCATGAAGCTTGTAGATCTGTACCTCAGACTGTTGTAACCTATCTATTCTCACTGCCCGGAGGTAATTGTATATTTCTACGCAGTGAAGCTGCTGCACACCAGGCGGGCAAATAGAGCCAAATTTCGGTGGGGGCTGCAAAATATTTGGGGGGGCTAATTTTTCCAATCATAGACAGAGTGGCTGTAAGAAGGGGTGCACATACAACAAAAGCCTCATTTACAAGTAACTAGTCTTTTAAAGACCTGTTAAGTACTTGGCTGCGGCTGCAATTAGATGCTCACCAGTCTGCAAAGCTGTCTCCGCCCGTGTTGACACACACGACGGGGGAGGGGGCTGAAGCCCTGTGAGCCCAATGGGTGTTGCACGCCTGCTGCACACTACCCACTCTCTCCTTTCACAGATAACTTGTCGTTGTTTCAGAAACAAGCCTGTTTGCTCACCTTGTGCTATTGGCTTGATTCAAAGAGGGTGCACTACGTGTCGAAGCAGTCTTTTCAGACGTTGTTACAATGGACACGCATCATCGCAGAATACACTAACGTAGAGCTTTGTAGGTTTTTTTGGGGGGGGTGACGCCAATTTGTGAAACACAACCTGTAAGATAAAAAGGAAGTTAACATTGCGTGTCATTTTTTAATCAAAGGAGAGAGAAAGTGAGAGATTGACTGAAAAATATACTCGCAGCTCAACTTTTTGTCACCAGTGTGTTTTTCACTACGTGTCGGAACATAATGCACCCTGATGCTCTATATCTAAAAGATAGTATAAGAAAAATGTTATGATTGGTAATTGTTACTATCTTAATGTAGAGTTGAATAACATCGCACTTTCGCACACGTTCCTTTTCACATTTAAAACAACTATTTGTATAGTTTATATTCCGGACGTTTTAGCGATTATAAAAGCGTTCCTGCTATTGAAAAAAAAAATATATACATGTAATTTGATACACTATATAGGACTGCGTTCGTCTAAATTGCTGCGTCGTTTTTTTGTATTCAGTCTGCTACATCCCTTCGACTCCCTCCGATGCGCACCCAGGCCTCACTGCTCACCTTTTCGTGGACAGGACACCTTCTACAACATGTAGTCCCGATCTGCCACCAAGAAATCTGACATATCGTGCCGAGTCTTGATATCGGTATGGCTAACGACATACTCGTGCTCCCATGATCATCATCGCAGGTTTTTCACCCGCTCAGTGCTTTGGTGCTTTGTTCAGTAGTTCGGGCCTACATGAGGCGTCCGAACCACTAGGACGGACCATCACAGCGGTGCGGATGGAAGCAACTCTAAAATGGTGTACAGCACGTGCGCACCGTCTTTTTTATAGGTAGGGTCACGTGTGTTGTGACGCATGTGCTGGATGGGTGTGGTGTGGGTGTATACCAGCCATGAGGGAGTGTGTGTGCCGTTCTGACATATAGACCTGGAACTAGAAAATCACTACAATGGTAATCTGGGCCACGTAGTGTTGTTGTGTTTTCCTGGTAGCATAAGCGGAGTGGGCTGGCCTGACGTACGCTAGTACTGCACAAGGTTCTGAAGCATGATTCCGGAGCTATGGGCGGGGTCCCGTCGTGAGCTATATGAAAAATCAGGTGATTCGGGGGTCCGTTTTGTAGTGCTTAGGTCACTCGGGTCTTAAAAGTAAATGTGTCATTATATCTGTAAAGTTCTACAACTTGGCCAACATGGAAGGTACGGGGTATCACTGACTGTATATTCATTAGTAGCACACATAAAATATGGTAGACATGACGTATTTCTGCCACCCCCCGGGGCTTCTTTTTTTTATAATAATGGGGGGCATACAGGGGCTCCCTAGCCCCGGGGACCGCCACCCCCCCAGGGCAGTACATTTTTTTAATTGGGGAGTATGTGACGGACCCCCCAGACCCGTAGACCACTACCCCTCGGGGCTTTCAAATGTTGGGAGGGGGCCATGCAACACCCCTCCTGGAGGTTTGTGGTGGCCCTGGGAACATCTGGTGTGTACGCGTTGGGTACGCGTACTCTACCCCGTATGCTACCTGGTTTAAAAGGCATCCCGTACGCGTATGCAAGCAACAAGGAAAAAAAAATGTTTCAGATATTTATCATGTTTATGTGTTTAGATGTTGGGTGGCTCTAAAAAGAGCCCTTGTGTTTATTGAGAGATTTTAGTAGCTATAAGTAAGTACCGATGCAGAGCCTAAAGTTCATGAGGAAGACTCTGTTCCCTTCATCTGTAAAATGAACACAATCTCTCCTATGGATGAAATGCATATTGGAACGCAGATTGTTGTGCTAAATGGACTCCATTCTATAGTCTCGGAGAAAAGCAGAAACAGATTTATTCACATGTTTTCTAGCTTTCTCAATCTGTGGACAATATTGGTTGGACCAGTTCCATTTCTGCCTTTGGCATATATTAGAATAGACAAAGGCAGTTAGGTGGGAAAAGTGCCATCAATTCTCTAAAGGTGTCCTTCATAAGCATTTCCAGATCTACCCCAGTCAAAGTGCCTAGGTCATTGCCACTACAGTGCACAATTATGAGGTCAGGGTGTTGGAGATGTAAAAAGGATTTAGCCAATGTAATTAATTGCTGCCTTTTTAACCCTCTCTGTCCAATCCATTTAATGTCTACATTTGGTAAACCTAGGTCTTTGGGAATTCCTTTTTGTTCTGCGTACCTTTGGCTCCAGAAAATATAGCTGTGTCCCACAATCCACACTGTAAACATGTTGAAGAGAAGTCTGGATGCACTCAGATGGTCTCTGAAAATGAAATGGTAGTTTGAAAACTAAGATTTTTCTAAAATGGTGGATAAGATGCAGTTTTGAAAAAAGATAAGAAATGATTGGTTGTTCGAGAATATTCTACACTGAAAATTAGGGTGTGTGTTTCTGTTTTTCAAATGCATGTTTCTTATTGGTTAGCAAAAACTGATTGAAAGGTACATTACATAAGATAAGCTGGTATGTTGAAAAGTCAAGCATACTTGCTGTTTTGATTAGTAACATTGTGTGATAAACTTTTGACCTGTGTGCTCAGTTAAGTGTTTCTATGGTAACAGGCAGAAGGCAGAAAGGGGGTAGGGTTCAAAGTTATGTCAGTTGGATAGGATTCAAAGTTTAACCAATAGAAATGTGTGTTTGCTTTTGAATCAATGTGGGAAGAAATGTCGGGGCATATTATCAAGACAGGCGATAAAATAATCGCAGTTTTAGTGGCAGAAAACTGCTGCTAAAACGGCGATAATGGGCTTGATAATATGCTCTATGGAATTCCAATTGAAGCCCATGTTAGATGTCCTTCACATTTAACATGGGCTTCAATTGGAATTCCACAGAGCATATTATCACGCCCATTATCGCCGTTTTAGCAGCAGTTTTCTGCCGCTAAAATGGCGACAATTGTATCGCCGGTCTTGATAATATGCCCCGTCATTTGTTATTTACATGTATATGTGAGTAGTATGAGAGGGAAATCTTGCCATTTTTTGGTTTTCTTAAGAACAGTGAAGTATAGAGATTCTGTATAAGAATATCTGCTGTGTGACTGACATTCCTCTTAATCTACAAATCAATTTGAAAGGTGAGTTAACTTGTAATGGGATGTATGTGGTGAATTTTGGTTTGTTTTCCTTGGCGTAAGGTTTTTGTTAGGGGTATAGTGTTAAATTTCCTAAGTATTTTGGGCTATGCACCCATGTGCTTTGCTGGCTATAGTGTTTAATTGATGTTGTTACAGATCCGTGGTGTAGTGGGCCGGTTGGCTGCAGTTGAAACACAGGCTAGCTGCTTCTTTTACTCTACTCAGCAGTGTCTAAATATCTTTCTTTGGAGCCCCATTACAACGGTTGACAGCAAGTGCTTGAGAATGATAGATGATGCTGGATACGGAAGTTTACAGATGATAGATGAAGCGTGGATGAATAATGGATGGATGAATGTGTGAAAAGGTGGATGAATGATGGATGGATGGACGGATGGATGGATGGAAGGGTGAAGGATAGATGTATGGATGGAAGGATGAAAGGGTGGATGGATGAAGGATGTATGTAAGGATGGAAGGATGAAAGGGTGGATGAATGAAGGATCGATGGATCGAAGGATGCAAGGTTGTACGGATGAAGGATGATGAATATGTGAAAGGGTGGGTGGATGAACGATGGATAAAAGGGTGGATAGATGAGGGATGTATGTATGGATGGAAGGATGAAAGGGTGTATAGATGAAGTATCGATGTATGAATGGAAGGATGAAAGGGTGGATGGATGAAGGATGGCTGGATGGATGTGTGAAAGGGTGGGTGGATGAATGATAGATGGGTGGATGGATGAAAGGGTGGATGGATGAAGGATGTATGCATGGAAAGATGAAAGGGAGGATGGATAAAGGATATATGGATGCAAGGGTGGATGGATGAAGAAAGAGAATGGATGGATGTGTGAAAGAGTGGGTGAATGAATGATAGATGGATGGATGGATAAAAGGGTGGATGGATGAAGAATGCATGTATGGATTGAAGGATGAAAGGATGGATGGATGAAGGATGGATGGAAGGATGCAAGGGTGGTTGGATGAAGGATGGATGTATAGATGAGGCATTAGATGGATGTAGGGATGATGCATTGGTTATCTTAATGCACATTCAAATATTTTCACTGTGCGGGATAAGTTCCTCTTTGTCATTTTATAAGAAAAATTAAGTATTCATATAATCATATATACTGCGATCTTTTAGCATTTCTGTGCCTATACTCAATATGCTGTTTTTGAGTTTTGAGTACAGGTTTAGGGGGACGGATGTAGGGGGTGTGCTCGTGCTGGGGTTAAAATGCTGTGTAGCATTATAAATCCACAGTTTCTAGAGTAGTAAATGTGTTTTGGTAAAATGCAAGGTCTAATATTTTTTGTCTAGAATCACACTGTGCGTCTGTGTGTATTTATGAATTATTCTAAAAGAGGCATTTTTGTATGTTTTGTGTTTGCAGCCACGTAACTGCTTAAAAATCTATCCTTTTTTCTAGTTTTGATAGAATTAGAAGCCAGTTATTGCTTTTGTATTTGAAAAATGACTCATGGTTGTACAGTAAAATGCAGTATTTATATTTCTGGAATGTGTGCAGTCATATTACCCCTTGAAGAGTAATTAACAGTGTTGCTTGTCTAGAATGAGACTTGTGTCTAAAATCTACAATTCCCCAGTCAGTATACATACACTGCTGCAGACAGTCTGGGGCAGATTTACAAGGCCCTTGCGCCTCTTTGTAGTTGTATTGTGTCACTTTTTGGATGTAATGTTGGTGCAAATAGTGCAGCAAATTGCTTATATATTTGCAAAATGAGTTAGGATTGTACAGTAAAATGCAGTAGTTAGATATATAGTAGGCCTTAGGGCATGGACTGCTTCAAATCTCTATGCACTATGTATGCAGTCTTGTATCTACCTGCACTTGTGTTTCACATCTTCAATTTTCCACTCTGTATCCTTACACTTTCACCAAGCACTCTGTCACAGGTATTGCACTATTTTAGTGACCCATTCAGTAGTATGTGCTTATCCATTCACTGTGTTAAAACTGAAGCACTTATAAATTCAGTCAGGCACTCTCCTTGCAGAATTGTAATCATTCAGTCATTATCCAAGTACTCGTGTAACAAAGTAAGTCTTAGGGCATGTACTGCTTCAAATCGCTATGCACTATGCATGCAGTGTTGTAACTACCTGCAGACTTGTGTTTCACATCTTTAATTCCCCAGTCTGTATCGTTACACTTCCACAAAAACTCTGTCACAGCTGTTGCACTATTGTAGTGATCTATGCAGCAGTATGTGCTTATCCATTCACTACGTTAAAACTCAAGCACTTATAAATTCAGTCAGGCACTCTCCTTGCAGAACTGTAATCATTCAGTCAGTACCCAAGTACTCATGCAGCAAAGTAGACCTTAGGGTATGGAGTGGTTCAAATCCCTATGCACTATGCATGCAGTCTTCTATCCACTTGCAAATTTGTCTTTTATAACTTCAATTCCCCAGTCTGTATCTTTACACTTTCACCAAATACTCTGTCACTGCTGTTGCACTGTTGTAGTGACCCATTCAGCAGTATGTGCTTATCTATTCACTGTGTTAAAAGTCAAGCACTTATATATTTAGTCAGGCACTCTCCTTGCAGAACTGTAATCATGCAGTCAGTATCCAAGTACTCATGCAGCAAAGTAGGCCTTAGGGCATGAAGTGCTTTAAATCCCTATGCACTATGCATGCAGTTTTGTATCTATCTGCACACTTGTGTTTTCTCACCTTCAATTCCTCAGTCTCTATCCTTACACTTCCAGTAAACGTTCTGTCATTGCTCTTGCACTGTTGAAGTGACCCATTTAGCGGTATGTACTGATTATTCTGTGCACTAGAACTCAAACACTTATAGATTCACTCAGACACCCTCCTTATAGTACTGCAATTATTCATTTAGTACCCAAGTACTCTTGTAGCAAAGTAGACCTCAGGACAAGGACTACTTCAAACCCATAGGCTGTATTCATGCACTCTTCTATCCACGTGCATATTTGTCTTTCATACCTTCAATTCCCCAGTTAGCTACCATGATGTTGCAGCAAATACTTTGTGTCTCACCTTGTATTGTTCTAGTGATGCATGGAGTACCATGTACTAATCCATTCACAGTTCCAAAGTCCAACCATTTATAAATTCATTTAGGTACTCTTCTTGCTGATGTATTTCTTGAAACTCATATGCAGTATGTATGCACTTCTGTTATCAGTTACACATTTGTTTTTATACTTAGTCATTGTCGATTTAATTTGTTTAGAAATAGAATAGTATATTTCATAGATTTATTTTATAACATTATATATCTTTTTTATAACAGAATCTATTTATCAACACTAAGAGAAATTCATCATGCCTAGAAAAAGTGAAAAGAGGAAAAAACGTAATAAAGCTTATTATTTCAAGAGAAGTCATCCACAAGATTTACCTGAACAACAGTCTGTGGTGAAAAAGAAAATATCTCCTGGTAAGAGAACTAAGGATTTTCTAAAGAAGCTATCAAACACTAGTAATAGTGTGGAGAATGTGAAAAATAAAAAGAATGTATCTGCCACAAAAAAGAAAAAGAAGAGAAAAAATGTAAATGATGGGAAATCATGATCTAAAGAAACAATGTATAGTAAAAGGAGGAAGAATCAATTTAAGGAAATTAGAAAAATAATATTTTACAATAGAGTTGTCTTAAACTTATTAAAGTATGTGAAGAAATGTAAAAGAAAATCAGAATTTTACAAGAAGAAGAAACATATCGAAAGTATTGTTGAGAAGGCTTTTGAATTAAAGAAAAAAATATTTATTTTAGTATTCAATAGAATTCGATCACTAGATAAACCAATCCATTTAATGAAGGCCAAAAGTAAGTGGAGAAGACTAATTAACAGAACTATTTTTTATGATTTGTTTTGGGTGAATGGAAACACAGTTCAAGTTCTGAGCCTTTTTTTAATGAAGAGAGTTATCTTCAGAGTAATGATTTGTTACATTTAGTTGACACCAGTGGTCGAGCTTATGAGGTTAGAAATGGTTGTCCTATTGAGAAAGAGAAAATTATTCCCAGAAATGCAGAAGAGGTGTTAGCTGATGAAGTTTTAGGGAGACGTCCTAAAGCTCCAGTGTACACTTGGAATTGCAGTAGTATTTGTAGTGTATGGCAGGCAGGAATCTATTGATTTTTTACGCAATTTCTTACGTGAGTATACTAAGAAAAGTGTTAAACAAAAGATTAAGATGTTGCAAGGACTAGACCCTTGCAGAGAGAGAGAAAATACTGGTTTGCAAGGCCAGTCTCTGGCTTGTTTTCCTAAAAAAGTATGTCGAAGTGTTTTTCACCATTTCAGGATGTTAGCAGTAGATCATACTCAAATGAGGAAATTAGTCATAACATTGTATTATGCAAAATGTCGAGCACTAATGTTAGAAAAGTTGAACAGTGCTCTTTTGCGTCGATCAGTATCAGATGCAATGAACAATTGTGAAGAAATTGAAGTTAGTTACTTTGGTCCCGAGGAAGACAGTGCAGAAACGGATACATCAATAGAAGGAAATGTGGAAAAGAATGTACCACATTCTAGTACAGAAAATCTTGAGCTAGAAATTACGAAGTTTAAGGTGATTTCAGGTGAAAGGCCAAATTATTCTTGTATTTGTTGTCGACGAACTCATTATAAAAATCAGACTAGGACTGTTAATCTGTATTTAAAAAGTGAAAAAAAAAATTATAATGAGTGGAAGGAATTTGCAACAAATTTGTTGGTAGAGAAATGTTTTGATTTAGGTTCTGATCAACTTATTTGTAAATATTGTTATAACAAATTAAATGGGAACAAAATGCCTGCTAGAGCTGTGCATAATAATTTTGAGTTGGTAAAAATTCCTTCTGAACTGATGGATTTAAATACCTATGAGTCTATTCTTATTCAATGTGTGCATCCCTTTCAGGCTATTGTTCGTATGGAGCCTATGACAGGGAAATTGCCTGCTTCAGATTTACAGAGAGGATTAAAGGGAAGAGTTGTATATTTGCCTCAATTGGTGTAGAAAATATAGAAGATACACCTCTAGGTATTCTAGTTCATGGCGTTCCTACTGAGAGTAAGAAAATCTGGCAAGAATTAGTGGATGTTAGGAAATGAAAAAGGCAACGTTGTATCTGGTGAAAAATAATCAGTACTATAAAAATGTGTATGTGGGAGAAGAGGATGTAACTTTAGAAGAAGATACTGACTCGTCAACTGGACAAATTGAAAAAGTGGATTATGAATGAAGAAATCGATGAACATTATAGTGTTCATCCACTTCATTCCAAAGAAGTGATGGGGAATACTATTGCATTATTTCAAATGAAGGAAGCAAAGGGAAGTCCCATGAGTGTATGGGAAGAAAGCTTGGAAGCTCGTTGTTTCCCTCAGTTGTTTCCAACAGGAAAAGGAGGACGATATGATGAACGACCTGTGCAGATTTCTGCATCTGAATACCGGACATCAAGATTGTATGCAGAAGATCCAAGATTTCGACAATGTATTTCATATTTGTTTCATCTTTTGTTTGAGAGTGACTTGTCTGGACTTTCATATGCAGTCAACCATATATTGAAAACAGGTGTACATCTGCAAAATGTTTCAGCAAAGGAATTTATGGATAAAGTACACCAGAAAGAATGTTTTGGAATCTCAGCTGATTAATCACATGGCATGTCAGCGTGGTACTAATGAGTACTGGTACCATCGTCATGGAGAACTTAAATGTATGCTAAGCAACTTAGGAACTACTACATGGTTCCTTAATCTAAGCTGTGCTGAATATGCTTGGGATGATTTACTTGAATTTCTTCGAGAGGCAAATCCAAATATAGTAAATATTGAATACAAGACACCTGGAGAATTGTGCTCTTTGGATCCAGTTAATGTATGCAGATATTTCAATCATAGATTTGAAGCTATGATGTATTTTATCAACCAATAAAAAATCCTCCTCTTGGAGAGGTTGTGGATTTCTTTTGGGGAAAGGAGTATCAATCAGAGGTGCTCTTTACATACATATGCTAATATGGATCAAAGATGCTCCCAAATTCGGAACAGATTCGGATGATACTGTGTTGTCTTTTATTGAAGAATATGCTACATGTGCTATACCCTAAAGCACAGAAGAAAAGAACTTAAGACAACAAGTCTTACGATTCCAAAGCCATTGTTGCGGGAAATACTGTCGTCGAAAGTACAAGTCAAAGGAGAAGTTTTATAACAAATGTCGTTTTGGTTTTCCACGTCCTGTAATATCCAAAGGAAGAGTAAACAGTTTTATGTCAGCTATGAGACATACCATCAGAAGAAAGTCTCCAAAGAATACCTATAATTTGAGAAGTGCAGAGTCAAAATATATTAATGATTATAATCCAGTTATTCTGTCCATGTGGAATGCTAACATGGATATTCAATATGTTGCAGACAATTCCATTGCTGTTGCTCGATATGTAACATCCTACATAACAAAATCAGAAAAACAGAATTGAAGGAAATGTAGGAAGAGATTTCCCACGAGAAGAGTCTAAGTAAGAAATTATACAGTTACAGTTTGAAGATGCTATCTCATTGAGAAATCGGAGCGTATGAATGCTCAGATCGCATATCATCTGCAAGTCTATACTCCAAATCTAGAAGAATCATTTGGGTGAGTCTAGGTCTTGCTGCAACACGAAATTGAGTACTTAAATCTGTACAAGAAATTGAATATTTAGCTGGAAAAGAGCCAGAAAGTACAGATATTCATGAAAACAAATATGTTGGATACATGTTATCCGAATAGAAGTCATCATCTTGAGAACAATTGTCTCTACAAAGTGCTGCAAAACTATATTTTTAAACGGAATATTACAGAAAACATCAGTAATGGAATATATGCTGTGATTGGTTCTGAAGGATGTTTGGTGAAACAAAGAAAAGGACATTTGATTGATCATCGAAAACTGAGTTGCGATACTCCTGACAAAAGGGAATTTTACTATTTAGCTCTTTTGCAACTCTTCAAGCCGAGGCGTTCAGAATTGGAATTACTTGGAGAACTTCAGAGCTGCGAAGATTCGTTCAGCGCTACTAAAGATACTACAAGAATGTCCTGTTTTTGCTAAGTATGTGAAAATGTTAAATGACGAAATTGAACAAGAAGCTACAATTGCAGCTGAGATTGCTAGAGACAGTTCTCAAGACAGTCAAACTTCTGCTCCGTTGATCCACTAGGAGAAATCATTGTTCAAAATGAAGCAGCAATTGCCATGGATGAGGTGGAAACAGCAATGTATCAAGCTCAAGAAGATGTAACAAACTTAGGAAACTTGGAAGAACAACTAAATGTTGAGCAAAAACAAATGTATGAGCAAGTCAGAGGACAGATTGACCATGGATTACTTCATGAAAAGAAAGAGTGCTCATGCACGTCATTCCAACCTATCCGAATGTACATGAGTAGACAAGCTGGAACAGGAAAAAGTTTTTTTAATTAAAGTAATTACAACTTTTCTACAGAAAAGAACTGAGTCGCGTTTGTCTTGTGTTGTCTGCTCCAACTGGGTTGGCAGCTCACAATATTAAAGGAATTACTTTACATTGTTTACTAATACTACCAGTTGAGCATGAAAACAAATTGGAATACTACAAGCTATCTGGAGAAGATTGTTGTGAAGTTTCAAGAGTCTTAAAGAAAATGAAACTTCTCATTATTGATGAGGTAAGCATGGTGTCAAACTTAATGCTTGCCTTTGTGCATTTAAGAATGCAGCAAATTCTTAAAACAGAGAACAACGTGTTATTTGGAGAAAAACATGTCATAGTTTTTGGAGATCTACTACAACTTACTCCTGTAAAAGTACAACCAGTATTTAAAACACTTGCACATGAAGACACGAGAAAGTCTTTGGGTAGCATTAGAAATGTTAACATTTGGTCATATTTTGAATTTAAGGAACTTATTACAAATATGTGACAGGCAAGTGATGCTGATTATGGAACTATTCTTCAAGATATAAAAATTGGAAAAGTGACTGAACATGGCAAACAAGCTTTACAGAGACGCTTACTTTCCAATTTGTTTCTAAATGAAAATATTGTTCCTGAGAAAATATATGAGAATTGCAAAAAACAAATCTGTAATCTGCTTAATGCCAACACTGTGTGAATGTTCTATATTTAATGAAGACATTTTAAAGATGGAAAATGAAGAAATTATAAAATTGGAAGCTATTGATAAAATAGAGCATGAAGGACAAGACGGAGGTCCTCATCCTGGGCTCCTCGCCCTCCGCCTGGAACGACTCCTGGTGGCCCCCCGCCCTGGGCACCGCACCCAAACCGACGGACCACGCACGCAACCTGGGCTTCATCCTGGACTCCTCCCTCTCCATGACCAGACAAGTCAACGCCGTCTCCTCATCTTGCTTCAACATCCTGCGCATGCTACGCAAGATCTTCCGGTGGATCCCCACCGAGACGAGGAAGACGGTCACCCAGGCACTCGTCACCAGCCGACTGGACTACGGCAACGCCCTCTACGCCGGAACCACCGCCAAGCTCCAGAAGAGACTCCAGCGGATCCAGAACGCCTCGGCCAGACTCATCCTCGACATCCCCCGACGCAGCCACATCTCCGGACATCTGAGAGACCTGCACTGGCTCCCGGTCAACAAGAGAATCACCTTCCGTCTCCTCACCCACGCACACAAAGCCCTACACAACCAAGGCCCGAGCTACCTCAACAACCGGATCAACTTCTACACCCCCAAACGCCTCCTCAGATCAACCAACCACGCCCTCGCCGCCGTCCCCCGCGTCCGAAGAGCGACAACAGGAGGAAGGTCCTTCTCCTACCTGGCCGCCAAGACCTGGAACTCACTCCCAACCGACCTGCGCCTGACCCAAGACCACCTCTCCTTCAGGAAGAAGCTCAAGACCTGGCTGTTCGAGCAGTAACGGCACCCCCCCCCAAACCAGCGCCTTGAGACCCTACGGGTGAGTAGTGCGCTCTATAAATGACCTGATTGATTGATTGATTGAAGGAATCTCTATTATTTTGACAGAAAAGTTGAAGAGAAAATTGGATTCTTTAGAGAAATCGATATCTAAAACTGCTGGTTTAGAAAAGAATCTATATGCATGTATAAACTGTTGGGTAATTTTACGACGTAATTTGAATGTGGAAAAAGGTTTAGTAAATGGAGCAATGGGTAAAATTGTTGATTTTGTTAATTATCCGAATAGAGATGGTATTGACTTTTTGAAAATCAAATTTGATCAAATTGAAGAAGTACAACAATTCAGTCGTTGTTCAGCTCGGTTTTTGCTTGTAAAAGATTTATATTTATATGTTCCCAGAAAACAGTTTCCTGTTTCTTTGGCGTATGCAGTGACCATTCATAAATCTCAAGGTTTAAGTGTAGATAGTGCTTTGATAAATATTGGAAGTACAGTGTTTAAAGAGGGTATGGCATATGTTGCTTTGTCTCGGGTCAGAACTTTATCTGGATTGTACTTGATTGATTTTGATGAGAGAAAGATTAGTGCAGATACAAATTGTGTGAAAGAGTATAATAGGTTAAGAAGAGAATATGCTCCCAATTTATGTCAATATCCAGTATTTGAAAAGCGCGTGGTAGGTCGAAAAAGAAGATATGAGTATATCTGTAGTGAAGGTATAGAGAAAGAAAAACACAAGATAAAGTTGTGATTGCAAGCAAGAAAAAGTACACTGTTAAAGAGATTGTTGGTTATGAATTTGAAAATAGTTCTGGTGTCAACTGCTATGCTAATGTAGTTGTTAATGTTGTTTTTTTTCTTGAAAGTTTGCAACAGCAAATTGTTGAAAATGGGGAAAAAAGATTTTGTTCGTTGTATTCTGTTTATGAGAAATGTAGTAGGGATAAAAGTGAAATACAAAGTGTTTTTGATATTTGAAATCTATTGCACATATGTTCTGGTTGTTACTCAATTTACACAGAATATTCAGCAAGATTGTCAGGAATTTTTAATGTATATGCTTGTTGTATTGGAAAATGAAGGTATAGATATTGAAAATCTTTTTGGCCTTTCTTATAAATGGGAACATTATTGTGAAAATTGTTTGTTTACATGTAGCACTAACATAGACACTGAAAGATTCATTTATTTGACTTTACCAGACTGTGAATTAGTTTCTTTTAACAACCTAGTTAGAGGAGCAACTCAAAACATGGAGTGTAACCAATGTAAGTCAGAAATGTCATCAAGAATATTTATACAAAGCTATGGACAGTATATCATTTTAATGATGCAACGTTGTACAGCTGATGGAAGAAAATTGGAAACTTTAATAAAAAATGCTGTAGCTACTCAAGTATCAATATCAGGAAGAACTTTTGTAGCTGTTCATGATGGTCCTTCTACAACATCTGGACATTACACTGCTTATTTAAAATGTGAGAAAGGTTGGACACATTGCAATGATGCTCAATTGGTTTTTAAACAACATTTGCCTAAAGAATTACCAAATTGTTACCTAATATTCTTAAAACCAAAGTTTTAGGAACAAAATTTGGCCTTTCAGGATTACTATTGGACAACTTCCAAACAAAGGATTTGACGCATACTATTTGGCCTTGAGGAAAAGTATCTAAAACAATTAAGGACTTTTTGTTGTATATTTTGTCAGCATATATTTCTAAAGAACATTATTTACAGTGTATGGAAATTAATAATAATGTTTTGCTGTTTCATCATTGTTTGAGTTGTTTCATATTTACGTAAGAAATTGCTCTTAGAAAAAAAACATTTAACATATGTTTTATTTCAATTTTTTAGATTGCTATTGAGAACGTTGAATGGTTTTTTTAAGATACTCGTATTGATTGGTTTTTTTTGCCCACTGTTATGTGATGAGTACAATTGAAATCACTGTTTCTAGTGAAATTCAATATATTCTGAGAACAGCAAAGAAGGCAAATGAAATGTTTTACTAATTATTTTGTGTTGTAAAATATATATTGTAACTGTATTTTTCTTGTCTTCCACAGATGCTAATTTTATAATATATAGTTTTTTATTATTTATTATTTTTAAGGTAAGTATAAGTAACTATACAAAATGGGCAATGTGATGTCCTTGTGCACAGCTGAAGAAACAAGAGTTGGACAGAGTACATATCTGTGCAAAGGTGGTTTGTATCTTTTAAAGATATATCATAAAGTTAATAAGCATACTGAGTGTCCCTGGGGACACACTATCTTAGAAAATATATTCAAAAAGTGCGAGAGAGTTTTATTACAGAGATGTATAAAATGGGACATGGCTTGAGAATAGCTCTCTGCAACTCAACTGTATGGTATTGAATGAAAAGATATGCTTGGCTAGTAGATTTCAGGGACTTTCAGGATTAAAAGAGATCAAATTGGTCAACATAAAATACATCACAGAGTGTGTTTTCAAATACTTTTTCATATTTAGAAGGACACGATAAGCTACTGTGTGTAGCTTTTCTTCTCTATGTAAATGTGTCCTCATCGTACATAATACTTTGTGTTGAAGGGGCGTACTATAGCTGATGCTGTGAGTATTTTCGACTTATATAAGCAATGACTAGTTTCTAATTATGTTTAAAGGTGAGTACTGGATAGGTCTTTAAGTATTGTTGTGTTGTTTTGTATTATGAACTAATAAAACTAAGAAAGTGAAGTATTTATGTTTTTGTGCAAGGACCTAGAACATAACGGATTTGTTATGGATGAAGAGGACAATATTACCAAACACACAGTGAAAATGGGCAACAGTTTAATTGAAGTACAAAATCTAACTATAAAAGGCAGCGAGACTGAATCAGAGGACATCAATACTGCAGATGTCACTTGTGATTTTGAAAATGAAAACAATGATGCTGATTTTTTGGAAGCACTGAATGACGTAGAGTTACTGGAAGCTTTAAAATCTGAAATGGCAAACCAGCAGTATGATCTGGAAGAAGTACCAGATGAACTCCTTTTAAAATCTGTGTTAAAATATGAGATGTCTAAAGAATAATTTTATTGTTTAATAATAATAATGATAAAGCATTCACCACTATGTACTAATCCATTAACTGTACTAAAACTCAAGCACCTATAGATTCACTCAGACACTCTCTTTACAGTATTGTATTGATTCAGTCAGTAGCCAGTACTTATGCAGCAAAGTAGGCCTCAGGACATAGAGTGTTCAAACCCTTATACAGTATGTATGCAGTCTTGTATCTACCTGCACACTTCTCTTTTATACCTTCAATTCCGCATTCTGTCTCCTTACTCTTCTACCAAGCACTCTGTCACTGCTGTTCCACTATTGTAGTGAAGCATTCAACAGTTTGTTCTAATCAATTCACTACACTAAAACTGAAGCACTTATAAATTCAGTCAGACACTCTCCTTGCAGAACTGTCATCATTTAGTCAGTACCCAAGTACTCATGCAGCAAAGTAGGCCTTAGGACTTCAACTGCTTCAAACCCCTATGCAGTATGCTTGCAGTCTTGTATCCACCTGCTCACTTGTCTTTCCCATCTTCAATTCCGCAGTCTGTATCCTTACACTTTCATCACGCACTTTGTCACTGCTACTGCACTGTTGTAGTGACCTATTCAGCGGTATGTACTAATCCATTCACTGCGTTAAAACACTAACACTTACAAATTCACCCAGGCATTTTCACCAGCAGTGCAGAGGGAAGGATAGACTTGTAACATATTTATGTACATATGTTGCATTCATGTGCTTCGGAAGTACTACAGTATACTGTAAGTAAACACCTTACAGAGTTACGCTGTAGCACTTCTTTATAGTTCTGTACTTTCACATTCACCATACACTACTAATGTGTTCTTTCATTCATTTATACACTACAGATTCATTTTACACACTATCATATTACTGTAGCTCTTTTTTTGAGCAGTAAAGTTATTTCTGAAAATAACTTTTTTTTTCTTTTTTGTTGTTTTGTATTCTTTTTTGGATTTTTTGAACAGTTTTTAATTTTTTTGTTTTTTTCAAAAGGAAAAAAAGGAACTGCCCAAACAAAACAGTCTGCAACGGAAACAAATAAACAAAAAAAATATTAACGGCGGGAGCAACGGTGCTGCTGTTTACGCCTGCAAATCAAATCAATAGACAGTTCTCCAAAACATAATATGGCATTGCAAAATTTGCATGAAATAATGAGGTCTGCAAAATCGGGACGAATGTCCGGATGCGGACTAGATGGTGCTGTGAAAGTGCTGGCTACAGCTGATGGTGGGTCTTCCCGCAGCCTGTCACATGCAGCTCTCGCATAATTGCGGGGATGAAGATTCTTCACATGTCGTACCATGCTAGCGGTTCCAAATGAATATTTTTTATTCGGATCACCTCTAGAAAGCATGGTCCCACACACCTTGCAGGTGACCTTGGCTGCATTCACTTTCTTTTCTCCGTCTGGAAATGAAAAAAAATTCCAGATCAGAGCTTCCTTCCTTTTTGGCTGTGCATCCTCAGCAAGAAATTCTTCTTCTGAAGAGTGTTCAGATGTATCTTCATCCTGGCGTATATCCATACTAAAGATGTCTTCAAAAACACAGAAGCTTCAGAAAAGAGATGGTTCTTCAGTGAAACTCAAAGAAGGATGATTAAAATGGGTGTGGTCCTTCAACAGTTAGAATAGGAAGTATTATGAACCAATCAAATCTCTTGTTTTGAAGCCACGTAGGGTGTGCTTACGATGCGAGTACGTACGACGTACCCTGCGATTAGCGTAATTGCTTTTAAAAGTAATATCCTTATTAAAAGTAAATAAATACTATTTTCATGATTATCTCACTTTGGGCCAGATGTAGGAAGCCTAATACCGGTCGGTAACGGTTGAAATTACCGAAATTCCGCCGCTACCGACCGGTATTAGACTTTTCAGAGGTAGGAGGCCACATTTCAGGATTCGGTAATTTACCAAATCGGTAATTTAAGAAATCGGTAAATTACCGAATTCTTTAAATACCGATTCGGTAAATTACCAAATCTGTATTGTAGGGAGCACTCAAGTGAGTGCTTCTTACATTTAAGGATTCGTTATTTACCACCAACCATTAGTTGGTTGTAAATAACTAATTCCTTTTAAAAAAGCAATTATTTGCTTTTTATTCAGTGTCATGTGGCAGACATACATGCCCTTAGGGCATGTATGTGTGCCACATGTGCACCCATGCACTCTTCAGGGGTGCAACAGGGTGTCAATGTGACACCCTGCCACTCTTGAAAGAGTTCCCCCTATTACCCAATGCTCATCCCAAGCCCACACACCTGTTCCAGTTGGTAAGATTTTAATGATTCAGTCAAATTGTTTTTGTCATGAAGGGAGAGCGAGAAGGTTGGGAACCTAGTTCAAACCTCCCTAACACAATTTTCTTCACAAATTGGGAACTTGAGAAGAATGTAGCATGTACCTGTAAAAATTCACTCAATCAGTAATGAGTGGGTGAGTGGCATCAAGATTGAGAAGGGCACTTTCAAATTGATAAAGTACGCAGATTACGTTTTAGTATTATTCACCAACCCATGGATACATTGAATGAATAACAAGAAAATTGAGTATTTATAGTTAATTTCCATGAGTGTGAAGCTTGGAACTTTGATACTCCCCAGAGAGAGTGGGAAATAATTTACCTAGTCCAATTCAAAAATCGGTAATTACCATTCATTCATCCAATGAATAGGAATTACTGAATCGGTATTTACCAATTCGGTAAATACCGAATCCATAAATACCGATTCTTAATTACCGAATCTTACTGATTCGGTCATTTTTACCGAAAAATTATCTACATCCCATTTACCTATTCTTAAATACCAAATCGGTAAAATTTGGTATTTGAGAATAGGTAAATTGAGATTACCTACATCTTGCCCATAATGTCTTGCCTTAATATTTACATTTAAAATACATAGATATATCTTTTTAAACATTAAGAAACTTTTGCGCAGTAAGCGTACGGTGCGCAATACAAACGTACATGATGTGACGCGGAAGCGCCGATGCAACGCTAAACGTCAAAACGTATTCGTAACGTATGAGCCTGTACGCGTACAGTATGATTATAGATTCAAAGGGTAGTGCAAGGATGGTACGCGTACGGGACGTTTACCACAAAAAACGCAAAAAAATTATAAAAAATATTTTTAATATATTGAAGAAGAAAAAAATGAAAACAAATATTTTTGAATTTTGTTTTTTTATTATTTTACATTAAAAATATGTAATGTAATTTAAAAAATAAAATAGCTAAAAATAATTATTATGAAAAATGTTGTAAATCAGTATAAAAAAAATAAATATAACAATTAATACATTTAAAAAATGAGCCGACCCAGGATGCTGCGGTGGCCTCTCCTGTGCCGGGAATGTCTCACGTGCTGGGTTCTTCTTCCTCGGAGAGGTGCTGCTGTCGGTGGCTTGGGCAGCGGATTTTGTTGTTGCTGTTCGGTGCGTGGCCCTGTGTCCCCCTTACATTCAGGTATGCCGCCAAAAAGTCAGCCCAAGAACACCGCCATGGGGCGTGTGAAAACCGTGAAAAATGCTGGAAAAGCCGGCTGTGCAGCGGCGGAATCATCTGGGGGCCGCACAACGATTGGGAGTCCTGCACATAATGAAGCCTCAGCCTCCGCTTCCACAACTCTAAAGAATGCGCAGATTTTTTCAATGACATTAAAAAATAAAACCGATAAGAACAAAATGCCCAAAGCCCCGTTTATTACAAAACATAAACAGCAGATATCAGCGTCTCCAACATCTACTCCACCCCCCAGTACTGATAAGGCATGTGGTACTGTTTTGTTATCATCTTTGGGGGGACCGGTTCCGGCTGTATTTGAGGGGGGCCGAGGTTTTGAAAGTTGGGGAGGCGAACAGTGACTGTGGTGCTAGTACCCCCAGTATTCCTTTAAATTTGGAATTTCAGTCTGACATTATGACTTAATCCAAGGGAATGCTGGTAGTTGTGGTCCACCCTGAGGTACGCGAGGCTGCCGTGTCTGCGATCACTCCCTTAGTTCAAGGGGAGATGCAAGGGGGCACGGGGCTCAGCAACAGCAAGCTCTGACTGTACAGGTGGAATTGCCCATAAAAACCGCTCTTTCTAACCCTGATGGAGAGGCTGATGGCGACAACTTTTACTCCTTGTCTGACCACACTGGATCTTCAGAGGCGGATGGCAGTCTTTATAAGGACGGCACGGATGACGAGGATAGCCAGTCAGGGAATTGGCATACCAGCAATGTTTTAAATGCAGAGATAGTCCCCAATGGGTTACCTACTGTTTGTAAGGCATCTAAGGCTCTGGCGTTGGGGTCAAACACTGGTTCTTTGGTATGGGACTATTCATTTACTGGCCAATCCTGGTTGGAAGGCGCTCCTACCACTCAAATTGCAATCTGCCCCAACCCGCTAATTGAGGAGATGACACTTGGGACCATCTATCAGACAATAATGGCACACTGGGAAGAGACCCGGCAGGAAAGTGCTCGAGCTCAGGGGGCATGCCGCAGGGTCCAGAATTCTATACGGAGGGTTACCAAAACTTGCTAAAGACATCGCCTCTAGAATCGGGGAGGCTGAAGCAAGGATCTTGACTTTGGAAGACGATATGGCTATCCAAAGAGGCATAACAGACTCAATGAAATCTCAAAGAGACGATGTCCAGTGGAAACTTGCTGACCTTGAAAATAGGGCTCGCAGAAACAATCTCAAGGTTTTGGGGGTACCAGAAGGGATGGAAGGGTCTGATGCTAGAAGGTTCATTGTGGAATTGTTTTGTGAAGCATTTCCGGATGTTAAAGAATGGGACTGGCAGCTCGAAGTTCAGAGGGTGCATTGGTTTCCATTCAAGATAAGACAGTGTGCTGGACAAACGGACAATAGACCCCGTGCTATTCTTATCTGTCTGAGCAGTTTTTTGACCAGAGAGAAGGTTTATGATTTGGTTAGGCCGGATAAGATGCGGGCTGGCAAGGGTTGTCAGTTTTTTGTCAGACCAGACCTGTGTCAAGCAACGGTTGAACAGAGGTGGCAGCTCCAGCAGTTAATCGCGCCCCTGCAGCCTAAAGGGGCCCAAGTATTTTTGCCTTTTTCGTCCAAACTAAAAATCTTTTTTCAAGGTCAAACTAGATTTTTTATATCAGAAGTTCAGGCTAAAGAGTTTCTTAACTCGCTTTAAGTTGCTAGTTTTGCGGGGGTTCTTCTATTTTTGCATTGTTCCTGGTTTCTTTTGAGGAGTCCCATGGGGGATACTTGCAGTGTTTTTAGTGGGGGAAACCCAATTGTGGTGGCCTAGGGTTGTTACTTGTTTGTGTGAGAAAAATGCTTTTTTCTCATTTTGTCCCCTACAGGTAGCTCCCCAGTTGGATTTATATTTGGCGCTAATACCGGGGGAGGGTTTGGGTTCAAACCAGTTTCTCCATCACCAGGACCCAGGTCCTGATGCCGTGGTTTGGGGGTGGTGGGTCAAGGGGGGTTTTGGGGGGTGGGTTTGGGGGTTGCTGGGGGGGTATGGGGAGGGAGGTAGGGGGGAGGGGGGCCAGGGGGGGTGAAACAAATATTGTATTGGCAGTTATATCATGGCCCATTGGCTAAAAGTCTTAATATGTCTGTTAATAGGAGATACTAATTCTTTCGAGGGGTGGTGGTGACTGTTTTGTCTTGCTTACGTGTTTGTTTCAGGATTGATGGCACAGGGTAAAATACGCATAGGTTCCTGGAATATCTGTGGATTAAATGATGGCAAGAAAAGGGCATTGTTTTCAAGAATTGTTCATTCTTTGCGACTAGACGTACTTTGTTTGCAGGAAACTCATGTATCTTGGAGTGATTGGGACTATCTAAAAATTCCAGGGTATGATTTAACTGGGTGCTCTCACCAGAGTTCTAGGATTAGAGGGGTGGCGGTTTTATTAAAACGGGGGTCAGGGCTTTGCAAGAAGACCGCCCATTGATGGGTAATCAATGGGCTGCAAATAAATAGTAGATCCTTGACTGTATGTACAGTCTATTCTTCCAACCTGGATGATCCGGCAGTGCTGCATCATTTGAATATTGAGTTGGCTCCCTGGCCCCAGCCTGTCTGCCTCTGTGGTTATTTGAATATTCATCTCCCTGCTGATTTCGATTTAGCGGGGGCAAAACTATGTTGGTAAAAAGCCAAGAGTCTTTAGGTCTCTTCAAGCTATGGTTCAAGAACATTACCTCACAGATCTTTGGTTTTACCATAATAAACATCTTGACGGGTATGCATATTTTTCTGCCCCCACAATAAGATGGTCCAGCTAGATTACTGTTTTATGTCCGAACAACTGGTAGCCTCCACACTCATTGCAGTCCTTCCTAGGATTCTATCAGATCACAATCCTTTGATTCTGGATTGTATCTTCTCTCATACAATAAGTGTCCCAAGAACTTGGACTTTTGAGAGGAAGCTCTTGCTGGAGCAATCATATATAGACCATATGAGGAACTGGGTTGTTGAATTTTTAAATATTAACAGAGGAACAGCTTCGTGCACTACCGTTTTGGACACGCTAAAAGCGGCAGTTCGGGGGGAAACGAAAAGCTTCTAGTACTCTTGGCAGAGGCTTATTCAGGATGAGATCAATAGGAGAATTGTTGAATTGGGGCTGGCAGAGTCTCAACTTGTATGTATGATTAAGGAGGGACGAGATACAACTCAAGGGCAGTTGCAGGTGGCTAGGGTCAGGGCCTCTCTGTTGGAGTACTTTGGTCAAGACCTTGCTGCTAAGTACCCACAATTCTGTTCTATGGTGTTTGAGTTTGGGGAAAAATCAGATAGGGTCTGGGCGAAGCGACTTCAGCAGAGAGGACTGGCCAACCGTGTCACTAGAATTCAGGATTCCCAGGGGCATATTCAGGATACATCGGAGGGAGTCATGGAGGTTTTTCGGCAGTTTTACTGCACTTTGTATACAGAGGAAAACTTGGAATCTAATTTAGAAACTGTAGCTGAGGCTTTTCTACACGACTTGAACACGCTACAGGTCAATGCTCAGCAGAATGAAGTCCTCTCTGCCCCTATAGATTGGAACAAGGTTGAGTCGGCAATTAATTCATTAGCCAAATGGAAGGGGTATACAAGGATGTTTACATCAGAGATAAAAGCGGGGGAGTATCTCGAAGAGATTTCAGATCTAGACAGAAGAAGAAGAGAGAACAGACCTAGAACCCCGTCAAAATCCCCAACAGTTAGCCCACCAAAAACTCCGTAAAGCTAATAGCAACTAACAGCAGCTAAGTGTGTACAGAACTGATAGCCGTGGAAACGGGGTGGGAGAGAGTAGCGACTCTGCAGACTACAGGGGCCACACATAGGTCTGACAGACCTATTTGCCTGTGGTAAGGGGGGGTGGGATCCAGAGGGGAGGGAGATAGCGGGAGGGAGGGGGGGAGGCTGGGGGGGGGGGAAGATAGGCACTTAGGTGAGGGGCACATGCACAAGCACAAGTTTAAGCACAATGCACGTAGTAGAGAGAAGAAAGACTTGAAGGATAAAGTATACATCAGTTTTGTATTAAAAAGTGAAGGTAAGGAAATAACGAAGCAATCAAGTACTGGAAATGGGAGAGGGAAAAACCCGATTTGTAATGACCTGCAGGATAGTTTCGATAAATATCTGCGGACTAAATGATTTAAATAAAAGGCTTAAAGCTACCGCCTATCTGAAATCGCTGAATCCGGATTTAGTATGTCTTCAAGAGACCCACATTGAGGGTACCAAGGTTTATTTATTAGAACAGCTTGGTTTTAACGTATTAGCGAAAACTAATCAAAACACTAAAACGAGGGGGGTGGCCATCCTTGGTAAGAGATACGATGCGCAGGTAAAAAGAAAGAAGGAAGATCAATGGGGTAGATGGGCTATAGCTGAATTAGTGTTCAGAGGGGAAACCATCACGGTGGTCTCGGTTTACGGATCTACAGGAGACGACCCTGAGATCTTTCAACACCTAGACACAGAGTTAGCACAATGGCCAGAACCCATAATTCTATGTGGGGATTTGAATATACATGACGTAGACAGTAGCTTCTTAGATCCTGGTAGGAATTACTCAGGTAGGAAAAAAAGGACCCACAGAGCCTTAGCAGATATGGTAAGGAATAATTCGCTAGAAGATCCATGGCTAAAATGCCATCCTAATCTAGATGGGAGCACTTATTTCTCAGCCCCCCACCAAATATTGGTTAGGCTGGACTACTTTTTAATTTCAAGAAGCCTGATGGATAGAGCAAGGGTAGATAGGGAACCGAGGATTATATCAGACCACAATCCATTAGTATTAACTGTAACAATTGGACAAAAGAGGAATAAAGAGCTGAGTCAGTGGACATTTGATAGGACACTACTACAAGATCAGGGCTACAAGGATAGAATGAACAACTGGATTAAGGAATATTGGGAGATAAATAAGGGCACATCAACACCAGGGATAGTGTGGGACGCTTTTAAAGCTAGCGTAAGAGGGGAAACCCTGAGCTTTGTCATTAAGACACAGAGAGTATCAAAAGCAAAAGCTGAAGAAGATATTAACTTAGTTAGGGAAGCAGAAGAAGCACTTATCTCAGCCATATCTTCTCACGCCCCCATTGACCAGATCTTACTGAAAATAGTTGCCCTTAAATCGGAAGCCCTGGATGGGATGGCGAAAAAGACAGTGGAGAAATATATGGCAAATAAAGAAAAGGCTTATGAACTCAGTGAACGAGTAGGCCACATACTGGCTGTGCGAGCTAGGCAGAGGGAGGGACTGGCTAATATTAAGGAAATCAAGAACTCTCAAGGGGATATAGTTAAGGAAGCTGGGCAAGTTAGAGAGGTCTTTAAAGAATTTTACACGGAACTCTATACACAGGATGGCCAGGAGAATGAGGATGATATAAGAACTTATTTAAGTGAGATAGAGCCTCCGGTGATAGGTGAGCAAGACAAAAACAGCCTGGAAAATACACTACAGCTGAACGAACTGGTGGAGGCCCTGGGGGATCTACCATCTGGGAAAGCAGCTGGCCCGGACCAGTTGCCAGTAGAATTTTATAGAACTTTTCAGCCAGTACTACTAGAAGAAATGTTTAACGTGATGTTATTAGCACAAAAGGGTGAGGCTGTGCCAGAATCATGGGGAGGTGCAGATATTATTGTGATTCCTAAGAAGGGCAAACCCACAGATGTCCCGGGCTCGTACCGCCCCATTACGCTAATGAACGCAGATGTCAAGGTGTTTTCCAAAATTTTGGCAAAAAGGCTATCAAGGGTAATAGAAACACTGGTAGCTCCCTCACAGCATGGCTTCATTCCAGGAAAGGGATCGACTCAACACACTAGGCAAGTAATCACGGTATTTGATGCAGCAAACACGCTAAAAGATCCTACGGCTGCTTTGTTTTTAGATGCTGAAAAAGCATTTGACAGGGTTTCCTGGAGATACTTTCACTGGTTAGAGGCGGCAGGTCTGAGAGCAGAAATCAGCCCGGGACCAGGGTTCAATTCCCAACGCGGCAGGGTCGTGGACCTTGGTCAGCGGACTCGATAATTCTCGCTTCGGTGCTTACTCTAATCAGGGGTTCCACTCGGCAACTCTGGGCATTAGCTTGCCTAATCTCCACAACGGCCCCACCAATTCCGGGGATGCCTGGCTCCACCTTGGGCACTCCCAGCACGGGACCATCTCACAGGGAAAGCCAGGACGGGTTCCCCAGAGTTATACAGCGCCGGGACGCCCCGTTGCTGGGGCAGCTGTGCGCTTTACAAGTATACTACATTTACATTTACATTTACATTTACTTATGGGAAGTTCTGAGGTGGAATGGTATAGGGGCAGGATTTGTAAAGGCCCTACAGTCTTTGTATATTAATCCAACTGCTAAAATAAGGGTTAACAGAGGGCAATCAACTGTAATTAAAATTCACAGAGGGACAAGGCAGGGGTGCCCATCTTCTCCACTGCTCTTCGCTCTATATCTCGATCCCTACATACGGAAACTAGAAGCTAATGATCAAATTCCGCCACTAGTTCTTAATGGTTGCAGATTTAAAACGTTAGCATATGCCGACGATGTGGCTATTCTGACTGCACAACCTATAGCAGCTATTAGAACAACAGAAGCCGAAGCGGGGCGATTTGGACAGTTTTCAGGGTATAGCCTGAATAGCACCAAAACCCAGATTGTTAAAAACCAGTGGGTAATATGTAATGACGATAGAGTGGTAGAAGCAGCAACTTACCTAGGGGTGCGAATTACAGCAGAGATAGATAGTATCGTTAAAAGCAATCTCGACCCCTTGTTGACCTCTGTAAAAAGGGATTTGGAAAAAATGAATAACTTACATTTATCACTGGTGGGATGCACAAATATTATTAAGATGATGATTTTTCCTAAGTTCTTATATTTTTTTAGGGCCATATCCCTGCTATTTGAATCCAGCTGGTTTAATAATATAGAAGCCATTTGTAACAGGTTTATTTGGGCACACGGCAAGACCCGGAGGGCCTATAGGTTTATGACACTACCTAGGGAAAAAGGGGGATGGGGTGTACCTGATTTTCGCTTATATTATATGGTTACTGTCTTGCAATATATACAAGGGCTAATTGGGGGGAATGTTGATGATGTAAGAATACAAGATATGTCCACAAAGGTTTATACTGTTGTACTAGGGCCAAACGCCTGTAATTGCTTTTTAAAATGTTTAGATTACAGCTACTTTAAAAGAACTAGGTTTAAAACTGTTAGGGCGGCAGTTACGATATGGAACGCTTTCTTAAAGAAAGTCAAATTGGGTAGATATAATAGATATGTCTTGTTGCTTAATAATAGATCGCTCCCGGGGGAAATTTTTGCTGATCAAACCATGCTAGATTGGGCAGCGAGCGGGATTACGCAAATAGGGGACTTATTTGACCAGGAAGGGTTCATGCAATTCGCAGATCTGAGAGAGGCATATGGTATAGGGAATAGGGGTTTCTTCAAGTATTTACAGATCAGAAGCTACTTAAAGAATAAATCAGGAGGGCCAGTAGGATTTAACAAGATAGAAATAATGGAGAAAATTACGAAGTCAAGGGACTGCACAATCAGGTCTTTTTACACAGCCTTGGTGAAAGGAAAGCAGGACGATCTAGAGAAATATAGTACGAAGTGGGCAGACAAAATGGGGTTTGAGCGTAATCTATTTCTTGAATCCTTAAACTTAGGCTGCACAATCTTAAGTGCTGCCCCCCTGCAGTCCCAGCATTACAAAACACTATACTTTCTCTATTATACGCCCGAGAAAATAGCAAAGTGGGGCGGGAATACAGGCATAAATTGCCCCCGATGTAATGAGTTGGAAGCTGATAGCATTCACATCTTTGCAACATGCCCACAGCTACACTCATTGATTATGGAGATAGAGGGATTCTTAGAAAGATCTTTGGGGATTGCAATTCGTCTTACACCTTCTTGGATTAAGTTAGGAGTAGCTGAACAGGACCAAGTACAATTTGCAGAATTTTTGTTTGTAATAATGGCAGTGTATAGACTGACAATAGCCCGGGCTTGGTTAGATAAAAACCCCCCTAAATTTCAAGACTGGTTGGCGACCACGTTGTATGCCCATAAGATAGAAGAAAATATATATGCTCGGAAAGGAAGGAGAGGAAGATGTTTGGGGAGGAGAATCTGGGAGCCTTTAAGTAAATGGAAAGAGAAGCAAAGAAGCTGATTAGGGGATGGGTGGAGAAAAGTCTGGGGGGCATGTCAATTAATGGCTCCTTAATAATGATTTGGTCTTTATTTTTTTTGTATTAATGGTATGAGTCCGATTGATTTATGGTCCAGATGTATTAAATTTAAAGTAGGTATAAGGTGTTATGAAAAATGTGAAAATAGGCAATGTACTGTAAATTGTGTAAAGGTAAACTGTGTAATTTAACATGTGCCGCTTTGATAAAGAAAAATAAAAAAAACTTTAAAAAAAAAAAAAAAAAAAAAAAAAAGGGAAGGCTGCCGGCCCTGATTCCATCCCTCTGGAATTCTATAGTTTGCTTCGCTTGGAACTCCGGGATGATATGTTGGAAACTTTTAGGGGGGCACAGCTTGGCCATATACCAGCTACATGGCAGCAAACTACTATTATTTTATTTAAAAAAAAGGGAAAGCCGGAATTGGATCCGTCGTCTTTCCGCCCTATATCTCTGATCAATTCAGATAATAAAATGTATTCGAAAATCTTAGCCACTAGACTTTCATCAGTGATTTCACCAATAGTGTCCCTGCGTCAGCATGGCTTCATTCTAGGCAGAGACACTGCTGACCATGTCCGCCGTGTAATCGCACTCTTTGACTGGGCCCAGGCCATGCAATCTCCCCTCGGTGCAATCCTGTTGGATGCGGAAAAGGCGTTCGACAGCGTAGCCTGGGGGGTTTTATGGGTAGTCTTGCAGTGGAAGGGGTTCAGCTCTGAGTTTATTCAGGCAATCCAGGCACTCTATATTACACCAGAGGCCACTCTTTCAGTTTCAGGGTTGCTTTCAAGGCTGTTTAGCATTAGCAGGGGCACTAGGCAGGGGTGCCCCTGCTCACCCCTGCTGTTTGCCTTGTACATTGACCCTTTTTTAGGCAAAATTGAGAATTCATTGGATATTCTATCAGTTAGGGTCAATACGTCAGAATATAAGGTCTTGGCTTACACTGACAACATTATAGTCCTGACCAGTAGTGTGTCATCAGCTTTCTTAGCTATTAAGAACTTAGCAGACAAATACGGCCAGTTTTCTGGATATAAACTCAACATTGCTAAGATGCAGGTCATCCAATCAGCAGCTATGTGTCCCTCTGAAGTACCAGTTGCTCAAAGTGCACTGTATCTTGGTGTTAAAATCGCACCTAGAGTAGAAAGGATTCCCGATCTGAATATTTTGCCCGTTATCGAGTCTGTTAATTCCACCTTGGTCAGACTGGATAATCTGCATTTGTCCTTATATGGGAGGGGGAATGTTTTGAAAATGTTGATACTGCCTAAGTTTCTGTATCTTTTTAGAACCATACCGCTGGAATTCTCCCAAGCTAGCCTTGCTGTGCTGAGAGATGCAGCAACAGATTTCTTTGGGGGTATCATCAACCACGGAGAGCGGCCAAGTGGATGTATTTATCCTGTAATCGCGGAAGGTGGTCTGTGCCGAATTTAGTCCTGTACTGGTGGTCAACTTTTCTTCAGCATCTTGCCATACCTTTATTTGGGGACAGAGCATCACTGCCGTCTTTTTGCAGTCCCTCTATTTTTGAAATAGGGCTTGGGGAAGATGTCAAGGGGGTTTTACTACGGGTTTTGGAACCCAGTTACTACAAAGTTTAAGGTTGCAATAGCAATATTTTCAGTCTGGCGTAAGGTCCGGCGCAAATACTCTATCCCCAATCTGAATTACTATACACCGCTTGCTGCAGTTAGACTGCTACCCCAGATCTTTCAAGACCATATTACATTCAGGTGGATGTTGAAGGGACTAATGCCTCTGGATGATTTAGGGAGCGAAGGATCTATTGCCAATTTCTTATTTTTAAAGGAGAAGTTTTCTTTAAACACTCATGAATTTTTTAAATATCTACAAATCCGAAGTTTTTGGGATAAAATGAAGGATCAAGAATCTAGCTTATTTAGCAAGAACTTACTTCTGGAATTGATTTTGAGGCAAGCAAGAATTGGTACTTTGTATAAACAGTTACTTTCTGGCCTCCCAGATTACCTTCTCTCGCAAAATGCTAAATGGGAGTTAAAGTTGGGTAAGGTAGGGCTTGATATTTCGCAGGCTCTGGAGTTCTCAGATAGCGTTCTTATATCAGGAAGTCTACGCTCCCAATGTTACATGGCATTATTCGATCTTTATTATACACCAGCCAAAATTTCTAAATGGGGAGGGAGTAGAGGCCACTGCTGTCCGAGGTGTGGCCTCTTAGCCGCTAATGATGTACATATGTTTTTGATTGCCCTAGACTCACCGTATTTTTTCAGGAGGTAGAACTATTTATTAATTCTAGACTTAATATTCCGGTTGTACTCTCCTCAGAGTCTGTTATTTTGGGTTTATGAGAATAATTGTGAACTGGTGAGATCAAGATATGCATCTGCTCTTCTCTTTATTTCTATGTCTTTAGTGAGAGTCTGTATAACATCAGAGTAGATTAGCCCCGACGCTCCTACCTTTGTAAACTGGAGGGCAAGGATTCTTGCCCTTCACAACTTAGAGTCAGCACTTTTTCAGAGGTGGGGCAGAAGGAGGCAGGAACAGGGTCAGAAAATCTGGGCCCCGTTGAAGGATTGGCTTGGAACTTAGTGCAAAGATTCTTGATGCCTGATTCAATGTTGATTTAAATATGGTGTAAACATGGTTTTTTATGTCTCCTTTCTCCCTTTTCTCCTTTTTTTCTCCTTCTCCTTTTTCTTCCTGAAAAGTTCGTATTATGTATAATGTGAAGCCATGATTTATAATTTGTTATTTGTTATTATGTTACTGTCTGTTCTTTCAAACTTTTAAAAATTACAACAAAAAAACCCCCAAAAAATGCGAAGGAAGGAAGATCTGGAAGGAAGATCCGGCTCCGCCTATGTAGATGCCATGTTTTACAGTTTAACAGTTTACATGTACTCACGTTTTAACTCTTTTACATGTGCACGTGTTGGGAAAAGTTACAAACTGTGAAGCTGTAAAGTGTTCGATTTCCATAGCAACACGTATAAGTTCCTTATTATCTACGTACGTTCGAGAGCTTAGAAAGTGTTACCCGGTAAACTGTGTCCTTTGTATTTTCATGATTAAAAACATTTAAATAAAAGACATAAAAAAAATATTGTTTGCAAAAGAAAAAAAAACGTGTCATTATTTGTTATCACTATGCTGTTAAATTGAAAAAATGACAGCATATGTAAAGCATAAAGTTACCCCCGGAAAGGTGTGCCTGCGCTTGGGTCTTTGGGAAGATTAAGTAAGGTGTTAGCTACAGTGAGAAAGTCGTGGGCTAAGATGCTGATGGACTTTGGAATCGAACTGTGAATGCTGTTGTTCAAAGTCAGGTATTATAGGTGTTGCGTCATACTTTTAGCACGCTTATATGTTAATTACTACTAATTAAGTTGAAAACATTCTTAAATTACACGTAGGGCTCCTTGTTTTCTTTTTTACAGATTTTTACAGATAAATACAGACAGAAAAGTTTTTATTTTCCTCTCTGTATTTATTTTAAAGTGCGGATAAATATAGAAATTGGGTTATTTTTTGAGCGATTGTAAATACTGTCAATGATGAGTACTAGGCCAATAGGTCTGTTGTTCTAAAAGTAAAAGGGTAAAAATAATAAAAGACTTGTAGTAAAGAGCCTTAAAGAGCAATATATATGCTCGTATAAGAAAACTTGCACATTTTAATATGAAGGTTGTGTATAGTTTATCATCTAAGAGTGTTTACATGAGTGAAAACGGTCAGTCTTTCAGCCATGAGTGCATATTTGTCACTAAAATAAATGTGGAAATATACTAATTTCAGATTTATTTTTTTACAAAACCCGAAATATATATGGGTAAATACAGATACAATTATTAAAAACAAATATGGATAAATACAGATGGAAATGTCCAAAAAAGAAATACCCTAAAACCAGGAGGTATAATTATAAGTTATAAAACAATACTGTTGAGTTTGTTTTTACTATAAAAAGTATATATATGTTTTTAAAATTTACTTAAAAAACACTATAGGTTATAGGGATATTGTAGTTAGATATTGACATTTAAAAAACCTTTGAACTTCACTGAAAAGACCATAGGTTTCAGGCAGGTTATAGTTAGGACTTATACAGATCAAAGAGAGAGAGAGGACTAGATATGCTAGCCCGTATCCCCTGTGTTTATATGTAAGTATCAATGAGGACTAGCTGGATTAAGGGGGAGGGGGGATAAAGGGTGACTCAGGTACGTCAGACAATGAAAGGAAAAAAGCAATGTTTTCCTTTGAAAGCCCTCACCCACCGACCTAGTCGGTGGCATGCTTCATCATCGGGCCCACCACAGTGGCACCGAATGTGCCCCGGGTGTGCTGCAACGCCAGGTGACTGCGGAGCTGGTATATTGCTGCGTGTGCAGTGAAGGAGTGAGAAGTGAAAGTTTAAAAAGCTTTACAGGCGGTCCCAGCACCCGAGGGTTAACAAGTGTTTAATAAACTGGGCCTCCGTTAGCTGTTAAAAAGGCGAAAGGACAAAGTGAAGTGATTAATGATCTCCCATGTCCAGTGTGGTCTACATGTTTCTGCCAGTGCCTTTTCTATTATAAGCTGGCTTTCCTCAGGACTCACACCGGGCGCCGCAGAAGGACGAATAGGTCCAAGGAGGAACCAGACCGAACTACTCGGTCTCTTTCTCTGCCAGGCGACCCATGAGGCTTTTTACAAAGAAATAACAGAAAAAGCTTGAGGGAATCCCCCTCTAACAGCTACAGCGCCTTAGCGAGCGCGACACATAGCCAATGAAAGAACACAAACACTTAATATAGTTTATTAGTTTATTATTTAACTGCACTTTTTCACTTTACTCTATTGGTCCTGAGGAAAGCCAGCTTATAATAGAAAAGGCACTGGCAGAAACATGTAGACCACACTGGACATGGGAGATCATTAATCACTCCACTTTGTCCTTTCGCCTTTTTAACAGCTAACGGAGGCCCAGTTTATTAAACACTTGTTAACCCTCGGGTGCTGGGACCGCCTGTAAAGCTTTTTAAACTTTCACTTCTCACTCCTTCACTGCACACGCAGCAATATACCAGCTCCGCAGTCACCTGGCGTTGCAGCACACCCGGGGCACATTCGGTGCCACTGTGGTGGGCCCGATGATGAAGCATGCCACCGACTAGGTCGGTGGGTGAGGGCTTTCAAAGGAAAACATTGCTTTTTTCCTTTCATTGTCTGACGTACCTGAGTCACCCTTTATCCCCCCTCCCCCTTAATCCAGCTAGTCCTCATTGATACTTACATATAGTTAGGACTTATCATTTAAAAAAACCTTAGAAATTCACTGAAAAAACATAGGTTTCAGGGGTGTTATAATTAGCTCGACATTTCACTCATACAAAACCATTGAAATTCCTCCGTTATAGAAAGTTGTACTAACTGTAACTCTCGCACCCGCAATCCACTGGTGATGATGTCACATATTACATCATTCATGACATGGTCAGTGACATCACTGATGACATCACTGATGACATCTCAAATGACATCACTGATGACATCATCCATGTGACAATCAGATACACCTCATCATACACTAGTATAACCTTTCATCACTCACTAAAAATACAGAATATCATATTTGAATCCATTGACACACCAATACAAGTATCTAAAAACCCACTCAGTGATTTCTAGATCTACACACACATCTAATCAATTACCTATAGATTCACTCATATATGCTGTCAATAATCAATAGAACACTATCAAATATACTTATACACCTACATTGATAAAACAGAAATTGTTGGCAGCCATCTTGTGCCTCGGAAGACTGAGGCACAGGAAAGCAGAAAAACAAACGTGTAGAACTCAAAAAGGGGGCAGGGTAGAAGCACCCTGACCCCCTAGGCCTGCTCAGGGGGTCCCACAAGGACCCCCAAGGCCCCCCAAAACATTTTCTTTTTTTCGAAAAATCGCGGGGTGCTCTCACGGTGCGCGCTTATAGGTATATACATTTTTTCAAATTCGATTTTCTCAACAACTACTGGAGTGATTTACACCATTTAAACAAAAGGGCGATCTGCGAATCAGACTCTACCATTTTGCCAAATTTGGTGTAATTCCGTTCAGCCGTTCGGGCTGTAGCCGTGTCTAATCGTCCTATGGAAATTAACATGGGGAAAACACGTTTTGGGACCCCCCTGTATTTCTCGGCCCCCGCTTGACGAATCTACCCGAGACTTTCAGGGAAGAAGCGGAGCAGAACGGGCCATCTTCTTTGAGAAATTGGCGAAGATTCAACAACCGGCGCCAAAGTTATTCCCAATAGAATGTTCCGGATTATCTTTGGAAACTAGGTTCTAACTATATATACCTACTGGCGACCGCCAGTAGGTAATATATATATATATATATATAAAGGCTTGTTAACATTTGAGGAATTCAAATATTCAAAAAATGACTATCCTGTGACCCCTGTGATATATTTTATCCCCAAAATTCATAAAGACTGCCAACAGCCGCCTGGACGGCCAATTATTTCGGCCCGCAATAGCATCTTGGAAAATGCAAGCAGGTATATTGACTTTTTCCTGCAGGAGCATGTCAGAAACCTGCCGTCATTTATCCTTGACACTGGGGACCTATCGAAAAAACTTTCTGACTTCAAGTGGGAACCAGGCTTTCTCCTAGTGTCATTGGATGTAACCGCCTTATATACAAGCATCCACCATAGGGACGGTATCAGGGCCACTCAACATTTTCTCAATAAGAGACCTGTTAAATACCGTGAACATTCCAAGATGATTATTGCCATGATTTCCATGTCTTTAGACAACAATGTGTTTTTATTCTCAAACCAGTTGTTCTTGCAGACTAGAGGGGTGGCTATGGGGGCCTGCTTCTCTCCCAGTTATGCCTGTCTTCACATGGGATACTGAAAGGAGCAGGTCCTCATGCCTAACCACACCGCCATTATGAACACACAGGTAAAATGCTGGTTGAGGTATATTGATGACCTCCTTTTTATATGGGATGGTTCTGTAAGTGAAGTGGCTACATTTATTGAACAACTGAACATCAATGATCTAAATCTTCAATTTACAAGTACCATCAGTGCCCAATCTGTTGTGTTTCTGGATGTTGAACTGTTTATTGATAATTGCAAGCTACAGACCAGGCTATATAGGAAGCCCACGGCCGGCAACACCGTGTTGCATGCCACCAGCCATCACCCAGTGCACCTGATCAAGAGCATTCCCTATGGGGAAATGCTCCAGATCAGGAGAATCTGCAGTAACGACACAGAGTGCCTAATCGCCCAAAATGATAGCAAGATCTGATTTTTAGCCAGAGGTTATAACAGGGTAACTATTGATGATGCCATCACTAGAGCCAACAAACAGGAAAGAAAGCTGCTCCTTAGCCCATCGGATGATTGTGTTAGAATTTCCAAAACCATTATTGCCAATGAAACACGCTTAATAATTGGCTACAGCAACCAACACAAATCAATCCGCAAGATAGTCAAAGACAACTGGTCCCTAATCACTAGTGACCCTGTAGTGGGCAAGATGGTAACCAAATCACCGAGCATAACGTACAGGAAAGCCGAATCGATGCAGGACAGTTTGGTCTCAAGCAGCCCTGAAGTAGTCACGGGCTCGTGGCTAGGTGGAAGTAGGGGCTTCTTGAGATGTGCATCATGCAAAGCCTGTAAAAACGGTGTAAGTAGAACTGAATACAGGACACCGTTTTCCCCCAATCCCATTAATATCAGAGAAAAGTTGAATTGCAGGTCAGAATACGCGGTCTATGTTTTAGAATGCCCCTGCGGCCTTAGGTATGTAGGGAGCACAAGACCACAAGTGCACAAAAGGATACTGAAACACTTAAGAGCAATCAGCAATGCAGACCCTGCATACCCTGTAGCCAGGTATTTTGAAAAAGTACATGGGAAAAATTCAACTGGACTAGTTTACTTTGTAATAGACTGTGTGCCCCCCCAGAGAAGAGGTGGCGACAGAGAATCCTTACTACGTAAACTAGAAACTAGGTACAATATCATGCTCGATACCAAGATGCCAAATGGGCTTAATACTAGTGAGGACTGTCACACCTACCTGTAAATTAATACAATTGTCATCATTACTGTACTTAGCCTATCTACCCGAAGCTGTATTGTGTTATATAATCATAGAACTACCCATGTCCTCCACACGATGTATATAAATTTTTAATTATGAGATATTTTATCTAATTCTATATTCACACACACATTTTTTCTTTATTGGTAGCACAATGATTTCACTGTTGCGTATGGTGCACATCTAGCAAATTTGCACATCAACTATTGATATTTTGCACATGTAGTAGGACCAGCCCACATGGACAATACTACTGTCACGGTTGCATCCATGAAATGTATTATTTTCATTTGCATGTTTTGCACAAACGCCCCTGTTGCTAATCATAGCATACGGTGGGCTTTATTAGGTACTACCTCTAACCGTGAAAATCTTGTATCAGCACAGATTAGGAATATTTATACGTTTTAAAACATTTTAACTATTTATGTTTTATCGTGTTTATTCTGTATTGCTGATACTGATCTTATCCTTACTTGTGCAATGTATTTATTTGATTTTAGCGTAACGGTCTGTTATTGATGTATTTATACATTTTAATAATGAACAGCCAAATAACAAATGCATTTTTATCAATGTAGTACGCTTAATGCATTTATGCAATGATTTACAAAGTGTTTTCACTATGTCTATCGCGCAA